>NW_024100120.1:465000-1065000 GCF_016545835.1 Crotalus tigris | reverse complement strand
GGGGAGATTATATGCAACTGAGAAATTTCCTAAAAGGAAAAAACCTGACATGTCTCTGTAAAAAAAACTATAATAATGTATTATGTTTGAATTTTTAAAAAGCAGCTAAAATATCTGACAGGTAGTCCCAGTGAAACCTGATGAGGTTTAATATAAATGAATACATAATGTATGTATTCTTTTATAATTTGACAAAAAAAACCTATACAGAAGAGCATAGAAACCAAAATGTCAGCTTAATCCCAACTCTCTTGTTGTCTCCAATCCAGTTTTGGGCTGAGATGACTCCTGTCTTGACCCCCTCTCTGGAATGTGTTCCCTCCTTCCTGGGAAACTGCTGCTTCACACCACATCTCCCTTTGTAGGTCCATCACATAAAAGCATTATAATATGGATTCCCCCCCCCCAAGATATTAAAAAAAGCAGAAAAGAAATCCAACATTGATATAAAAACCATATCTTTATTGGATTAGTAGAAGATTTTAAGCCTCCATCTGAACTAAGATTGTCTTAATATAGGCATTAAACTTAGTTTTTGTATTCTTTGCAAGCTAAAGAAGTAATTCAAGAAGAAGTAGAGATATGAAACAAGAATTTTACCAAACTACAAACTTTTAATAATTCATGAGCCTTCCAACAGCTAATTTATAATTTTATGAATTCATATACTAATAGATGAATTCTATGCATATTTGCCTGGAAATAATTCTGTTGGGGTTTAGAAAACTGACTTCCTTTATTTGTGGTTCATTTACAAAACAAATACCCTAGTTTTGAATGGGGCAAAAAAAAAAAAGACTTTATGAGAAGATGCTATAGGTAGCTTACATGTAAATATCTTAGCCAAAATACTAAATGATAAGAAAATACTCCCTTATTCTTTCAAGAATGGTAAAAAGGTAATGGTTTTCCTGTCCAGTCATGTCTGTCTCTAGGGTGCAGTGCTTATCTCCTTTTCTTGGCCGAGGGAACCAGTGTTGTCTGAAGGCATTTTCCATGGTCATGTGGCCAGCATGACTATACACCAAAAGCACATGATACACTGTACCTTCCCACCAAAGTGGTACCCATTAACCTACCTGCATTTGCATGCTTTTGAACTGCTAGGTGGACAGACACTTCTTTCAATAATTACGTCTAACTCTATCTCAATTTGATGAGTTTTAATTTACCCTGCTATTGGATTTTCTAATTATAAAAACATTGCCATTCTTCCATAGCTGATGACTATATAAATTCTGCCTCCCTTTAATAAAAGGGGAACACAACTCTAGATTTCAGGATATGACAACAGTGTGGCCTAACTATTAATTGTTTTAGCTATTTCAGTGCTGAACTATGATTCATTGTTGTGACTGCCATAAAACAAGAACTTACATATGTGACATTTCTCTCAAAATATTATTGGCAGCCTTGAAGAATTTGAAGCAACACTGCTATCCATAAGGGTGGAAAAACCAATGAGCTGGTGTAACTAATAGAGCAAATGTTGACAAAAATGGATATTCACAGTATTCAAATCTGCAGTTCCTTTCTGAAATGGCTTTTTTATAGCTGAGAGCATCCTCTCTGCATCAACACTATTACTGTGTGCTAACTTACAATAGCATTATTTTTCAAGTGCCACCTTACAGGGCTTGCATGGAAAGCTTGTTTCTGACAGTAAGGAAGGAGGGGGCTAGGAGGATAGCTGAGTATCTGGGGAAGGTGAAAGTGAGATGCTGATAGAGATATCCTGACAGCTGCAATGGCTCATCAATAGATCCATCAGGCCAGTAATTTGCAACAAATTTAACATACATCACTTTAGTCAGGCCATGCTAGATCCATCTTGTCATGACATCAGAGCAAATAACACTTAAATCTGGTGTCGCTACTGACCTCTGCAACCTTTGAATTGACACTGTTGTTTGAGCCTGGCCTAGCAGAGCAGCAGATGGAGGAGAGATTAGCACAAAGGAGAAAACAGGTCATAACAATACAAGGCTTAACCCGAGAAATAGTAATTTGTGGATTCCTCCTCTGACACGGTTGCTTAACACATGCCTTCACAGCTTTTATTTCCAGGAAGATGCTTTATTTTATGTAGATGTACACAATAGGAAAAGCCAACATTTCATGAGTCTAGAGCTAAACAGGTTGTTATGCTGAATAATGTGTTTGCTTTCAAGTAATCACATTGTTAAGACTTAGTAATTTCATATGCATAACAACTACAACAGTTTGATTTTGAGCTGAGGCCTAATTGTTTTTCTTTTTCCTTTTTCATGGTGTGTGCACCATGAAAAGCATCATTTTCTAGTTTCTGGGTGCACAGAGCAAAAACATAACATTTGCTTAAAAACTGGGTTTTCTACCTATTTTTCTGATTTACTACTTTAGGAATGTATTTGCTTAAACTGTTTAATCAAAACACAAAGTGCCTTCATTGAGAGAGAAATTCTCCAATTGTTTAACAAGTTTGGAACAATTATAGAAAGACTGAAAAAAGATGTTATAAAAGACTAACACTTATTCATAAGCATAAGAAGCTTTTTTGAGGCATAATTTGACCTCCAAGGCCATTCTATAGAGGCTATGAGTTTAAAAAAAGATGACACAGACCCCTTCAAGCCCATTCTAGCACTGGTCCTCAAAGATACTGTTTTTGCCATTTTGGTATTTTATACAAATCTAGAAGTTGCCTGGTAAAACTGTTAATGCTTTCAAACATAGAAATCATGATGATACCACTGAATTTTATTTAGCAGAAATGGTACACTTAAACATGAATTCACATACTTACATACATACATATAAAAAGGTTAAGTTAAATTTATAGAGGTAAAGTTGAAGCAGATGCATGCAGTCACAACCAATACTTTTTAAAACGTCTGCATCTAATATTTCAATAATTTCTTTTCCCAGCAATGCAGAAATAGAATAATATAGAGATTAAGAACTTCTCTTAGTATAGAAACGATTGTTGGGTGCAGAGATTTTTTTCTCTCTTTTAAATTATGGACTTTTCTTGAGTTGAGTTTTTTCTAAATGAAAAAAAAAACCCCAAAGAATAAATCCAAAGTTTTAATGTTTTACAGTCATATAGGGTTAAAAGATTTTTACTTCCAGTTCCCAAATAGCCCAAAGAAACCTTTGACCTAACTGGGAGCTAGGGTGAAACTCATATTTCTCAAATGGCCAAAAAAATGTTAAAAAGAAAATCAAACATATCTACTCATAAAAAAAGCAATTAAAAAAACCACTGTGGGTGATTTCAAGCCAGCAACCTTCTCTGTACTGATGAAATACCTTAGCCACCATGCTATTTCAGCAAAGCCAGTAAAGGGAGGCATAGAACATATTGGAATGTATCTAAACATTAGCACAGTTGTAGGGATAATTCTTCCTCTGCAAAATCACCAATGAACAACTGAGGGTAGCCTGCAACAAACTAAAGCATTTGTTTGGATAGAACACTCAAATCAACTGTCAGAATCCAATTATATTTCATCTCTAGTTATTAACTATGAAAAACCCCATTCCTGCCTTCTCTGGATTCTGCCATATGATGAAGGGAAAGGGGTGAACAAAGGGCTTTATGGCCCTCACTTCCTTCGGTACACTTCAAAGGAACTGGATGTGTGTATCACCAAAAGGACTAACCATAACAATGGGGCTATTACCTTTCATGTAGTTTTCTCTGAAGTCTCCATCCAGCCGGCAGTAAGAAAAAGGGGGTGGGAGTGTAATGCCTGAGACTGTCGCTGGAAGTAGTGGGTGATTGGGTGGGGCTACTGGGGAACCCCTTAAAACCTTGAATGGGAGAGCTTGGACCCCAAGTCCTGTCCAGAATGCCTGCAACTATTTTCTCTTAATAAAGGATGCCTGTTGGATGAATTATTCCAAGAGTTCTGTCTTCTTAAGATGCAAAGTGGGGTGGGTCCTTACATAATAGAAAAAAGTGTTCTATAGAAGTGGAGCAAAATAGATGGCTTGAGATCACTTGGAAGGGGCTGTAAAGAAATGTGCAGACAATCTTGTTGGAGGAGTGGATAAGCTTTTCAGGGAAGAAAAATGACAACTCAGTCCTGAGAAATCTTGAGTGTGTTTGGTCTAAGAGAAGGGAGAAAGAAACTTTGGCAGGCTTTCAAGATTTTGTTATTATACTCTACAACAATGAGGTAGCATTCTTGTAACCGTAGGGGTGTCTGATCTGTCTGACAAGGATAAATAAAGGGCAACATCATAATTGCTTCCTTCTAGAAATAATAACCTGCCCCTTCTGGTTATCAGACAATAGACAGTTCATATAAACTCTATGTTGATACTTAGAAGTCCCAATGTGTTGGTAAAATCATCCTGGTACCTGGCAGGTTCCCAGACGGACTCGACTCTACTACCCCTTACAAACAAACACATAGAAAAAGAGATGCATGCATATTATCATACTGCAAAACAAAGCACCAGGCATCAGCACCAGGCATGCAGTGGGACCCGCAAAACAAACCATCTGGTTTCTTAGAAAATAAACATGATGGTATATTGCAGCCTAAGCACTTTGGAAGAGTGCTTACCTGCTCATAAAACAACAACAAATAGATTATCAAGAGCATTCTGTAACAGGTTAATAATCCATTGCTTCATTGGTTATATCCTGCCATTTTATGAATGAGAAAATTCTTCCAGCAGCCATTTTGAATATTTATTTATTTATTTATTTATTTATTAATAAAATTTATATGCCGCCCAATCCCTAGGGACTCAGGGCGGCGTACAAAATTAAAACAATAAATATAACAATAAAACAGTAAAATAAGTGCATTCATATGGCATGTCCCAATCGTATCCCGCCCCCCCCCCCGGGGACATCAACCCCAGGCCCAATGTTCAAAGCATTGTCTCAAAATTCCAAATGCCCTTATTAGTCTACAGTGTATGGCCAAATAAAATACTGGGTTTTTAAAATCATATTATTCCTAAAAGGACCATGTGAGCAGTGCTAAAATTGGGGGTGTGGATGAAGAAAAAGAAAACAAATGGCATTTCTTCAGTCTTGCTTTTTGGTTGAATTCCTACTTTTCTCTCCTAATATGTGATTTATCCAGTTTTATTTAATGGTAATTGTGTTTGTTTGCTTTGTGCCCAGTGTTAACTCCTGGCTATTGTCTGGACTACATCTGCAGTTTTCTTGGAAAAATTTCCGAAATGATTTGCCATTACCTGCTTCCTAGGCATGAGAGAGAATGACTCACATAAGTTCACCCAATTGGCTTCATTCCTAAAGTGAAACTAGAACTCACAGTGTCTGGGTTTCTAGCCTGATGCCTTATCCCCTGTACCAAACTGGCACACAGTAATGAAAACACTGATGTGTATATTAGTAGAAAATATATGTAATTCAAAACAAAAGTTTTTAATGCCCGAACAGTGAGAACATTGTAGATCCACTAAACAGTGATGTAAAAGGTAATAAAGTTTATGAGTGTGTTGCAAACAGTGGTTTAGGATAACAGACAAAGCAGACCTTTTACAAACCCCATGTCTCTAATTTTATTGGAGAAAATTAGATACTCAGAATTTTGCATAAGATAAGTGTATTACTGGGATACAATTTGGCCCAGGTTCTTAGCTTTTGTGCATGTGGCTCCTTAATAAAAAGTGTCAGTTAAAATGAAAATACAGCTTGTGTAATTAAATTTAATTGGATCTTGTCAGTTTAAATTTTCTTTGTTTTTGAGTGTTTCCATAGAATTGCAGCTTCTGGTTTTGCTAATTTCTTTATTGCAAGCTGCGCACTGAATGTCTGTGCCCTATAATAAAGTGAGACCTTGTTTTTGTAGAAGATTTTGAACTATGATTGCCATAGCAAACAAAAGATGTGCAAGCTAATTCCATATAGTATGGATGCATAAGGGTAGTGAGAATAGTTTTTTTTATTTTTGTTATATATAATAATGGACTTAGTTAATGCTTGTTTTGTTAGTGTTTAAATCAAATTATTATTATTATTATTATTGAGATCTTATTGCAAATGATGCAGTGTGGTGCATTATAGTGCAGGCACAAATCCTTCCTTCCTTCCTTCCTTCCTTCCTTCCATCCATCCATCCATTCATCCGTCTCTTAATACATATTTCAGCTTGCATATATAAGTCAGAAATCAACCTAATGTCAATGCAAATAATACAATTGTATAGTCTACCAATATGCATAGCTCTCAACTGGAAGGATCATTCTCTGCAAAGATTAAAGATAATTCAAATTCTTTTTTTTATTTATTTCAAAATTCAGAATCTGAAAGCAAGAAGAGAGAAATGAAAGAATACATTTACAGTTGTTTGGAATATTAAGTAGACTGATTATAAAGAATATTAGTCTACCATCAGTTTCCTGGAGACAAATCATAATCTATTTTTTTGGTTCAAATTAAAACCAGTTGAATATATTTATACATCAACATACAAGCACAGTATGAGCATAGCATGATTGCTTTATCTTTCACCACCTAGGCCAACATGTCATACTGCTGAGCTCATAAAGCCACAAAGAAGAACTTCCTTGTTGTTATCTTACAGCTACACATGTTACAATCACCATAGAAATGCTGCTATGAAACTTGAAAACAGAATATCAGCCAAAAAAGCTGATATGCTCTGGCATATTTCTAGAACCCTCATAATTTGCTACCCCACATTATTGAATTGGAAGAAGATTTAATAAGGTATAATCATATGAGGGCAGTTAACAAAATATGCTTTATAAAACATCATGATGTAAACTAATACAACTTCTATCAGGACACAAGTAAGTAATGGAACTCACCATATATGTGCTATTATTTGGATGGTATCTTGGTTTGCTTGTGGGTACCCATGAATATAACGGTTCTGTATACTGTATTGAGCATGATTACTGATATTTATTCTTAATTCAAAACTTAATAGTGGTTCATAGTCTGATATAATGTTATTCTCTTTATTGTTCATATTTAATTCATATGGGAAAACTGTAACCTCTATAATATTTTAATCCCTTATTTAGTCATTTCTTGTTCTTTTTATTTGTCTTTTTTATTTTTTTAAATAGTTCTTTTCTGTATTTAAACAAATATATGGTAATATTCACTACCTAACTCCTTGTAATATTGAAAATATATACAGGACATGGAATCACTAAAATTTGGAGAATGATATTAGTAAAAAATACACAAAAGTACAGAGAGAGAGAAAAAAAAGGAAAGAGAGAGAGAGAGAGAGAAAGAAAATGAAATGACAATCAACTGCCATGTCTTAAATAATAAACAATGTTTTAATTTAACCTAGTATGACGCCCCAACAATAAAACGAGAAACATATTTGACCTATCAATATTGTCAAATATGATTGTTTTTTCTCTATGAGAATCTGCACAGTTCAACTAATGTGAATCAATAAAGATCACCATATTCTCAGAGCTGAATGATCAGTCGCTGTACCACCAAGATAACACAAATCCTAGATTCACAGCCTCAATGTACAACTAATAATAACTCCATCATTGCCATAGTTTGACTGAACTTTATAAGAGTGTTTAAAAGTTTGTAAATTACAGCAAGACACTGAAAATTCTTCCTGATTATATGACTGGGAGCTAGCCAAGATAGTTGCAGCATCAAAACTCATGTACTGTATTTATGTCTATGTGTATATATTTTATAAATATATTTCTTTTCCACTTCCACTTTGCATCTTAAGAAGACAGAATTCTTGGAATAATTCTTCCAACAGGCATCCTTTATTAAGAGAAAATGGTTGCAGGCGTTCTAGACAGGACTTGGGGTCCAAGCTCTCCCATTCAAGGTTTTAAGGGGTTCCCCAGTAGCCCCACCCAATCACCCCCTTCCAGCGACAGTCTCAGGCATTACACTCCCATCCCCTTTTCCTTACTGCCAGCTGGATGGAGACTTCAGAGAGAACTACATGAAAGGTAATAGCCCCATTCTTATGGTTAGTCCTTTTGGCCATATCCACATTCAGTCTCTTTGAAGTGTACTGAAGGAAGTGAGGACCATAAAGCCCCTTTGTTCATCACCTTCCCTTCCCCATATGGCAGAATCCAGGGAAGGCAGAAATGGGGTTTTCTATAGTTGATAACTAGAGATGAAATATAATTGGATTCTGACATCCTGCCCCCTTAAAAAAAACAGATCCACCTGAAAGAAAACAAAACAGGTATAAAAGTTAGTCAGGCTTGTTAGGGTACTCTGTGTGAAACTTCTTTAATAGCTTCGGGGCTCTGACATGACGTTTATGGGCCCACTCGTTTTGTGAGGCAGGGAGGTGTTTCCAGGCAAAGGTACTGAGTCGCTCAATGATATCTCCTAGAGTCAAAGATTTCCTTTATTTCGAAATGTTGTTCACCCTCCACCACGATTGGAGGTGGTGGGGGGGGGGGGATTTTTGGCCGTAGAGGTGACTGATGCTCTCTTTTCAGCAAGCTGCAATGAAAAATTGGGTGTATTTGCCTGAGATTTTTGGGTAATTCTAATTCTACTGTTACTGGATTTATGATTCTTTTAATTGGAAAAGGTCCTATATATTTTGGTCCAAGTTTTTTACAGGGCTGTAGGGACTTTAGGTATTTTGCAAATAAGTACACCATTTCTCCTATAATGAATGGTGTAGGCTCAACCCTTTTTTATTGGCTTGTGCTTTGTATGCCTGCCAAACTTCATCTAGTGCTTTTCTAACTATTGGCCAGGTGTCTTGTAATTGTTCCATCCATTCTTTCAGTGATGGGATCATTGGTTTGTTTCGGGTTAATTCTGGCATGGGGTTAAAACTTTGACCGTTGGCTATTTGAAAAGGAGTGTAACCTGTGCTGGAGTGGACTGCATTATTGTAGGCAACTTCTGCAAAAGGGAGTAAGTCCGTCCAATTATTTTGCTGGAAATTCAAAAAACATCTCAAATATTGCTCAAGTACTGAGTTCATTTTTTCAGCCCCCCCATTCCACTGAGGGTGGTGGCTGGATGTCAGTCCCTGAGTGGTTCCTAAAAGGGATAAAAATTCCTTCCAAAATGCAGATGTAAATTGCACTTCCCTATCAGAGATGATGCGTTGGGATGCCCCGTGCAATCTGTAAATATGCTGGACAAGAAGTTTTGCTAAGACTTTTGCAGTGGGAATCTTTTGGCAAGGGATAAAGTGCACCTGTTTGGAAAACAAGTCTGTGACCATCCAGACATCAGTATTCCCATTGCTTTCTAGCAATTCCACCATAAAATCCATGGCTATTTCCCTCCAGGGTGCTGAGGGATTTGCCACTGTTTGTAATAGTCCTGGTGATTTCCCTTGCAACCTCTTTGCAGTAGCACATTTTGGGCAGCTGGCTACATAACTTTCTATGTCCTTTTTTATTGATGGCCACCAAAATTGCTGTTTAATCAAGTGTAAAGTTTTTACAAATCCAAAATGCCCTGCTGATTTTGTGTCATGTTAAAGCTGCATGAAAGTGACTCTTTGGTTGTTGGTATATATAACTTTTCCCCTACCCAAGGCAATCCGTCTCTCATTGTGCACACATTTTTGTTTTTCTGGAACTATTCATCTGTTTCCAAACTTGTAATCCAAATGGCAAGACTTTGAATTGATAGCACCCCATGGGGCAGTTAAGTGCGGTCTTCCATTCATCCCCTTCCTTAATTCTCACACGATAGTAAGCTTCCCTTAGTTCTAGTTTAGAAAAAAAAATTCCCTTTCGAGAGGTGTGACAGCATGTCTTTCATGAGGGGCAGAGTGTATAGGTTGCTTTCACTGATTGTATTCAGGGCCCTATAATCCACGCATAAGCGTAAAGAGCCATCCTTCTTCTCTCTAAAGAGGACCGGGGCACCCACTTTAGGCTTGGCTGGCTCAATGAACCCTCCCTCTAGGTTTTTTTTAATGAATTTTCCATTTCCTCCTTCTCCTTTGGGCTCATGGAGTATAATCTGGGCTTTGGGAGTTTTGCCCCAGGCTTGAATTCAATGGCACAGTCTGTGGGTCGGTGGAGGGGGAGGAGCTCATCCGCCCTCTCCTCACTGAAAACTTCAGCAAGGTCTCTGTATTCCTCTGGTATTTATGTTAGTCCATTTTCCTCTCCCATGGATGCTTTTTCTATTCTTGATTCTGGTAGCCCCCCTTGGGATTTTAAGTCCATAGGGTCCCCCTTCGGGAATTTGATTTCTGTCGTCCTCCAATTTACCCAGGGTTTCCATTTTTTTAACCATTCCATCCCTAGGATCATTGGGCATTCCATGCCTGGGGTCACCACAAACGTTATGTCCTCCTCATGTTTGCCCAGGGAGAGGTGTATTGGTAGAGTGGCTAGGGTAGCTGGCACCCCCCCTCCTATGGATCCATCTATCTGGCCAAATGAGATTGGTTGTTCCAGTCTCCTCGATAGAATGCCCAGATTCCCCACTAGTGTCAGGCTAATGAGGCAGCGGGTGCAGCCAGAGTCTATTAAGGCTTTCACCTTCACGACTTCGGGCATGGGGGGAATTAATATAGTCACTGTTTTGAGGATGGGTGCGATGCGTCCACTTACCAGGGGTTCACCCTCCGAGCTGTAATCTGAGGCGTTCACTGGCCCTGCGGTGTAGGCTGGAGTTCTTTCCCCCTGATGAGCAGAGGTGGGGGGTTCCACAATTTCCATTATTCTCATGGCCATTTCTTTTGGCTTAGCTGAAGACTTTCCGGATTAGCTGATTGGGGATCTGTCTGGGTTGTGCTGGGGGGCTTTGGAGCGGCATTCTACAGCTCGATGCCCTTCTCTTCCGCACTTGAAACACCCCATTTGCTTCTTGGCTGTAGCCAATGGTTTCACTCGTTCGTGTGTCAGCTCAGGCGGGGAGCGGTTCCATTGTTTTCCTTAGCGGTGTCTCTTCAATATGTCGATCTCTGCTTCCTCTGCCAAGACATACCATTCCTCAAGTTGGTGTGGGTCCCCTCGGGGCAGGCAAGCATCATATAAGTCATAATTTAGTCCGTCTTTGAAATGGCTAAGGAGGATGTCTTCTGGCCAGTTCAGTTTGCTGGCAATGGCCCAGAATTCTTGTGTATATTCAACCACTCGGAGTTTGCTTTGCCTCATCATTTTTATCCTTTTGCAGGCTTTGCAATCAGCCAGGGGGTCTTCAAATTGTCTTCTCAGAGAGGACATGAAACAGTTGAAGTCGTTGAGTTCCGGGGCATTGGAGTCGTGCAAGTTCACCACCCAATCTGCAGCCGGTCCGTCCAGGGCAGATTGCACGATCCAGATGCGGGCTTTGTTGCTGGGGATGTCCTGCCCGTATTGCTCCATGTAGCTGAGGACTTGGGTTAGGAAAAACCCCAAGCGTGTTGGCTCCCCTTTGAATTTCACCTCCAACAGTGGACGTCTTGGAATGGATTGGTGCCTCTGTTGCTGGTGGTAGTGTCTTCTGTCCAGATCGCCATCTGTGGTTCGGCAGGGGGTGGGGACTACTGGATCAGCAGATGTCCCTGGGGCTGCAGGTTCTAGTTCTCCCTCGATGTCTCTCCCTTTGCGGCTCCAGGACCTGGGGCAGCCGTAGGGCTCAGGATTCTCCTCTCCTAGGGAGCTGAGAGTTCTCTTCATCAGATCAATAGCTTTCTCTAGGATCCAGTCTGAGTACGGTGCCCAGCTTTCTCCCTCTTCACTTGCATGCAGGGAGTTCTCCATCTCCTGCTTCCATTCTGGTTGCTTGCCCCCCCCCTGTCTCAGGGTCACCTTTCTTGATTCCTTTCCCCACTCACTTTTCTTTCCAATGCCCATTGACCATCGAGGCTTGTGGTCCCGTGTCTCCACCACTTCTTCTCCTGAGGAATCTGACCTCTCGGATCCCAACATCCGGCATGGTTCCAGTTGGGGCAGTGGCTCTCTTTCCAGGGAGTTTCCCCCTTTTCTTGCTCCATTGTCTGACATGGTAATTTTTTGCAAAATCCCCTGGCAAGGGTCTCCCTTCCAGGTGGATTAATTTTGCAAGTCCTGTCTAATGTAAGGACCCACCCCACTTTGCATCTTAAGAAGACAGAACTCTTGGAATAATTCTTCCAACAGGCATCCTTTATTAAGAGGAAATGGTTGCACGCATTCTAGACAGGACTTGGAGTCCAAGCTCTCCCATTCAAGGTTTTAAGGGGTTCCCCAGTAGCCCCACCCAATCACCCCCTTCTTCCAGCGACAGTCTCAGGCATTACACTCCCACCCCCTTTTCCTTACTGCCGGCTGGATGGAGACTTCAGAGGGAACTACATGAAAGGTAATAGCCCCATTCTTATGGTTAGTGATTTTGGCCATATCCACATTCAATCTCTTTGAAGTGTACTGAAGGAAGTGAGGCCCATAAAGCCCCTTTGTTCACCCCCTTCCCTTCCCCATATGGTAGAATCCAGGGAAGGCAGAAATGGGGTTTTCTATAGTTGAGATGAAATATAATTGGATTCTGACATACTGGGAGCTAGCCAAGATAGTTGCAGCATTAAAATTGATGTACTGTATTTATGTCTATGTGTATATATTTTATAAATATATTTCTTTTCCACTTTATTGATAATAAATCCATAAAGGTAGGTTATGAATTGACATATTTACTAGGGCATTTCTATCTATCCTCATCTATAAAGCTCTTGTGCACAATACCAAGGCAGCTGTTTTTTCATCCTTTGAATCAGATCCAACACATAAATTCCTAGTACAATATGGGAGTTGATTCAAATATGCAAATCAATTCCAATTTGATTTGGACACCAAAATCGGTTCAAATGGAATATCCATAACAGATGTCAATGGTTTCAGAACCTTAAAATGTATATCTGAATACACAGGAAGTATCTGAATCAATTAAAATTTATGTTATGATCCAAACTGGCCCAAACTGATTAGAATATTAAATATTTGTGCAATTTTACTCTGCATCTCTCAACATATTTATGTAATTAGAGGTAATAATAACAGACAATATATAGCAGAAAAAGCCACATTCCAAAAAAGACATCATTTCCCTGTTTGCTCTTATAAATGCATGGACACCAAATAAAATGTTATTAGGATAAAATACAATAGAGACTCATATAAACAAGAATTTGTAATCTATGATTATTTAAAATCAAGAAAGACCTAAAAATACCACTAGCCCTTTGATTCAAACAAGTTGTCTTCTTCAAGGAAAAATCCATGCAGATTCTTCAATACAAATTGCCCTTCCTAAAGCTATGATTAGTCATCAAATGGGCAAAATTAATAATGTGATAGTGATTTTCCAAAATTTCACTTTTCTTACAAAACAAGCTTAATTTTTTCAAGGCTCAACCTCAGGATCCTTAGTTTGTTATGTATATAGTTAATTAAGATATTTTTAGTGTACCTAAGTGTAAGATTGTTTCCATCTTTTTTATAAAGACCACATATGTGCCTGACATTTTCACTAGGTTGAAAGTATGGTAACATCTGCTACACCATGTTTCATTTTTAAAACTTATTTTCCTACATTTTTCTATTCTCTTGGCTAGCTGTGCAATACTAAAGTTACTACTAATTTCCATACAATACACAATTATTTGGCAACAAAACTCACTGAAATAAGTTACTTACCTTTTAGTAAACATCTAGAGTAAAAGTTATACTTTCCTTCATAGCTGGCAAGGAGGGAGAAAAAAAAGAAAGAAAAAGAAAGAAAGAGAAGGAAGGAAGGAAGGAAGGAAGGAAGGAAGGAAGGAAGGAAGGAAGGAAGGAAGGAAGGAAGGAAGGAAGGAAGGAAGGAAGGAAAAATTTGAAAATATGCTGAAAGAAGTGACATGACTGCTATCGTATCACTAGCGCTAAAATGATAAAGGACTTTTTTGTATTTGTTTGCTTTTTAAAAAATAATAAAATGTTCATTCTTGCAGTGATTACTGATGCTGATAAGCTGCCTTTCTTTTTGAATGTAAACTTGAACTACCACCCTTTGATCTGAACTACAGGCTGATCTGAATTCAAGAAAAGCTTGCTGCTAAACCATATTCCCATTCAATCCATTAAACCATTCACTTCTCTTCCCCTCATCACACTGACTCCTAATTTGACAATGACAAAGAGCTCCACAGTGATTTTAAATTTCATAATTTTAATCTGTCAAGTCTGACATTTAATTAGTGCCCTTCTAACCTGTGCCCACTTACTTGAAGGTTACTGTTGGTTTTCCTTTAGAATTTTTTTCTTCTGGAAGAGTGGATTAATAAATATGTACATAACTGGCAGAGATAAAGACAATACACACACAATGGTCTATTAGTACCAAATCTAGACAGATGAGGTTAATAATATTTTAAAGTGCTGCTTTATTATATTAAGAGTGATTAAGCCTTTGGCTCAACCCTGTATGTGTTGTTCATTGAAAACATAAAATATAAAGTCTATTAAGCATGGTCTGGCACAAAATGTTACCCAAACTATGGTAATAACATGTTCATAAGTCATATTATAGGAATCTATTGAAATGATGTATTTCTTGAGTTAGCTAGTATACATATTAAAGGATTATTAGACACATGAAATATTTATGCATAGCTTTTAGAAATTAGAAATAAAAATTAAAATTAGGAATGTTTTTGTGAAATAAGCATTTTTTAAAAAAATATATAGCAATAAAGAGTGGTATCTTGTATGGGTACAAGGGTATGCAATTATCATTTGAGAATTTAACCACAGTAATTTATTGTATAGTGAATATGTAGACCAGTGGTTTTCAACCTTTTTAATGCCGCAACCCCCAACCGGTCGTAAGTCGAGGACTACTCAACTGGTGCAGCACCGTTTGCAGAATGGGACTTTTGGCGGGCTCAGCAAGGCAGAGACAGCCTGGACAATTCCTATTGGCTTTTGAAAGCCAATAGAATTAGACTCTATTCAAGAGAGTCTATTCGATTGGCTTTCAAAAGCCAATAGAATAAAAGGGAGTAGCACAGCTAAGGAAAAGGGGGAAAAAATGGCGGACTGCGTTGTTTGGCGACCCCCGTGAATGGGGTCCTGACCCACAGGTTGAGAACCACTGATGTAGACCAAGTCAATCTATCTGAAGTCAAGCTCATCCACAGAGTTGGATCCAATAATTTTTTCCCATTTCAAGAATAAAGATATAAAAATATTTGGTACAGATTCCAGGAGATCAGATTTTTAGGAACCATCAAAATGGACTTGGGCATTTGTACAGATGACAACAGAATCTGAGATCAATCTATACCAAAATTAAATGAAAATAAAAGCAAAAAAAAAACTTTCTTAAAAACAATAGTACTGGGAAAATGTATGTTTATATATCCTGAAAATTTTCAGAGCTAAAAATTCACATTAAAGAATTAAAGAAATTGACATTAAACTGTGCTCCCAGAACTGAAATGGACACAGTCCCAACATTTGTGACTGCTCCATTCTCACCCATTGCAATTTCATTTGCTTTTTTTGTCCTATGAAATCTGTTCCACCATATAATATCCCTTTCAGAAATTTTTAATGTTTAAGCAAATCCTGTTGAACTAGCATTTTATTCCCATCACTTCAAATTCTTCCCTATTGTTAACAGATTGGAACAAGTGTTTTGCATTTCATACAATCTATTGACACTTAGGCAAGGGACTGCTGCTTCCAATTTTGCACAAATGCCTAATTTCCTTTCTGCCTTTATTACTTCATATTTTGTGTTCCGGCTGTATCAACAACATGGCTACATGCCACAGGACTTTTTCTCTACTGTATGAAATAAAGGACAAAATAAATCTCAAAGGTCATAAAACTTCTCAACAGTGTTGAGTTGAGTGAGGTGAATTGCAAGTCTGAAGCCAAAATGTTTTGCTTACTTTGTCACTTTTCTGATGGAAAATTTCCAGAATGCTTGTGTGGTCTTCAATGGGTCTTTTATAGATATATATTTAGAACTTTTCTGTAAGAGTTAGAGAGTTAGACATAGTTTTCATGCTCATTACACAATATTATAGGCACATTATACTGTTTATAGTACAATGGTTTTCATATCACCATCTTTTTAGTGTTTTTACTTCTATTATTTTTGAAGATTCCCTCCTGAGCATTGCAAACTTTTATTCTAGTGAATAATCCCAGGACTAGTATGATAAAGTTGCAATTCTTATGATGTTTGGACAATGTTTGTACATAAGTAACTATGGTTACTGCATTGGCCATGTTGATGACTGTTAGCTGGATAATTTAACAGTTGACTAAAGCTGCTATTTCAAGATCTACCTACAGCTTTTCTAGCTATCCCACTACATATTAAAGAGAGTGAACAGTTACTGTGTTCTTGATAACAAGTGATAGTTAGTGATAGTTGTGTAGAAATAAAGACAGGGAAAATCACCAATAACTTTCCTTAACTTGGCTTTGATTAAATCAATAAGGATAACACCTTCTCTGATCTTTGTGCCAAAATAGGGAATAGTAGTGGAGTAGCACAATTTATGTAAATTATTTTTCTCTTGCCTCAAAATGGTGAATAGCATTTTAATGTATCTGTTTGGAAAATCCTCAAATCTCAGTTGCAAAATCCAGATGTGCACTAGATGGCAAGAAAGAGATACAGAAAAACCTAGCTGTAGTTGTGCTCTAGTGATGCCTTGATTTTTTCACAGAATAGTTTCTCCTAATCACTCCCTAAGTCCCATGATCTGCAACTACAGCATTTTTTTTTTCTGGACAGTGAAAGGTTTAATCCCTGGGAACTATGTCATTGTGGCATCAGTGATCGTATAGTATTAACTTTAGAAGCTTTTAGAAGAGGGACCCAAAGTACTTTAATTGCTAGCCCAAAACACTTCCATTCAAATATCCAAGCTTCTGCCAGCAACTTTAGTCATTACAATTTTTTTGCACAATGTACTGATAGGTTCTCAGAGTCAGAACTCTATGGAATAGAGATGCTTCCTAGCATGGTATGGTACACCAAGGAAATTTCCATCTTAAATATGACATATATGATTGCTAAATGTGAAATCACAAATATTTACGGAGGTAGGATTGTAAGACAACTAGGTAATTTAGGGGCTATTTCTTTGGAATGGCATACAATTTTGCTTGGAGGAATATGAGATCTAACTTCAGGCTTCAGGCATTCTATCTGTAATAAAACTTCTACCTTGGTACATAGAATAATGAAAAGTCATAACAAGACTATTGACTGAAAGGTTTTGCATCTATTGTCAAATATTCAGCAAATGAATGTGAAGGCAGGGAGGAAATTGCAGTAGAATTGGCATGGTAGGCAGAGGTGATATCACCCTGCAAATCTAAGTAGGAGTTAAGAAGTTATCTGCTCTTAATCTATATAGTCATGCACTTCATGTAGTCATATAGTCATGCATTTCATGTAGGCAGAAGGCTCAAGCATATACTGTACATTCATACTAGCATGACTATGCAAAGAAGAAATAGGATAGGAGACTAGAGACAGTAAGACAGATTGATTAATCTCTGATGATTTTTTTTATTAATGGGAAAGTTAAATAAAAATGTTGGCTGAATTGTAAGGCAAGACTGCTTCTTTCATGAAAATAACCAAATTTTAGCTTGCAAGTTAAGTGTGATTTGGATTTGGAAGTTTTCCTTTCCTTCTATAACAACAACAACAACAACAACAACAACAATGAGTTGAAAGGGACCTTGGAGGTCATCTTGTCCAACCCCCTGCTCAGGCAGGAAACCCTATACCATTTCAGACAATTGGCTGTCCAATCTCTTCTTTAAAAATTCCAGTGTTGGAGCATTCATAGCTTCTGGAGGCAGGTTGTTCCTCTGATTAATTGTTCTAACTGTCAGGAAGTTTCTCCTTAGTTCTAGGTTGCTCCTCTCTTTGGTTAGTTTCCATCCGTTGCTTTTTGTCTTGCCTTCAAGTGCTTTGGAGAATAGCTTGACTCCAACCTCTGAGATATTGGAACAATGCTATCATGTCACCCCTCATCCTTCTCTTCATTATTCCTGTTAACATATTTTATTTTAATATATTAATGCACAATATCTTGATTACAGAATATAATTGCTGATTAGTGGAGTTCTAAAATTTAGGTTGTTTTAATTTCAGTTGGCTATAATTATGAAACATTTAAAAAATTGCTAAAGTATGATATTCTTCCTAGCTTTATTTCAAATAAAAATAATATTATATTAGGGAAATAAAAGCTTATTGCCAAGTTATTAAACTTCCCTACACCATACCAATTTAAATGTACTATAATACATCAGAAGATAACCTTCTACAGGTATACCTGTCAAAAATATATTAATAATGTGTTAATATTTTTATTTCCATTTTTAATACAGAAAAACATGCTGGAAGCAAAGTTCAGTTTGTAATTCTCATTAAAGATACCCAAATTTGTAAACAAGTCTAAACTTTATCCTTCACCATAGGCAATGAATAGATCATGTTACCTTTTTAATATGGGCTGGTTATCACACTTTTTGGCAAGGTGGAAGGATAAATGTAATCATCGACCAAACTGTATCCTTTGAAATGCATCTAAGCTCCATGAGATCAGAAACAAAGTCAACAATTTTATGTATGGGGAAAAATAAGAGATTTGAATTTGACCACTGCCTCAATCCTAGGACCAGTGGGTAAATAAGCACTACTTGCTCCACAAGTAAAGCATTTGATTTCAGTAAGGCATTTGATAAAGTAGACCACAACCTACTCCTTGGTAAGCTAGAAAAAGATGGAATAGACAACATCACTACCAGATGGATATGAGGCTGGCTGGAAAACCGTATTCAACGAGTAGTCTTTGATGGCACTACATCCACATGAAGAGAAGTAAGCAATTGGGTACCACAAGGTTCTGTCTTAGACCCAGTACTCTTCAATATCTTCATAAATGACTTAGATGAGGGAAAAGAAGGAGAACTCATTAAATTTGCAGATGACATCAAACTGGCAGGAGTAGCAACACCTCAGAAGACAAACTCAGGATCCAAAAAGATCTTGACAAACTTGAACAATGCGCCCTATCCAACAAAATGAGTTTCAGTGTGGAGAAAAGCAAAGTTTTACATTTAGGCATGAAAAATCAAAGGTACAAGAACAGATTGGGTGAGACCTGGCTTAAAAACA
Source organism: Crotalus tigris (assembly GCF_016545835.1). Lineage (NCBI taxonomy): Eukaryota > Metazoa > Chordata > Lepidosauria > Squamata > Viperidae > Crotalus > Crotalus tigris. The sequence continues at coordinate 1,045,898 of NW_024100120.1, read as the reverse complement.
GTAACTGTGAGAGGCACCTTGGAGTCCTAGTGGACTATCACTTGACTATGAGCCAGCAGTGTGCAGCAGCAGCCAAAAAAGCCAATACAATTCTGGGTTGTATAAACAAAGGCATAGAATCAAGATCACATGTAGTATTAGTACCACTTTATAAAACCCTAGTAAGACTGCACCTGGAATACTGCAGCCAATTCTGGTTACCTTATCACAAAGTGATAAGTTTGGAGAAAATTCAGAGAAGAGCAACTAAGATGATTAAAGGCCTTCAGACTAAAATATACGAAGAATGGCTGCAGGACTTGGGTTTGGCTAGTCTAAAGAAAAGAACAAATAGGGGAGACATGATAGTAGTATTCCAGTATTTGAGGAGCTGCCACCAAGAAGAGGTGGGGTCACGTTATCAGTGGCAAGATTCAAATATGTGAACAACCAGTTCTCTGTGTGGATGCCACTTCCGGAAGTCTATTCTGGGCCTGGGCAACAAAAAATTAGCTACCAGTTCTGCCGAAGTGGTACGAACTGGCTGAATCCCACCACTGCACGTTATTTACCAAAACACTAAAGGGCAGGACAAGAAACAATAGTTGGAAACTGATCAAAGGAGAAGCAACTTGGAATTAAGGAGAAACTTCCTAACAGAGGACAATTAACCAATGGAACAACTTGCCTCCACGATTTTTAAGAAGAGGCTGGACAGTCACTTCTCTGAGATGGTATATTAAGCAATTCAAAGGGTCTGTTATAAAGAAACAGTTAACTGATTGCATTATTTGAATGATATACTGTCTGTTTATATAACCTTAAACTAGCTGCTTTTGGCACGAATGAATACTTTAAACTTATTGGCCGCTGCCTAGTGGCGGTCTGTATAAATATAAGTCAGGCAGCTGTTAGAGCTTGCTTCTGTGAGAACCTAATAAAGAGCTGTTAATTCAGCCTCGTATCTTCAATGCCTCATTGTTCCCACTACACAATAGTGGTGACAAAGGAGGGATTATGCTGCTAGGAAGAGGACAGCTAAGTCACTAAAAGGGGTAAGACCAGGCTTCAGCACCCTGGTTGGAACAACGTTCCCCCCTTCTACCTGCCAGTATGCAAACCTGGAGGTATCGCCTTCCTAAGGGACCCATCCCTAAGAAACTCACAGAAGCCCTAGCAGCATAAGGCATTGGAGATGCCAAAACAGCCAAACAATGGCCAAAGTCAGCAAGCTTTTAGAGTTTGACATAATGCGCCTCAAACGATGGAGTTCATATGTCTCAAGAGTAGAAAACTATTTCAGAGCAAATCAGGTCAGAGAAGCCGCAACTTAAAAGCCGCAACCTTGTTGTGTGTGTGTGGCCAAGCCACTTTTGATATAGCGGAGAACTTAGTCACTCCTGCTCCCTTGGAGTCAGTCACTTTCTCTGACTTAAAACTTAGACTCAAGGAGCACTTCAAGCCATGTTTGTCCATTATTGCATACAGACATGCATTCGAGATGAGAGAGCAGCAGCCAGGTGAAACCATTGCTGAATTCATGGTCGCCCTACATCAAGCGTCCCGGCTCTGCAAGTTTTCCGACCTAGAAGACAGGCTCCGGGACCGACTAGTCTGTGGCTTGTGAAGCAGAGACTTACAGCAAAGGTGGTTCGCTAAAGAAACCCTGACATTCCAGAATGCCCTAAAAGAGGTGATGGTAGAAGAAGCCGCAGGTGAGCCATCAAGGCTTTACATCCCTCAAAGAATCTGCCCAGCCAGTCAACTGTGCATCATCAGCAATCTGAAAGAATAGAAGACCCAGACGTTGACATTGAGATTGACCGGGTACAGAAGATCCCAGAAAAAAGGCAGCCGCTGTCTCGGTTGTGGCAGACGACAACAAAGCTCAGAATACTGGTTCCACACAGCTGTGTGCCGGGCATGTGGCAAACAAGGCCACATCTCCACCATCTGTAAAGGTCGCCAGAGGGGATCACCACAAGAAGAATTCCTCAGGATTGATAATGGGGCCCCGGGGCAGAATAGAGTTGGGTTTTGCTCCGGGAGAAGGAGCATCCTCAGAACTGGAGCCCGTTGCCCCTTAAAAGAAAAGCTTAGACTAAAAGTCAAGCTGCAAGGAGTTCCATGCACCATGGAACTGGACACTGGATCAGCTGTGTCTATAATTTCCTATAAGACTTTTAACTTCATCTGCAGAAATGGCGGAAAACAAGTCAGACTCAAGCAGTCAGATTTAGTTTTGACAGATTTTCAAAACTCTTGCGTAGTGGTTAAAGGAGAAGCTATGATAAAAGTGACATTCAAAGAGTTCGAGGGTCCCCTCAGTGTCATGGTGGTGGAAGGCCAGAGAACAAGCCTGATTGGCTTAGACTGGTTTGATGCCCTGGGCATCCATGTGACTGGCATCAACAGAACCAAAACAATGGATTTGGCAGCTGCCTGCCAGGAGTTTGTAGACGTATTCAGTCCCATCTTAGGGAAGTACAAAGGAGCACCAATTGCTCTCCACCTTGATCCAACCTTAGCCCCTATCAGAGTAAAGCTATTAGAGTGCCTTTTGCCCTTAAGCCCAAGATTAATGCAGAGTTAGATAAGCTTGTCCAACAGGGAGTCTTGCAACCCGTTGACAGCTGTGTGTGGGAAACCCTCATAGTTACACCGGTCAAGCCTAACAGAAAGGTGTGCATCTGCGCTGATTATAAGTGCACTATTAATAAGGCACTGCAGCAGCATGCATATCCTGGCATCCTTACAAGGAGGTCGCTTATTTGCAAAGCTGGATCTGGCACAGGTTTATCAGCAACTGCCTGTGTATGATGCCTCTGCTGAGGCTCAAACAATAGTTACCCATAGAGGGGTGTTCAAGGTTTGTCGCCTGCAGTTTGGGGTCAGTGTAACCCCTGGGCTTTTTCAGAGTGTGATGGAACACACGTTAAAAAACATTCCAGGGGTGTGCCTTTACTTTGATGATGTTTTAATTGCTGGGGAGTCAGCAGAGATACTTGCTGAATGCTTAAGGGCTGTTCTTCAGCGCTTCCGTGAAGCGGGCTGAAGCTTAAAAGGGAAAAATGTCAAATTGGAGTCAACTCCACAGAGTTCCTGGGGTTCTGCATCGATGCTGCCAGAATACATCCAGCTGATTCAAAGCTCTTGCAGGCTCCCAGACCAAAGTCAAAAGGGGAGCTGCAAGCATTCCTGGGCTTACTTAACTTTTATCATGTCTTTCTACCTCACAAGGCTGCATTAGCAGAGCCTCTACACAGGCTCTTAGACAAAAGGGCACCACAGCACTGGATTAGCACCCATGAAAACAGTTTCAAAGCAGTCATCAGATTCATTTTAATGAAAAGCTGCCTATCAGCATTGCATGTGATGCATCTCCATATGGAATAGGAGCTGTGATGAGCCATTTAATGGCCAACGGGAGCCAAGCTCACATAGCTTATTATTGAAGGACACTGTCACCGGCGAAATGTAACTATGCCCAAATAGATAAAGAGGCACTGGCCATCATGGCCGGCATCAAGAAATTTCATGATTTCCTTTATGGTTGCCCACTACTTGGTCTGTTCACAATTAACAAACAAACTTTTCAGGTCCTATCTCCAGGGATGCTGAGATGGTCCATCTGAGATGGTCCATCTTTCTTTCTGCTTATAGTTACTGTCTAGTTCACAAACTGGGCAAAGAAATGGGCCATGCTGATGCACTCAGCAGACTGCCTCTGCCCAACTCGAAGCCAGACCCCACACCAGCTGCATGCATCCTGTCAATTCAGGACTTGCCAGAATCTCCCCTTCACGCAGGGGATGTGGCTGCTGAAACAGCCTCCGACAAAACTCTCAGCAGAATTTTGAACTGGGTGCTGAGGGGGTGGCCAGGAACCAGTCCTGGAGCACAGTTTCAGAGTTTTATTAAAAGACAGGACAAGCTGTCTGCACACAAGGGATGTATTCTATGGGGGAGTAGGGTTGTAGTCCCACACACACTCAGGGAAAGAGTCTTAGAATCTCTGCATGAGGGTCATCCTGGAATACTCAGGATGAAGGCACTTGCAAGAAGCTACCTCTGGTGGCCAGGATTGGATAAAGATATTGAGGCTCAAGGTAAAGGATGCAAGGTTTGCCAACAGTCCAGACCTGAAATGCCTCAAGCCCCAGTACATCACTGGGAAACTACGCAAACTCCCTGGTCTAGGATTTACATAGTCTACGCAGGACCATTCCAAGGACAGGTGTTCCTCATTGTAGTGGACAGTCACTCAAAGTGGCTTGAGGTAGCACCTGTACCATCTATGACTACTGCCAGGACCATCCAGGAACTGTGCAGAATCTTCTCCACACATGGCTTACCCGATGTAATCATATCGGATAATGGGGCACAATTTACTGCTGCAGAATTTCAGTCATTTCTAAGGTCTAATATGATTAGACACACCACCTCTGCCCCGTTTCACCCATCCTCTAACAGCCAAACAGAAAGGATGGTCAGGACGACCAAAGAAGCACTCAAAAGACTAACCAGGGGTGATTGGCATCATAGATTGGCAGACTTTTTGCTCTGCCAATCTTGTGGAAAACAAAAGAACTTTTACAAATTCCAAAGGGTGTGACAGAGAGGTTTATTTGTGCAACATTCAGAAGCCGGCTCTACACATGGACATCACCAGACGGTCAACATAGAAATCAGATTGACTATGTGCTCTGCAGCCAAAGATGGAGAAGCTCTATATAGTCAGTAAAAACAAGACCAGGAGCTGACTGTGGCTCAGATCATGAGCTTCTCGTTGCAAAATTTAGGCTTAAATTGAAAAAAGTAGGGAAAAGCACTAGGCCACTCAGGTATGAACTAAATCATATTCCTGATGAATATACAGTAGAGGTGACAAATAGATTTAAGGAACTGGATCTGATAGACAGAGTGCCTGAAGAACTATGGATGGAAGTTCGCAACATTGTACAAGAGGTAGCAACTAAAACCATCCCAAAGAAAAAGAAATGCAAGAAAGCAAAATGGCTGTCTGAGGAAGCTTTGCAAATAGCTGAGGAAAGAAGAGAAGCGAAAGGCAAAGGAGAAAGAGAAAGATACACCCAATTGAATGCAGAATTCCAGAGAGTAGCTAGAAGAGATAAGAATGCCTTCTTAAATGAACAGTGCAAAGAAATAGAAGAAAACAACAGAATAGGGAGGACCAGAGATCTCTTCAAGAAAATTGGAGATATGAAGGGAATGTTTCATGCAAAGATGGGCATGATAAAGGACCAAAATGGCAGAGACCTAACAGAGGCAGAAGAGATTAAGAAGAGATGGCAAAACTACACAGAAGAACTATACAAGAATGAGCTTAACATCCCAGATAACCACAATGAGATGGTCATTGACCTCGAACCAGACATCCTAGAATGTGAAGTGAAATGGGCCTTAGAAAATCTGAGCAACAACAAAGCTAGTGGAGGTGACGGTATTCCAGCTGAGCTATTCAAAATCTTAAAAGACGATGCAGTAAAAGTGCTACACTCAATTTGCCAGCAAATTTGGAAAACTCAACAGTGGCCACAGGATTGGAAAAGGTCAGTTTACATTCCAATTCCAAAGAAAGGCAATGCCAAAGAATGTTCAAACTATCGCACCATTGCACTCATTTCACATGCTAGTAAAGTTATGCTTAAAATCCTACAAGCTAGACTCCAGCAGTATGTGGATCGAGAACTACCAGAAGTACAGGCAGGATTTTGAAGAGGCAGAGGAACTAGAGATCAAATTGGCAACATATGCGGGATCATGGAGTAAGCTAGGGAGTTCCAGAAAAACATCTACTTCTGCTTCATTGACTATGCTAAAGCCTTTGATTATGTGGATCACAACAAATTGTGGCAAGTTCTTAAAGAGATGGGAGTACCAGACCATCTTATTTATCTCTTGAGAAACCTATATGCGGGTCAAAAAGCAACAGTGAGAACCGAACACGGAACCACTGATTGGTTCAAAATTGGAAAAGGAGTCCGGCAAGGCTGTATACTGTCGCCCTGCCTATTTAACTTATATGCAGAGCACATCATGAGAAAGGCAGGGCTAGATGAATCAAAAGTTGGAATTAAGATTGCCGGGAGAAATATCAACAACCTAAGATATGCAGATGATACCACTCTAATGGCAGAAAGTGAAGAGGAACTAAAGAGCCTCTTGATGCGGGTGAAGAAGGAGAGTGCAAAAGTTGGCTTGAAACTCAACATTAAGAAAACCAAAATCATGGCATCCGGCCCTCTCAATTCCTGGCAAATAGATGGGGAAGAAATGGAGGTAGTGACAGATTTTATTTTTCTGGGCTCCAAGATCACCTCAGATGGGGACTGCAGCCAAGAAATTAAAAGACGCTTGCTCCTGGGGAGGAAAGCTATGGCAAATCTAGGCAGCATTCTAAAAAGCAGAGACATCACCCTGCCAACAAAAGTGCGTATAGTCCAGGCCATGGTTTTCCCAGTTGCAATGTATGGCTGTGAAAGTTGGACCATAAGAAAGGCTGAGCGCAAAGAATTGAGGCCTTTGAACTATGGTGCTGGAGAAGACTCCTGCGAGTCCCTTGGACTGCAAGGCGTTCAAACCGGTCAGTCCTAGAAGAGATCAACCCCGACTGCTCTTTAGAAGGCCAGATCCTGAAGTTGAAACTCAAGTACTTTGGCCACCTAATCAGAAGGAAGGATTCACTGGAGAAGAGCCTAATGCTGGGAAAGATTGAGGGCAATAGAAGAAGGGGACGACAGAGAATGAGATGGCTGGATGGAGTCACTGAAGCAGTAGGTGTGAATTTAAATGGACTCCAGAAGATGGTAGAGGACAGGAAGACCTGGAGGAACATTGTCCATGGGGTCGCGATGGGTCGGACACGACTTCGCAATTAACAACAACAACAGAAGCCGGTTAACAACAGCAAATTCTGAACAAAGGGGGTGGGTTCAAGGTACAGTTTTATACTTTCCATTTCTCAGGAACAAAGAAGCTCACATGGAATCTACATTGTATATCATTCAGTTAGTTTCTCACAGGCATACAATGAAGAGAGTTTTACTTTATACAATGTTTCTCAATGTGCATTAAGTCAGTCACATATTGTTAACACAGCTTTTGCTAACACAGCTTTCTTCCAGGAATTATGCAGACACATCATTTTACTTGAATAATGATTTTTCATCATCATTATTATTATTCTACTTTATTCTTCATTTTATTCTATGTTATTCTACTTTATTCCACTTTATTCCACTTCATTCCCCCCTTTGGAAGTTTTCCAGCTTAAACTTCCATTCTTCTGCCTCTGATTCAGGATCTTTTGAACATACCATTTTATATTCCCATAAAGCTAACATTGTTTCATGTTTTGCAGTTAATTGAGCTGTACTTTCTGAGATCCTCCAAATCATGGCTATAAGACAGGGGAGTAAGCAAGGAATCAAAATACATCCTGGAATTAACAAGACTGCTATAACTATGATGGTTTGTAGGCCTGGTAACTTTGGCCACCATCCTGAAAATACGTCTTCCAAGTTAAATCCATTCCAGGTTTGCACTGGAACGTGTGCTAACTTGATCATTTGGTCTGTTATGCCTTTCAATACTTTTCCACTTTCATCTATTTCGATGCAACAGTTTGTTAGGTTGAATTTTCCACATACCCCTCCTTCTTTGGCCAAAAGATAGTCCAGGGCTAACCTATTTTGCATGATATATGTTCTGGATTTCACATTTTCTTTGGCCAATTTAGTTAGTCCCTTCACAGTCTCATTGGTGATTAACTCTACCACCGCTTGTAACCCAATGATCCTGTTGATTATATAAATAGAGGTATGGTATCCATACATTCCATCCTCAGCCCAAGTAGCCGGGCCATAGACTAGGATGATGTGGCAAGGTGGCCATTAATTTTTTTGCCAAGTGATTCCTGCGCATTGGGTGTATGCATAAATCAAAGTCTTGGTTATCTGGTTTCCTTGTTTTGTAGTCTTGATACAGTTTTGATAGCCTTGGTTTCCCTGTGCTTTTGTTCTTTCTTTGTGTGTGCTACTCCATAATTTTTTATTAGAGGGTTTCTGCGTTATGACCTCTTGTGTAGCCATTGCATTGATTTGTGTAGGAATGTGTGTGCATATTAAATAACTAACAAATATTACGAGCTGTAGAATCCTCATATCTTCCACCGTGCGTAGAGAGACAGCTTCTGGGGTGTCTCAGCAAGGTTGTTGTTCACACTGTGTGTTGGGAACCCATTGCTGTATTTCTTGTAAATTTGAACATAAAGGTTTGTCAGTCTTGTCCACCTTGTAGGTTACTGGATCTGCAGGTGTAGCTGCTTTCAATCTACTCCAGTGGATCCAGGACTTTCCTTCCAAGGTTTTCACTGCCAAAGGAGAACACCTGACAACAGTATATGGTCCTTTCCATCTTGGGCTCAAGGGATCTGATTTCCAGTGCTTTACCCACACTCTATCTCCTGGTTTGGACCCATGTGTTGCCGTGACCACTGGAGGGGGTTGTTGTTCCATCATATAATGGCGCAAATTTGAAACAGCTAAATTATGAAGCTGTAACTGATGTAACAATTTCTGTTGATCTATTCTCCCCTTATGAGCCAAGTCCAGCCAGCCTTGACTGTCAGGTTTAAATAGGCAAGGAGGATGGCCAAACATGAGCTCATAAGGACTAAGTTGTAATTTAGTGCGGGGGGGCAGTCTGATTGCATACAAAGCCATAGGCAAAACATCTGGCCAATGGAGGTGAGTTTTCAAACAAAATTTGGTAATGAGCGTTTTAATTGTGTGATTAGCACGTTCCACTCTAGCAGCCGATTGAGGATGAAAAGCACAATGAAATCTCCACATAAGTCCTAATGCTTGGGCTAAAGCCTGATTGATTTGGTGTACAAACTCAGGGCCATTATCTGATGAAATCCTAGAAGGGCAACCAAATCTAGGAATAATTTCTTTAAGAAAGATTCTGGCAACCTGTATAGCTTTCTTATTTACCATTGGAAATGCTTCAATCCACCCTGAATAGATATCGATTATAACTAACAAGGCTACATATTTCTTGGTTCTGGGCATATCAGTAAAATCAACAATGACACAGTCCATTGGAAAATAAGTGATTGGTTGTCGGCCAGGTGGTATTACTGGTCCTTGGCATGCATTGGTTTGGGCACAAGTGGAACATTGAGAACATACTTGTGCTGTTAGCGAAGAAGCAAAGGGAAGATAGAAAAGTCATTCAAGTTGCTGTAATAATGCAGTTTTTCCCAAAATGATGTTGCTTATGGGCTTGAAAAATAAGGGGGGCAGGCGAGCGCCAAAGGAACAGCAATGCGTCCATCGGGTAGGGTGTACCAGCCTTTAACTAGTTTGGCTTGTACATCCTGTTGCAATTTTTGGCTTTCCTCTTTCATATATGTAGGATCAAGTTGTTCTAAGTAAGTGTCTAAATACATGAACCTAGTGACGTCTAACTGAAGGGGGGGGGAAACCTTCTAATGCAGCTCTTTTGGCTTCTTTGTCTGCCTTCCTATTGCCCTGAGTAATAAGGCTTGAGTCTTTTTGATGTCCAGGACAATGGATGATTGCAACTTTAGATGGCAATTGTGCTGCCTTAATAAGTCTTTTAATTAAAGTTGCATATTGGATAATCTTGCCTGTGGAGTCCAAATATCCTCTCTCTTTGTAGATTGCTGCATGTGCATGGATGCATATTTACTATCTGAATATACATTTAAAGTCATTCCTGCAGCTATTTCTAATGCTCTGGTTAAGGCATACAATTCTGCAAATTGTACACTTGCTTGACTAGGCAATTGTGCTGACTCGACAGTAGCAGTTTGAGAAACTATTGCATAACCAGAGTTTCTAAATCCTTCATCCATAAAGCTGGATCCATCAGTAAACCATTGAAAGTCTGGATTATGCAAGGGTTGGTCTGTATTGTAGTTCTATTGTTTGCATGCAGTTATGTACAGGCATAGTTGAATCAGGTGTTGGCATTAGAGTGGCTGGATTGAGAGTTCAGCATTGTTGCAGTGTAACTTGAGGAGTTTCTAATAAAAGAGCCTGTATCTTATGCATCCTTTGATTGCTGATCCATAAATGTCCCTTATTATCAATGATTGTCTGCAGGGCATGACTAGTATAAACAACCACCGGAGCTGAAAATGTTAACTTGTTTGCCTCCTGCAGTAACAGCATAACTACTGCTAAAATTTGTAAACATTGTGGCCACCCTCGCGAAGCCATGTCCAGTAGCTTTGACAGATAAGCGACTGGGCGATTCCAACTTCCCTGCTTTTGGGTAAGGACTCCTAAAGCTACATTTTGTCTCACATAAACATAAAGTGAAAACGGCTTAGATATATCAGGTAGTCCTAGAGCTGGAGCTGTGGTGAGGGCCTGTTGTAGGTGTTTCATCGCTTGGGTTTGTTCCTGTTGCCACAAAAGAGGTTCTGGTCCCTTTAAAACTTGGTACAATGGTTTAGCTGTGAGAGTGAAGTTAGGAATCCAAATTCTACAGAAGCCTGTAATTCCCAAAAAGGCTCTAACTTCCTGTTTTGTTTGGGGAATGGGAATCTGTAACACCACTTGCTTTCTCTGGGGGCCCAAAGTTCTTTGTCCTTGTGATAGTTCATAGCCTAAATACATTACAGTCTTTTGAACTAATTGTGCTTTCTTTTTGGATGCTCTGTAACCACAGTCTTGTAACAGTTGGAGCAGTCTGGATGTGTTTTCAAAGCAATCCTCCCTGTTTTGACCAGTTACCAGAACATCATCGACATATTGAAGAGAACAATCCTCTTGTCTGACTAACTTTAAATAAGCAAGATCTTGGGCTAGAGCTTGACCAAAGCACGTTGGCGAATTCTTAAAGCCTTGTGGTAGCCTGGTCCAGGTGTATTGAGTTTTAACTTGTGTTTTTGGATTAGCCCATTCAAATGCAAAGATTGGCTGACAACTCTCAGCTAAGGGTATGGTGAAAAATGCATCCTTTAAGTCTATGACTGAAAACCATTTAGCAGATGCAGGTATTGTGCTCAAAAGAATATATGGATTAGGAACAGTTGCATGTAGGGTTATGGTCAAATTATTATCGGGGCATAAATCCTGTGCTGGTCTCCACTGTCCATCAGGCTTATGAACAGGTAGAATTGCAGTATTCCAGGGTGACTGAATTTTTCTAATGATTTTTGCTATCAAGTATTTTTGGATTAATTCTTGAATGGCAATTGCAGCCTCTGGAGTACAATATCGTTGAGGCACCCCAACAGGATATGCCTGTGGCTTTAGTTCCACCATAACAGGCATGGCATATTTTGCAAATCCAGGGGGATTGTCCTCTGCCCACAGGAGTGGAACATTAAATTGCTGCCAATTAGAATTTCCTGTTTCTTTCTCTGTCATTATCATCAAGCGCCGATGTTGGGGTTCCAACTAATGAAGCACTTCCAGTTTTCCCTGGGATTCTTTTCATTGTGGCACACACAGTACAACTTTTTACATAGTTTTCCACATCCTTTTTCAGCCCCGGCCACCAGAATGGCTGGTGGGTGAGGTGTAGGGTTTTCAAATATCCAAAGTGTCCAGCCTGCTTTACATCGTGGCTGTGTTTGAGAGCATTAAGACGGAATGCTTCTGGCAAATATAACTTCCCTCCTTTGTAAGCCAAGCCATCCCTGCATGTTAGGGACGCTTGATTATCTTTGAACCATTGGTCAGTGAGGAGCTCTCATTTTATTTTCTTCACTCCAGGGTTATCAGGATTGGGGACCCTGCGAGGTGTAAGTTGAGCAACAGTTTGTGAATTGCGAATAATTGCCTCGTTAACCTGCTCTCGTTTGCTTTTGTACTGGGGTAACCGGGATAGTGCATCAGCTAGAAAGTTCTTTCCTCCTGGTATGTACTTTAGAGTGAAGTTGAAACGGTTAAAGTACTGTGCCCGCCGTACTTGCTTTGGTGACAATTTGCGGGGAGTTTTCAGTGCTTCTAGGTTTTTGTGATCTGTCCATACCTCAAATGGCACCTTGCTCCCTTCTAGATAGTGTCGCCAGTTCAATAGCGCCCACCTAATCGCAAAGGCCTCTTTTAGCTGTGGTAAGTTCAGAGGACATGGATCAGCCACCTGCTGGGAAACCCAATTTCCCCCTTGCTGCAGAGGATTCAGACTGGGATTCTCTCTCTCAGGGCTGGAGTCCATGGCAGGAACATTTGCAATAGAAGGGCTGTAGGTTTCACTTTGTAGGAACTGATTTCTGGTTTTCATTTCTAAGTTTTGAAATCTTTCCAACGACTCACCCATAACTGTGTTATCTGTCCATTCTGCTTTTGAAGTCTTTGCTCTCAGCTGGGAAATCTGCCAAATTCCTCTCTCCCCCGGCTTGCTGGCTACCACTTCCCCCCCCCTGGGAAAACTGTTGCAGCCATGGGGCTGGTCTCAGGCAATCTTTCTTTCTTTCTCCATAATGAGATATTTCCCGAATCTTTGCCAGCTCCTCTCAAGCAAAGAGGCAGCTGATGGAGTTTGGGACTGCAGGTCATTTGAAAAGAATGTTGGATTCTGGCATGATGTCGGGGTTCCGACTAATGAAGCACTTCAAAGAACTTTCAGGCATGTTTCCTAAAGTCTTTATTACAGAGCTACAAATTGCCGGTCACCATCATGGACGTTTTGATGCCAGAATCTGACTTCCTCTTGCTGGCATCAAACTTTTCTTGCTAAACTCCTCCCTTATCTTGCAGTCACAAGTCACATTATCCAATTAGTGTGAAGGTCAAAAGTTTACTTCCTCTTTCTTTCCCGGGCTTTTTACACCCCCCCCCACTCTAAGCTATGTATTAACCCAGTGAATACCAGACAGTTTTGCATATTGTCAAAGCAAGAATATACAGTATTTGCAGCATTGACAGCCATATTTCTTCCACTGGGTGGCGCACTTACATTAATTGTTGTCCATGGTCAAAAGATATTGTAGCTTTTAATTTAGTAAGCAAATCTCTCCCTAATAATGGAATGGAACATTCTGGAGTGTATAGAAACTGATGTTTAATAACTCCTTGTCCCACTTGGCATGTTAGGGGTTCCAGGAGTGGTCTGATTTGAGTTTCTCCAGATACCCCCTGAATTTGAATGGTCTGCTTTGATTGCTTGCCAATAGATTTATTTAGGACAGATCTGGTGGCTCCCGTGTCAACTAACATCGGGACAATCTGTCCTCCCACCCGTATTTTAACAATGGGCTCTGGGGGTGGGGCTATAGAACCCTGTCCTCTTCAGTCTTCCCATTCCATCTCAGCTAAGCCAATCATGTTTTCTTTTCTTTCCTCTGTCTGACTGGGATAGGCTGGATGCCCTCTTCCTTTGAAGCTTCCCCTGTAGCCTCTCTGGAAAGTCCCTCTAAACCCTCTTCCTCTTCCATACTGGCAAGATTGTCCCCTGGGTTGGCCATTCCTCTGGGGCACTCCCTTTGCCAGTGTCCTTCCTGTTTACAGATGGCACATTGGTTGGGTCCAATTCACATTCCTCCCAATGCCACTGCTAACATTTCAACTTTCTTTTTCTCTTTCTGATCTGATTTGTGTTCCTCCTCCTTGTCACGGTCACGGAACACCTTTTGAGCAATTTCCATAATCTCTGCTATATTCTTCCCTAAGTCCCCTTCTATCCATTGTAACTTTCGTTTTATGTCCAGGGCACTCTGGGTAATAAATCTTTCAATTAGGAGTGGGCGATTTTGAGCCAACTCTATATCAAGACCTGTGTTTACTTTATAAGCTTCTATCAGTCGGCTGAGAAAAGCAGTTGGAGACTCATTTTTTTTCCTGCCAAACATTTTCTCTGTTTCTCTCAAAGCTTCTAAATACAACATCTGATAACTTCGCAACAAAGTCTGGTGTTGGACATTATTTGCATTCCAGTCTGGTCTCAGTTCTACAGCATCAGTATTTCTGTGTGTCTCATAATTAACTCCTTCCTCTGGGTGTCGTCTGGCAAGTACCTTCAATTTCCCTAATTTATATTTTTCTCTGCCTTCCACATCCAGTAAAATAGAGATAAGCTGTTGTATATTGTCCCAGGAAGGGTTATGGGTCTGGATAATGTTTGAGAATAAATCTATTATTTCTTGAGGTTTTTCTGAAAATGGTCCAAATTGCTGTCTGCAATTAAGTAAATTAGTGGTGGTAAAGGGAACATATTGGAGCATTGAAATATTGGTGTTGTCTGGTCCAAGGACCAAAACTTCTCTTAGAGGGGCTATATTTTCTTCTGTTTTTACCCCTGTTTTACTTCTAGTTTGGCTAGAAACTGATGTTTTGCTTTCATCGTTATCCAAGTCCTTATCTTTCTCTTGAATGGTTCCATCTGCTTTTATTTTTCTTTCCTCACTGGCTTCTGGCTGAAGTTGGGCTTCATTTCTTTCAACCAGAGGGGGTGGAATTTGCTGATTTATTCTCCCTTCTTCTCTTCTAGGAACATAGGGAGGGGGTCTGGCAATTTCCTCCCTGTCTTCCTGGCTGAAAATCTTAGCTTTTGTCTGAGGCTTGGCTTTTTGGTTTGCCAAATATATTTTAGCACATTCTATCTGACATTTGCTAACCATCAAGATCTTTCTGCAATATTGATCTGCCACTGGTTAATATAGGGGTATTGGTCCCAATGACCATGTCCAGTCACAATTTGATGAACCCATGCCACGAGTTCGGGATTCGCCGATCCCTCCTTAGGCCACCCTATGCCAAAAGTAGTCCATTCAGGTTCACAGAATCTTTTTAATATGGCTGGATTTGGTTTTGGGTCTCCATAATCCCTAGAAAAACCCTTTTTGAAATTTTCTAACATGCACTGAAGTGGTGTCTGGCGAACGTCCTTCTTTGACTGTTTCCCTCCCATTCCTTTCTCTAATACACTACCATCGACCTGGAGCGCTGGATGTTCCAACAGTCACTCTGCAGAAACTGTGATGGTTTAGCCACCCACACAATCCTACCTATTGAAGACTTAAGGATGCCACCTTGTCTTCTAGGGGTTGATCAGACCCCTCTTCTGATCCAAAAGGAATCAGTTTCCCCTTTTACAATACTTGCCTGCAGGCGTTCCAGACTCCTTTGTTGATTAAAGACCTGTCTGTCACCCTCGGCGGATCCTTGACTGGAGTGCTTCGCTGATGGGTAAATTCCCTTTCCTCCTGTCGAGGTCTCCCTGCAGACAAAGGCCACGGAGCTGGCTTGGAGCAGTCATCATTTAGGAGAGGGCTCTCCACCAGGGCAATCTGTCTGGAAGGTTAAATTCCTCTTCCTAAAAGTCCCAGCAGAGTCGCCATAAATCTTGTGGAAAATGAAAGGACTTACGAATTCCAAAGGGTGTAACAGAGAGGTTTATTTGCGCAAGGTTCAGAAGCCGATTAACAACAGCAAATTCTGAACAAAGGGGGTGGGTTCAAGCTACAGTTTTATACTTTCCATTTCTCAGGAACAAAGAAGCTCACATGGAATCTACATTGTATATCATTCGGTTAATTTCTCACAGGCATACAATGAAGAGAGTTTTACTTTATACAATGTTTCTCAATGTGCATTAGGTCAGTCACGTATTGTTAACACAGCTTTTGCTAACACAGCTTTCTTCCAGGAATTATGCAGACACATCATTTTACTTGAATAATGATTTTTCATCATCATTATTATTATTATTCTACTTTATTCTTCATTTTATTCTATGTTATTCTACTTTATTCCACTTCACCAACACACTACTCCATGCACATCAATAGGTCATAGCCCAGCATCGGGGACATCGGCTGACCATGAAGCTGGACCGTCTCCATCCAGACAGAATTGCAACAGAGACAGTGCAGCCCAATCCCCCAAGCAATTTGCAAGTCAGTGACTGAGTTTGGGTGAGGAACTACAGTCAAGGGGCACTGTGGGTGGTAGCTGTGGTTTGTAAGGTGTCAGCACCACTTTCTTATGAAGTGGTCCTGGAAGATGGGTGCATTTTGCACCACCACATCAATCAGCTACGTCGGTGGCAGGCTAATCTACCCCTCACCACTGATCAAGAGGAGAGCCGAGAATTGCCTGACTGTGGCAGCGCATCTCAATCTCCAGAGTCCGGTGCAACTCCAAGAAACATGCTGGATGACTCAGCCGTGGGTCGGTCATTTCCAACCGAAGAAACTGTATCTGCAGATCAAAGTATTCTAGAAGACTTATTTCCCAGCCTGTCAGAGACTGCTTCACTCTCGGACATCCGTACCGGTCTACCGGAACAGACCAGCTGAGCAGAGACCAGTCTACCTGGCCACCAAAGACTAACAGAGACTGGTCTTCCCGACCAAAGTTGTCAGAAAGACTCTGGTCTACCCAGCCAACTGAAGGTAGACCAGGAACCTCAGGCAGAAATGAGATGGTCGAATCGAACGCGGAAGCTGCCTGCTTATCTAAATGAATATGTACAGTTTTTGGATATGTTTTGATTCAGGGGAAGGGGTGTTATGTATTAAGCAATTCAAAGTGTCTGTTATAAAGAAACGGTTAACTGATTGCATTATTTGAATGATAGACTGTCTGTCTATATAACTTTAAACTAGTTGCTTTTGGTGAGAATGAATACTTTAAACTGATTGGCTGCTGCCTAGTGGCAGTCCATATAAATATAAGTCAGGCAGCTATTAGAGCTTGCTTCTGTGAGAACCTAATAAAGAACTGTTAATTCAACCTTGTGTCTTCAATGCCTCACTGTTCCCACTACACAATAGTATAGGTCCTCCTTCTTGAGCAGGGGCTGGACTAGAAGACCTCCAAGGTCTCTTCCAGCTCTATTCTATTCAAGTGAATTGAATAAGCACACTACTTTAGAAGCACCAGAGAGGACAAAGGCAGCAAGATAATAATGAGGGAAATACAACCAAGGAGATGAAATACCAAATAATTTGTGGCTGAAATTATTTTTTAGGAGGTGGCAAAGCCAATTGTCAAGGCTATAGTATTACTGGAGATCATTAGGCTGAAAAATGTTCCTGAAGAGCCTTTTGAACAGGTTAATATGCATGTCTCCATAATAAGTCACTCCTATCTTGTCCCAGAACTCAAGGACAGAATCAATGAGTGTACAGAGGTAATTTTTGCAGACAATATAGATATCTGGATAGTAACCTTTTTCTACAATACTTGTTTCCTAGCACTGTCACTTTCTATCACTTTCTATGCTTGTGGTAGAAAGAGCGAGTCTATGAAAAAGATTTCTTTTATATATATATATATATTAAAAGTTTTAAATTTTTTTTACAGTATATAACCCAAATCCCTCCTGCCCTCCCCCCCCTCCCCCACTTCCCAGAGCTGATTACAGGGTTACAAATAAGCAATCATAATCTAACTAACATTACCCAACTCTACTAACAATCAAATCCATAACATACTTTAATTTCTTTTCAAAATAAATATTAACAAATTAAAAACCAGAAATAATAATATAATTAAACAATAATACTAAAAATAATATAAATTCAATCATATTAAACTATTAAAAATAATCTAAAATTTACTCATAAGCTAAATAGTACTTTTTAGTCTCATATTTATTCTGGATATAATCTATCCATCTTCTCCAAACCAAAATATATCTTTCTTGTGAATAATCCTTCAAATAAGCAGAAATTTTTGCCATTTCTGCTAAATTAGACACCTTTAGTATCCATTCTTCCATAGTAAGCACTGAATCTTTCTTCCAATATCGCCCACCAGTAATCTTGCAGCTGTTATAAGATTCAACATCAAATTAATTTCTTTAACATCAAAGTCTACAATAACGCCTAATAAAAATAATTGTGGCGTGAACTTTATCTTTCTCTTGAAAATCTTTTGAATGTTCCACCAAATCTTAATCCAAAAAGCTTTTATATTTCTACAAGTCCACCAAATATGAAAATAAATTGCATCTAAGCTTCCACATCTCCAACGTTTGGGCTGTAAATTAGGATACATACAAGACAGCTTTTGAGAATCCAGATGCCACCTATAAAACATTTTATAAAAGTTTTCTCTTAAGTTTTGAGCTTGAGTAAATTTTACATTTCTAACCCAAATTGTCTCCCATGTATCCAATAGAATTGGCTCTTGAATATTTTGAGCCCATTTTACCATACAATCTTTAACTAACTCCATTTCAGAATCCAATTCTATTAAAACATTATAAATTCTCTTTATATGGGCTCGAGTTTGATCTTTAATCTGTTTTACCAAATTCACGTCCTCTAAGGTAATACCAACCTTTTGATCTAGACTACACCTAACTAACAATTGATTATACTGAAACCAAGAGTGTACAATATTTTCTTGCTTCAACTCAGCTAAAGATTTTAATTGCTAATTCTTCCCTACCAAACTAAGTAATTCCTTATAAGAAATCCTATCCAAATTCACTGCCCTCTATCACGTGTCCAGGAATCCCCCAAATTGGAATTTTATAATTTAATCTATAATAATACTTCTTCCAGACACGTAATAAAGTGTTTCTTAAAATATGAGATTTAAAAACCTGATCTACTTTTTAATTATAAATTAAATATGCATGCCATCTGTATAATAAATCCCATCCCTCAAGAAGTATATTTTTATTTGTTAAGTTAAGCCAATCACTAATCAGAGTTAAAGCCACCGCATCATAATACAATTTTAAATTAGGCGCCTTAAGTCCTCCTCTTTCCCGTGCATCTTGTATAATCTTAAACTTAACTCTTGGTTTTTTCCCTGCCCAAATAAACTTATTAATACCCTTCTGCCATTCCTCCAAGTTGGCATCTTTTTTCAAAATAGGTATCATTTGGAACAAAAAAAGAAACTTTGGAAAAACATTCATTTTAACCGCTGAGAGTCTCCCCAGCAAAGATAACTGTAGTTTTTTCCAATCATTTAAATCCTTTTGCACTTTTACCCATAATGTCTCATAATTATTTTAATAATCATAATTATTAACATTAGAAGCTGTAATGTATACTCCCAAATATTTAACCTTTTTCACTATTTCAAAACCTGTTAATTTAGCTAACATATCCTTTTCCTTCATAGACATATTTTTCGGTAGTATTTTAGTTTTATTGTTATTTACCTTAAAACCAGAAACTTTCCCATACTGGGTTATGATTTCCACCAAATCCCTTACCGAATCTGTCGGTTGAGATAACGTCACAACCAAATCATCGGCAAAAGCTCTCAACCTATAATCATTCTATTTTATTTTTATTCCCTTTATTGTAGTTGATTCACAAATTTTAATTAATAAAATCTCCATTGTTAAAACAAATAACAATGGGGATAATGGACATCCTTGTCTGGTACCTTTTCAATTTTAAATGCTTCTGTTAATCCCCCATTAATTATAATTTGTGCCGATTGCTGTTGGTATATAGCCTTAAGAGCATACAAAAATTTATCCCCAAAATTCATTTTCTCTACAACTCTCAATGGATTTCTGAGCATGTTAAGGAGCCCAGGGGTTTGCATCCTGAATGCTTGGAAGCTTTCTGTTCTGACCCCATGCTGAATGGGTAAATATTAGGAGGGTGAAGCTGATGGAGAAAGTGGTCCTGGAAACAGGACTATCCCACTCCTTGCTTTACCATTCATGAATATGTGAGGAGGGTTTCTCTTATGCTAACAAGCAACTGTTTTCTATTTTACACACTGTCTTTCTTTTGGAGGGGGGATGTAGTGACACACATTGGAATATATTTCTCAACAACAATCACTAGCTAGCTGCAAATTGGCCATGTCTATTCATTGTTGGTTTTAGATATAATATAGAAATTGAATCAGGATTGCTTGAGGCAGGCAAGTAATTCTCTCAAGACCATTATCATTATTAAGAGTGTTGGAAAGATTAGAAGAAATGGTAGAATATTGCAGTTTATGTCATGGAGCATATCATTCAGAATATAATTTCATTCAGAAGCTGAGAACTGAAAAAGGCCTCAGAGCCAAAGGTGTGCTTTGAAGATTTAATTCATTACACAGAACCAGAGTGACCTGGCTATAGAATACTAGGTGTCTATGTTTTTCAATACTTTGCCCTCAGTTAGAAAAGAAAAGTACCAAAGAATGTGCTCTTTAGGGTAATGTATATGCAGACAATCTAGCTAGCTTCCTTGGCTTTGTATCGAAAAGGACAAGAAGGGAATGTGCTCCAGCATTTGCTTCTAAAATTGCATTTAAATGCCGGCAAATTTACAACAAATAGTGCAGCGCATGTTTAGCAGAGTTTTCAACCTTCAGGCCACTTGTCTTTCTGATAAATTGCTCTTGTTAGAAATACTATTCTCGTTTTCCTATTGTTTTGCACCAGTTGGGCATTCAATTCCACTCTGAAGCAATTACCACAAGCCCACACACTTACACAATCTAGCTGACTGGGAGACCTCAGTGGATATCAGCTGGATCCAGCACAGCTTTTTCCCAGATTAATTAGATTTGTGCATACCCTTCATTCAGAAAGGGTCAAGACTGCTGGGCCCAAGGAGAATTAGCCTCATGTAGTTAAATCTCCTGGCTTCCCCCCACTCCCCTCCCAAGGCTTGGTCTCTTTTATGTTTTAGGGCTGCAGGCATTAAACAAAGACACATGGTGAACATCAAGCTTTCTTTATTGACTCCTCTTACAACCAACAACAACCAAAAGGCACGCAGGCCTTTTATACTGTCCTAAACCCAGACAGTGTCAGCCAATAGGAATCTGGCTGTTTTCGCACCTTGCGCATATGCACAACGCTGGCGACAGCCAGTCTGTTCCCGGGCAGCTTTTGGTCTTCCCGGGACCATTTGCAACATTTCTGAGCCTGCTGAATGCTTCAGCAGGCTCAGGACACAACACCCCTCCCCCCTAGATAAAACAATATACCTTATGATGTAACAACACAGGTACATGTGTTCAAGGACTGGGGGTTAATGGAAATCACAATTGCCTGCACACAGGCAAGCACTCTTACATATACAATCATTCAGTAGAAAATAGAACAAATAATAATCTAAAATAACACCCCTTCACTAAGTGTTTTGTTCTGCATCTTGTTTAAGGACTAGTAAGGTTCCCTTAGAATTGACAGAAACCTCACATAGTCCTCAAGATGTTTAAATGGGCCCTTGGCCCTTTGTGACCTTCTGATGGCTGGTGAGTGTGCCTGGCCTGCCAGCTTGCCTGCCAGGCTAGGCAGACCAGGACTTTGATGCCCCAAAAGCTCAGGTGCCCCACCCAGCTGCTGACTGGCTGAATCCTCTGAATTCCAGCCATCGTTCCTTAGGGGGTGGAATTCCCCAAGTCCACAATGGACTCCTCTTGGGAGCACTGTCCCTCAAGCCCAAGACCAGCAGCTGGAGTGGCCTAAGTGGCTGATATGCCCCAGTAACCCATTGGCCCCGTGTGCGTGTCAGAGGTGCCAGAGTCAGGAGCCGTCTCCATGGCAAACCCCCTCTCAGAAGAATTCCTGTTTGGAGCACTTGCTAAAGAATGGGATGACCCCCTTTCTGGAGACTCCCTGTCTGGAGTGATAACTGGATTGTGTGGATGCCCCCGGTGAGACTCCCTGTATGGAGCAATAACTGATGTGCGGGATGACCCCTTTTCTGTCACTGGAATATGTGTATCAGCGTGTGAGAAACTGCTGGAGCTGAGAGACTGTGGCCCAGAATGCAAATTATGGTCCTCCTCCCCCCCCCCCGAGAGCAGAGCCAGGCACAGAAACATTGCTGGAGAGCCTCCAACGCAGTTGGTCAATGTGTTGTCTGATGACGCGCTCATCGTCCAAGGCCACTTCGTATGGCAGTGACCCAGAGACCTTGCATACCACTGCTGAGACCCAGAGATGTCTAGGGCCATAGTTCCTTGCCAAGACTGGATCGCCCACCTGGAATCTCCTAGGTGCCCGCGGCTATGACACCTGTGAAGCCACCCTGTCTGGGTGCAACCTGTCCAGTTTCATGATGAGGCGGTGACCCCAGTGGAGTTCTGCTGGGCTCTTCCTTATGGCTGTGCAAGGTGTGGTGCGATGTGCCAAATCAGCTAACCTGTGATGCCAGTGGGTCTCTTGAGAGCATCTTTGGTAGTGTGCATCATCCTCTCTGCCTGGCCATTGGAAGATGGGTGGAAGGGACCAGAAGTCGCATGCCGGATCAAGTTGGCCTGAAGAAAAGCCTGGAACTCAAAAGAGGTAAATTGAGGGCCATTGTCTGAAACCAGGACATCTGGAAGTCCATGTGAGGTGAAGATCCCTCTCAACAACTGGCAGTAGTAATGGAGGAAACAGGAACAACCTCTAGCCACTTGGAATGGCTGTCAATGAGGAGAAGGAAAAATTGCCCCTGAAACGGCCCAGTGTAATCTATATGTATCCGTGACCATGGGGTTTATGTTTCCTCCCACCTATGTACTGTGGCCTGAGGCATTTCAGGCCTTGATTGCTGGCACACTTGGCACCTAGGCATTATCGAGTCCAGGCCACCAGAGATGGCTGTGTGCAAGCGCTTTCATCCTTACTATGCCTGGATGTCCCTCATGCAGAGAGAGCAAGATTCTAGACCTCAATGAAGCTGGGATGACTAACCTACTACCCCATAACAGGCACCCCTTAAAAGTGGAAAGTTCGTGCTTCCTTTGCCAGAAGCTTTGAAACTCCATATCTGGACACATGTCAGGCCACCCTGACAACACCCATGTCAGCACATGTGTGAGCGTGTGATGAGTAGCAGTTTCAGCAGCCATGTCCCTAGCATTGAGGGGAGATTCAGGCAACTCCTGAATGGAAAGAATATTAATAGCAGGAGCAGGATCTGCCTCTATTTGTTTTAAAGGTAATCTGCTGAGGCCATCTGCATGGCCCATCTCTTTTCCAGGTTTGTGAATTAGCATGTAGTCATATGCTGACAGGAAAATGGACCATCTCAGCATACGTGGAGAAATAATGTGTGGTGTCTTTTTGTTAGTAGTAAACAAACCCAGCAGAGGCTTATGGTCTGTGTAGACCATGAAGTGGCGGCCATATAAGAAATCATGGAATTTCTTTATGCCAGCCACTATGGCCCATCAGCCTTCAGGTGGCTAAGTACTGCTCCCACCCCATAAGGAGATGCATCGCATGCAATGCACACAGGCAGTTGCTCATTGAAATGTGCTAAGACCGCATTTGAAGACAGCAAGGCCTTAATCTCATTGAAACTCCTTTCATGGTCTTTAGTCCACTGCCATGGAGCTTGTTTATCTAAGAGCTGGTGTAATGGCTCTGCCACTGCAGCCTTGTGTGAAAGAAATGCATGATATTTATTTATTTCTAAAATTTATATGACGCCCAATCCCAAGGGACTCAGGGCGGCGTACAAAATTAAAACAATAATCTGACAATAAAACAATAAAATAAATACATTCATACAGTGTGTCCGATCATATCCCGCCCCCCCCCGGGGGACATCAGCCCCAGGCCTGCTGGAACAGGAGAGTTTTAACGGCTTTCTTAAAGGCCAGCAGGGTGGGAGTAGTTCAAACCTCGGGGGGAAGTTGATAGAAATTTAAGAGCCCCAAGAAAGTTTGCAGCTCGCTTTTGGACTTGGGGCTTGGGGCCTGCTGAATCACTTGAAACTTTGATTCAGCAGGATGGATGCCTTGAGCATCAATTCTGAAACCTAAGAATTCAGTGGAAGTGACTCCAATCTTACACTTTTCTTGCTTCAGTTTCAGACCCGCTTGGCGGAAACGAAGCAAGGCAGCCCTTAATTTCTCAGCTAAGTTTAGAGATGACTCCCCAGCTATGAGGACATCATCAAAATAGGGACAGACCCCAGGAATATCACAAAGTGTGTGCTCTATGACACGTTGGAATATGCCAGGGGTTACATTAACCCCAAACTGCAATCTTTTAACCTTAAAGTCTCCTCTCTGTGTTACTATTGTTTGAGCCTCAGCTGTTGCCTCATTAACAGGTAGCTGTTGGTAGGCCTGTGCCAAATCGAGTTTTGCAAAAATGCGCCCCCCTTGAGGGAGGCCAGAATGTGGCTTACCACAGGGACTGGGTATGCATGTTGTTGCAGTGCTTTGTTCAATGTACATTTATAGTCCGTGCAGATTCGGACTTCTCCATTAGCCTTTAAAGGCATTACAATGGGGGTTTCCCATGGACTAGAGTCCACAGGTTCTAAGATGCCCTGCTGGAGCAGCTTGTCCAGCTCTGCATCAATTTTGCTTTTGAGAGCAAAAGGCACCCTTCTAGACTTAATCTTAATAGGTGTGATAGCTGGGTCTAATCATAGGGCTATGGGAGGACCCTTGTAAGAGCCAAGCTCTGAGCTAAACACATCAGCAAACTCCCTGCAGACTTCTGTAAGGCCTGGCATTTGCAGGCTGTGCAGCCCAGTCACTTGGATTCCAAGGGCCTCAAATCAATCAAGTCCAATGAGATTCGTGCGATCATCCCCAACTACCACCACATCTAGTAGGCCTTCAAAATCCTTACGCTGCACTTTGAGCGTAGCCTCCTCCTTCACACTGACTTTGGAATTCTGGAAGTCAGTGAGGATTAAGTTCAATGGCCTGAGTTTGACTTGAAGGCCACTACTACTGCAAATCCTTTTGAAGGTGTCATGTGAAATGATCGATAGAGCGGACCCTGTGTCCAACTCCATTGATAAGGGAACCTCCTGCAGCTTCACGTCAATACAAAGCTTTTTCTTAAGGGGCTTGTGTGACCCTGTCCTCAGAATACTCCTGCGTGACGTGCACAAATCCACTCTTTGTTGGCTGGGGACCCCAGTACCTTTCCGAAGCAATTCTTCCCAAGGTTGGACCTTCTGACGTCCCAAACAGATGGAGGCAATGTGGCCTTGCCTTCCACATGCCCGGCAATGGTGGAGTGGAATCTGCA
This sequence comes from Crotalus tigris, assembly GCF_016545835.1. NCBI lineage: Eukaryota > Metazoa > Chordata > Lepidosauria > Squamata > Viperidae > Crotalus > Crotalus tigris. The sequence goes on along the minus strand of NW_024100120.1, from coordinate 1,020,995 downwards.
GTCCACGCGCTTGTGGCGTCCTCCACACCCGAAGCACTGAGGAGATGCTGAAGCCTTGTCTGGACACTTCTTCAGCCTTCTCTCAGCTGGCTGGTGTAGCCTATCCATCTCCTCTTCAGGATTCATTTTTGGATCTTCTCTAGTGACCTCTTGATGGATGATCTTGGTGGCTTGAGGGTTTCTGGCGAGCCGCAAAGCCTTCACAGCACTGCCCACTGCTTCTTTAGTTGCAACCTCTCTCAATGCATCTTGGAATGAAACTTCTTCCTTGGCAAAGATCTTCTGTTGCAGCTCCCTACTTCGTAGGCCACAAACAAAACAATCTCGCAGCCTCTCTTCCAGGTCCTTGAATTCACAAGGCCTGGCCACTTGTCTTAAGGCAGCACTAAAGTCTGCAGCAGACTCACCCAGCCCCTGGTCTCTCTGCTCGAATGTGTGCCTCCAAGCAATTATAGAATGTTTAGGCTGGAAATGTTCTTTAAGCATTTTCTTCAAGTCAGTATAAGTTACTGACTCTAAAAGCACAGGGGCCACCAGGTTCTCTGCTATGTCGAATGTTTCCTATCCACAAACACAGGGTTGCTGCTTTAAGGCCATCCTCCCTTATCTGATTGACCCTAAAGTAGTTCTCCACCCGCACCACGTATGTATTCTAGAGCTCCAGGTGGGAGACCTCAAAGTCAGATAAGTGGCCAATCTTCGACATCTTAAGTCTTCATAGGCCTTGTTAATGCCTTTCACTGCAAGGCTTATCTTACTGGGGGGAAGGGGTCCGTTTGCCAAGCTCACCTCCAGCGATGCTGTACTGGCAGGCTGAGTTGCAGAGTTGGATGCCGACCTCCCAAGCTTTAGGACCTTCTGTGAGTCCTCGATTCAGTTGTAAATCTTCCGCTTGCCTGCAGCGATCCCACCTTCGTCGCCAGTTTTATTTTTTGGGTTGCAAGCATTAAATAAAGACACATGGTGAACATCAAGCTTTCTTTATTGACTCCTCTTACAACCAACAACAACCAAAAGGCACGCAGGCCTTTTATACTGTCCTAAACCCGGACAGCGTCAGCCAATAGGAGTCTGGCTGTTTTCACACCTTGTGCATGCGCACAAGGCTGGCGACAGCCAGTCTGTTCCCAGGCAGCTTTTGGTCTGCTGGGGACCATTTGCAACATTTCGGAGCCTGCTGAATGCTCAGAGATGCCTTTTAAAGTTTATGTCATGAGAAGGATCATAAAATTCAGTCAGGCTGTCCTGACTGTGAACATTATGGTATATGAAAATGTGAGCTTCACCTTTAACAATTTTCCGTGGCATCCTACCTTATATTAAAGCAAAGTGGAACCAAGTATTCATAACCTAATTATAACATTACCATAATGAAAGAGAATACAAATGAGAACTCTTGATAAAAGAGAAATGCTTCTGGCATACATTGAGAAGATGTCTTGGCTAATGTTTTGTATTGATCAACTTATGGAAATGAGAACTCGGAACTGGACAATAGCGTAATGCTCCACAAATCAGTCTAAATATGGTCTTGGATGCATTTCACTGCACTACCATTTCTTCCTGAAGACTTCTAATAATCAGAATTGCACTTTTTGTTAATCTATTATATTAATATACTTAATAATCATTATTCCACGAGATTTAGTTGTAAGTTATAGATTATCTATATCGTATTATAAAATCATCGTTTTAATTTAACACATCTTTTTAAGCTCCCTGTGAAGCCACTCAACTACATTGTTTATAATATTAGGTTATGGGCTTCAGGGAAATTTCCAACCCAAGTAACCTTTGATTTGCTTGCTGAGTAATGTTATATACAATTGATTCCCGACAGACTGTGAGTAATTCTACCTGATAATTATGACCCCAATCCATTATAAAGTATCAGAAATTCCTGATAAAGGAATAATACCTGCCTGTATTGTTAAAATGCAAGTTCTTAATAATATTGTTCATATGCTGGGAGATATACTGGCCATTATTCCTAATCTAAATATTTGGTGAAAAGCATAGACCAAATATTGTTAGTATTAAATACTTTGAATCATATTTCAATATTCAACATTAGCTTTTAATTAAATATAAAAACAGGAATTTTGTGTAAAGCTGCATAGCTTTTTATGGCGAGATTTGCATTGGGCTTTTTATATTGTTAACCTTTCACATCTCGACTATACTGTATGTGTATAGTCTCATTAAACACAACAGTTGCTAGGAATTCTATTCAAGGCTTGATGTCAGAATCCAATTATATTTCATCTTTAATTATCAAATATAGAAAATCCCAATTCTGCCTTCTCTGGATTCTGCCATAAGAGGGAAAGAAGGGGGAGAACAAAGGGGCTTTATGGCCCTCACTTCCTTCAGTATACTTCTAAGGAACTGAATGTGTTTATTGCAATCTCAAAGAGTTTGAATGTAGTTAGCACCAAAGAACCTTACCATAACAAAGGAGGTTATTTACCTTTCATGTAGTTTATCTGAAGTCTCCATCCAGACGGAAGAAAGAAAAAAAGGGGTGGAATTGTGATGCCTGAAACTATCACTGGAAGGGGGGGTGATTGGGTGGGACTACTGGGGAACCCCTTAAAACCTTGAATTGGAGAGCTTGGACCCCAAGTCCTGTCTAGCACGCCTGCAACCACTTCTTCTTAATAAAGGATTCCTTTGGAAAAATTATTCCAAGAGTTCTGTCTTCTTAAGATGCAAAGTGGGGTGGGTCCTTACATTAGACAGGACTTGCAAAATTAATCCACCTGGAAGGGAGACCCTTGTCGGGGGATTTTGCAAAAAATTACCATGTCAGACAATGGAGCAAGAGAGGGGGAAAACTCCCTGGAAAGAGAGTCGCTGACCCAGTTGGAACCTTGCCAGATGTTGGGATCCGAGAGGTCAGATTCCTCAGGAGAAGAAATGGTGGAGACATGGGACCACAAGCCTCGCTGGTCAATGGGCGTTGGAAAGAAAAGTGAGTGGGGAAAGGAATCAAGAAAGGCGACCCTGAGACAGGGGACCAAGCAACCAGAATGGAAGCAGGAGATGGAGAAATCCCTGCATGCAAGTGGGGCACCGTACTCAGACTGGATCCTAGACAAAGCTATTGACCTGATGAAGAGAACTCTCAGAACTCTCAGCTCCCTAGGAGAGGAGAATCCTGAGCCCTATGGCCGCCCAGCTCCTGGAGCCACAAAGGGAGAGACACCGAGGGGGACGTGGAACCTACAACCCCGGGGACATCTACTGATCAAGTAGTCCCCACCCCCTACCGGACCACAAATGGCAATCTGGACAGAAGACACTACCACCAACGACAGAGGCACTGATCCATTCCAAGACGTCCACCGTTGGAGGTGAAATTCAAAGGGGAGCCAACACGCTTGGGGTTTTTCCTAACCCAAGTCCTAAGCTACATGGAGGAATACGGGCAGGACATTCCCAGTGACAAAGCCTGCATCCGGATCGTGCAATCTGCCCTGGATGGACCGGCTGCAGATTGGGTGGTGAACTTGCATGACTCCAATGCCCCAGAAAACAGTAACTTCAACCATTTCATGTCCTCTTTGAGAAGACGATTTGAAGACCCCCTGGCTGATCGCAAAGCCCGTGAAAGGATAAAAACGATGAGGCAAGGCAAACGCCCGGTGGCTGAATATACACAAGAATTCCGGGCCATTGCCAGCAAACTGAATTGGCCAGAAGACATCTTCCTTAGCCATTTCAAAGACGGACTAAACTATGATCTATATGACGCTTGCCTGCCCCGAGGGGACCCACACTGACTTGAGGAATGGTACGTCTTGGCAGAGGAAGCAGAGATCGACATATTGAAGAGGCACCGCCAAGGAAAATGATGGAGCCGCCCCCCACCTGAGCTGACACACGAACCGGTGAAATCGGTTACAGCGACAGCCAAGAAGCAATTGGGGTGTTTCAAGTGTGGAAGAGAAGGGCATCGAGCTGTAGAATGCCGCTCAAAGGCCCCCCAGCACAACCCAGACAGATCCCCAATCAACAAACCCGGAAAGTCTTCAGCTAAGCCAAAAGAAACGGCCATGAGAATGATGGAAATTGCAGAACCCCCCACTTCTGCTCACCAAGGGGAAAGAACTCCAGCCTACACCACAGGGCCGGTGGATGCCTCAGATGACAGCTCGGAGGGCGAACCCCTGGTAAGTGGATGCATCACACCCATCTTCAAAACAGTGACTATATTAATCCCCCCATGCCCGAAGCTGTGAAGGTGAAAGCCTTAATAGACTCTGGCTGCACCCGCTGCCTCATTAGCCCAACACTAGTGGGAATCTGGGCATCCCATCCAGGAGACTGGAACAACCAATCTCATTTGGCCAGTTAGATGGATCCATAGCAGGGGGGGTACCAGCTACCCTAGCCACTCTACCAATACACCTCTCCCTGGGCAAACATGAAGAGGACATAACGTTTGTGGTGACCCCAGGTATGGAATGCCCAATGATTCTAGGATGGAATGGTTGAAAAAATGGAACCCCTGGGTAAATTGGAGGATGACAGAAATCAAATTCCCGAAGGGGGACCCTATGGACTTAAAACCCCAAGGGAGGCTACCAGAATCAAGAATAGAAAAAGCATCCATAGGAGAGGAAAAAGATTAACAGAAATACCAGAGGAATATAGAAACCTTGCTGAACTCTTCAGTGAGGAGAGGGCGAATGAGCTCCCCCCACACACCGACCCACAGACTGTACCATTGAATTCAAGCCTGGGGCAAAACTCCCGAAGCCCAGATTATACTCCATGAGCCCAAAGGAGAAGGAGGACATGGAAAGATTTATAAAAAAAAAAAACCTAGAGATAGGTTTCATTGAGCCAGCCAAGCTGCCCCGGTCCTTTTTAGAGAGAAGAAAGATGGCGCTTTACGGTTATGCGTGGATTATAGGGCCCTGAATACAATCAGTGAAAGCAACCTATACCCGCTGCCCCTCATGAAAGACATGCTGTCACACCTATCGAAAGGAAAAAAATTTTCTAAACTAGACCTAAGGGAAGCTTACTATCGCGTGAGAATTAAGGAAGGGGAAGAATGGAAGACTGCATTTAACTGCCCCATGGGGTGCTATCAATTCAAAGTCTTGCCATTTGGATTACAACGGGGCCCTGCAGTCTTTATGCAATTAATCAATGACGTTCTAAGGGAGCACCTGTTTAAGGGGGTCCTTGTTTACTTGGACGACATTCTTATCTTCACCGAAACAAAAGAGGAACATGTCAACCTTGTCAGAGCAGTTTTAAAGAAGCTGCGAGCCGCCCACCTATATGCCAAACTCTCAAAATGTGAATTCCACCAGGAAAGGATAGACTACCTAGGTTATCGCATATCCCCCCAGGGCATTGAAATGGACCCAGAGAAGGTCAAAGCAGTATTAGATTGGGCACCACCCCGCACAAGAAAGCAACTACAAAGTTTCCTGGGCTTTGTGAACTTTTACCGCCAATTCATCCCCTCATTTGCCCAGATAGCCTTGCCCCTCACTAACTTGCTAAAAACGAAGGGAGCATCCTCAGTAAAACCTAGCCAGCCACTAACATGGACAATGGAGTGCCACTTAACAGACTTTGAAATTGTTGATAAGGTAAAATATTTGGGGGTTACATTATCTGCTTCCAATGCAAAACTGTATAAAAATAATTATGAAAAGCTGTGGATGGAGGTACAGAAGGATTTAAAAAACTGGAACAATTTACAGTTATCCCTTATGGGTAGAATTGCAGTTATTAAAATGAATGTCCTGCCAAAGTTTATTTTTTTGTTTCAAATGTTACCTATTCTAAAGAATGAAAGTAATTTAGATGAATGGCAAAAAGGTATTAATAAATTTGTTTGGGCAGGGAAAAAACCAAGGGTGAAACTTAAAATAATGCAAGATTTTCGTGAGAGAGGTGGACTCAAGGTACCAAATATGAAATTGTATTATGATGCTGTAGTATTGACATTGATTAGCGACTGGGTGAATTTAACAAATACAGAAATACTTCATTTGGAAGGCTGGGACCTACTTTTTGGATGGCATGCCTATTTAATATTTAATAAAAAAGTGGATTGGGTTTTTAAGTCTCATATTATAAGAATCTCTTTGCTAAGAGTGTGGAGAAAGTATTATAAAAGTGACTTCAAAATACCATTATGGGCTATACCTCGGCATGCCATAGAAGGCATAAGGAAAGGGGTTAATATGGACAAGGTCTCTTATGCACAGCTACTTAGATGGGATGGCCAAGACTGGCAGTTAAAATCTTTGGAAGAATTAACACATGAAAATTTAACTTATTCATGGTTCCAATATAGACAAATAGTGGATAGATGGAAGATGGATTGTAAAATGGGCTGGCTTAGAGAAGATGAAATTTTTCTAAAACAAGTAAGAGATCAAAGGCCAACCCACATTAAGAGAGTTTATGGGGTTTTAGTGGAATTGGATTCAGAACCTGAACTAGTTAAAGATTGTATGATTAAATGGGCACAGAATATTGGTGAAACGATTTCAATGGATACTTGGGAACTTATTTGGATAAGAAATGTTAAATTCACACAAGCGCAAAATTTAAGAGAGAATTTTTATAAGATGTTTTATAGATGGCACCTTGACCCAAAGAAAATGTCCATTATGTACCCTAATCTACAGCCGAAATGCTGGAGATGTGGATATTTGGATGCTACCTATTACCATATTTGGTGGACGTGTAAGCATATAAAAGCTTTTTGGATTAAGATATGGTGGAATATTCAAAGAATTTTTAAAAGGAGGGTAAAATTTACTCCGCAATTATTTTTATTAGGTATTGTTATTGATTGTGATGCTAAGGAGGTTATATTGATGTTAAATTTGATTACAGCCGCTAGGCTGTTAATAGGACAATATTGGAAGAAGGAATCCTTGCCTACTTTACAAGAATGGTTTCATAAAGTTTCGTATTTGGCAGAAATGGCAAAGATTTCGGCTTTTTTAAAGGAGCAATCTCAAGAAAAATTTTTTGCGGTATGGGAAAAATGGATAAATTTCATACAACATAATTTGGATATGGAAAAAATATTATTTAGCCTTTTTATAATTTGTAATGATTGTTTTTTCTTTCTTTCTTTCTTCTTTTTCCTTTTTATATATATACACTTTTTACGTATTATTATTCATATATTTTTTTTATATATATGCTTTATTCCTCGTCTACTTTTTTCTTTTTTCTTTCTCTCTCTCTTTTCTTTTTCCATTTTTTTTTCTTTTTTAGTATATATTATTCATTTTAAAGCTTATGTTACGCATATTATTATATATATTATTACTGTGACTTTTATTATTATTATTAATTATCTTATAAATTGTAAATGTTATTTTTAAAAATTTGTTAAATAATCCTATATTCAGTTCTGGGAAGTCGGGGGGGGGGGAGGGTGGGGTGGTTTGGGAGGGGGGGGTGGATTTTTATTTGTAAAATTTTTGAAAAATTTCAATAAAAAAAAAAAAAAAATGGAGTGCCAAGCAGCATTTGAGAGACTAAAGAGACTTTTTTCTGCCGAACCAGTACTAAGGCACCCAGACATGGACAAGCCCTTCGTAATACAGGCAGATGCAAGTGATGTGGCAGTGGGGGCTGTTCTATTACAAGAAAACAATGAAGGGGTATTGCAACCCTGTGCATATACATCCAAGAAACGCACGGAAACAGAACAGCGATGGCCCGTATGGGAGAAGGAGGCTTATGGGATACGTTGGGCATTACTCACGTGGCCACAGTTCCTGGAAGGCAACAAAATCCCCTTCCAGGTGTGGACTGATCACAAAAATTTGGAAGCCCTGAAAACATCCAGGAAACTCAATCCTAAACAAGCCCGCTGGTCCCAGCATTTTCACCAGTTCCAATTTAAGCTCAAACATTTACCAGGGAGAAAGAACTTGCATGCCTCAATATAACAGCGCACGAACCACAGACTCTAAACCAATAATGGCAGAGTCGCAACTGGCAGCACCAGTAACCACAAGAATCCAAGCTAAATTAAAATCACAACTGGACAGCCAAACTGGAATTGAATTCCAAAAAAGTTTGGAAACAGATGAATGGTTCCAGAAAAACAAAAATGTGTGCATAATGAGAGACGGGTTGCCTTGGGTAGGGGAAAAGTTATATATACCAACAACTCAAAGAGTCACTTTCATGCACCTTTGCCATGACACAAAATCAGCAGGGCATTTTGGATTTGTAAAAACTTTACATTTAATTAAATGGCAATTTTGGTGGCCATCCATGAAAAAGGACATAGAAAGTTATATTGCCAGCTGCTCAACATGTGCATCTGCAAAGAGGTTGCAAGGGATATCGCCAGGGCTATTACAACCAGTGGCAAATCCCTCATCCCCCTGGAGGGAAATAGCCATGGATTTTATAGTGGAATTGCCAGAAAGCAATGGGATTACTGTTATCTGGACAGTCACGGACTTGTTTTCCAAACAAGTGCACTTTGTCCCTTGCCAAAAGATTCCCACTGCAAAGGCCTTAGCAAAACTTTTCATCCAGCACATTTACAGATTGCACGGGGCACCCCAACGCATCATCTCTGATAGGGGAGTGCAATTTACGTCTGCATTTTGGAAGGAATTTTTATCCCTCTTAGGGACCACTCAGGGACTGACATCTAGCCATCACCCTCAGATAGATGGACAAACAGAACGGTGTCATTCAGTACTTGAGCAATATTTGAGATGTTTTTTAAATTTCCAACAGAGTGATTGGACGTACTTACTCCCTTTTGCAGAAGTTGCCTACAATAATGCAGTCCACTCCAGCATAGGCTACACTCCTTTTGAAATAGCTAATGGTCAAAGTTTCAACCCTATGCCAGAGTTAACCCCAAATGAACCAACGATCCCTTCACTGAAAGAATGGATGGAAAAACTACAAAACACCTGGCCAATAGTTAGAAGAGCACTAGATGAAGCTAGTCAGGGATACAAAGCACAAGCCGATAAAAAAAAGGATTGAGCCTACACCATTCATTATAGGTGAAATGGTGTACCTATCTAACAAAATACCTAATGTCTCTACAACCCTGTAAAAAACTTGGACCAAAATATATAGGGCCTTTTCCAATTAAAAGAATCATAAATCCAGTAACAGTAGAATTAGAATTACCCAAAAATCTCAGGCAAATACACCCAATTTTTCATTGCAGCTTGCTGAAAAGAGAGCATCAGTCACCTCTACGGCCAAAAGTCCCCCACCACCACCTCCAATCATGGTGGAGGGCAAACAACACTTCGAAATAAAAGAGATCCTTGACTCTAGGAGATATCATGGAGCAACTCAGTACCTAGTTGCCTGGAAACACCTCCTTCCCTCACAAAACGAGTGGGTCCATAAACGTCATGTCAGAGCCCCAAAGCTATTGAAGAAGTTTCACACAGAGTATCCTAACAAGCCTGACTAATTTTTATACCTGTTTTGTTTTCTTTCAGATGGCTCTCTCTTATTTTTAAGAGGGGCCGGATGTCAGAATCCAATTATATTTCATCTTTAATTATCAAATATAGAAAACCCCAATTCTGCCTTCTCTGTATTCTGCCATAAGAGGGAGAGAAGGGGGAGAACAAAGGGGCTTTATGGCCCTCACTTCCTTCAGTATACTTCTAAGGAATTGAATGTGTTTATTGCAACCTCAAAGAGTGTGAATGTAGTTAGCACCAAAGAACCTTACCATAACAAAGGAGGTTATTTACCTTTCATGTAGTTTATCTGAAGTCTCCATCCAGATGGAAGAAAGACAAAAAGGGGTGGAATTGTGATGCCTGAAACTATCACTGGAAGGGGGGGTGATTGGGTGGAACTACTGGGGAATCCCTTAAAACCTTGAATTGGAGAGCTTGGACCCCAAGTCCTGTCTAGCACGCCTGCAACCACTTCTTCTTAATAAAGGATTCCTGTTGGAAGAATTATTCCAAGAGTTCTGTCTTCTTAAGATGCAAAGTGGGGTGGGTCCTTACAGCTTTTGGGGAGCCTATAGTCCTAGAATCTACTGGTAGTTGTGCAACTCTGGAAAACAGTAAGAGGAGATGAGGCCAGGCTGCGCTATATTGCTATATAATACTAAATGTACCACATGATTCTGTGTGAAATTGATATAGGCTTTAGTATAGTTAAACTGAACTATACTGAAATTCTCCTATGGTGAGGAGTTGTTGAGGCTCATGTGGTTGATAGTTTTATGTGATCAGTGGGCTGACAGATTCATGGCAATCCAGAGAATGGCAGAGCAAAATGAAATCCTTTCATTTTTTGAAACAGAATTGATAAGATTCTGCTTTTCTAGAAATGTACAACCTAGGGAAATCTGGCTAAACGGGGCATATATTGGAAATGAAATGAATGAAAGTGGTGGATTTGTTGAAGCCAAAATTTTATCTTTTTGTTTCATTTGGCTTTATTACTTTCTTGGGAGGAGCGGTGGGCTTTAAAATGAAAACCTTTGATCAGTAGTCCTTTTTTGCTTTCACAGCTAATGCTAGATTAGCAATGGACAAACTTTTGATGGCTGGAAGAAGGGCATGTTTAATGTTTTATAGATAACTCAGGAATATAATGGGGGTTATGATTATGTAAAATGAATGGAACCAGGATTTTATTATTTTTTTCCTTTCATTTGTATGGGAGGTTACTTTATAAGTAATGCTGGGTTTATCATAAACTTTTTAGGGTATTTTTGTACCCAATCTCAGAATGGCAAGAAACCATGGATAATTGATCAGAAGGCTTTAGGTGGAGGTCTCAAAAAGTGGTTTGATAGTAAAATGCATTATTTATTTAATTTATGTGGTCACATATTTGGCATAAAGAGTCTCTGGTGAGGTAATACAATGCAGTGTGTTAAGCTTAATTCCTGCACTATATTAGTAGGAATTTATTTTAATTATTTGTTAGATTTTTATCCCACCTTTATTACATTATGAGTAACTGAAAGTAGTGAATATATATAATACTCTTTCTCCCTCCTATTTTCTCTACAATAACAACAACAGCCCTGTGAGGTGGGTTGGGCTTAGAGTGACTAGCCAAGGTGTCCCAGCCAGCTTTCAAGTCTATGGCAGGACTAAATGTCTACGGAGATTCTCAATCATCCAGGTCACAGTTGTCCCAAAGGCGCGTTTTCAAAAGGCAACTGAACTTTCTGTGTTTTTTTCCCCTTGGAGAGATATGGCATCACCTATCTACTGTTTACAACACAGTCCTTTCAGCAGTTCAAAGAAGTTTTGCACTCTGATTCAGGTGACCTTGAGGGCACAGATAAGGGGCCTCAATGACTCTCAGAGAGAGTGTTAACCACAAGATGACTGTGAGGAATATAAATCTTTCCACTCTCCATCATTCAGTCAGAACTGAAAATGCTTCTTGGATGAGAAGTGAAACATTTTCAAGGGAAAAAACAGAGTTGCCTTTTGAAAAAGCACCTTTGTACATATGGCTAGACTAGGATTCAGTTTCCTGGTTTCTAGACCAGAACCACTGTACCAAACTGGCTCAAATAATAGTTATATTACTGATAATAAATTCAATAGTATCTATGTAAGGACCCACCCCACTTTGCATCTTAAGAAGACAGAACTCTTGGAATAATTCTTCCAACAGGAATCCTTTATTAAGAGAAAATGGTTGCAGGCATGCTAGACAGGACTTGGGGTTCAAGCTCTCCCATTCAAGGTTTTAAGGGGTTCCCCAGTAGTCCCACCCAATCAACCCCCCTTCCAGTGATAGTTTCAGTATCACAATTCCATCCCCTTTCTTCTTCCGTCTGGATGGAGACTTCAGATAACTACATGAAAGGCAATTACTCTTCTTTGATATGTTAACGCTTAGAGGCCAAATACATTCAGTCCTTTGAAGTGTGCTAGTGAGGGCCATAAAGCCCCTTTGCTCTCCCCCTTTTCTCCCTCTTATGGCAGAATCCAGAGAAGGCAGAATTGGGAGTTTCTATGTTTGATAATTAAAGATGAAATCTAATTGGATTCTGACAATCTACCTGCAAGGCAGTCACAGCGTAACTTCTCATTTGCTATTAGATTTATTATATTGTTATTTAATGACACTGTTGAACATAAACATTCAAGTAGTGAGATTTACACCAACAATATATTCAACCTATTTATTCGTAATATTATTACCTTAAACGACATTGTCTTATTCTTAATAGTTAAGTATTCTTTTTACCTTTAAAAATAATTTAAAAAACTATTGATAACTTCACAATGAATATGGAGTTTTAATTCCATTTGACTCCTTTTCTTTATCAGCAGAGTTATGGAGTTGTGGGAAATTATTTATTGGTCTCTCTTGTATTTCTATCAAGAATTCAGCTTAGACCAAATTGGTTTGTTTTCTTTCTAAATCATTTTTTAAAATCTAAGACAGAGGCAATTATGCACGAATCCTCTGATTTTGATAAGCTTATGCTTTAAGTATGTCTATCCCTGTTCAGGAATGTGGCCCAGAGAGGGGGCCCCTATGATAGGTGTGCTTGTTTGCCATCTTACCATGATGTTCATAATGCTGGAGCCAATGGTGTGAGAATTTTAATTTTGGGGTCTTCTGCATGCAAGATACAACAGCACATTTAATTATAGAGCACATCACAGTTAATATGAGCCCTGAAACAGACAATTTAAATAAGCTCAGTTATTTAGCAATTACAGCTCAGTCAATGTTGCTTAGCATACAGGACTGAAACATAAGCTACCCAAATATGAAAAGGAAAAGAAACAATGCTTCAAAGAATAACCTTCTCACCTCAAGAAAGCAAGCATTGTTCATTTGAACTTGGCTGTGAGTCCAAATCAGTATGTAAGCCCTTCAAAATGTTCAGGCCAACCCTAGAGTCTGTTAGGCCTTGTTCTTTCAGAAACCTCAGAAAGGTGAAGGTGAGCTTTTGACACAGTGCTTTTCATTTGAATTCACTTCCTAACCTCTGGTTTACTGGAGGTAACTTCCCTTGGTACCTCAGCAGGTTTGCTTCCCACAAAACCACTCTAAATTTGCATTTTGGTTCTAACGTTGAATTCCCTGTACATGTTTCAATCTTTTTTTCCCCAGAGGTATTATTAATATTTTAATTTAATCAGAATTTCAGGAACTTGTTTGCCATCCATAGCAACTTGGTTACCTGTCAGCCTCCATCAGCTTGTCATATTAGATGTGATTGTTCCCTGAATCTAATCTACTTTAAATGATTTCATTGGGTAGAGGTCTATAAATCATCTCAGAATAGGCCTGACAGATGAAGGCTTAGGTAAGTAAACAAATCAGACTTGCTTTACTTTAGGTAGCAATGAACTTGGCTTTATCAACTTCTTATTGATTTCTGCACTCCAGAAGGTCAAAAAATATATTTAACATAAGAACATTATTAATATAAGCACAATATTACAACCAACATAATTAGGATAAGTCCTTATGTTCCATGATGAGGCTGACTTAAGAATATTGCAGACAGTATTTCAGTAAAGATTGGGGATGTGGTTTCAAATGATGAATCTGTTTCCAAACAGTTACTTTCCCCTTTTTTCCAATCAAAACAAAAATTAACTGAATATTAAGCAGTACTGAGTCCCTGTGGTCTCTGAACCAAGTTTATAAAAGATAATATGATAAGGCTGCAGCTATGAAGCAAATGCCTAGTAGGGTATCTGAATAATATAATGTGTTCATATTTAGTTACTTGTGTTATTTAAAATATTTGTTTTAAAAAACCCACCCATCAGAATGAGGAGAGGGTCTGAAGTCTTTGAAAAATATTCCTGAACTAAATAATCAGAAATTACATAATTATTTGTGGCCTTTGCACTTGGTTTTATTAATCAGCAGTTGACAGAAAAAAAACTGGTAATAAGTGCAATGAGGATCATTAGAATTAGCATGCCTTTTTTGTTTCTGTATTTTATTTATGGGCATTAAGGAATTAAAAAAATCATATAATATTGCGTAATTTCATAATGCAAATTACATCCCACTTCAAAATTAAAATGATATAGAAGATGTTTCCTGAAAACAAACTTACACCTTATAGAATTCCATTATCAATAATGTAAAATCAAGTGATAAAACTGAAAAAATAGGGGCAAAGTGACCCATAATAACCATACAAGGGTGAAGAGATAGGGCATTGCGTAGTTCTCAATATGCCAGCACTTAATTATGAAGATGAGGAACAACAATGGGGGACTGAAGAGCAGTTAAGCCTGCTTGCATAATTTTTCCTGAAATCCTTTTTTCTAATTACATTCCTAATACAATTGGTGGCAGTTTTCCTTTAGTTTGGACATTTTCAAGTTGTAAAGTCAAAATAAAAGAATTGTGTTCCAAATTTAAATATAGTGTACTTTCCCTAAACCTTCCAGACAGTGCATCTTCAGATTTACTTTACTAATAACATTTCTAAAGAAACTGCATAAAACCAATCTCCTGTGAGCTCATCCACAAATAATTCTCAGGTATTTCTGGAGTGTTTCAGTTTCATCATGGCTAACAGATTATTGGTTTGCTATTTTTAGTGTCATTCTTCTAATTCTTTCTACAGAATTCTTTTTTTTTTTATAAAGTTTTATTGATTTGTTTACAGAGTTCAATAGTAATCATTCAACAAAACATGTTGTCTGAGTATCTTATTCACTAATACAAATTAAATTCTTAATTCCTAAGTCTTTTCTCTAACCATTGATAAAATAGATCCCAAGTTTGAAAATATTCTGTTTCTTCTTTTTCTTTCAACCTTAAAGTCTGTCCATTTCCGCACAGTCTAGTATTTTTTTAATTATTTCTTCTGGTGGCGTTTCTTCGTTCTTCCAGTATTGTGCAAATATAATTCTTGCTACTGTTATCACATATAAAAACAAGTATGTACTTTGCTTATCATGTTTTTCTGGCATTATACCTAGTAAAAAAAATTCAGATTTATAATCTATGTGTTTCTCTAACATTTTTTTCTAACCAAGTGTGAATTTTTATCCAATATCTCCTTGCTTTAACACATGTCCACCACATATGATAATACAGTAAGTACCTGGCTTATGCTTACATTTCCAACATTTCTCTGAATTCTTAAAAAGAAATCTTACTCTTTGTTCTTAGCTATGTCCAGATGCAAGCCTCTTTCTTTCTTTCTTTCTTTCTTTCTTTCTTTCTTTCTTTCTTTCTTTCTTTCTTTCTTTCTTTCTTTCTTTCTTTTCTCTTTCTTTCTCTCTCTTCTCTCTCCCTCCCTCCCTCCCTCCCTCCCTCCCTCCCTCCCTCCCTCCTCCTCCTTCCCTTCCTTCCTTCCTTCCTTCCTTCCTTCCTTCCTTCCTTTCTCTGCAATATACAGTCCAAAAAGCTTTGTTGGGGTTATGTGTTGGGTTTTTTTTTTTTTTTTTTTTTTGGTCAGGTCTTTCCTGTGCCAAGCTCCAATTATATTTATGGACATGTGTCCTATAGTTTTACCCACCTTAGGCAGTCTAAAAAAAATCTTCAAACCACCACCTGAGCTTCTAAATTCAAGAAGGCTTGAAAGATATTTCTGTGCCATGAAGATCATACAATTTTCCTTAGTGAGATAACCTGGGGTCACAGTTCTCAATGAATTGCTTTGCATACTCTAAAAACTTGGACTAGCAGTTCCATTAACTGGAAGATGCTTGCTTTTGGCTTCCAAAAACTGACTTCAGTCAAGGGGTTCAGAAATAAGCAAAACACTATAGTTGCATCACTCTGTTTAAAAATAGGGGGGGGGGGAAATGTGTTGCATCACATGACATTTTCAGAGAAGTATATTACTTGGTCTTTATTGAAGTAAAGGGCAGCTGAAACACATATAGTTTATTACTGTTTATAAAGTTACAAATATTAATATTTCTTCTTGTTAAAACTGAACACTATTTACACTACAGAATATTTAAGCCCTTTCTATGAGTAGCAGCATTTGATTTTCCTCCAGATGTACAATGGAAAATTAAAAGCTTCTAGAAAAGATGATGAGGATAGGATGCCATAGATGAACAAAACAGATCTTCCATTGTATTAGAGAACATATTTCTGTGTATGGAAAGAGAGAGCTGGAATCTATCAAGATATGAGGAAGTAGGGCAGAGAGAGGAGAGGGGGAGGGGAAGAGAGTAGGATGGGAGGTGAGAAAGAGGAGGGAAGTAGGGAACGTTTTAAGAGAGGATGGACGCGGCCTGGGGGGAGTGGGCAGGTCGTACCAATGGTTATGAATTTATTTTATTTTAAAATTGTATTGTATTTTTTTTTATAATGTATAAATGGAAAAAAATAAAAAAAAAATTAAAACAAAAATATATGTGCAAATTTCTGGAATTTTGAAGTAACAGGAAAAAAAGTTTTATGGGCTGGAAAGATAAAGGCACAATATATTTTTATCACCTTGTATAAATATTTGTTTATTAAATGTATAGGCCATCTTTCTCACTATCCAAAGTACCCCTGCATGGTTTGTGTTAAGTACTTCATTCGCATGTGAATGATGAAGATACATGGTAACTGTTAACTACTCTTTATTCTCTTTCTCCAACAACCAAGCAAAAGCAAAAGGCACACAGGCCTTTTTATATGGCCAGAAACCCGGACAATGTCAACCAATAGGAACAGAGCATTTTCATGCCTTGCGCATGCGCACAAGGCTGGCGCCGCTCTGTCTGGTCCCGGGCAGCTTTTGAAATACCCAGGACCAATGCAACGTCCCGAGCCTGCTTTTGCAGGCTCAGGACACAACACCCCTCCCCCCTAGATGGAACATACTTCACGTACATACAGGTACGTCGTGCACTGTGAAGAGTGATATACAGCTGCATTATCCAAATGCAAAAAGTGTGGAATACTCGAGTCTGCGCACAGGCAAACCACTTCAATATTTATTAACACAAATAAATGTATCCGAAATCAAAATAATGCAAAATAATCTAACCCCAAATTACTCCTTTCATTCAGGGGCCTCATAAGAAGGTCCCTCATGAATTGACAGCAACCTCACAAAGTTTCTCAGATGTTTGGGTGGGCACTTGGCCTACTGCAACCTTCTAAGGCCTGGAGAGATTGCCTGGCCCACCTGCTCACCTACCAGGCTAGGCAATCTGCCCTAAATATTCAGGTGACCCTGGTGAGGGTGCCTGGCCTATCTGCTCGCCTACCAGGCTAGGCAGGCCAGGACATTGCTGCCCCAAGTACCCGGTTGACCCACCCAGCTGCTGACTGGCTGGACCCTCTGAGTCCAAACCAGCATACCTTGGAGGGGTGGAAGTCCCTGAGTCCACAATGGACCCCTCTTGGGAACACTGTCCCTCGAGTCCAAGGCCAGCATATGGAGAGGCCTGGGTAGCGGAAGTGCCCTAGTACTCTGTTGCCCCTAAGCATATGACAGAGGTGCCAGATTCAGGAGCCGCCTCCATGACAACCCCTTTTTCTGGTGACTTCCTCTTGGGAGCAATTGCTGAATTGTGCAAGCGCCCTTGATGGAATTCCTTTTCTCTTGCTATTTGTGATTTATGTGGATACCTCCAGTCAGTCTCCCTGTCTGAAGCATTATCTGTCATATGTGAATACTGTGGATAGCCCCGGTGTGACTCCCTGTCTGGAGTAATTGTGGATGTGTGGGATGGCCCCCTATCCAGTAAATTCCTGTCTGGAGCACTTGCAGAACCTTGGGATGACGCCCTGACAGTCTAATCAGCTAGTGAGGGCCTGTTAGACCTGGGAACCTATGACCCAGAATGCATATTATGGTCCTCCCCTCCCCAGAGCAGAGCCAGGAGCGGAAGGGTGGCAGTCCAGTGTCCAACACAGTTGGTCTGTGTGTCTGCGAAGAATGCGGTTGTCACCCAAGGCAACTTCGTATGACAATGGCCCAGAGACCTTGCAGACCACAGCTGTGACCCAGAGATGTCCAGGCCCATAGTTTCTTGCCCAAACCGGATCGCCCACCTGGAGTCTCCTAGGTGCCCGTGGTTGTGACACCTGTGAAGCCACCCGGTCAGGGTGCAGCCTGTCCAGTTTGGTAATGAGGCGGCGACCCCAGCGAAGTTTAGAAGGGCTCTTCCTGTGGCTGTGCATGGTGTGGTGCGGTGTGCAAGAAGGAAATCTGCTAACCTGTGATGCCAGTTACCATAAGTCAGTTTCTTGAGAGCATTTTTGGTAGTGCGCACCATTCTCTCTGCCAGTGCGTTAGAGGATGGATGGAAAGAAGCCGACGTTGCATGCCGGATCAGGTTGGCTTGAAGGAAAGCCTGGAACTCAGAAGATGTAAATTGAGGGCCATTATCTGAAACCAGAACATCTGGAAGACCGTGTGATGCAAAAATTCCTCTCAACACCTGGATGGTCCTGGCAGTAGTAGTGGAGGAAACAGAAACAACCTCTAGCCACTTGGAATGGCTATCAACAACAACCAGGAAGAATTGCCCCTGAAAGGGCTCAGCATAATCTATATGCACCCTAAACCATGGGGTTTGAGTTTCCTCCCACCTATGTACTGGGGCCTGAGGCATTTCAGGCCATGACTGTTGGCACAATTGGCACCCGTGCACCTGGACCTCGATGGCTTTATCGAGCCCAGGCCACCAAAGATGGCTGCACAAAAGTGCTTTCATCCTGACTATACCAGGATGTCTTTCATGCAGAGAGATCAAGATTCTAGACCTCAATGAGGCTGGGATCACTACCCTGCTACCCCATAACAGGCAACCCTTGAAAGTGGAAAACTCATGCTTTTTGTGCCAGAAGCTTTGGAACTCAGTATTTGGGCATTTGTCAAGCCATCCTGACAACACCCATGTCAGCACATGTGTAAGCGTGTGATCAGTGGCAGTTTCTGCAGCCCCGTCCCTAGCATTGAGGGGAGACTCAGGCAACTCCTGAATGGAAAGAATATTGATGGCAGGGGCAGGATCTGCTTCCACCTGTTCTAGAGGTAATCTGCTTAGGCCATCTGCATGACCCATTTCTTTTCCAGGTTTGTGAACTAAAGTGTAGTCATATGCTGACAGGAAAATGGACCATCTCAGCATACAAGGAGAAATAATATGTGGGGTCTGTTTATTAGTGGTAAACAAACCCAGCAGAGGCTTATGGTCAGTAAAGACAGTGAAATGGCGGCCATATAAGAAATCATGAAATTTCTTTATGCCAGCCACTATGGCCAAGGCTTCTCTGTTAATTTGAGCGTAATTTTGCTCTGCAGAAGACAGAGTCCTTGAGTAATAGGCCACAGGGGCCTATGTCCCATCAGCCTTCAGATAGCTAAGTACAGCTCCCACCCCATAAGGAGATGCATCGCATGCGATGCAAACAGGCAGTTGCTCATTGAAATGCACTAAAACAGCATTAGAAGTAAGCAAGGCTTTAACCTCATTGAAACTCTTGTCATAGACTTTAGTCCACTGCCAAGGAGCCTGCTTGTCTAAAAGCCTGTATAATGCTCTCTCACTACATCTTTATGTGGGAGAAATGCATGGTAAAAATTTAATAGCCCCAGGAAGGCTTGCAGTTCACTCTTGGACTTGGGGCTTGGGGCCTGTTGAATAGCTTGTAGTTTAGCTTCAGCAGGGTGAATGCCTTGGGCATCAATCCTGAAACCTAAGAAGTCAGTGGAAGTGACTCCTATCTTGCATTTACCCTGCTTTAGCTTAAGGCCTGCTTTTCGAAAACGAAGCAAGACAGCCCTTAACCTTTCTGCTAAATTTTGAGATGACTCCCCAGCGATGAGGACATCATCGAAGTAGGGACAGACCCCAGGAATACCTCGAAGTGTGCTGTCCACAACACTTTGGAATATGCCAGGGGCTACATTTACCCCAAATTGCAGTCTTTTGACCTTGAAGTCTCCCCTGTGAGTTACAATAGTCTGGGCCTCTGCAGCTGCCTCATCAACAGGTAGCTGTTGATAAGCCTGTGCCAGGTCAAGCTTTGCAAAAATGCGCCCCCCCTTGAGGGATGCCAGGATGTGGCTCACAACAGGGACTGGATAAGCGTGCTGTTGCAACGCCTTATTCAGTGTACACTTGTAGTCAGCACAGATACGTATTTCCCCATTAGCCTTTAGAGGTGTTACTATGGGGGTTTCCCATGGACTAGAACCCACAGGTTTTAAAATGCCCTGCTGGAGCAATTTGTCCAGCTCAGCATCTGTTTTACCTTTGGGGGCAAAAGGTACCCTCCTAGGCTTGACTCTGATGGGCATGATAGTTGGGTCTAACCGTAGCGCAATGGGGGGGGGGCTTGTTGGATCCTAGCTCTGAACTAAACACATCTGCAAACTCCTTGCAGACTTCTGCAAGGCTCATCATTTGCAAATGGTGCAGCCCAATTTCCTGGATTCCCAGAGCCTCAAATCAATCAAGTCCAATAAGACTCGTACATTCACCCCCAACTACCACCACATCTAGGGGACCTTCAAAATCCTTATGCTGTATTCTAAGGGTGGCCTCCCCCTTAACACACACCACAGAATTCTGAAAATCAATGAGTATTAGATTTGATGGCCTGAGTTTAACTCGAAGGCCACTGCTGCTGCATATCGTTTTGAATGTGTTAATTGAAATAATTGAAAGAGCAGACTCAGTGTCCAGTTCCATGGATAAGGAACCCCTTGCAACCTTACGTTAATGGAAAGCTTCTTCTTAAGGGGCTTGTGTGTCCCTGTTCTCAGAATACTCCTGCGCAATGTGCAGAAACCCACCTTGTGTTGGCTGGGGACCCTGGTACCTTTCAGATGCAATTCTTCACGAGGTTGGACCTTCTGGTGACCCAAACAGATGGATGCGATGTGGCCTTGCCTGCCACATGCCCTGCAAATGGCGGAGCAGAACCATTTGCGTGTGGTGTCCTCCGCACCCGAAGCATTGAAGAGATGCTGGGGCCTTGTCCAGACGTCCCTTCGGCCTCCTTTCAGCTGGCTGGTGAAGTCTGTCCACCTCTTCTTCAGGATCCACTTCCGATCCTTCTTGAGCATCCTCTTGATGGACGGTAGGTGTGTCTGGAGGGTTCCTGGTGAGCCGTAAGGCCTTCACAGCCCCACCTGCTGCTTCCTCAGCTGCCACCTTGGAAGGAGACATTTTCTTTTGCAAAAATCTTCTGTTGTAAGTCTGTGCTCCTCAAACCACATACGAAGCGATCTTGCAGCCTCTCTTCCAGATCCTTGAACTCACAAGGCCTGTCCGCTTGCCTTAAGGCAGCAATAAAGTCCGCAGCAGATTCACCTGGCTTCTGGTCTCTCTGCTCGAACGCATGCCTCCAGGCAATGATGGATAACTTTGGCTGGAAGTGCTCCTTCAATATCTGTTTTAAGTCAGTATATGTTACTGACTCTAGAGGTGCAGGGGCCACCAGATTTTCTGTGATGTCGAAAGCTTCTTGTCCACAGGCACACAAAAGAGTTGCTGCCTTCAGGCCGTCTTCTTTTATCTGATTTACTCTGAAGTAGTTCTCCAACCGTGCTATGTAGGAATTCCATCTCTCTGGGTGGGAGACATCAAAATCAGACAAGTGGCCAATCTTCGACATCATGAACTTTACGATCTTCACCAATCGCTTCCTCTGCAAGCTGTTGTTTGGGGAAAGGGTCCTTTAGCCGAGCTCAGCCTCTAGCGACGCTGTACTGGCAGGCTGGGACGCTGATTCAGATGCCATCTTCCCCTCTTCAGTACTTCCTGGGTAAGTCCTTAAATCTTTTGTTTCAGCTTGCAAAGGATCCCACCTTCATCGCCAGTGTTAAGTACTTCGTTCGCATGCGAATGATGAAGACACATGGTAACTGTTAACTACTCTTTATTCTCTTTCTCCAACAACCAAGCAAAAGCAAAAGGCACACAGGCCTTTTTATATGGCCAGAAACCTGGACAGTGTCAACCTATAGGAACAGAGCGTTTTCACGCCTTGCGCATGCGCACAAGGCTGGCACCGCTCTGTCTGGTCCTGGGTAGCTTTTGGAATGCCCGGGACCAATGCAATATCCCGAGCCTGCTTTTGCAGGCTCAGGACACAACCGTTTGCAATAGCAAATATAAAGTTAATTGGTTAATTTATAGAATATAAACAACATGAAAAATATTATATTTATCTTGATTGGCTTATATGTTCCATATGGTATAAAAATTTGAGTAGTCTGTTCAGATCATTACAAACTTTCTAATTAAATCATTTTATATTTTATAATAAATATTGAATTCTAAGAATTATAGCATCTGCTTAAGAAAACAAGTAATTTAAGAACAGGAAAAAAACCAGTATTGCAACAAAACAAATAAATGCATGCATTCAATCCTTTAGATCAGGGCTTTTCAATGGTAGTATACATACCACCGGTGGTACTTTGGCACCTGGCAAGTGGTATGCAACTGTCCTAAAGAAGTGGTAGTGGGGCCGAGAAATGAGCTGAAGTGGTGACCTGAGGGAGAGACAGTTGCAGCTGAAGCCCCAGGATCAACGCTGGGCTCCAGCTGATCGCACTTTTGGAAGCTGAAGGTGCCCTGAAGAGAAAAGGAGGAGGAGGGGGGAGAGAGGAGAGGATATAAAAGGAGGTTTTGGTGGGAAAGGGCCAGCAAGGAGCTGCCCCCGCCCCACCCCCTGGGCACGCGAAGAGGAGGTGGTGAGCATCTGTCAGCCTTGCTGACTCTCCCTGCTGACAACTTAGAAAGAAAAAAGGCAAGAGAAGCGCTTCACTTTCCCTCAGGATACAAGCGCTTGTGCACTCACCGCCTTCTCTGTGCACTCCCAGGGAGTGGAGCAGAGACAGCTGGCTCCAGAGCTGCCCTGTGGATCTAAGGCTGAGTGTGTTCCAGCTTTGATGGCCCCTACCAGTAGATCTGTGCCATGCCCACTCGCTGACCTAGCCTCACAGCCACCAGGCTTCCCTTTCACCAGGACCACCCCTGCTTGCATGGGATAGCTACGGGCAGCGGCAGCATGGCCACCTGCAGTGCTGGCAATCTCTCCCCCTCCCGTCATCCCTTGGGAGGGAGGGAGGGAGGGAGGGAGGGAGGGAGGAAGGAAGGAAGGAAGGAAGGAAGGAAGGAAGGAAGGAAGGAAGGAAGGAAAGAGAAGCAATTTGATTGGAAATGCCCCAGTTCAAAGGACAAAGCAGAGGGGAAAAACAGGAGAAAGTAGAGTGGGGGAAAAATATTTTCCTCTGCTATATTTCCAGTCTGAATTAGATCAAGGCAGGGTCCCTACAAGAGAGCCTTTTAAAGGATTATGTATTAATGGAAAAACAACTAAACTACCTCTGTTTCTAAATGCTAAAGCTGTTGCACATAAGTAACGGAGGAGCTCTGATCAACTGTCACAGCCACCATTTTGACAGTTTTGCTGTACTATTGTCTGTGGATGTCCCCACTAAATGCAAGCATGGGATAAACTGAGCCTTCTTTGTTATCAGTCTTTTAAGTGGCCACAAACTACTAGCAAAAGTGGCATTTGATCACAAGGCAAGAAGGCATCGAGAAATGTTTCCTCTTTTGCATTTGAGCATCCAGGAAGGGGGCAGGAAAGGAGAAAAGGAAAGAGGAAAGACAAAGAAAAAGAAGGGAAGAGGGGAAGAGAACAAGGAAGGAAAAAGAAAGAAAGGGGAAGGAAGAAAAAGGAAAGGAGAATGAAGGAAAAAATAGAAAAGGAAGGAAGGAAGGAAGGAAGGAAGGAAGGAAGGAAGGAAGGAAGGAAGGAAGGAAGGAAGGAAGGAAGGAAGGAAGGAAAATTATAATGAGAGGGAGGAAGGGTCTGAGGGAAGTCCTGCCTTAGTACTTGGCCCCAACCAGTCCTGCTACCCTTTGTCATCCCCTTGTCCCCTCCTCCTGACTCTCCTGGTGGTCTCCCATCCTATTGCTGAGGATGCTTTAGTTACAAAGCCAGGTCACCTCACACGGAGAGGGATTGAGCCTCCCTCTGACCCACACAATTTGCCCTCCCACGCACACCATGAGCAACCTGGCCAAGGGGAGTGAATCAAGCAGCAGCAGCCTCGAGGAGAAGGTAAGCACAGCCGGGTGCCCTCTTGGGGAAGTCTGCACAGAGCTGGGCACTTGCCCTCCACTGCCCAGAGCTCTGGGCAGCCTGCATCACTGGGGGTTTTCCATATGGCCTGGGATCAAAGGAATAGCCATTAAAAAATTAAAACTGGTCCTTTCCCCCCCTTTTTATGGTTTGTAACATTTTATTAGATTATGGAAGGACACAGCAGGGAGGAAGAAGGGGAAAAAAAGTGAGAGAGAGAAGGAGAAAAGAAAAGGCATTGACTTCCAACTTCCTTGCAGTAGAATGAAGCCTTAACATCAAACCTCAACTTTTTACTTTCCATAATAGTATAAACTAGCCATTTCTATAACAACAAATGAATCTAATCAGTAAAACCCAAAATCCCCCCTTTTTTTCAGTCATCAAGTAATTTCATGTAACAAGTATCCATATGTTTTTGATTTTTTTGCTTCTTTCAAAATACACTAGAGAAAAGCTATTAAAAATTGATGCAGAAGGTAAGGGTGAAATATGTCCCCATCCACTAATACTGCATTATATTATTTACAATTTACAATAAAGTCCATGAATGGATGGATGGATGATGATAGAATTTTCTTTCCAATTAAAAGACTCTCCAAGATTTGGATAACCTATTCCTTCTTACTGATTATTCTGTAAATATTAAGGGGAATAGTCTCAGAATGTTTCTATCTGGAGTAACAAAAATTACTGAAGGGTGGATTGATTTCAAATTGTTTCCTTATAGAAAAAGTATTATTGTGCCACTGTAAGAAAGAGTAAGAGACTAATTCCTTTGTGTTTGTCAGTCTTAAGCAAGGCTTTTCAATCTTTTCACAGATTTTACCACTTTTAGGACATGATAATATTTGAGTACTACCAGTGCTTATTCACACATCCACTCCCAAAAGGACTAATAACACTTCAGGGTACGTTTAGTTTTGATAAATATAAATGTTTTGGAGAAACATTTAAATATCCCTCCACTACCACTATACTTTAAGCTATTGGGAGCATCCCTATCCATTTGCGTTTATATTTTTGGAGTCAAGAATACAAGTAAGTAGTACTTGTTTCCCTATAAATTGTTTAATTTAGCTTAAAAATATCAAGGATTGAAACTGGGACTTTCTGCACACAATCCCCATGCTTTGACATGAAGCAAAGATCCCTGCAGTTACAGCATTCAATAGTTGCCTGCCCCGAGGGGACCCACACCAACTTGAGGAATGGTACATCTTGGCAGAGGAAGCAGAGATCGACATATTGAAAAGACACCGCCGAGGAAAACAATGGAGCTGCCCCCCGCCTGAGCTGACACACGAACCGGTGAAATCATCGGCTACAGCCAAAAAGCAAATGGGGTGTTTCAAGTGCGGAAGAGAAGGGCATCGAGCTGTAGAATGCCGCTCCAAAGCCCCCCAGCACAACCCAGACAGATCCCCAATCAACAAATCCGGAAAGTCTTCAGCTAAGCCAAACGAAACTGCCATGAGAATGATGGAAATTGCGGAACCCCCACTTCTGCTCACCAAGGGGAAAGAACTCCAGCCTACATCACAGGGCTGGTGGATGCCTCAGATGACAGCTCAGAGGGCGAACCCCTGGTAAGTGGACACATCACACCCATCCTCAAGACACTGACTATATTAATTCCCCCCATGCCCGAAGCTGTGAAGGTGAAAGCCTTAATAGACTCTGGCTGCACCCACTGTCTCATTAGCCCAACACTAGTGCGTAATCTGGGCATCCCATCGAGGAGACTGGAACAACCAATCTCATTTGGCCAGTTAGATGGATCCATAGCAGGGGGGGTGCCAGCTACCCTAGCTAATCTACCAATACATCTCTCCCTGGGCAAACATGAGGAGGACATAACGTTTGTGGTGACCCCAGGCATGGAATG
Organism: Crotalus tigris; assembly: GCF_016545835.1. NCBI lineage: Eukaryota > Metazoa > Chordata > Lepidosauria > Squamata > Viperidae > Crotalus > Crotalus tigris. Next base: position 995,065 of record NW_024100120.1, on the reverse strand, counting down.
CCCAATGATTCTAGGGATGGAATGGTTGAAAAAAATGGAACCCCTGGGTAAATTAGAGGACGACAGAAATCAAATTCCTGAAGGGGGACCCTATGGATTTAAAACCTCAAGGGAGGCTACCAGAATGATGAATAGAAAAAGCATCCATAGGAGAGGAAAAAAGATTAACAGAAATACCAGAGGAATATAGAGACCTTGCTGAAGTTTTCAGTGAGGAGAGGGTGAATGAGCTCCCCCCCCCACCGACCCACAGACTGTACCATTGAATTCAAGCCCGGGGCAAAACTCCCGAAGCCCAGATTATACTCCATGAGTCCAAAGGAGAAGGAGGAAATGGAAAGATTCATAAAAAAAACCCTAGAGAGAGGTTTCATTGAGCCAGCCAAACCTAAAGTGGCTGCCCCAGTCCTGTTTAGAGAGAAGAAGGATGTCTCTTTACGTTTATGCGTGGATTATAGGGCCCTGAATACAATCAGTGAAAGCAACCTATACCCTCTGCCCCTCATGAAAGACATACTGTCACACCTATCGAAAGGGAAAAAATTTTCTAAACTAGACCTAAGGGAAGCTTACTATCGCGTGAGAATTAAGGAAGGGGACGAATGAAAGACTGCAGTTAACTGCCCCATGGGGTGCTATCAATTTGAAGTCTTACCATTTAGATTACAAGGGGGCCCTGCAGTCTTTATGCAATTAATCAATGATGTTCTAAGGGAGCACCTGTTTAAGGGGTTCCTTGTTTACTTGGACGACATTCTTATCTTCATCGAAACAAAAGAGGAACATGTCAACCTTGTCAGAGCAGTTTTAAAGAAGCTGTGAGCCGCCCACCTATATGCCAAACTCTCAAAATGCGAATTCCACCAGGAAAGGATATACTACCTAGGTTATCGCATATCCCCCCAGGGCATTGAAATGGACCCAGAGAAGGTCAAAGCAGTATTAGATTGGGCACCACCCTGCACAAGAAAGCAACTACAAAGTTTCCTGGGCTTTGCAAACTTTTACCGCCAATTCATCCCCTCATTTGCCCAGATAGCCTTGCCCCTCACTAACTTACTAAAAATGAAGGGAGCATCCTCAGTAAAACCTAGCCAGCCACTAACATGGACAATGGAGTGCCAAGCAGCGTTTGAGAGACTAAAGAGACTTTTTTCTGCCGAACCAGTACTAAGGCACCCAGACATGGACAAGCCCTTCGTAATACAGGCAGATGCAAGTGATGTGGCAATGGGGGCTGTTCTATTACAAGAAAATGATGATGGGGTATTGAAACACTGTGCATATACATCCAAGAAACTCACGGAAACAGAACAGCGCTGGCCCGTATGGGAGAAGGAGTCTTATGGGATACGTTGGGCATTACTCACGTGGCCACAGTTCCTGGAAGGCAACAAAATCCCCTTCCAGGTGTGGACTGATCACAAAAATTTGGAAGCCCTGAAAACGCCCAGGAAACTCAATCCGAAACAAGCCAGCTGGTCCCAGCATTTTCACCAGTTCCAATTTAAGCTCAAACATTTACCAGGGAGAAAGAACTTGCATGCCTCAATATAACAGCGCACGAACCACAGACTCTAAACCAATAATGGCAGAGTCACAACTGGCAGCACCAGTAACCACAAGAACCCAAGCTAAATTAAAACCACAACTGGACAGCCAAACTGGAATTGAATTCAGAAAAAGTTTGGAAACAGATGAATGGTTCCAGAAAAACAAAAATGTGTGCACAATGAGAGACGGGTTGCCTTGGGTAGGGGAAAAGTTATATATACCAACAACCCAAAGAGTCACTTTCATGCAGCTTTGCCATGAGACAAAATCAGCAGGGCATTTTGGATTTGTAAAAACTTTATATTTAATTAAACGGCAATTTTGGTGGCCATCAATAAAAAAGGACATAGAAAGTTATGTTGCCAGCTGCCCTACATATGCATCTGCAAAGAGGTTGCAAGGGAAATCGCCAGGGCTATTACAACCAGTGGCAAATCCCTCAGCCCCCTGGAGGAAAATAGCCATGGATTTTATAGTGGAATTGCCAGAAAGCAATGGGAATACTGATATCTGGACGGTCACGGACTTGTTTTCCAAACAAGTGCACTTTATCCCTTGCCAAAAGATTCCCACTGCAAAGGCCTTAGCAAAACTTTTCATCCAGCACATTTACAGATTGCACGGGGTACCCCAACACATCATCTCTGATAGGGGAGTGCAATTTATGTCTGCATTTTGGAAGGAATTTTTATCCCTCTTAGGAACCACTCAGGGACTGACATCTAGCCACCACCCACAAGGAAATGGGGCTGCTGAAAAAATGAACTCCGTACTTAAGCAATATTTAAGATGTTTTCTTAGTTTCCAGCAGATCGAGTGGGCGGACTTACTCCCTTTTGCAGAAGTTGCCTACAATAATGCAGTCCACTCCAGCACAGGTTACACTCCTTTTCAAATAGCCAACGGTCAAAGTTTCAACCCCATGCCAGAATTAACCCCAAACGAACCAACGATCCCATCACTGAAAGAATGGATGGAAAAACTACAAAACACCTGGCCAATAGTTAGAAAAGCACTAGATGAAGTTAGGCAGGCATACAAAGCACAAGCCGATAAAAAAAGGATGGAGCCTACACCATTCATTATAGGTGAAATCGTGTACCTATCTACAAAATACCTAAAGTCCCTACAACCCTGTAAAAAACTTGGACCAAAATATATAGGGCCTTTTCCAATTAAAAGAATCATAAACCCAGTAACAGTAGAATTAGAATTACCAAAAAATCTCAGGCAAATACACCCAATTTTTCACTGCAGCTTGCTGAAAAAATAGCATCAGTCAGCTTTACGGCCAAAAATCCCCACCACCACCACCTCCAATCATGGTAGAGGGAGAACAACACTTCAAAATAAAGGAAATCCTAGACTCTAGGAGATATCATGGAGCAACTCAGTACCTAGTTGCCTGGAAACACCTCCCTCCCTCACAAAACGAGTGGGTCCATAAACGTCATGTCAGAGCCCCAAAGCTATTAAAGAAGTTTCACACAGAGTATCCTAACAAGCCTGACTAAATTTTATACCTGCTTTGTTTTCTTTCAGGTGGATCTCTCTTATTTTTGAGGGGGCCGGATGTCAGAATCCAATTATATTTCATCTCTAGTTATCACTTATAGAAAAAACCCATTTCTGCTTTCTTTGATTCTGTCATACAAGGAAGAGAAGGGGGTGAACAAAGGGGCTTTATAGCCCTCACTTCCTTCGGTACAACTTCAAAGGAATTGAATGGGGATAGCATCAAAAGGACTTATCATAACAAAGGAAGCTATTTACTTTTCATGTAGTTTTCTCTGAAGTCTCCATCCAGCCGGCAGAAAGGAAAAGGGATGGGAATGTAACGCCTGAAACTGTTACTGGAAGTAGGGGTGATTGGGTGGGGCTACTGGGAAACCCCTTAAAACCTTGAATGGGAGAGCTTGGACCCAAGTCCTGTCTAGAATGCCTGCAACCATTTTTTCTTAATAAAGGATTCCTGTTGGAAGAATTATTCCAAGACTTCTGTCTTCTTAAGATGCAAAGTGGGTGGGTCCTTACACTATGCACACATTCATTATACTGTTAGAATCTCAGTGCAAAACTCTGCAAATAATATGTAAAGTGTACTAATTGATTGCATTTCTGTCCTGCAGTATTTTACATGGCCATATGTGAACAGATATAGTTATGAGAATCAGAAGCTGATTGTGTTCAAACTTGGTTGTTGTTTTAAATTTATGACATTGAGTGAGCATTAATCACCTAAACCAGTGTTTCTCAACTTTGGCAACTTTAAGATGTGTGGACTTCAACTCCCAGAATTCCTGGTTGAAAAATTCTAGGAGTTGAAGACCATACAACAGGGGTGTGAAACTGCCAGTCAGCAGACTGCTTGCATCATACAGAGGCTGCACCCACCCCAGCTCTGGCAATGCAAAAAAAAGTTGTGATACGTCACATGTTATTTGACGCGGCAAGTTTGACACCTGTGCCATGCACCATAAAGTTGTCAAGGTCGGCAACACCTTGGTGATGTCAAAATGTCTATCAGGGTTTGAGTTGATTAGCATTTAAATGCAAGACTATCAGGGCAGTAGACTAAACTGGGAAACCAAACAAACTTTGGGGAATGATAAATATCTTCTGATTACTACACAGAATGTGGCAATGTCCATGAAATAATTAAGTTGAATTTGTTTTCAAAAGGAGTTTATTTTTTAAAGTTTCTATAGCTACATTTTTTTCAAAAGTGGCATAGAGCAGATCTAATATCACCTTGAAACATTTGGAAATTATTAAGACCAATAATCCATATCAAAATATGAATCTTCATTTTTTTTCTCATGCAAAGCTATGACAGAATTTTATAAGAGAAAACAATATTGCATGGTGAAAATGTCTGTGGAAATAAATTGCTTTCAGCAGTTTCAGCCACCATTCGAATAACAACAAGGAAATGTGGTGGCATTTGATTTGCAGCAATCACCTTCCTGATATTTGCAAGAGATCAGGAAAGGTGAACCCTTCAACTTGACTATTTTTTAAAACTGCTTTCTTCATTCTGGTAAATACAAAATAAGCTGGATCTGGAAAAACATTATATTTTTTATGCTTTTACAGTTACCTTGTTATTAAATAAAAGTCAACATTTTTCTACTTAGAAAGCTTAAACAGGAGGATCTGTTCCATGGACCCTCTACTATTCAAGTAAAGTCATGCTTCAACTCTAATGGCTTTTTTTCTTGATTGTTGCCTGCTATGGAAAACACATCTTAGGGGTTATTTTCAGTCCTTCTGTTTTTGTTCCTATACTTGTTTTAAAGAAAAGATTTACCCTTTTGTTAAGCTTTTAATTATTACTTGATTTGGGGATTAATTTAATTTGGGTTTATAAAGTTTATATTGATTAATTTAATTTGGATTTATAAAGTTGTTTTTGTTTCTTACATTTCTGAGTTGCTTCAAGTCATTACTAAAACAAAAAGGCAGTGTATAAACTGAATGAAGACATAAAATAAAAGCATCTAGTCCCTAACAGTGGTTGTGATAGATATGCAACTTTTATATATCATTATTGGTGATATTTTATATTTCTACTTAGAAAAGTTGAAATGAAATCCTTTTAATATTCAGTCTAAACCTTGGATCCTGTGCACAAATGGTATCCATAAAAGGAAAGGAAAGGAAAGGAAAGGAGGGAGGGAGGAAAGAAAGAAAGAAAGAAGAAAGAACGAAAGAAGGAAGGTTGGTTAAATACAGAACTGGTTCCAAACAGTTGCCTATATAAAAAAATACATTTTCATGGATAATAGTGGACCTGTCATATTTATAACCTTCTTCAATGCAGTTCTCTACATGTTGGCTAAGAGTTAAGGGGGTTCAAGTCCAATCCATCTGCAGAAGTCTATTTAAGAAATTTTATGACTGGTATTTGTAAAAAAAAGACAATTTGAAGAAATATGTCTCTTTTTAAAACACTAACACCAAAAAGTAAACATTCTGGCTTCTTTATTGAAATCAGTATATGTCTTTGGACTTTGCAAACAGAAGGCTTCCATAAAAGATCACTAGAAGCTGTGACATTTGGAAATCAAGATGTCTATAAAAGTTAAAACAAGTGAACACATACTGACACAGTTGGATGTAGATGATCTCACAACATTCTTTACTTGTTCCAGAACAATATCACAGTTTCTTTTTGCAGATGACAAAACAATGATTTCTTTTGACTCATTATTGATAATGACCATAGCAGCTATTCTTGGGTCAACATGTAAGCAATTCATTCATTAGAGGTTACTTTCATACTACTATCATTCCCCCTGCCCAAAACCTATATGCAGTTTTTAAACAATCCACATTTGTGAGACCTGCCAATTCTGAAATGTAGAGAACAAACAAAAATCATTGTTCCGCCCTGAGCTGCTATAAATCCTTCTGTAATGTATTGGCCACAACTGTTTTAAATCACTTGCTTAATGTCTGACCTACATTGTTGTATTGTTTAACAGTTGCTGTTACTGAAAGCCAGACTGGCTGTCTCCAAGCTGATAATGAGGTTTGGAGCAGGAAACTGTTACTTTAAACCTATTGGTTGCCACCTAGAGGCTAACTGTATAAATAGCTATGCAGCAGCCTTTAGGGCTGCTTTTGTTCTGAGTTAATAAACTTGTTTGCTGTTTCAATGCCTCGTTCAATGCCTAAAGAACAGAAGATATAACAGTGGTGATGAGGGTGGGATGTGCTGCTTCCTTGAGAGAGCTTGAAGTCACTAGGGGGTGAGGTTCCCCCCCTCGGTCTGCAAGCAAGCCACACTGGAGACCACCACGCCCTAAGGATCCGTCCTAGGGCCTACACAGAAGCCAGCAGTGCAAGGCATTGAACGAAGAAACAAACCACCATGGCGAAGGTTGGGAAGCTTGAAGAAATCGATGTATCTCACCTGGAGAGATGGGCATTCTACATCTCCTGCGTCAAAAATTACCTCCGTGCCAACTAGGTCACCGAAGATGGATTGAAGGCCTCTGCGTGTGCGGCCCTGCCACCTTCGACATTGCAGAGAACCTGGTCACCCCAGCACCGCTCAAGTCAGTCACCTACACAGACCTGGAAAAAAAGCTCTGAGACCACTTCGAGCCCAAGTTATCCATTATAGTGTGGAGGCATGCTTTTGAGCAGCAGGAGGAATAACCCAGCGAGTCTGCAACAGAATTCATTGCTGCTCTTCGTCAAGTGTCCCAACTCTGCAATTTCATGGATTTGGAGGAGAGACTACGAGACCGCTTAGTTTGCGGACTCCGGAATCGAGAGCTCCAACAAAAACTCTTTGTTATGGATACTCGCTTGCTACAGGAGGCCTTGAAGAAGGTCATGGTGGACAAAGCTGTCGGAGGGGCCATTAAAGCGCTGCAGCCCTCCAAAAGCATGCCAAGCACCGAAGCCATCCAACACGAAGATGCCAAGAGGATGGAAGACATTGACTCAGACTACGAAGTCAACCAGCTATGAAAGCACCCGGAGAAGGGACCACAGCCAGCTGAGAAGGCAGTTCCATTTCTTAGATGTATGGACTGCAGAGGCCACCATCAATGCACAGATTGCTGATTCTGAACTGCAATGTGCCGGGCCTGTGGCAAACCAGACCACATCACCGCCATCTGCCAAGGTCATCAGAGGGACCGCCTGAAAGAAGACGCATTCAGGAGAGGTACCGGGGCCCTGGGTCAACACTAAGTAGGGTTCTGCTCCAGCTGAAGGAGCATACTCCGCACTGGTGCCCATCGCCCCCTAAAGCAGAAGCTTAGACTACAGGTCAAGCTTCAGGGAGTTCCATGCAAGATGGAACTGGACATGGGCTCAGCCATGTCCATCATTTCACAAGGAACATTCAGACACCTATGCCATTGTAGCAACAGATGGGCCAAGCTCCGGCTATCTAATCTACTACTCACAGACTTCTAAAACTCCCGAGTGGTGGTCAAAGGCGAAGCCACATTTCTGGTGAAATTCAAGGGGTTCAAGGGGGCACTAGATGTTGTAGTGGAGGAAAACCAATGCACGAGCCTCATAGGGCTCGATTGGTTTGATGCATTGGGCTTCAAGTAACCAGCATTCAATGAACACAAGTGGCAGATCTGTCTGCAGTCTGCCAAGAGTTCACAGATGTTTTCAGTTCTAGTCTAGGGGAGTATAAGGGTCCTCCAATCACCTCAAGCTTGATCTTATGGTAACTCCAATACGGATCAAGCCTTGTAGAGTGCCTTTCACATTAAAACCTAAAATCGATGCAGAGCTGGATAAGCTAGTGGAACAAGGGGTATTGCAGCCCATAGACAGTGGAGTGTGGGAGACCCCCATAGAACGCCATTAAAGGCCAATGGGGAAGTGCGAATATATGCTGACTATAAGTGCACCCTCAACAGGGCACATGTACCCTGTGCCAGTTGTCAGCCATATTTTGGCATCATTGCAAGGAGGCCATGTGTTCGCCAAATTAGATTTGGCACAGGGCTATCAACAACTGCCTGTGGATGAGGCCATGGCAGTAGCCCAGACCATTGTCACCCATAAGGGGGATTTTAAGGTTAAGCACCTACAGTTCAGGATGAGTGTAGCCCCAGGGCTGTTCCCGGGAGTGATGGAGTGCACACTCAAGTGAATTCCAGGGGTTTGCCCCTACTTCAATGATGTCTTCATTGCTGGGGAATTGGTTGAGATTCTGGCTGAATGGCTTAAGGCCGTCCTTCAGTGGTTCCGCGATGCAGGACTTAAACTAAAAAAAGAAAAGTGCAAGATTGGGGTAGAGTCAACTGAGTTCCTTGGTTTCCGCATCAATGCTGAAGGCATTCATCTGGTGGAATCCAAGTTAAAAGCAATCCAGCAGGCTCCAAGGCTGAAGTCAAAGGGAGAGCTTCAGGCTTTCCTAGGTCTTTTGAATTTTTACCATGCCTTCCTCCCAAACAAGGCCGCAGTGGCAGAGCTGTTACATCGGCTCTTGATTAGACAAGCTCAGTGGCGATCGACCAGTATCCACGAGAGTAGCTTCCAAGCAGTCAAATCACTGCTGTCGTCGAACTCAGATGGGGCTGACATTTGATCACCAAGCTGGACAGGCTGCACCCCGACCGGGTTGCCTCAGACTCTGCTCAGCCAAAGGCACCTCAGAATTTGCAAGTGGGTGACTGGATTTGGACCTGGAATTACAGGCAAGTGGCTTTGTGGGTGGCAGCTATGGTTGTTAAGGTGTCGGGACCACTCTCTTATGAGGTGGTCCTGGAAGATGGGCAAGTCATTCACCGGCACATTGACGGGCTGCGTCAGAGGCTAGCAAACCAATCGCTGGCTCAGGCCTCTCAAAAGGGCCACATGCAAGGGCTGTGCAACAGCGGCCCAACAGAGGAGCTTGCACACTCCAACAGAAATCTTATTCAAGGAGATGGGGAAAAGGCCATGGGAGAGCTTCCCCCAGACAGACAGACAGTATCTGCTGAACAGGACCGGAAAACTGTGCTGAAGGACAGCCCTGCAGACTTTGCTGCATGATTGGACTTTGGTTTGGGCTGACCTTGACTGGCCAGCTAAAGGGACCCGAGTCAACCTAACTTCACTGGACTTCAGAGTCCTGGTCTACCCATCCAGGCAGGTGAGCAAGTAGACCGGGAGACCCCTGCAACCCCTAGAAGTTCAGAACAGTCAAGAAGGCCACCTAAATATCTGCAGGACTATGTCCAGCAATTGAGAGTTTGAGCCATCTAGGGGGAAGGGGTGTAATGTGTTGGCTACAACTGTTTTAAATCACTTTCTTAATGTCTGACCTACATTGTTGTATTGTTTAACAGTTGCTGTTACTGAAAGCCAGACTGGCTATGTCCAAGCTGATAATGAGGTTTGGGGTGGGAAACTGTTACTTTAAACCTATTGGTTGCCACCTAGAGGCTAACAGTATAAATAGCTGTGCAGCAGCCTTTAGGGCTGCTTCTGTTCTGAGTTAATAAACTTGTTTGCTGTTTCAACACTCTGCCTCATTCAATGCCTAAAGAACCGAAGATATAACACCTTCAGTAAAAAATATTCTCAATCCTACTTAGGGATTTCCATAGAATATAATAAAATGGTAGCCCTGATGATGGAATTGAAGATCTGTCCATTTTCATGTGCATCACACATGGGACACACTTAATAAATAGGTAGAACTCTAATCATACTATTGCAGCAGTCATCTTGATTTTACTATATGCTACAGACTTTCCTTACAAAAAGAAATAAAACAAATTACTTGCAATTCCCTCCATCTCAGTTGTATTACTTCACATTTTGTATATGTGTCTCATATATAAACAAAGGGGTGTGGTGACTTGGCTTTTAAAGACACAGCTTGTCAACTGGAAAGCTGACAGCCTGTGTTTGAGACCCAAAAGCTGTGCAATGAGATGAACTCCTATTACTTGTCTCAGCTCCTGCCCACTTAGCAGTTCGAAAGCATGCAAACACAATTAGATAAATAGGTACCACTTTGGTGGGAAGGTAACAGAGTTGTGTGTTCCTGGGTATATAGTCATGCTGGCCACATGACCATGGAAATTATCTTGGACAACACTGGCTGGGTTGTTCAGCTAAGAAACAGAGATGAGCACTGCCTCCTAGAGTTGGACACAACTGGATAGGGGAAACCTTTATCTTTATATAAACAAACAAAAAGTCATGAGAAGGAGTTCAAGAGGCATCCGGTTGAAAGAGGCTTGAAAGACCTGAAACCCAGGAACTGGAAAGTGGGACCAGGTAGCACTTAATCAGAGATGAAAATGGATCAGTCTTGAGTTCTGCAAAACCACAATACTATGGGTGTGTAACCTCTAACCCTAATTTTAGAATCAGTTCAAATACAATTGAACAAAAAAATAATAAAAAATATGCTAGGTCTTAAGAGTATCTAATATTACAAAAGTCTAGATTTACTTTCAAACTGATGAAGAATATTTCAAAAGATGTCCTCAAAAATTACATGTCTTTACTTTTTCTAATTTATAATCTTTGAATTAGATTTATAACATTTGTTCTAAAGTAAGCCAGGGCCAAAACTGCAGTACAAGAGTTTTATTTATTCGAAATAAAATGTTTTGAACAAAATTCTTGCAAGTTAATCTGGCAGCAAATCTTTCTGATTGGTAGGCTAGTTTGGATTATTTTGATTTTCCTTTGAGTATGTATTCTTCAGTTCTTATAACTATATTAAGATTATGATAGCTACAATATACGCTGCTAAGTAGATGGCCCACATAGCAGGCAAATGCTACTAGTAGCAATGTAAGACAAATGATACATATAAATTATTTGAAAGCTATATATTGCATTTTTCAAGAAATAATAGTGGCATCATTTTTGGTCACTAATACACATCTCTGGTGTCAAAGTTGCAACATTTTTATCAAGGGCTTTGTATCAAAATAAATGTTTTGTATTCTAATGTATAACAACTTGCTGATCATGCCTGATATTTACAAAACTAACATATTCTGGACATGCAAAAACTTTACTCAATCCACAGATTGCTGATTCATAGAATCCTACAGTCATAAGCTTGTATCATAAACACATTACATTTATTAGGTTTGACTACATGCTTCAATGATTCTTTTAAGAGGATATTGGAATACCATACTCTTGGCTTTGTTCAAGTGGTAACAAAAAGAGATGGCTGATGAATCTTAATTGTATAGTGTAATATTCTTCCAGCTGTCTTGTTGTAATTTATATATGGAAATTCATAAAATATGTAAAATCTACAAGATTGCTGATGAAAATTACAGATTGGTGTGATGCTCACTAATGCCAGTAGAACATGGCAGGTATGCAGACCTTAAGGAAACACAGTCAGAGGACTCAAGTAATTAATTCAGTAACTGAACAACATATTTCCTTGCCAATAAAGGTAAAGTGAAGCAAGCCTAAATAAAATTCTAGGCCCAGAGTGGAGAGCCTTTCTATAAGTTAAATATTAATTTATCAGATTCATATTTTTCTGATTCAGCAGCCAGTAACCCAAACTCCATTATCAGAAGATAATACTAAGAGAAATTTGCAGTGTAGATTTGGTAGCAACCAACAAGCAATACATTGGACTGACATGCTCCTGCAAAGTCAGAGAAACAACATTCAAACAATCAGAATAGAGCTGGAAAGGACTTTGGAGGTCTTCTAGTCCAACCTGCTGCTCAAGCAAGAGACCCCATACAATTTGAAACAAGTAGCTGTCCAGTCTCTTCTTAAAAATCTCCAGTGATGAAGCACTGCTTCTGATGGTAAGCTGTTCCACTAGTTAATTGTTCTCACTGTTAGGAAGTTTCTCCTTAATTCCAGGTTGCTTCTCTCCTTGATTAGTTTCCATCCACTGTTTCTTGTCCTGCCCTCTGGTGCTTTGGAAAATAAGTTGACCCTCTTCTTTGTGGCAGCCCCTCAAATACTGGAATACTGATATCATGACACCCCTAGTCCTTCTTTTCTCTAGACTAGCCATACCCAGTTCCTACAACTGTTCTTCATATGTTTTAAGCTCTAGGCTTTTAATTATCCTAATTGCTCTTTGTGCTTTTTCCAAAGTCTCAACAACTTTTTGTAATGTGGTGACCAAAACTGGATGTACTATTCCAGGTGTGGTCTTACTAAGACTTTATAAAGCAATATTAATATTTCATGTGATTTAGATTCTATGTCTCTGGTTATATAACCAAGGATTATACTAGCTTTTTGGCGGCTGCTGCACATTGCTGGCTCATATTTAAGTGATCATCCACTAGAACCCCAAGGTACCTTTCACAGTTACTGTTTTTGAGCCAGGTTTCAGCTAATCTGTACTTGTACCTTTGGTTTCTCCAGCCTAAGTGTAAAACCATGCTTTTCTCCAGACTAAATTTCATTTTGTTGGATAGGGCCCATTGTTCAAGTCTGTCAAGATCGTTTTGAATCTTGAACTTGTTAACTATTCCTGATAGATTAGTGTCATCTGCAAATTTGATGAGTTCCCCTTCTATTCCCTCATCTAAGTTATTTATGAAGATATTGTATAGTACTGGGCCTAAGATAGAACCTTGTGGTACCCCACTGCTTACTTCCCTCCATGTAGATATAGTACCATTAAGAACTACTCATTCAGTATGTTTTGTCAGCCAGTTATCAATCCATCTGGTGATGACGCTATCCCACATTTTTCTAGCCTCCCAAAAAGTAGGTTGTGGTATACTTTGTTGAATGCTTTGCTGAAATCTAAACATATTATGTCCATAGCATTTCGCTGATCTACTAATTTAGTCATTTTGTCAATGAATGAAATAAGATTGGTTTGGCATGATCTGTTTTTAATCCATGCTGGCTTCTAGGAATAATTTTATTTGTTTCTAGATGTTCACAGATCTATTTTTTGATTATCTTTTCCAGGATCTTCCCAGGTACTGAGGCTAGGCTGATTGGTCTGTAGTTTCCTGGGTCTGTTTTTTCCCCTTTTTTGAAGATGGGAACCACATCAGTTTTTTTCCAATCTTCAGGTAGTTTCTCACTGCTTCGGGATTTTTTTAAAAAAAATATGGTACAATGGTTCTGAGATAACATCTACCAGCTCCTTCAGAACTCTGGGATGTAATCTATCAGGCCCTGGTGATTTATATTTGTCAAGATCAGACAGGAGTTCTCTTATCATTGTCTTGCTTATTTTAATTTTTATTTCTAGTCTGTCTTTTATGATTATGTTTTTGGTAGGTTGGGCTTTAGTTTCTTTTTGTGTGAAGACTGATGCAAAGAACGAGTTAAGCAGCTCTTCTTTCTCTCTTCCCTATTACTTCCTTGCCATCTTTTCTCTTTAGTAGACCGACTGTTTCCTTGACTTTATTTATATGTTGAAAGAAACTTTTTTTAATTAAAAAAATTAGAGTAAATAACCTTAGAGAAATATTAGATATTTTTATTTTTCTCTCCCTTTATTCTCACAGAAGATGATTGAAATCAAGTCAGCTGGGATAGGGATTGCACACTGGACTGGCACCCACTTTGAAAAGTAGAATAGCTAGGGACTTGGGAAGATCTATGCAGAATTTGCCAAGAGTTGCTTCTTGGATACTCTATCTTCCATGCTCTTTGTGTCTAATTATTGCAATTGTCTCCAGCACTGGCAACTCTGTTCCTTTGCTTCAAGACTGAAAATTAATGCTATTCTGAGAGCAAAGGAGTTGATTTATTCTTAAATTTTACTATACACTACATGCATATTGATGATCTTGGTCCTCATTTATAATAACTGGCTTTTTGGGGGATGATGTAGGATTGTAAGTGCTCAAAATTTTGAAGATACATATAAAATACCATTTACTTATAATAAATATTCTTTGTTTAAGAGGAAGATGCTTCAATTTCCCATGGGCCACACTTCCCATCCTCTAATATGTAATAGAAGTAAAATGGGAGGTTAAAGAATTTACCAACCAGGAACCAGCCTTTTTTAACTGCAGTTCTTTGGTGATTAATATGGCCTTTCAAAATAAGTGGCACTGAGACTTTACCTTAGTCCACGGGTGTCAAACTCGCCACATCACGTGAAGTGTTGCAACATATCACAACTCTTTTTACATTTCCGGCAATGAGGTAGGTGTGGCTTCGGTATGATGAAACTGGATCATGGACCAGCAGTTTGACACCGCTGCCTTAGTCCATCAGCATTCTGTATACTCATTACCTTTAAAATTACCAGTGTCTTACCTCAATGCCTTCATCTTCCAACATAATCTTGTCAAAGATTTTAACTCTTCTAGCTGCACCTTTCCTAGTTTTTTCAAGATCTCCTGTCTTTTAGGTAAAACTAACCATTCAAGTTTCACATTTTCTCTCCTAATCTTTAAAACTCTCCCCCAGAACATCTTAGTCAGGGGTATCAACTGTCAGCCCGCGGGCCAGATGCATCATAGCGAAATAGTGTCCACCTCATTGCTGGCAATGGCCAAAAAGTTGTGATACATCGCAACATGACACATGACGTTCCGAGTTTGACAACTCTGATCTAAGTGAAAGAGAACAACCTATTATTTTATAGGTCTGTATTTGGCTCCTAAAACTCTCTACAATTCACATGGCCAAATTTTGACATTATTCAGCCAAAAAATCAATACATATTTTTTCATTAGCTCTATGGAAACAAAATTAATTGTCTTTATTCAGACTTAATAAAATTCTGTAACCTTTTCTACTTTTAAAATCAAGCAGTGTTCTCTTTGTTGACATCATTTTCCTGTGCCTGAACTTCTCTAGCTCCTGCAGCCAACCTTTTTTAAAACAGTGGCTCCTTTCATAAAAAGACTGTTAACACGTGGCTTTTATGTGATGGCTCTACTTCTTTAAATTTTGAATTCAGCCTTTTTCTTTTTTCTTTTTTAAAAAACAAGTTTTATTAGTTTTTTCATTTTACAAACCAGTGCTTAAGAATCACTGTGGTGGCAGGGCAATCAATTGTCCAAATACAAAGTCATACTCATAAAGATCAAATTAAATCATTTTTTAAAAAGTTAAAAGAAAAGCACCCCTCTCTATTCCCTCTAGTAGTATATTATATTCAAGTTAATATATTTCAGTACAACTAAGTCAGTCAAAACAGTCATCAATAAGATTTCATCTAAATAAATCCAAATCCTATATTAAGTCTTACTATTTCAATTGCTATATTCCATATTGGTAAAATAAATACATAACTAACTGTAAGGACCCACCCCACTTTGCATCTTAAGAAGACAGAACTCTTGGATTAATTCTTCAAACAGGCATCCTTTATTAAGAGAAAATGGTTGCAGGCGTTCTAGACAGGACTTGGGGTCCAAGCTCTCCCATTCAAGGTTTTAAGGGGTTCCCCAGTATATCCACCCAATCACCCCCTTCTTCCAGCGACAGTCTCAGGCATTACACTCCCACATCCTTTCCCTCCTGGATGGAGACTTCAGAGAGAACTACATGAAGGTAATAGCCCCATTGTTAGGGTTAGACCTTTTGGTGATATCCACATCCAGTTCCTTTGAAGTGTACCGAAGAAAGTGAGGGCCATAAAGCCCCTTTGTTCAACCCCTTCCCTTCATCGTATGAAAGAATCCAGAGAAGGCAGAAATGGTGTTTTCTATAGTTGATAACTAGAGATGAAATATAATTGGATTCTGACATACTGCCCCCTTAAAAAAAAGACAGATCCACCTGAAAGAAAACAAAACAGGTATAAAAGTTAGTCAGCCTTGTTAGGATACTCTCTGTGAAACTTCTTTAATAGCTTTGGGGCTCTGAAATGACGTTTATGGACCCACTCGTTTTGTGAGGCAGGGAGGTGTTTCCAGGTCACTAGGTGCTGAGTCGCTCCATGATATCTCCTAGAGTCAAGATTTCCTTTATTTTGAAAGGTTGTTCGCCCTCCACCATGATTGAAGGTGGGGGGGGGATTGTTGGCCATAAAGGTGACTGATGCTCTCTTTTCAGCAAGCTGCAATGAAAAATTGGATGTATTTGCCTGAGATTTTTGGGTAATTCTAATTCTACTGTTACTGGGTTTATGATTCTATTAATTGGAAAAGGCCCTATATATTTTGGTCCAAGTTTTTTACAGGGCTGTAGGGACTTTAGGTATTTTGTAGATAAGTACACCATTTCTCCTATAATGAATGGTGTAGGCTCAACCCTTTTTTTATCGGCTTGTGCTTTGTATGCCTGCCTAACTTCATCTAGTGCTTTTCTAACTATTGGCCAGGTGTCTTGTAATTGTTTCATCCATTCTTTCAGTGATGGGATCGTTGATTCGTTTAGGGTTAATTCTGGCATGGGTTGAAACTTTGACCGTTGGCTATTTGAAAAGGGGTGTAACCTGTGCTGGAGTGGACTGCATTATTGTAGGCAACTTCTGCAAAAGGGAGTAAGTCCGCCCACCCGGTCTGTTGGAAATTAAGAAAACATCTTAAATATTGCTTAAGTACAGAGTTCATTTTTTCAGCCCTCCCATTCCCTTGTGGATGGTGGCTAGATGTCAGTCCCTGAGTGGTTCCTAAAAGGGACAAAAAATTCCTTCCAAAAGGCAGATGTAAATTGCACTCCCCTATCAGAGATGATGCGTTGGGGTGCCACGTGCAATCTGTAAATGTGCTGGACAAAAAGTTTTGCTAAGGCTTTTGTGGTGGGAATCTTTTGGCAAGGGATAAAGTGCACCTGTTTGGAAAACAAGTCCGTGACCATCCAGACAACAGTATTCCCATGGCTTTCTGGAAATTCCACTATAAAATCCATGGCTATTTCCCTCCAGGGGGCTGAGGGATTTGCCACTGGTTGTAATAGTCCTGGTGATTTCCCTTGCAACCTCTTTGCCATGGCACATTTTGGACAACTGGCTATATAACTTTCTATGTCCTTTTTTATGGATGGCCACCAAAATTGCCATTTAATTAAGTGTAAAGTTTTTACAAATCCAAAATGCCCTGCTGATTTTGTGACATGGCAAAGCTGCATGATTGTGACTCTTTGGATTGTTGGTATATATAACTTTTCCCATACCCATGGGAACCCATCTCTCATTGTGCACACATTTTTGTTTTCCTGGAACCATTCATCTGTTTCCAAACTTTTCCGGAATTCAATTCCAGTTTGGCTGTCCAGTTGTGGTTTTAATTTAGCTTGGGTTCTTGTGATTACTGGTGCTGCCAGTTGTGACTCTGCCATCATTGGTTTAGAGTCTGTGGCTCGTGTGCTGTTATATTGGGGCATTTCTCCCTGGTAAATGTTTGAGCTTAAATTGGAACTGGTGAAAATGCTGGGACCAGCTGGCTTGTTTAGGATTGAGCTTCCTGGGCACTTTCAGGGCTTCCAAATTTTTGTGATCAGTCCACACCTGGAAGGGGATTTTGTTGCCTTCCAGGAACTGTCACCACGTGAGTAATGCCCAACGTATCCCGTATGCCTCCTTCTTCCATACGGGCCAGCGCTATTCTGTTTCCGTGAGTTTCTTGGATGTATATGCACAGGGTTGCAATACTCCATCATCGTTTTCTTGTAATAGAACAGCCCCCACTGCCACATCACTTGCATCTGCCTGTATTACGAAGGGCTTATCCATGTCTGGGTGCCTTAGTACTGGTTCGGCAGAAAAAAGTCTCTTTAGTCTCTCAAACGCTGCTTGGCACTCCATTGTCCATATTAGTGGCTGGCTAGGTTTTACTGAGGATGCTTCCTTCGTTTTTAGTAAGTTAGTGAGGGGCAAAGCTATCTGGGCAAATGAGGGGATGAATTGGCGGTAAAAGTTTGCAAAGCCCAGGACACTTTGTAGTTGCTTTCTTGTGCAGGGTGGTGCCCAATCTAATACTGCTCTGACCTTCTCTGGGTCCATTTCAATGCCATGGGGGGATATGCGATAGCCTAGGTAGTCTATCCTTTTCTGGTGGAATTCACATTTTGAGAGTTTGGCATATAGTTGGGCAGCTCGCAGCTTCTTTAAAACCGCTCTGACAAGGTTGACATATTCCTCTTTTGTTTCAGTGAAGATAAGAATGTCGTCCAAGTAAACAAGGACACCCTTAAACAGGTGCTACCTTAGAATGTCATTGATTAATTGCATAAAGACTGTGGGGCCCCCTTGTAATCCAAATGGCAAGACTTTGAATTAATAGCATCTCATGGGGCAGTTAAATACGGTCTTCCATTTGTCCCCTTCCTTAATTTTCACGCAATAGTAAGCTTCCCTTAGGTCTAGTTTAGAAAAAAAAATTCCCTTTCGAGAGGTGTGACAGCATGTCTTTCATGAGGGGCAGAGGGTATAGGTTGCTTTCACTGATTGTATTCAGGGCCCTATTATCCATGCATAAGCGTAAAGAGCCATCATTCTTCTCTCTAAAGAGGACCGGGGCAGCCTCTTTAGGCTTGGCTGGCTCAATGAACCCTCTCTCTAGGTTTTTTTTTTAATGAATCTTTCCATTTCCTCCTCCTTTGGGCTCATGGAGTATAATTTGGGCTTCGGGAGTTTTGCCCCAGGCTTGAATTCAATGGCACAGTCTGTGGGTCAGTGGGGGGGGGAGCTCACCGCCCTTTCCTCACTGAAAACTTCAGCAAGGTCTCTGTATTCCTCTGGTATTTATGTTAGTCCCTTTTCCTCTCCCATGGATGCTTTTTCTATTCTTGATTCTGGTAGCCCCCCTTGGGATTTTAAGTCCATAGGGTCCCCCTTCAGGAATTTGATTTGTGTCATCCTCCAGTTTACCCAGGGGTTCCATTTTCTTTAACCATTCCAGCCCTAGGATCATTGGGCATTCCATGCCTGGGGTCACCACAAACGTTATGTCCTCCTCATGTTTGCCCAGGGAGAGGTGTATTGGTAAAATGGCTAGGGTAGCTGGCACCCTGCTATGGATCCATCTAACTGGCCAAATGAGATTGGTTGTTCCAGTCTCCTCGAAGGGATGCCCAGATTCCCCACTAGTGTTGGGCTAATGAGGCAGCGGGTGCAGCCAGAGTCTATTAAGGCTTTCACCTTCACAGCTTTGGGCATGGGGGGAATTAATATAGTCACTGTCTTGAGGATGAGTGTGATGTGTCCACTTACCAGGGGTTCGCCCTCTGAGCTGTCATCTGAGGCATCCACTGGCCCTGTGGTGTAGGCTGGAGTTCTTTCCCCTTGGTGAGCAGAAGTGGGGGGTTCCTCAATTTCCATCATTCTCATGGCAGTTTCTTTTGGCTTAGCTGAAGACTTTCCAGATTTGCTGATTGGGGATATGTCTGGGTTGTGCTGGGGGGCTTTGGAGCGGCATTCTACAGCTTGATGCCCTTCTCTCCCGCACTTGAAACACCCCATTTGCTTCTTGGCTGTAGCCAATGGTTTCACTGGTTCGTGTGTCAACTCAGGTGGGGAGCGGCTCCATTGTTTTCCTCAGCGGTGTCTCTTCAATATGTCGATCTCTGCTTCCTCTGCCAAGATGTTCCCTTCCTCAAGTTGGTGTGGGTCCCCTCGGGGCAGGCAAGGGTCATTTTGGTCTTAATTTAGTCTGTCTTTGAAATGGCTAAGGAGGATGTCTTCTGGCCAGTTCAGTTTGCTGGCAATGGTCCGGAATTCTTGTGTATATTCAGCCACCGGGCGTTTGCCTTGCCTCATCGTTTTTATCCTTTTGCGCGCTTTGTGATCAGCCAGGGGGTCTTCAAATCACCTTCTCAGAGAGGACATGAAACGGTTGAAGTCGTTGAGTTCTGGGGCATTGGAGTTGTGCAAGTTCACCACCCAATCTGCAGCCAGTCCGTCCAGGGCAGATTGAACGACCCAGATGCGGGCTTTGTCACTGGGGATGTCCCGCCTGTATTCCTCCATGTAGCTGAGGACTTGGTTAGGAAAAACCCCAAGCGTGTTGGCTCCCCTTTGAATTTCACCTCCAACGGCGGATGTCTTGGAATGGATCGGTGCCTCCGTTGTTGGTGGTAGTGTCTTCCATCCAGGTCACCATCTGTGGTTCGGTAGGGGGTGGGGACTACTGGATCAGCAGATGTCCCCGGGGCTGCAGGTTCCACTTCCCCCTCAGTGTCTCTCCCTTTGCGGCTCCAGGAGCTGGGGTGGCCGTAGGGCTCAGGATTCTCCTCTCCTAGGGAGCTGAGAGTTCTCTTTATCAGGTCAATTGCTTTCTCTAGGATCCAGTCTGAGTACGGTGCCCAGCTTTCTCCCTCTTCACTTGCATGCAAGGATTTCTCCATCTCCTGCTTCTATTCTGGTTGCTTGGCCCCCTGTCTCAGGGTCACCTTTCTTGATTCTTTTCCCCACTCGCTTTTCTTTCCAACACCCATTGACCAACGAGGCTTGTGGTCCGTGTCTCCACCACTTCTTCTCCTGAGGAATCTGACCTCTCAGATCCCAACATCCGGCAAGGTTCCAGTTGGGGCAGTGGCTCTCTTTCCGGGGAGTTTTCCCCCTTTCTTGCTCCATTGTCTGACATGGTATTTTTTTGCAAAATCCCCCAGCAAGGGTCTTCCTTCCAGGTGGATTAATTTTGCAAGTCCTGTCTAATGTAAGGACCCACCCCACTTTGCATCTTAAGAAGACAGAACTCTTGGAATAATTCTTCCAACAGGCATCCTTTATTAAGAGAAAATGGTTGCAGGCGTTCTAGACAGGACTTGGGGTCCAAGCTCTCCCATTCAAGGTTTTAAGGGGCTCCCCAGTAGCCCCACCGAATCACCCCTTTCTTCCAGCGACAGTCTCAGGCATTAAACTCCCACCCCCTTTTTCTTACTGCCGGCTGGATGGAGACTTCAGAGAGAACTACATGAAGGTAATAGCCCCATTGTTATGGTTAGTCCTTTTGGTGATATCCACATCCAGTTCCTTTGAAGTGTACTGAAGGAAATGAGGGCCATAAAGCCCCTTTCTTCACCCCCTTCCCTTCATCGTATGACAGAATCTAGAGAAGGCAAAAATGGTGTTTTCTATAGTTGATAACTAGAGATGAAATATAATTGGATTCTGACACTAACACTTCAAATGTCTCTCCATACCTTTTTTTTCATTAACACAATCAATATTCATTTATTAATATCATTCCTTCTTTTTTCTTAATCAGTAACATTTCATCTAAATAAGTCCAAATCCTGTATAAAGCTTTATTATTTCAATTGCTATCTTCCATATTGCTAATCTAAATACATAATTAACACTTAAGGTATCTCCCCATTCCCTTTTTCCTTAACCTAATCAATAAACATTTGTTAATATCCGTTCTTCTTTTTTTTCTTATTCTTCTTTCGTTACAAAATAGCTATCATTCCTAATAATAAAAATATTAATTCAAAAAAGAAAAGAGAGAAAGGAAAAAACTATCACTTCCTCAATATCTGTGTCAAACTCCTTTAACCTCCTCCCAAAATTATTATTACCACAACAAACATATTATATATAGACAAACGTCTTCTTATTAAATTCAAACCTTTAATTCATTTTTATTCAATCTAACATCTTATTTAACCGTCTTAAGCCATAAATCAATCCATATCTAGTAAGCCTTAAAATCCAATATATAGAGCCTTATGTCAAAATTCTTAAATCTTATTCTAGCTTTCCTTTATGCCAAACAGGTTTCCATAACACCGCCTCTATATCAATGAATAAATCACTTTTTCTGCCTTGTATTATCCTTTGAGTCAAACAAGAGCGTCTCCTTTTCTGTTTTAAAGACCTAGCTTGTTTGTAAGTAATCCTTTGTTGTTTTAAAGAGTCAAGTCTCCACATTTGAAACTGTTGAATAACAGGCTCAGTTATGTCCAATTTTGTAGTTAATAGATGCTTATCCAAGCTGCCATAGTTTTCAGTTAATTGAGCTTGTCTGTTCATTTCTGTTAAGTTTAAAGTTGTAAGTGGTTCAGTTACAGTTCTTTTTAGTTCCTCAGAGATCTCATCAGCATGCATTTAAAGTAAGGTAGAATCTTCTTTAATCTTAGTTGATTCCGCTTCTGTTGTTTTTTGATCTATAAAATACTCAGATGTAGTCTGGGGGTCAATTTGTAAATTCAAAGCAAAATGTCTGTTTTTTATTGCCATAGTACACTCTTTTATTTGGAAACGTATTTGGTCAGTAGCTTCATAAAGTTTTTCTAGTATAAGTTTATAGTCAAGTTGAACATTAGATTTCTCCATTTCAAAGAAAATTAGAAACAATCTGTATCTTTAGCAGAGGCTGTGTTCAAAGAACATTTAATCAGTATCCACCCCCACAAATACAGCTGTTGAATTTCTTTGTCTTTTCCTTTTTATGGTAGTCTGAAGATCAAGGCCAGTCTCACCAACAGAAAAAGAAATAATGCAATTTTAACTTTATCCATGAGAATATAAAATCTCCTCCCAGACACCAGAAATATCATTAACAAGATCAGAAAACATAGAAAAAAGGAGAATTCTTCAAATGCAGACAAAGTGCAATAGTAAATTCAATATTCAATATTAAAAAGATTTTCCAAGACCCCGAAGTGAATAAAAAATAAAGTAAAAATAGAGAAAGAAAAAAAGTCACTTTAAATTAATTCAATCCATAAGCTTCTTTTTCCCACACTCACCAACGCTGCCTCCTCTAGAGCAGGGAAATGATTTCAAAAGTGCTTTTTACAGGCACACACACAAAAAAAGAAGAACCAAGAGAGGAAGAGAAAAAAGTCTTACTTGACTCAGCCATGGTGGTTCCTGTGCTTAGATGTTCTTCTGACTTCTGGTTTCAGTGGCTAGGTGAGCGGCCATTTTACTGGCTGCTCTTTCCACGGTTGGCCCAAAGGAGCAATCTCGGTCCTTGGAAGAAGCTGCCGCTCTCCCAAGGATGACGAAGACCTCCTCACCGGTAGCCGCCCCTCCAAGGTGGCTTTTCGACCTGATTAAGGGTCTACCGGCAGCGGAGAATCAGCTGGCGAGGAGAGCAGTCTTCTCGCACAGCTGCAAGCGCCGTGATTCGGAACCAGAAATCAAATTCAGCCTTTTTCTGACAAAACAGCAATTGTTAAAAAAATTCTCTAGCAGTTTCTGCACCTAGAAATATAGGAAATAAAAATGAACTGAAATGATTGCCCATCATCTTTCTTCATTTGAAGAGAAAAAAACTGTTTAGTAATTTAAGGGACTGAATTAAAATGGTTCCAGTTTATTATTACTGACCCCCTTTTACATACTTTTTATAGTGGTTTAAATATTCTTGGTACCAAAAATATTGCCTTTTTCCCTTATTGAATATTGCTGTAACCCTGGTGACTATCTAATTATGTCCATGTAGTTTCCTTAGCAACACAACAGAGATGCTTTGCCATTGCCTTCTTCCAATATGCTTTCTTAACTTCCCAGTCTTGTTTTCAATCCCGAATTTCCTGTTCAGTAGTAACTAAACCTGACTCTACTAAGGATTGGCTGGGTAGTACTAACACATAGTTAGCTGCCTAAAGAGCAGTACAAACTATTTATCTCCCGCCACAGGGAGACCAGATACCTGGAAGGGGCACTAAAGAAGGGAAACCAGAGCAATACAATGAAGAAACCTCTACTCTGATTTAAAGTAACTAATTTAAAAAATAATAAAATTTATAAAAAGGACAAAATAAATCAAGACAGAATGGTAGGCCTTTTTTTCAGAATACCTTGAAAATTTCTTAGTGCCCAACCTTTGAAAATCTCCCTAATTCATATAAAGAAGAAACTCTACCCAAACCCTTGTTTATAGAGACTATTCTTCCATATTACAACATAAACCCAAAAAATAATTATGAAAATAACCAATGGATTTTCTATTCTATACATGTTTGTTTTCATCCATTGTTATCTTTGTCTCTTTCAACCTTTCTATTTCACCATCATATCCTGACAGTGAAACCTTTAGACCAGGGGTGTTAAACTCACAATGTCACATGATGTGTCATGACATATTGCAACTATTTTTCCATTGACGGCAATGGGTGGGCGTGGTTTTGCCATGACACATCCAGCCCATGGACCAACAGTTTGACACCGCTGCTTTAGACAATAAGAAGCATTGTTTAGAAAGTATAGCATGAGAATGCTTTCTTTCTATTGCCTCCAAACCATATGGGATTATTTATCATGGAAAACTAGGTCTTTTGTTATTATAAGTTATACATATCTCACCACAACAGAAAGTCTTAAATTATGCAGGTTATCCCTTCCATTTAAACAGGCCTTTGAAGCCTGTTTCTAACCTGAAATTTCTCATCCATATTGAAATTTTTTTCTACTGAAACAGCTAACATAACATCTTTGAGCAAACTTCTTGGGATATACACTAATCTCTGTTTAAGTTTATAAGATCAGTTTATTTTATGAAATTAGATGCACATTGAAGTCAAAGTAAATGCTAACAAGCAGTACATTTACTATATCTTAGTAGTTTCAAACCAGAATATTTGATACTAGTGTGTACCCCAAAGCAAAGATTATTGTTTTGCATGCAAGGAGAAGAATCAGAATTCAATTTTTGATTTGCTTTTACATCTTCCCTTTTTATTTCCCTGGTTTCTTCAAAAGCTAGCTTCAACAAGGGAAGAAAAGCCTTATTTTGATTTAGTATGCTTTAAGCAGCTTGATTTAATCTGTCATGCAGCTGGTGATATATGCTCTTGAAACATCATGAATTCAGTTAAGGAAACCAACTGTTGTATTTTAATCTTGTCATGGATTTTTACTGCTTCCACAGTTGTTTCCATCATGGTCTGTATTTTCTTCTGAGCTGTTTGTTTTTACCTTAGAAACAGTATCAGTGAGAGTCCAAAAAATTATTTCCACTATAATTATATCTCTCTTGAATAAATCTATATGGCTATGTGTGTGTATGTGCATGCACACACACACACACACACACATCATCCTGTTTGAATTTAACTGCTAGTACTAAGGAAAATCTTGGATTCTGTTCAGGATGGTCCACATCCATTTTCTTGCCCACTTAACAAAATTACTTTCAATGAGCTGTGGGAAAAATTCACATCAACAGGCCATGTAATGCAATTTCTGATATATATATATATGCAGGAAGAAAAAAATCCTACATTTTCTTTCATTTGTGTCAAAATCAATCAAATTGTACTGAACTGAACATAATCTCTTAAAGAGATTTGTTTGGGGAAAGGGCAGTATAGGCAAGTAGTTTGACTAATATAAACTCTCCTACAGAGGAACATTGCACATATTTAAGAGATCTCTGTTTTCTTTTCTTTTTTAATTATGCCTAATTAGTTTTTTTTAATCACCAACACAACTAAGGCTCTTTTCTGCATAATTTATGACATAGAGGGGCCAGTATCAGAAATGAAATGTTGTAAATTAAAAATAACAAGTTTGAGACTAGTGATTCAATTAAAACCTTAAAAAACATTGGATTATGCATAATTGAGAACTTGTATGCAGAGATACTTGTCATGCTTGTCATCTTAGTTGGGGGGAATGGATCAGAATTGTCAAGAATATTTAAATCAACTCTGTAAAAAATTATGAAACAAAGATGATATTTATTATTAACTGTTCAGAAATAAAACTAGGAGATATTTAAATTGAATGCATAGATGACAAGACTTCATTTATGGCAGAAGTTATAAAACTTAATAATGATCCTTCCTTGCAGAGATGTACATATGATACTATGTAGTGGAACTGTAAGCTACAATGAACAGATTCAGTGATTGGCAATGCTATCAGGAATCTGGGAGAGGAGGGCAGACTTGCAGTCCAGAATGAGATGAAATATTCCTTTATGTATTTTGATCCACATTCAAACAAAATATGGAAAGCATACTGAACATGGCTTCTAGATTTCTTTAAATCCTTTTTCCAACATGTCAGAATCCAATTATACTTCATCTCCAGTTATTAATTATAGAAAACCCCATTTCTGTCTAGAACACCTGCAACCATTTTCTCTTAATAAAGGATCCCTGTTGGAAGAATTATTCCAAGAGTTCTGTCTTCTTAAGATGCAATGTCGGGTAGGTCCTTACACAACAGCTCCACTTGGGGTCATATGTACTGGTAATAGGGGAGGGAGAAGTTCTCAGCATTCTGAAGGGCTGCCTGACTGCCTGTCCCATGGGAATAAACTTAGGGAAGTTTTTCATCTACCAGCCCCTAACCATATCTGGCCTGTGGGTTCCTTGGTGCTGTCTGAGCTTGGTTGTTTTCTTGCACATGTTTCATTACCAAACTAAGTAACATCATGATGTTACCTAGTTTTGTAAT
Source organism: Crotalus tigris (assembly GCF_016545835.1). Classification (NCBI taxonomy): domain Eukaryota; kingdom Metazoa; phylum Chordata; class Lepidosauria; order Squamata; family Viperidae; genus Crotalus; species Crotalus tigris. The sequence goes on along the minus strand of NW_024100120.1, from coordinate 968,799 downwards.
AAAACATCTGCAAGAAAACAATCAAGCTCAGACATCACTAAGGAACTCTCAGTTCAATTCTAAGCTAAAACATTCTCTTCTGTTAGTAAATCTGGCCCTTTTCTGAATGATTTTATTATTTCATTTAAAATAGATATCAGCAAATCCATTCATTAACACCAGGGGGATAAGCATGTTAACCTAAAATTATCAGTGGTAAGAAAAACCGTGGTGGCACAGTGATTAAATGCAGTATTGCAGGCTAATTCTGCTGACTGCCAAAAGTTCGATTCTGACTGGCTCAGGGTTAACTCAGCCTTCCCTCCTTCTCAGGTCAATAAATGAGGACTCAGATTATTGGGGGCAATATGCTGACTCAGTTAACCACTTAGAGAAGGTTTAAATGCTATTGCTATTACTATCCTCTTTGCCATATCCCAGGCTCATAGAGTTAAAGCTCTCCATAATAAATTACATTAATGTTACATTAATTTAATGATAAAGTTCAACATCACATTTTAGCTATTATATTGCTTTCTATAATAACAACATATGATTAAAAAAACAGAACTGTAGATGGGTAGACAAAATTATGTGAATGTATTGGCCCTCACATTTCTTACTGCTTTCCTTCAGTGTTGCACCTTTATCTATTTGAGTACCTCTGTTCATTGGGAAACGTAGGACAGGCTTCATATTAGTAGTCAGACTTAAAGCCAAATCTACCTTTAAGAAGAACTGTTAATCTATGACTTGGTGGTAAAAAAAATGGATAGAGTTGGTGTGTATTACTGACACAGCCAGAAATCTGCCCTCCTGAGCTTTGGATTTGTCAACTGCATTGATGCCAAAGCAGGGAAAAAAGGTGATATTGATTTTCTGAAATGGCTTGCCAGTGATTAGGTGCACTAGTTTTGAGATTGTGAATTGGGCATGTTAAAGTGGGATAAGATGGGGATCAATCGGACATACTGACTGCAATGCTACCTGGTGGGGATTTTATTGAGCTTCTGGACTTAGTCTCTGGGATGTTGAAGAGGTCACTGAATCTATTTCTTAAAATTTCTTCCTTATCATGTCATGGAGGGATGAGGTTGACCCTGTTTTTTCCTTTTATTTACAGTGTGGTGAAAGTGTCTCATCCTTTCATCCCAGTTGTCTAACATTACTCAGAGCTGCTGGGAGAGTCTCCATCACTTCAGGATATTGTATTATCAGCACACTGGTGACATCTATCCTGGGCCATACTGATCATGCTCTGGAAGTTTCTTCCCCAGGGCCTAAAAACTATTGCCATCTGGATAGGAAGAAATAAGCTGGGGCTGAATCCAAACAAGATTGAGTTAACAGAATAACAGAGTGGGCAGTGTTTCTGGAGGTCTTCTAACCTAACCACTTTGTAACGACCCACATCACTTTGCATCTTAAGAAGACAGAACTCTTGGAATAATTCTTCCAACAGGAATACTTTATTAAGAGAAAATGGTTGCAGGCGTTCTAGACAGGACTTGGGATCCAAGCTCTCCCATTCAAGGTTTTAAGGGGTTCCCCAGTAGCCCCACCCAATCACCCCCCTCTTTCAGCGACAGTCTCAGGCATTACACTCCCACCCCCTTTTCATTACTGCCGGCTGGATGGAGACTTCAAAGAAAACTACATGAAAGGCAATAGCCCCATTCTTATGGTTAGCTCTTTTGGCAATACACACATTCAGTTCCTTTGAAGTATACTGAAGGAAGTGAGGGCCATAAAGCCCCTTTGTTCACCCCCTTCCCTTCCTCGTATGGCAGAATCCATAGAAGGCAGAAATGGGGTTTTCTATAATTGATAACTAGAGATGAAATATAATTGGATTCTGACATCCTGCCCCCTCAAAAATAAGACAGATCCACCTGAAAGAAAACAAAACAGGTATAAAAGTTAGTCAGGCTTGTTAGGATACTCTGTGTGAAACTTCTTTAATAGCTTCGGGGCTCTGACATGACGTTTATGGACCCACTCGTTTTGTGAGGGAGGGAGGTATTTCCAGGCAACTAGGTACTGAGTCACTCCATGATATCTCCTAGAGTCAAGGATTTCCTTTTTTTCGAAGTGTTGTTCGCCCTCCATCATGATTGGAGGTGGTGGTGGGGGGATTTTTGGCCGTAAAACTGACTGATGCTCTCTTTTCAGCAAGCTGCAATGAAAAATTGGGTGTATTTGCCTGAGATTTTTTGGTAATTCTAATTCTACTGTTACTGGGTTTATGACTCTTTTAATTGGAAAAGGCCCTATATATTTTGGTCCATGTTTTTTACAGGGTTGTAGGGACTTTAGGTATTTTGTAGATAGGTACACCATTTCACCTATAATGAATGGTGTAGGCTCAACCCTTTTTTTATCGGCTTGTGCTTTGTATGCCTGCCTAACTTCATCTAGTGCTTTTCTAACTGTTGGCCAGGTGTTTTGTAGTTTTTCCATCCATTCTTTCAGTGATGGGATCGTTGGTTCATTTGGGGTTAATTCTGGCATGGGGTTGAAACTTTGACCGGTGGCTATTTGAAAAGGAGTGTAGCCTGTGCTGGAGTGGACTGCATTATTGTAGGCAACTTCTGCAAAAGGGAGTAAGTCTGCCCACTCGGTCTGCTGGAAACTAAGAAAACATCTTAAATATTGCTTAAGCACGGAGTTCATTTTTTCAGCCCCCCCCCCATTCCCTTGTGGGTGGTGGCTAGATGTCAGTCCCTGAGTAGTTCCTAAGACGGATAAAAATTCCTTCCAAAATGCAGACATAAATTGCACCCCCCTGTCAGAGATGATGCGTTGGGGTGCCCCATGCAATCTGTAAATGTGCTGGATGAAAAGTTTTGCTAAGGCTTTTGCAGTGGGAATCTTTTGGCAAGGGATAAAGTGCACCTGTTTGGAAAACAAGTCCGTGACCGTCCAGACAACAGTATTCCCATTGCTTTCTGGCAATTCCACTATAAAATCCATGGCTATTTCTCACCAGGGGGCTGAGGGATTTGCCACTGTTTGTAATAGTCCTGGCGATTTCCCTTGCAACCTCTTTGCAGTGGCACATTTTGGGCAACTGGCTACATAACTTTCTATGTCCTTTTTAATTGATGGCCACCAAAATTGCCGTTTAATTAAGTGTAAAGTTTTTACGGGCCAGCGCTGTTCTGTTTCCGTGAGTTTCTTGGATGTATATGCACAGGGTTGCAATACTCCATCATCGTTTTCTTGTAATAGAACAGCCCCCACTGCTACATCACTTGCATCTGCCTGTATTACAAAGGGCTTGTCCATGTCTGGGTGTCTTAGTACTGGTTCGGCAGAAAAAAGTCTCTTTAGTCTCTCAAACGCTGCTTGGCACTCCATTGTCCATGTTAGTGGCTGGCTAGGTTTTACTGAGGATGCTTCCTTCGTTTTTAGTAAGTTAGTGAGGGGCAAGACTATCTGGGCAAATGAGGGGATGAATTGGCGGTAAAAGTTTGCAAAGCCCAGGACACTTTGTAGTTGCTTTCTTGTGCAGGGTGGTGCCCAATCTAATACTGCTCTGACCTTCTCTGGGTCCATTTCAATGCCCTGGGGGGATATGCGATAGCCTAGGTAGTCTATCCTTTCCTGGTGGAATTCGCATTTTGAGAGTTTGGCATATAGGTGGGCAGCTTGCAGTTTTTTTAAAAACCGCTCTGACAAGGTTGACATGTTCCTCTTTTCTTTCAGTGAAGATAAGAATGTCGTCCAAGTAAACAAGGACACCCTTGAACAGGTGCTCCCTTAGAACATCATTGATTAATTGCATAAAGACTGCAGGGCCCCGTTGTAATCCAAATGGGAAAACTTTGAATTGATAGCACCCCATGGGGCAGTTAAATGCGGTCTTCCATTCATCCCCTTCCTTAATTCTCATGCGATAGTAAGCTTCCCTTAGGTCTAGTTTAGAAAAAAAAATTCCCTTTCGAGAGGTGTGACAGCATGTCTTTCATGAGGGGCAGAGGGTATAGGTTGCTTTCACTGATTGTATTCAGGGCCCTATAATGCATACATAAGCGTAAAGAGCCATCCTTCTTCTCTCTAAAAAGGACCGGGGCAGCCACTTTAGGCTTGACTGGCTCAATGAAACCTCTCTCTAGGTTTTTTTTTTATGAATCTTTCCATTTCCTCCTTCTCCTTTGGGCTCATGGAGTATAATCTGGGCTTCAGGAGTTTTGCCCCAGGCTTGAATTCAATGGCACAGTCTGTGGGTCGGTGGGGGGGAGCTCATTCGCCCTTTCCTCACTGAAAACTTCAGCAAGGTCTCTGTATTCCTCTGGTATTTCTGTTAGTCCTTTTTCCTCTCCTATGGATGCTTTTTCTATTCTTGATTCTGGTAGCCTCCCTTGGGGTTTAAGTCCATAGGGTCCCCCTTCAGGAATTTGATTTCTGTCGTCCTCCAATTTACCCAGGGTTTCCATTTTTTTAACCATTCCATCCCTAGGATCATTGGGCATTCCATGCCTGGGGTCACCACAAACGTTATGTCCTCCTCATGTTTGCCCAGGGAGAGGTGTATTGGTAGAGTGGCTAGGGTAGCTGGCACCCCCCCTGCTATGGATCCATCTAACTGGCCAAATGAGATTTCTTATTCCAGTCTCCTCGATGGGGTGCCCAGTTTCCCCACTAGTGTTAGGCTAATGAGGCAGCGGGTGCAGCCAGAGTCTATTAAGGCTTTCACGTTCACAGCTTCGGGCATGGGGGGAATTAATATAGTCACTGTCTTGAGGATGGGTGTGATGTGTCCACTTACCAGGGGTTCGCCCTCTGAGCTGTCATCTGAGGCATCCACCGGCCCTGAGGTGTAAGCTGGAGTTCTTTCCCCTTGATGAGCAGAAGTGGGGGGTTCCGCAATTTCCATCATTCTCATGGCAGTTTCTTTTGGCTTAGCTGAAGACTTTCTGGGTTTGCTGATTGGGGATCTGTCTGGGTTGTGCTGGGGGGCTTTGGAGCGGCATTCTACAGCTCGATGCCCTTCTCTTCTGCACTTGAAACACACCATTTGCTTCTTGGCTGGTAGCCAATGGTTTCACTGGTTCGTGTGACAACTCAGGCGGGGAGCAGCTCCATTGTTTTCCTCAGCGGTGTCTCTTCAATACGTCGATCTCTGCTTCCTCTGCCAAAATGTACCATTCCTCAAGTTGGTGTGGGTCCCCTCGGGGCAGGCAACTGTCATATAGATCATAATTTAGTCCGTCTTTGAAATGGCTAAGGAGGATGTCTTCTGGCCAGTTCAGTTTGCTGGCAATGGCCCGGAATTCTTTTGTTTATTTAGCCACCAGGTGTTTGCCTTGCCTCATCATTTTTATCCTTTCACGGGCCTTGCGATCAGCCAGGGGGTCTTCAAATCGTCTTCTCAGAGAGGACATGAAACGGTTGAAGTTGCTGAGTTCTGGGGCATTGGAGTCATGCAAGTTCACCACCCAGTCTGCAGCCGGTCCGTTCAGGGCAGATTGCACGTTCCGGATGCGGGCTTTGTCGCTGGGGATGTCCTGCCCATATTCCTCCAGAGTATTGCCTCCTTGTTGCAGAGGCCCAGACCTGCATCTCCAGTTCATTTCCCATCTGAACCCCCAGAATATGCTTGTTCCATTGCTTCAGCGGATTATATTCGGATACAGATTATCCACAAGACCTACCATTGTCGGAGGATGAGGAGGCGTCCCCGGGCCCCTCCCCTTCGTGGGTTTGTTTGACCCCGTATTGTTGAGATCTCTTCTGTCTAATGCAACTACAGCAGCCAAGATTGAGCCTGAACAAGAACCACAACCCAGCCCTTCCACCAGTCAAACCCCAGATTTACTGTTTTCCAAACCCACCGTGACCCAAAAGCACATCCCATGTCCTCCCTTTTTCCTCTGTACCGCCAAAAAACAATGGGGTAGTCTTAGCGGCTCCCCTACCCCAGGGGTCACTGATAGAAAGCTTTTTAATGTGGCCCCCTCCCTGATGGAGCTGCTAGAGGTCCTGATGGTCAATACATCACTAACACCTATCTTTTCCTCCTCCACCGTACCAGGGGACATGGCGGAAGCCTTGAGACTGGAGGAAAGAAAGCCAGAATTTTCTCTATGCAGGTCCCATCAGGCGTCCACGTGGGCAGTGAAGGAGTCCACCTCCGTCTCCTTTTCCAGAACATCCATCATATGGCTTTAAGAGCTTCAGGCCATGATTCCCCAGGAGCAGGTACAGGCTCACCAAAATCTGGGTAAGTTATAGCCGCCAACGTGTCAGCTTGCCGACTCCTCTGACTGAAACAATGACAAGTGGACTTAAAGTTTGGTGAAGCTCTCGATCCTTACTTAGTGGAGGTCCGAGACAAGAAAAAGGTGTTGTCTCACCAAACCAGGCAGGCGGACAGAAGGCCTAGCCTGTACTATCGCAGACAGCCATTTCACCCCCGCTCAGGTTCGGAGTGGTTCCAACCATCCTGCTCTTTCCCTCCCAGGACCGACCACCAACAGGACCGATCTGGACCCAAGGCCAGACAGCAGTTCCAATCAAAGCGGCCTTTTCAAGGCACTGGGGGCCGTCCCTTTAGGAGGAATAAGTGACTGCAGGGAGGGACCCCCCCCATTGGTGGCAGGCTTTCTCTGTTTATTCAGAACTGGGAGGTCACCACCACAGATGCTTGGGTCCTCTCCACTATCAGGAGCGGTCTGTCCCTAGAATTCCTATCCAGACCCCCGGATCATTTCATCCCTTGCCCAACTCCACTAAATCCGAAAAAGAGGAATTTCATGAATGAGGCCATATGTCACCTCTTGGAGATAAGGGCCATGGAACCGGTACTGGCTGAACAGAGGGAGAGGCTTCTACTCCATCCTCTTTGTGGTGTGAAGGCCTCTGGAGGATGGAGAGCCATTCTTGATCTGAAAAGGCTAAATTCCTATCTGATATATAAGAAATTCAAGATGCAGACTCTCCAATCTATTCTGGCCAGCATCAGAAGGGACGACTTCCTGATGTCTATCGACTTCACGGAAGCGTATCTACATGTCCCGATTCTCTCTCTGAACATCGCAGATTCCTCAGATTCAATTACAGATCCCATCATTATCAATACAGAGCCCTGCTGTTCAGCCTGTCATCCGCTTCAAGGGTGTTTACAAAGATCTTGTCGGTTCTAGCCGCCCACCTGAGACTGGTTCCGATATGGATCCAGTGCTATCTGGACGACATTCTCATACAGTCTGTGTCCATTCAGACAGTGAGGTCAGACTTGGCCCTCTCCATCGAGATCCTTCAGTACCATGGGTTCTCTGTAAACTTTCTAAAAAGCCAGATAGTTCTCTCCACTTGACTTCTTCATCTGGGAGTGGTCATAGATATGCGACAGTGCATGGTCTACTTGTTGCTGGACCGCCAGAACAGTATCCAGACCCTGGTACGTCAGATCCATCAGGACCATGTTGTTTCTCTGGCCACCCTTTCTCAATTCTTAGGGAAGATGATTTCATGCATTTCTATAGTGCCATGGGCCAGATTGCACTCCAGAGACCTGCAATGGTTCCTACTCCCCTTTCAGAAGTGGAGAATCAGTTCCTCCAACAGAAGAGTAAGGGTCCCACCTCAGACACTGAAATCCCTCCACTGATGGACCTCCCAAGTGGTAGCAAGAGGCTCGTTTTCAAGGAGCCGACACGGCTCACTCTCACTACCGACGCCAGTCTCTTCAGTTGGGGGGCTCATCTCCAATCTCAGTTGGCTCAGGGAAGGTGGTCCCGACTGGACCTGAAGCACAACATAAACTGGTTGGAGCTCAGAGCCATACACCTCGCCTTACATCAATTCAAGTACGAGGTGAGAGGACAGCACATCCTAGTCCTTATGGACAATGTAGTGGCCAAAGCCCACATAAACTGACAGGGGGACACCCAGTCCGGGTCCCTCATGACCAAGGCCTGGCTGATGTGCTCCTGGGCAGAGACCAACCTCTCCTCCCTCAGAGCGGAACACATCTCGGGAGAGATAAACAGGCAGGCAGACGCCTTGAGTAGGGCAATGGTGGACCACTCCGAGTGGTGCCTACATCCCAAACTATTCACAGAGATAGCGGAGAGGTTTGGTCACTCGATACTGGACCTGTTCGCATCTCTGGCGAATTCCCAGCTCCTGAGGTTCTTTTCCCATTTTCCGTCTCTGGGGACACCTTATGCAGCCCATGGCCCAGGGACTTGCTATATGCCTTTCCCCCTCTTCCTCTAATGCCAGAAGTCATTCGCAAACTATTACAGGAAAGGGCAAAGGTCATACTGTTTGCTCCATACTGGCTGAGACGTCCGTGGTTTGCTGACCTCGTGAGCCTTTCCATCTCTCCTCCATGGAAAATCCCTCTGGATCACATTGCCCTCAGCCAGGGAGCCCTTCAACATCCAGATCCCCAGTGGCTCCAGTTAACCTCTTGGCACTTGAGTGGCGACATCTGAACCAGGAATCCTATTCAACGAGAGTAGTCAACATGATCCAGGCATCCAGATGTTCTTCTAAAAACAGAATATATGACTCCACTTGGAAGAACTTTTCTCTCTGGTGTACCAGGAATCAATTTGATAATTCATCCATCACTATACCTAGAATCCTAGAATATTTGCTGGAGGGGCTTGATAAAGGCTTATTGTCAAATACCATCAAAAGGCAAGTGGCAGCCCTGGCAATGGTGCTGTCATGTGATGATTCATCCTCTTTAGCCCATCACCCAATGGTATGCTCCTTTATCAAGGGAGCACCCAACACAAAACCTCCTCCAGTCCATAGATACCCCTTGTGGGATCTGTCACGTGTATTATGGGCTCTTACCACGCCACCGTTTGAGCCCATTAGGACCTGTGATTTGAGACTCTTGTCCATGAAAGTAGCCTTCCTAGTGGTCGTTACATCAGCCAGGCACATGTCGGAACTGGCAGCACTTTCTGTCAGGGACAACCTATGCATTTTTCATAAGGACATAAGGACATCCATTGTTTGTTCCGAAGGTAAACACCTTATTCCACAGGTCACAAGAACTCATACTGCTGGACTTTTGTCTTTGCCCGTCTTCATCCCTTTTTACACCAGAAAGCTTAAGAAACAACGTGGAGATAGGGTAATCAGTTAGGTACAATAACATCATACATATATAGCTCAAATAATGCTCCTTAAAATTTCCCTCTCTAACAATTAGAATAGTATAGTCAAACTAATACATTTCTAGGTAAGATTAATTCATTAATACATTCCTAAATAAGAATTCAATTAATCAATAGAAATTATAAACAACCTTTCATCGATGTAAATCAAACCCCGTTTTTAGATTTATTAATTTCCAAATACCATATCTAACTTAGTCTTAAACAAAAATATTATTTACAGTTTGGATGTCCATAATTTCTCTTATTTAAGCATATTATTTCCATAATTACATTCTTACATTTCTCAACTATATTCTATTTCTTATTCAGTAATTCTTCATTTATTAATTTCATCTCTTCCATCATTACAATCTTTTTATCATTATAGCTCCACAAATTAGCTATCATATCTAATAATAAAAAGCATAGGAAAAATAGAAGAAAAAAAATAATAGAAAGAAACAAGAGACCAAGAAAAAGGAAGAGAAAAGAAGGAAGATCTATTATTCCAAATGATATATTCTTACTATATTTCAATATTAAATTCTAAATCTTATCCTAAAAACACCTTTTAAAAATCCAAATCCAAATCAATCCACATCTCTATAAAGCCGTTGTAACCCATAAATGTAATCTTAAATTCCATATTTATATCTTATTCTAGCTTTCTTTCTGTTCCAAACAGGTTTCCATAGTAAGGCCTCTAAGTCCACAAATAAAACTCCCTCCATTTCTTGCCGTAATGCATAAATCAGGGGAGAATCTCCCATTGTCCATTTTAATAGGCTAGTAAAAAAGTTGTAGCAATTCTCAATAGCTCATGGTTGAATATCCATCTTCATCTTTTTAGAAGTTACGTCTAGTTTAATTACAGTCATTTTTGAATCATCCAAAGCTCAATAGATTGTCTATAAAATAATGTAGAATCTTCTTTAATATTATTTTGCTCTCCTCCTATTGGTTTTTTATCTGTCAGGTAATCAGTTGGAGTCTGGAGATCAACCTGCCCTTCTGGGGTAACATCCTTAGTTTCTGTGCTAAGAGTCATTTGTTCATTAGCATCAAAAGTTTTTTCCAGTGTAGGTTGATAGTCCTGATGTAAGTTTAATTCCTCCATCTCAGTAAATTGTAAATAAGGTTGAAGATGGGTCTCTTGAGTATATACCCCTTCTGCTGTTTCTTGGCTTACAAAGTGCTCACTTACACCTTGCGCTTTAATTTGTCATTGAAAAATAATCTCTTTTGTATAGGCAATTATTTGTTTAGTATTTTCAAGAATTTTGTCCAATATATATTTGTAATTGAAATCTGGACAGAGTTCCTCCATTTCAGTAGTATATAAAGCCATTATTCTTTTGGTGGAGGCTGTTTTTAATAACAATCAGTCAATATCTGCTTCCACCCAGCTATACAGCTTTTTTATCTTTTCCTTTTGAGATAATTTGAAGGTCAAAGTCAGACTCAGAGTCCAAAAAAAGGAATAACAATTGCAGTAAATAATTTCACCGCAAGATGACCCCAGAGGGTTAACCAGTTGTTCAGTCTTTCTAGACCCCCAATAAAAATAATTTCTTCCCTCTTTTCCTCTTTTCCTTCTTTTCTTTAGTTATAAAAATAGTAGAAAATCAAAAAAAATCCTCCAAACTGCTAGCATATTAAGTTTCTGTAACAAGGATTTTAGGACTCCCAAATATTCAAAAATAAAATCAACCATTGAAAAAGTTAAAATTAATTTTTCTTTTGTTCCAAGGCTTTTCTTCCCCCATCAACAAAGCTGCTTTAAAAAGATAGGGAAATGATTCCAAAGGCTTTTCACAGGAATAAATAGGAAAGGGAGAGGCAAGGAAAGGTCTCACCGAATCTTCCACAGTGGTTCTATTTAGCTTAGATGTTCTTGTGGCTTACAGCTGGTGCAGCTAAGTGATCGGCCATTTTACTGACCGATCTTTACTCCGTTGGCCCAAAGGAGCTCACCTGGACAGCAGAGGGTGTCGCCACCCCTCTGCAGTAAAACAGGCAGCCTCCTCAATGGTGGTCACCCCTCCAGGGTGACTTTTGACCCAATCAAGGGTCTACCGGTGGGGGAAACTCGGTTGGCAAAGAGATGAGCCTCTCTGAATGACTGCAGCGCTGCGACCCAGAACTGAAAGCCTCGACAACGCCCCATCTCTGAAGAAATAGTTTTGTGACTTGGAAGCCCTTCTGGATTCAGAACTACTACTGGATGGGCAACTAAAGAATTGGGATGAAACAATTTTTCAGATGATCTGCATGTTTTGGTCTGACCTAGACTGCAAGGACCTGATAATGGCCTTATTTCTAAGCATTTGGGCTATGTTAATGAGCTTTACATGTTGTTGCCTTTGAAGACCAGCCAGAAAATGCAATTTATACAAAATGCAATGGGCTTCTTAACCTTAGGAACATATTACATGTGTGCTTCATTGATTGCCAAAAGGATTACAAAGTACTTGTCTCACCAGTAAATCTTAGTGATTAGTACTTGCATGGATGACTGTGTGAGAGAAGCTTTTGTTGGTCCCTCATACTGTACCTGTGAGAGGGAAAGAGGGAGTTGTTGTTGCTGTTATTCTTGACTATAAGTCACAGTCTATAATTCTTCCCACTCCACCTTTTGAATTAGTCACAGTAGCTGGACTAATCCCTGCAGTTTTCTTGGCAAGATTTTTCAGAAGCAGTTTACCATTGCCTACTATCTAAAGCTAAGAGAGATTAACTGGCCTAAAGTCACTCAACTGGCTTTGTGACTAAGGCAGAAGTAGAACTCATATCCTCCAGTTTCTAACCTGGTGCTTTAACCACTACACCAAACTGCCTCTACAAATGTTTGTGCGTGTGTATGTATATGTAGACATATATGTATATCTATACCAACTTAAAACAATTGAATTCAATAGGTCTTACGGAATGTAGGACCAAATAATTAGGCCAAATAGTTGTCTAGAACAGGGCTTTTCAACTGGTGGTACATGTACCACTTGTGGTACTTTGCCACATGGCAGGTGGTATGCGATTGCTAGCCAAGTGTAGCAGGGGAGGGGAATGAGCCTAAGCAGCCTGAGGGAGAGGCAGCTGCAGCTGTAGGACTGTCTGGGCTCGGCAGAAGCCCCAGGAGCCTGCAGGGCTCCAGCTGATTGGCTCCAGCTAATTGGTGCTTCTGGAAGCAGCTGGGAGCTGGAGGTGAACTGAAGAAAAGGGGGAGAAGAGAGGAGAGGCTATAAAAGAATGTGGTTTGGGTGGGGGAAGGGGAAAAAAGACAACAGGAAAGGTTTAATCCCTTTAAACAAATATAATTAGTTTTACCCCCTTTAACTGAGTCTGTCTGTGGCTTTTAGAAAGTTTTCTTTGAAGGTAAACAGGCTTAATTTAAAGCTAAAGCTTTTCTCAATTGCCAGAGCCTTTTAGTCTAGAATTGCAACATTGCGACACGTGACATGCCAGAGGCAGCTTAAAGAGAAAAAAAAACAGTGTTTGTGTTTCTTTATTTTCTTGCTTTGCACTTGATTCCTGTGTCTTTAAAGTTACAGGGAAGGGATTGGGGGTGCATTCTTACTACACTGGAAGAGCTCAGAAGGGTAAACCAGCTAGCTCAGGAGTCTACAAACTTAGCAACTTTAAGACCTGTGGACTTCAACTCCCAGAATTCCTCAACCAGCCATGAGGGCTGAGGAATTCTGGGAGTTGAAGTCCACAGGTTTTAAAAATGCAAAGTTTGAAGACCCCTGAACTAGCTGGTAGTGGTGCATATTAATAAACATGGATAAATTCATCATATACTTGTCAGTGCAAAGGGAAAGTGATTCAGCAAAGGAACAGCCACTGAATAAATTAAAACTGGTACTTTTTTACTTTTTTTCTACAGTTTGTAATATTTTATTAGATTATAGAATAAAATACAAAAATACAAAAGCAAATAGTAGGACACAGTGGGGAAGAAAAAGGGGGGGAAGTGAGGGGGAGTAGGGAAAAAGAATATACTTCCTCTGTTGCAGTACAAGGAAGCATTAACATTGAACCTCAACTTTTTTACTTTTCCATAATATTATAAACTAGCCATTTTTATAACAACAAATGAATCTAATCAGTAAAACGCAAAATCCCCCCCCTTTCTTTTCATCATCAAGTTTTTGACACCTTGCTAAGCACTAGTGGTACTCAAAAATTGTCATGTCCTAAAAGTGGTACAATCTGTGAAAAGGTTGAAAAGTCCTGGTCTAGAATAAGACAGCTGTTCAAACTGATAGATGCCATGAAAAAAAAGATTTCCTCAGGCACATGGTAGACTGAAGACTGCTTCATGAAAAATGGAGCCAATGATTGCAGCTAAGAATAAGAAGCTGTATAGACTCCTTTGTCCTGCTTTGGAGAAAGAGAAGATGTGAGATTGTCCACATTGTGCTCCCTTGACTGGTAGAAAAGAAAATTTTCGATTCTTGTTCCAATCTCTGTCTGAGCCTGAAGGGAAGTTGACTTCACACTTCCTTTGCTAACCACTTTCAAAAATTGCTTATTGTTTTAAAACAGATCATTTTTAAAATGCTAAATCTAGGTAAGTGATTTCTATTATTAATATAAGAAAATAAAGCTGGGCTTCCGATTCCAGATCGTGGTGCCTCTAGCCATATGAAGAGACTTGTCTCCTCGTCGGCTAGCTCCCCTCCACTGGTAGACCCTTTTGCATGTCGAAAGTCGCCCTGGAGGGTGCAACTTCTGTCGTGGAGGCTTTGCTTGGCTGCGGAGAAGCAGCGGCTCCTCCAGCTGTCCGAGCGATCTCTGAGGGCTGACGGAGAAGAAGATCGGCCAGTAAAATGGCCAATCACCCTGCCGCTTCAAACTGCAAGTCAAAGAACATCTAAGCTGTAAGACCCACTGTGGTGAATCCGGGTGAGACTTTTTTTCTTTTTCCTGCTCCTCTTCATTTTATCTTGCTTTTTTTTTTTTTTTTTGCCTGTAAGAGCCTTGTTGGAATTATTTCCCTGGCTTGAAAAAGCAGCTTCTACATGTTTGGAAAGAAAGGCATTGAACAAAATACAATAAAATTTTAAAGACTATACTTTATTTTCATATCTTTTGGGGTACAGGAAAAAAAAATTTTTCTAAGAGCTGTACTATCATTTTATGCTGGAAGATTATTTCTTTTTTCACATTATATTTCAAAAGAAAGAAAAAAGGGGAAAATGGTGTCTGGAAAAGGTTTTTTTAATTTACTGAGGACATCTAGTGGTGAAAATCTAATATTGAAACTTTTGGCTATTCTTTGGAGGTGGAATAAATGGATCTTTAAATTACTTTTAAAGAGAAAAGATAAGCTGATGCAGCTGTGAGAGTTGTGGGGGTGGACACTGTTTAATTTTTATTAAACACAGCCTCCACAAGAATTTAAAAGAGACTCTTTTTAATTACTACCAAAATGGAGAAAGCTCATTTACAATTAAACTGCAAATTTATATTGGAAAAGATTTATTAGGCCACTGCAGAAATATGTGCTACAATGATAGAGTTTACTACAGAATTAAGATTCAGAAGTCGTACTTTAAATCTTCAAACTGATCTCTAGACTACATCTGACTATTCTATAAATCAAAACATACTAGAAGAGGAAACAACTGAGATAAATGAGGAAGTTATTTTATCTTATAAATATTCCATCTACAGCTTTGAGGACCAGAGGAATCAAAGATTGATATTGGAAACTTTAAAGCAACGAAGCTCTAAGGATGAGAGAAATAGACGCCTAATGCAGAGGATGGGATTCCTATTGTTTCAAACGGCACTACAAGCAATAAAGAGAGATCTATTGGCTGAAAGGGAAGCTTGGTTGTGGAAACCTTCTTGGCACAGAAAAAAAGCCAGAATAAGACTGAAAAGAGAAATTTAAAATTGTGTAATGGAGTAAAGGCAACGTTGATTTATGGACAGTTTTAAGGATTAAGATTCAGAGTTAGAAGTAAGAAAAAAGGTTGATTATTAGAACAGATGTTTTAATTAGATTAATAATGTACTTTTTGGAATAATAGGTTTATTTTCATGAAAATTATTATTTATTGGAATGGAAAAAAATGCTGGCTTTTTAGAGTTGGATTGTTTTAATAATTAATTGTTTAAAATTAGTAAGATGATGCTTCTGTATGATAATATAGATGTTATAATGCATGATAATCAATTGGATGAAATTTGAATTTTGTTTAATGAATTGAAATGAGTTAAGACTTACACTATTTTGTTATTTTAAAGAGATTGATCAATTGATGGATTATATATGTATAGGGTAGATTAATATTTTATTTTAATTAGGATATGTATTGTGTAGTGGAAGAAGAAATAAATGAGACATGTGATAAAATGAGGGATATAAGAGATTAAGTATTAGAATATAGCTGGAAGGGATACCCGAATTGATAACTTGTTGATTTAAAGTTAAATTTGATTATGGTGATTGTAAATTTAAAAAGTTTAAAAACAGGTTTAACAGTTATAGAAATTTAAATTAGAAACTGAATATTTTAAACGTATTATGCTAGTTGAGGGAAATAGAGAGGGGACATAAATTGTATTGAATTGAGTTATTTATATATGGTTCTATTGTTGAATGTTTGATTACCCAAACACTAAGGTGTGTCCTGAGCACCTTTTTCTAAGATTTAAAAAACCAATAAAATGTGTTTCAAAAAAAAAAAGAAAATAAAATAAAGCTGTATCTTTTTAACCTTAAAGGATTTAAAATAAATAGCAAGAAGCAAGATGAGGTTTTGGCTATAGAAAGTCTTAAATAGATTAAAATATTGGAATATTCAATTTTGAATATTTGAATTTGAAATTAATTCTAAAGAATAAAAGCTTTTTTGTGCGAAAGAAAAATATTTTTCAACATTAGAAACATAACAAGACAGTCAACTTATAATAGTTTTCAGATATATTTTTGTGGAATTCACCAAGACCTTGAAACAATAATGTCAGCTGTGTATTGTCATGAAGAATCTGGTCCCAGAAGAAGTTGTTATAGAAAATAATTTTCAACCAAGCTTAACTGATGTTAATGTGGAGACGAGCATGAACAAGAATTTGTCATTGGAATTTGTAATTTTTTTTAATCCAAAACAATGAAAATTTAAAAAGTAAGAGGGAAATAAAAATGTCAGTCCCAGAGAGCAATTGGAATAATTTCTTCTTGAACTTACAAAAGCAACTTCTTGAAGTTTGAAGAATTTCAAGACAAGGATCAATAATCATTTGAATAGATGAAAGAACAAGGTTGTTTTGTTCAACAGGAAAGAACATAAAGTTGGCTATTTAAGGAGGGTTAAAAATCCCAATGTTCCATCTGGACTGTTCAATCAGAATAGTGCTGGAAGGGACCTTGCTCAAGCAGGAGACCCTATATCATTTCAGACAGGTGGCTGTCCAGTCTCTTCTTAAAGGCCTCCAGTAATGGAACATCTGAAGCAAGCTTTTCCACTGGTTAATTATCCTCACTGTTAGGAAGTTTCTCCTTAATTCCATGTTTCTTCTCTCCTTAATTAGTTTCTTGTCTTGCCCAGAAAGCATGTGTATTAGATTTGGTTACAGTTTAGAGTTAAAATGATGAATTTTATAATTGTTAACTAATTTCTATTTTTTCTTTCTTATTTGCTCTGTTGCATCTTTTATTCTCTCTTTCTGTTTTTCATTTTTGTTTGTATTATCTCTTAATATAGTAGTTAAAACTTTTAATAAAAATATTTTTAAAAAATGAAAAGGGAAAACATTGTTACTCATTTCAATGATATTATTATAATTTTACCACTAAAACAGGAAGAGTGAGACTGGCCTGAGTTAAATACCACACACTTCGAACAGAAAAGATGTGCAAAATTGCCTTAATGGAATTTATAAGTGTATTATGGACTGTAACCATAGAAATCTGAAATACTACAGCATTGTTAAGCCCACTCTAGAATAACATTTACTTAGCAACAAAAATGACAATTGAACCAATCTGTACATTTGAAAGTTACATACTAATAGCCCATGCTTCAATTTAGTTAAAATGAAGTACAAAGATTTAATATGATTAACCCTGACTGAATGATTTAATCCCAAAAGACATGTTCTGAGAAGTTATTTATATGAGAATTAGCTATTTTTGGTTTCTACATTTAAATATTATTTTAAGGCCCTAATTGGGGAAAACAATGACCTAAAATGATAGTAGAATGCAAATAAGGTCTTCAAAGTCAAGAATGAATAGCAAGTTGATTGCTCTCTGGATGATTGCCAATACATTGGCAAGGTTTCTTTGAATTTACAAAGCAGCTTTTTTCTTTTAGTTTGCTTAGAAACATGATTCTGTAATAGGCAAAAATTTCAAATATATAAGTAGGACTTGACTATCCCAACAAGTGGCTTATGTGAAAAGAATAGATGATGGTGTCAAGAGTGAAAATTTGGCAGCTACGTGCATCTTTGTTTTTATTTTGCCATTAGACTAAGAGGGAAAGGTGTTGCTTTCAAATAAGTTAGTTAGAGAAATGAAACCTCTCCAGTTTTATGGAAGCTTGCTGAGAATCAGCAGCAGGAAAACTTTTTTTTAAAATTTTTTATTCATAATACAATTAAAACAGAAATGGACAAACATGATATTCCAGAATGAATTTTCCTAACAGTTTGTTTCTCATGGTACAAAAACTTAATACATCGTTCTTAACCTCTATATAAGCCTCATCCTTCTATACAATACAATTATATATGCAATTATATGTACAGTTATATATATCTTTTAATTCTACCATTAACTTGAAGTCGAACAGTTCTCCTTAATTCATACCAACGGTAAAATTTGTCCCATATTTCGAAGTATTCGTGTTGCTGTCTTATCTTTCATAATCATTGTAAGCCTGTCCATCTTAGCACATGATACAATTTTATGCAGGATCTTTTCTTCTGTTGGAGTTCCCTTATTCCTCCAGTTTTGAGCAAAAACCAGTCTGGAAGCCATTAAAATGTGTAACATTAAATAAAGTATGCCTTTGTCATGCTTTTGCATAGTTAAACCTAATAGAAAGAGTTCTGGTTTTGGTTCTACCACTCACTCTAATATTTCTTCCAACCATACTTTAATCCCAGCAGGAAAACTTTTCAAGAACATTCTAACAGGTGTGAATAAGATAGCAAACAGGTCCCATAACAAAGAGAACTTGTTTACATGAGCTACATGAACATCTGAGGGGTTTGACTGGGAAAGCCATTGTTATATGCTATGGTTTGATGCCCTAGGACTTTAGAATTAGTTTTTCCTCACCTTTTCCAGGCCATGCATTCAACAAACAGTAAGCTTTCAGACATGAAAGTAATCCTGGACTTTTATTTGGATACTCGAGCTGGAGAAAAACTTTAAACTAATTCTCATATGCTTTGTAGCCTACCTGAGTTTCTTTCCTGGTATATTGTGAGTTCTGCAATAGATATGAAGATCAATGGATGATTGCCACACAGAGGAGCTCCTCTCCTGAGGATGGTGACTAAAATCCAAATAGGAGAGACCAACCTGTTGGCAGGAGCTCACCTGAAGCAAAATGCTGGATCATTAGAACCAACTCGAACTGCTGGAGGAGGAAGAAATACAGAGGTTCCTTGTCTGGCAAGGAGTGACCTCAGAAAGGTGGCAGAATCTGAGTTTCCTCTGGCTCTATCTGAGGCTTGTCCAATGAAGGTGTCCAAGAAGGCAGCAGAATGGGGAGAATCGGTGGATTGGAGACCCCCTGCACCAACTTGCAGCCATTCTGTGGAACAATTAAGAGAGATGTTCAGGGGATTGGAAGTGCAAGTAGCTGCCCTGCCAAAGTGGTCAGTTGTGGACTTGGCTTGTACCCTATTATCCCATCTCCATCTTTGCACAGCCAGTAGCTTTGCTCTGGTCCAGGATGGCAGGTGTCACCCACGTGGGGGAGCAGAGGTACCATGTTCCAGCCACTACCATCCTGACAAAAGTTGAGACACCACTTGACCCTTGGCCAACTCATCAGAAAGGGGCTCAGACAGCATTACCGGGACTATGTCTCCTACCCAACTATGTACTGGTGAGGGAAGAGCCCCAGCCTCTTTTAAAGTCAAGTTTGACAAACAACTGGAAAAGCTGGCTTATTTCCTGACCCAGGTGGTGGAACTATTTAGAAAGGTATAGCAACAGATATCCTAATGACAGATCACATGTGAATGTTATTTCAGCTAATCTGGAAGGGGAAGCAGCAGAGTGCTTGGTGTCTCTCTATGATGAGGCAGTCCCAGAGCTCTATGATGTGGATGCCTTCATGCCAGAGCTACAGAATCAGTTTGAAGATACTGCCAAAGCAAGAAAGGATGACTCAAGAGTCAGACAATCAAGCAAGGGAAGAGACTGGTGGCTGAATATATGTGGGAATTTTGTAGCTTGGTCACTTGTGGCTGAAGCATATGTTACTCTACCAATGTTGAGATGGGTTAAACAAGGAACTGTATTACAACTGTCTACCCAGAGGGGTGCCCCATCTCCTCTGTGACTGGTACCAGTTAACTATTGAGGTGGAATTAGATTTGATGGATTACTGACAGCATACTGGTCAAAATCTTCAATCTCATCCTGTGGGTGAGAGATGGGTGGCTGGCTGAGGAAGCAAGAGTAATATTACTGAGAGAAAGAGACCCTCTCAGGGTATGGGAGTATGTTTCTAGGTGCTAAGGAGGGACACTGAGCAGCAGATTGCCTTGCCCCACATCCAATGGCAGCCCGTTGCCCTCCAAGTAAGTCGAAGCCAAAGAAGCCGGAACCAAAAACCAAGGAAAGAACCAAAGTGGCTCAACAGGTTGTCGAAGTCTCTCCACCCTCTGGTGAAGGGGAGAAAACTTCAACCTCTGAGAAACCTGGACTATAGTAAAAGGAGGATGGTAAGTGGTCATATTTATCCAATGACCTACCAAAGTAGAACTGTTTGTACCTTCTTCAAGAGTAAAGGAGACCCTTACTGCCCTATTGGACTCAGGATGCACTAGGTATGTAATCAGCTTGCCCATGGTAAAAATGTTAGACTGTGGCTTAGAAAATTGAGGCAACCCATGGGGTTCAAGCAGTTAGATGGTCTCTCACAGAGGGGGGAACTTACAATTTGCCTCACTGAACCAGTGACTATAAAGTTGGGCAAGCATACTGAAATCATTTGTTTTATAGTAGCCCCTGGAATGACTGAAAAGATGATTTTAGGTTAGCCTGATTGAAGAAAAGGATTCCCCCTAATAGATTGGAATAACAACAAGTGGCAATTGAGAAACAGAGAGGTCAATCAAGAAAAGCCACAGGAGGCTCTGGTTAGTTGCTGCTTGTCAGTGGTTGAGAAATCGAAAGTGGGGGAAGGGAATACATAAAACCATCCCAGCAGTTAGAGCACAGTGCATGCCAAATACAGAGATTTGATGGAAGTATTTAGTGAAAAGGAATCAGATATACTCCCATGTCATTGGCCATTGGACTGTGCCATTCAGATAATACCAGGGGGCAAATTTCCTAAACCCAAAAATATATGCTATAAAGCTAAACAAAATGGAAAAGCTCAGAGGATTTTTAGATAAAAACCTGGCTCAGGGATTCATCCAATCTACAAAATTGAAAATGGCTGCCCCTATTTTATTCAGGGACAAAAAGAATGAGGGTCTTAGAATGTGTGTTGATTATAAAAATCTCAATGCTATATCAGTGGGAAACATGTATCCCCTTCCCCTTATGAAAGATATGTTAGGATATTTGTCTAAAGGAAAAATGTGTACAAAATTAGACCTGAGAGGAGCTTATTATCAAATACTAATTAAAGAAGGGGATCAGTTGAAAAATGGCTTTTAATTGTCCTTTAGGCTGTTATCAATTCAAAGTGATGCCATTTGGACTACAAGGAGCCCCTACAATATTCATGCAGTTGTTAAATGAGGTGCTACATGAGTAGGTGGGTGCTGGTATATTTAGATGATATTTTGATTTATACTGAAACTATGAAAGAACATGTACAATTAGTAAGGGCAGTGTTAACAAAATTATTAAACAACCAACTGTATGCCAAATTATCAAAATGTGATTTTCACAAAATCAGTTTAGATTACTTGGGATATCATGTTTCTGTCAGGGGCATAGAAATGGATCCAGGGAAAGTAAAGGCCATTGTGGAATGGAAAGCTCCCCACATACAAAGGCAGTTGTAAAGTTTCCTGGGATTTGCCAATTTCTACAGATAGTTCATACCCACTTTTAGGCAGATTGCTTTGCCTATAACCAACTTATTAAAAATAAGAATAACCCTAAACCCAGTCAGCCATTGAGCTCGACCATTGACTGTCAAGCGGCAATTGAAAACCTAAAAAGACTGTGTGCTGAGAAACCCCTATTAAGGCATCCAAGGAAATTGTCTCCTAAACAAGTCAGATGGGCTCAATATTTTAATCGGTTTAATTTCAGTCTCCAGAGGAAATTTTTTTAGTTGATGCCCTTTCATGAATGCCTCAATACAAAAGTACAAAGAAGAAGTGATAAATTCTATAATCCCTTCTAGCCAGCTTGCTGCACCAGTGCGAGGGGTTCAGCACAGGGGAAAACCACCCCAGTTAACTTTGGATCCTCTAAGGCAAAAATTTAAAGAGGCTATGGAACAAGTTAGTTGGTTTCAATCCTTAAAAATGATGTCATGATAAAAAAAGGTCTGGCATGGAAAGGGTTTAACGTCTATGTCTCCGATACCCAAAGGACTTTGGTGTTAAGCCAAGCACATGATGCAAAATCTGCCAGTCATTTTGGGTTTGTAAAAACTCTTCATCTTGTAAAAGGACTATTTTGGTAGTCAAAAATTAAAAAGGATATAAAAGATTATATGGCTGGTTGTTCAGTTTGTGCATCCATGCAGTGGTTGCCTGGGAAAACCCCAGGTTTATTACAACCAGTGACCTAAAAGATCCTGGGAAGAAATAGCAATGGATTTCACAGTGAATTATTGTAGAGTGATGGAAATATTGCAATATGGACAATCGTTGATTTATTTTCAAAACAAGCATACTTCGTAGCTTGTCCAAAACTTCCCTCAGCTAGGAAGTTAGCCAAGATGTTTGTGCAGAGTATTTACAGGCTGCATGGAGTATCTAACCGAATCATATCAGACTGAGGGGTACAATTCACCACATGATTTTGAAGAGAGTTCATCTGATCAATAGGATCATCACAAGGTCTCAGTTCTGGTTTATATCCGAGTACCAATGGTGCGGCTGAACGTGTGAATGCAATGAGAGAATAATATACAGTATGAGATGCTTTGTAAATTATCAAAAGAATGATTGGTCAGACTTATTGCCATTTGCTGAAGTAGCATACAGTAATGCAGTATACAACAGTCTTTCACCCTTTAAAGTAACTTCAGAGATTGAATATGTAGCTATGCATGAGATCCCTTGCAGGGAGAACCTGCAGTACCAAGTAAAATGGAAAGGATACTCCTTAGCGGAGGCACAGTGGGTGGCAGCTACAAATGCTAATAAGAAAATTCCATTTAAAATACCTAACTGACCTCAGTGAGGAAAGGGAAATTTGGTATAAGATAGTTATCAATGTGTATATATATATATATATATATATATATATATATATATATATATATATATATATATATATATATATTATTACTTTTTTCAGATCCATTCTTCTATCAAGGGGGCAGCATATAAAGTGTGAAAATTTGACAGCCTCATGCCTCTTTGTTTTCATCTTGCATTTAGAGTAAAGGGGGAGGTGTTTTGCTTTTTAATGAGGTAGTTAGAGTTAGTTAGTTAGTTAGTTAGTTAGTTAGTTAGTTAGTTAGTTAGAAAACGAAACCACTCCAGTTCTACGGAGGCTTGCTGAGAGTTGGCAATATGGAAACCTTTCAAGGACATTCTAGCAGGTGTGAAGAAGATAGCAGATGGGTGCCATAATAAAGAGAACATTTTTACATGAACTATGTGGACATCTGGGGGATTTGGCTGGGAAAGTCATTGTTATATGCTATGGTCTCATGCCTTGGGACTAGAGTTAGTTTTTCCTCGACTTTACCAGGCCATGTAATCAATAAACAGTAAGCTTTTCAGAGATGAAAATAACCCTGGACCTTTATTTGGATACTTGAGCTGGAGGTTGACAGATTGTCTCTGTTTGTAAACCAAAATTGTATCTAGCTCTGGATTTCCATTTTTGTATTTGGCTTCCATTGGTGGATATGGGCATTGAGGTAAGAAATTGTTAAGTCTGCTCAAATTAGTCCTAAAAATATAACATTAATATCAGTGTCATCTATGTATAAAAATCCTTGAATTAATAGGAATTGACTGCAGGATACAATTTAATCTAAGAGATCATCTAAAGAAAGAGAAAACATAAAAAACTAGTAGAAGGAATGATTGCTAGAAATTTATAGAGAAGCATAAAACTATGACATGCAATGTTTACTGTTATATACTTAGCATTTTTATATTCCAATACTTCAGCAATGTAACTTTACTTAAAATTCTCTCTGCTAGTCTGTACTTAGGTATATGTATTTGTGTGTGTGTAATATAGGTTATAATATTTGGAAGCATCTCATGCAAACACCTATGTGGTTACAAGGGGAAAGGATGGCACAATCAGGCTTGTAAGAATCTGTTAACATAACAACTTTCAATAATTGTAGTCTTCCTATGGAGTTGATTTTTTGCTCTGGTCTACTTTGAGAGGATGCCAGCTGTTCTTCAAGATGGTAGTTTTCACATAAAAGTTTGCTTGCTTGATTATGGCACTATCAGGTCAATGTCAATTCATAGTGAGCACATACATGGATTTTCTTCATGATGATCTGTCCCTGATCTGTTTTTTTTTTTACATTTTTCAATGGTGCACTCATTGCAACTATAACTGAGCCTATTTCCTTTCTGCTGGTTTTCCTATTCTCTTTTATTAGAGAACAGGAAAACCAGCAGAAAGGAAATAGGCTCAGTTATAGTTCCAATAGTTCCAATATTAGAACTCTCTACAGAGAACCAAGTCTTTCATAATGTGTTCCCAGTATGATAATTTGGCTTGGTCATTTGTGCCTTAAGTGAGAACTTTGGGCTAATTCATTGAATGATCCATTTGTTTGTTTTCTTGGTGAACCATGATATTTTCAGGGATCCTCTCCAATACATTTGGAGCATCAGGTTTAAAAATATCAATACAGTTTTTACCCTGCTTCTTCAAAGTCCATAGACCTTCCATTGAATGTCATAGGAAATACAAAAAGAGCTGTGATGGTGCAGTGGTTAGAATGCAGTATTGCAGGCTAACTCTCTGTTCACTGCCAGGAGTTCAGTTTTGACTGACTCAAAGTTGATTCAGCCTTCCATACTTCTGAGGTTGGTAAAATGAGGATGCAGATTGTTGGGGGCAGTATGCTGACTCTGTAAACCACTTAGAGAGGCTGTAAAAGCAGTATGAAGTGGTATATGTCTAAGTGCTATTGCTATTGCACTGTTCAGATTTTTATAGAAATAGACATACGGTATCAGGACATTTGAAAACCTTTCCAAGGCTTTCATAGCTGCTCTACCAAATTCATTTATGACATCATACTATAAATAAATGAAAAGGATTCAATATCAAATAATGTATATTAAATTCTGTATATTTCAAATATTTTTATCCCAAGCCAATTAAAATATAATGCATGTTCAAATAGATAAAAAAGAAATACCATTTTCCATTCAAAATCATATAGAAAAAGTGTAAGTTCATTTAAAAGCAGCCACCAATGAAATCAGCTTCATTTCTCTTGAGAGGGAATCTTGTGAGGAAGATGCAACACTGGTCTAGTATTCTGTGATGTTTTCTAATTCATACCATATTTGATAGGAGTAGACATAGAGCAAAAATAGAACTATTCATCATTCAAAATTCATCAATCATTAATTCAAATCCCAGATCCTGGATTATTTCTGTTAAATTCCAGCTGAAGTCATTTAGCAAAACAATTCTGAAAGGATAATAGAGGACAAGGGATAGATCACTCTAAAGATACAATTGCAATTCTTTTTCAATATTTTTATTTCTATAGAATCTGGAAACAATGTAGATGAATAATCTGTAGCCTACAGATGCTATTGGAGTATAGATTTCATCAGCCTCTGACCAATGGTCAATAAAAGATGGACTTGGAATCTAATATCAGGAAGATCGTTAAGTTCTTTATCCTCAGTATAACTAGAATGATACTTGTTGAGCAAATATTCTAGAAAAAAATGGTCATAAGCTTTACAGGGCAAAATATTTGCTTTCTGAAACCATTACACTTTTAAATCTTTACTATACTAAAATTTTCAGATCAGGTACAATCACTTGGTAGCATTTATATAAACTATCTTTTATTTCTTTGATCAGATTTCTTTGAAGTTACATATTAGTTACATAGTTTAGCCTAGGAAAATCTTTGCAATTTCTTTTTACTAAATAAAACAAAATATGGTAGAGTTTAATGCAAGCTATTCTGAGAATTCTACAAATTGTACAAGGACTTTAAAATGTGAGCAGGAAGGTAATGGAAATTAAAGTAACAAGGAAATGATGAATAGTATGTCTAAAATCAGGTTATTCTGAAAATGATACCATATGAAGACGTATTATTTAAAAGATAATTATTTGCATTGTAAATGAGAAAAGCAATTACACATACAGTAAATAGGATGTTCAAAAGCAAAATATATGTCTTGTTGAAACTGAAATAGTTCATCTGTAATGAGTTTTCAGTTGTGTCCATGTTAGATGATCTAGAAGGGCAAATGAAATATTTGACTTAGTTCAATCAAACACTGTGCGAAGTGTTAAAAATATTTCAGAACTGACCAACTGAACCATGTATTCCTATCTTTATATAAAATCTAAAAATCTCAAATTAGATGAATAGAAAAAAAAGATGAAAAGAAAAAAAAGCTAGGTCTGAGACTCAGAAAGAGGGCTTTATAAGGCATTATAAAATTTTTGTGACACCCCCCCTCTCAGGGTCACATGACTGCATTTCAGATGCTTAGCAACCAGCACAACTGTTGCTGAGTCCCATAGTCATATGACTGTTTCTGGCAAAAACTACCCATGTAGGAGTACTATTTATTTATTTGCCTGCCTTTATTATTTTTATAAATATTCAAGATGAACATACCTAATACTCCTTCCTCCTTCTATTTTATCAACAATAACTCTGTGAAGTAAATTGGGTTGAGATAGGATGTGTATGGAGTGGGGAGTTTGCTTATAAACTCAGTTGACTCTGTGCTTTACCCATTGATCGTGTGATGGGGCCGCCTGTTCTAACTAACCGTAATTGCTCTAATTTTCCCGCATCTCCTCATCCGATAGGAAAGAGTCCTATCACTCTCTTTCCTCCCATTACTCCTTTCTTTGCCTTTCCCACTCCTGTCAGTCCTGCCTCTCCTTGCTGTGTCCTCTCTCCTGGCATATACGTCAATTCTGGGAGTCCCTCCCCCCCTTTTTTGTCCTCCCCGCCCGTCTTTCTTGCCCCGAGCCATATGATGTTGCTGCCAATCCATCTTCCAATTGCCCTCCTCCCGTGGTTATTGCGGGCTGTGTATCTTGATCTGGCATTGTGCATGCCCTTCCATTGCCACTCCCCCTTCCTCCCCTAGTATATCCACTTGTAGTTCTTGTCTTCCATTGTATGATTCCATCGATCCCATCTCTCCTGGCTGTTCTTCGTGCACCCTTCCCCACTGCCTCATCCCTGTCTGGTTGACCAGAGTGATTGCTGGATCATTCCTAGTCATCGTCCACACTCGGTGAGTTGTTCCTTGTGCGTTCTCCACGTTGCAGCACCCTTCCTCCCTGCCTCCGCATCCGGTTGTCCAGAGTGGCTGCTGAATCATTCCTAGTCCTGCTCCACTGTTTGCACTCGGCTAGTTGTTGTTTGTCCTATTCCTCCTCCCTGTGAGTCAAGCCATTCTCCTTCACTCATCATTCTTCCCCCAAGGATCCTTTTTTCCCAGAATCGCTCCTTACCTGTTCCCCTCCCCTGGCCTTGACAGGTTGCTGTGTCTCCGATCTCCTTTCACCTACATAGATCATGTAGTTGTTATCTTCCCTGGCTCCTCTCCTTCTGAGCGTAGGCAGTGTTTTGGATTGCTCTTCATGCACTTTCAATGCTTGATATGCCAGTGGTAGTTCTATATGATGGTTGATTGAGTATGTGTCTGAAAGCCAGGCTTCCCTAAGACTGACAGGAGTGGGAAAGGCAAAGAAAGGAGCAATGGCAGGAAACAGAGTGATAGGACTAGAAGATGGACGAGGAGATGTGGGAAAATTAGAGCAACTACGATTAGTTAGAACAGGCGGCCCCATCACACGATCAATGGGTAAAACACAGAGTCAACTGGGTTTATAAACAAACTCCCCACCCCAAACACTTACTCTGATGACACTGGCAGTAGACCAGCGAAAGCTAAGACAGCTGAGTTTTAGGTTTGTAAATAGTTGTTTTAGTTTTTTATTGTTTTAACAATAAACAGCTGTTTTAAATTCATCCCAGAGTTTGAGGACTTTATACCATTACACAAATATGCCTGGGATTCACATTTTTATAATTATTAGGGACATCTATGGATGAGCAGCTTTGCTCCAAGCTAGGAGGTGGGAGAGCCTTGCTAAATGAGAGACTGTCAACTATCAGAAATTGACTTTTCTAATGATTGCATTCACAATGACCTGCCACCTAAATCCTTACGCAGAAGACCAATAGTGGATTCTATAGAAGCACAGGCGGTAGTCCAACAGTTCCAATGCTGGACAATATGCACCTTAATTAATGACCATCATAGGCATATTAGCACCTGAATATTGGAGATCCAGAGATGCCAAGAATTCTGCTGAACCAGGCTGGCACACCAACACCATGAGATCCTCAACCACCATATACACCAGACTACACAGAGAGCACATCAGCACAAGACTGAGACACTCCAAAGAAAGATGGAGACCTTGAAAAGGGCGCAAAGACACAATCATTCCACTGGGCTGGTCCACAACATATCATCGAGAAGCCTAACCAATGAACAAACTAGGCTTCTACAATGGGACACAGGCCTCAATTTGATGGATGCACAACCCATTGACTTGATTGCAGCCTTAAAACCTGCTACACAGCGCATAACCACAGCGATGAGGTAAGAAATTCTATAAGGCAACGGGTCACAGGACTACTCATGGGCCACAGTTGGTGTCATATTCTACCAGCAGGAGAGAGGAAGGCCCTGGAGGAGCTGCGGAAGGACAACTCTATTGTTATCCTACCAGCTGACAAGGGCAGGGCCATGGTCATTATGGATAGGGCCAAATACGACTGTAAGGCCCGATCCCTGCTTGATGATGTCAGTGTGTACAGAGCAGTCACAAAAGACCCCACAATGTCCATAAAGAACCAGCTTAACAAGACCATAGAAAAGCTTAGAAGATAAGGGAGAATTAGTGAGGAGGATTTGAGAGACGTATGATCAAGGGACTCAGCAATGGCGAGGTTCTATTGCCTGCCGGAGATACACAAGGAGGGGATCCCATTAAGACCCATTGTGGCATTTAGGGGCACACCAATGTTTGGCCTGGCCAGATGGCTAAGCCAACAGATATAGTATCTGGTATAGGGGAGCATGATCACAGTGAAATCATCGCAGGAGTTCCTACAAAGACTAAAGTCAGTAAGAATACGGGATGACGAAACCATGATATCATGTGATGTAACATTGTTATTTAAATCTAGGTGCACGAAGAATGGCCAGGGGAGACGGGATTGATGGGAGCGTACAACGGAAGACAAGAACTACAAGTGGATACACCAGGGGAGGAAGGGGGGAGCGGCAATGGAAGGGCATGCACAATGCCAGATCAAGATACACAGCCCGCAATAACCACGGGAGGAGGGCAATTGGAAGATGGATCGGCAGCAACATCATATGGCCAGGGGCAAGAAAGACTGGCGGGGAGGACAGAAAAGGGGGAGAGACCCCCAGAATTGACGTATATGCCAGGAGAGAGGACACAGCAAGGAGAGGCAGGACTGACAGAAGTGGGAAAGGCAAAGAAAGGAGGAAAGAGAGAGATAGGACTAGAAGGCGGATGAGGAGATGCGGGAAAATTAGAGCAACTATGGTTTGTTAGAACAGGCAGCCCCATCACACGATCAATGGGTAAAGCACAGAGTCAACTGGGTTTATAAGTAAATTCCCCACCCCAAACACTTACTCTGATGATGCTGGCAGTGGACCAGTAAAAGCTAAGATAGCCGAGTTTTAGGTTTGTAAATAGTTGTTTTTATTGTTTTTATCATTTTAACAATAAACAGCTGTTTTAAATTCATCCCAGAGTTCAAGGGCTTTATACCATTACACACACACACACACACACACACACACACACACACACACACACATATATAATGTTCAACCCTTTAAAAATATAAAAAATTAAAGTGAGTTTGTGTGTCTGTGTCTGTGTGGCATTCTGATTCTTTTTAAAATACATGTGACCATTCTAAAGATTGCCTCCACAAATTACATTACAGCCAAAAAAGTATCTAAGTAATTTTTATTCCATATTAACTCATGCTGTGTCAATTTTGCCACATGTTTTGGAGAGACTACAACTTAGAGTTTGTAGAGGAATAAGGGCATAGCAATGAAGAAGAAATGAAAAAAACATTAGCTAAAAAAATCCAGTTCTGGAAAGGAAGAAAAGATGAGAATTAAACACAAAGTAGCCTTCATTTGAGTCTGGTCAGTATAAGAGGAGGCAGAAGGATATGTTCAGTCTTTCAGGACAGTCTAGATCAGGAAACAGATTCTACAGTAAGACTAGAATTATACTTTATTGACTCTATAATAACAGAATTTTGCACACTTGTTTGTGTTTTACTTCCCCTCTCTCTTAAATCCCAATACTCAGGAATCCATTTTTAAAAAAACTATCTTGTTCTACATGACTTCAGGAATATTTTATTTGTCTTTGTTTATATTACGGTTCTTGTCTACTTTCATCCAGATCATTTTGTTGATTTTCTATAGAAACTTTGGCAAGCCTTCAAGATTCCATTATTATGCCCTACAACAATGAAGCAGTATTCCTGAAATCCTTCTTCTGTATGTTTCCAGACTTTGTCTGGAACAGTTTGCAGATGGTCCCACAGTTTTAGTGTTGAGTATTTTTGTTGGTCATTGACTGAATAAACAGTATTTTGAAATAATTTTCCTAATGAAACAGTCCCAAAGGAGAGATGGAGCCAGTTTTCTCTAGTGATTAATGCAGTAGGCTAGAAAATGGGAGGCTATGAAATCAAAGACCTGCCTTAGCCATGAAAGCCAGCTGGAAAACTTGGGGCTAATCACTCTCTCTCAGTCAAGCCCACATCCCAAGGTTGTTGTTGAGAGGAAAATTGAAAGAGGAAGGTGTGTTGGATATGTTCGCCACTTGAATTATTTGTAAAAATAATAAAGGCAGGAAATAGATGATAGATAGATAGATAGATAGATAGATAGATAGATAGATAGATAGATAGATAGATAGATAGATAGACAGACAGACAGACAGACAGACAGACAGACAGACAGACAGAGATAAGGAACAAAGGCTTTGACACAGAAAGGACTAGAAGAAAACCAGGAAAGTCTTTTCTTATTGAAGTAGAAAATACTTGACTAGAAGGGTTATAACTGAAGCTACAGCTTAACCTATAGCAGTGGTTCTCAACCTTTTTAATGCCGCGACCCCCAACCAGTCGTAAGTCGAGGACTACCAACCGGTCGTAAGTCGAGGACTTTCCCTGCCCGGAAGTGCCACACATGTATGGTGCCGCCCCCTGCACCGGCCAAGGCGTAGCTGGCAAGCGGCAGAGACGGCGCAGGCTGACCACCGGCTGGGCCACCAGCTGGCCCAGCCCAAGGGAGGTAAGGCACGTGCGCCAGCAACCCTCCCTGCACCTGCCGGCCTCCCACCTCCCACCCCTGGCCCTCTTTTACTTACATTTTTAGTAGTTGCTCAGCAGGGAGGGGTGGAAGCTTCCAGACAGCTTGCCTTCGCTGCAGACAATTTGCAGCACTGTTTGCAGAATGGGATTTTTGGCGGGCTCAGCAGGGCAGAGACAGCCTGGACAATTCCTATTGGCTTTTGAAGGCCAATAGAATTAGACTCTATTCAAGAGAGTCTATTCTATTGGCTTTCAAAAGCCAATAGAATAAAAGGGAGTAGCACAGCTAAGGAAAAGGGGAAAAAAATGGCGGTCTGCGTTGTTTGGCAACCCCCGTGAAATGGTCTTTTGACCCCAAATGGGGTCCTGACCCACAGGTTGAGAACCGCTGACCTATAGTTTATAGCTTAAACTACAAACACAAACATTTTCTATAATCCATCAATTTATGTCAGTCCTAAAAGGTAGACTATACCTAGAAACAGATACCACATTTGCCTAAAACTACTGTTACTAAGATTGGCTACAATAATGCTGTAGAAACAAGATGGATTGACTGTATTATAGTGGTGTTAGGTGCAACACTGGAAGACTAAAAAGACAAAGTTAGGAATAGATTGTCATGGTGAAAATGTGGTCTCTATGCATGGGCACCATCTTGATAGCACATAATAAATCAGTAATAATAGAATCTTGCAAGCCTGAATATGTTTCTTCTCCCTTTTTATCTTCATGTGAATTTGGGATGTGGCTCTGAGATGTTTTCATACCTTTCTTCCTTCTTCTGGAGTTCTATAATATGTATTTCCTTATTGTGTTGGTAACACATCTTCCCTCTCTCTGTAAAGGTCTACATCTTTACTCTGTACATTGTCATCAATTCCAATTCTCCCAAATACCTCCATATATTTGCTTTCCAAATTGTTGTGAAGATTTAACATATCAGCATAACATATAAAGAGATAGTAGTACGTATATGAAGTAATAAATATAAAGGGAATTACAGTTGTTGTGAGGCTGATAAAGGGTTACAGTCAAGTAGCCCATCTTTCTCTGATGGAAAGAGAAAATCAAAATACACAAATGAGAAGATAGGAAGGAGGGAAAAAAAGAAAGAAGAAAAGAAGAAAGGAAATATAACTCAGAAATAGAGATAGAATGGACATGTCTGAAAATAAGATGGTGAGACACAGTGTCCAGGAATGTACAGCCTATCTCTATAGAGCTTCTTCTACTTTGGTAGATCACCTAAGATAAGTCTACTCTTTCATCAACAGGCTTATGTATTAAAAGTCTAAGTATTTATGTACATATATTTTGCTTATTGATGGAACAGGAACTTCACTTTGTTCATCTACCTGGTTTTGAAAAATGATATATGAAGTAACAGAGATACATACAGTTAATGCTAACAGCTTTAATCCTTTTGTAGTCAAGTTGCTTCAAATGGAGAGTGAATATGTTGGTGTACGTTTAAAAATTAATTAGTATTGATGGTCTCATTAAGAATAGTACTTCAAAGTATGGATGGCTATAAAAGAAATAGCTCAGCATTTTAAAAAAATAAACAAGTAATTAAAGTATACCTTTTAAAATTCCAAAATGATTTGAAAAATAGTAAGTGAAATCCTTTAAATAATAGCTTAAAAATCAAAGCAACTCCAATATATATATCAACAATTAAAACAAAATTAATTAGCAACATTGTTTAATCTTTATATACTAAGCAATCAAACGCACAGGCTGTGAGATGCATAGAAGTATATTGATTCATACAATCTGGCAATCTGAGATCAAAAAGCCTTTTTAAAATCCCTGTGGTTAATTTTTAGAGTGTGTTTTGTAATTCCTCTCTGAAAGTTCATTCCCAGATGACACAATGCATGTCAAAATCAAAACCCCAAAATCTCATATAAGCTTTGGATCAGAAGAGGAATGAATTCTGTTCATCACATACATGTGTATGTGTGTATGAGTGTATGTGTGTGTCTGTATGCCTATGTGAATAAACATTAGAGATAAAGAGGACACATGTGGCATCCATAACTAATAAGGATTTTTTAGTAATCTGGCATGTATTAAAATAAGATCAAACTGACTAATGAAGTTATTTCCCTATTTATCAATAATACTGTGATCTTCACAGAGTAATGCACCATGTCAAGCCATTAGTAAATGATAGTTGGAGCCATCAGGCAAATGGCATTTCATTAATCATTGACTTACTATAAACATAATTGAAGTCACTCATTTCTGTTCTGAGAAAAAAACTAAAATATATGACTGAAGTATTAAAATGCCCAAATTAGAATATCATGTGTTGACGTGAGAAGGAAAATGAAGAAAAGTGACATCTATCTTCTGGGCCCTGACATTTTGCTCCCAATTCTTTCAGAATCATAGGGCAGGAGGAAAGTTCTTCTTCAGTCTATTGTTTGTCTTGCTGTCCTGCTCCCAAAGACTATTTTGTAAGCGATCCCTTCGGAACAAATGATAATGCAGAAAATCTCTAAGGGCAGAGTCAGCCTTTGAAAATCATACCTCAGATAAATACATTCAATTCTTCAGCATTTTGTATGGTAGGTAGCATTATTATAATGTTCTGAATTGCTAAAATGACCCTGTGCTCTCCTTGATGTCTCTGCTTGACTAAGTAGTCTATTACCAACAAAATTATTTGGTTTATTCCATTTAGACCAGTTTTGAAAGTAATCTACATTTATTCAGACTCTGAGGATAGTCACAAAGCAAAGGGATTTAGGATCCTCAGCCCCCTCCCCAACCTTGTCTTATCCTACTTGGACTTGTCTAACCCTTTCAAGTCAGTAATTGTAATAAGTTAATCTGTGTAGAAATTTGGACAGCAGACTGTTATATAGTAAAAAACCTAAGAGCACAGGTGACATATACAATCATCTAAGGATGTATTGCCATCATTAAAAATGTAGAAGAATGACAGGAAAAAGGAAGTAAAGAAAGTAAACGTTTTGAAGAACCAGATGAAATGACAAAAAATATTATCAGAAAGTGCTACGAGGCACTCATAGCACTTGTAAATTTGTGTAAATTATTTTTACTCACATAATGCCATATTATCAGAATATCCCTATTAATTCAAATTTGTCCAGCAATGTTAAAAACAGAATATTGAGAAAAGGAGGCCAAGGGGTGCAATTCACAATTGTTTCAGAAAGTTGGAAAATATTGACCCAACTATATTGATTATTGTTATCTGATGTTTAGTGCAACAAGCCAAGATTCAAGGGACAAAAGTAGCCAGCCAGACAGGCCTGCAAATAAAATGCATGACCTTGATACTTCATGGTCAAAATATCAAATTTAGGCCTTACTGCTCAGTGTTGATCTCCTTAGAATTTTATTTTCAAAGAATTTGGTCTACTCCTTAGAAGAGAATCTGAGAATCTGATTTTTTATGGCTCAGTCAATACGTTGTCTATTTCCTAAATTTTTGAAAACAAGTGTTTGTGAACTCTAGCTGACCACTCGTCCGTCACATACATTGTTTACATAGTTGGTAATATGTTTATTATACTGTATGTGTTTTTATTCACTCCAGCAAATACCTATGGGATAATAATATATATGTAAAGAAAAATATGAAGTATTTTGTGAAGATAAAATAATCTTAATCTTAATCCACTGCATAGTTTACTTATACTATTGTATTCTGGAAGACAAGATGATGGATATTTGTTGGTAAACAGATATCAGCACAACTGAAGGAGGATACAGTAGTATATTTGGCTATTGCATTAAAAAGTGATACCCTAGGTTCAGAAGCATATACATATGATTACCAGATGTTGAGAAAGTTGAAACAGATGGACTTTTCTCTGATCTGGCAAAGAATTTCCTATGTCCATTATGATTTTTAGTACAAACTTATGCATAGACAAACAATTCATGATTATAATTTGAAACAATAATTAGAAAGTGTTATGTTACCCTTGTTCATATATTCCATAACTCTGGATAAAGAATGCTTGATGCATGACAGGAACAGATAGACTGTTTCCATCCTTTCAATGCAGCTACATGCTCTGACACAGCACCTTTCACAATAGTGTGAAAGGTGCTGTTTCTGTATAAATTAAGTTTCCTCTGTCAA
Organism: Crotalus tigris; assembly: GCF_016545835.1. NCBI lineage: Eukaryota > Metazoa > Chordata > Lepidosauria > Squamata > Viperidae > Crotalus > Crotalus tigris. The sequence continues at coordinate 933,559 of NW_024100120.1, read as the reverse complement.
TATGAGAATATGTTCTCATTTTTATCACCATATTCTTGTAAGCAATTGCTTATAAATCAAATTTATTTGACTAAATTTATAAATTATAAATCTGTTAAAATGTACATAACTTCTTATTTAATAGAGTTCTTAGAATACTTTTTAAATATAGTATAATGCAATCAAGAATAGAATAGAATAGAATAGAATAGAATAGAATAGAATAGAATAGAATAGCAGACATATGAACTGATTTTTGGTTTTGATAATGCACATCAACCTAAAGATTCCGAACAGCAAGAAGAAATTTATATAATTTGTACTGAAAAAAAGTAAATTTGAACTTAAATTAGTTTGGTTTATTAAGGATTCTCATTTTTATTTTTTTCTTCTCAGTTGCCAAAATATAAGATAATATCAGCGAAATATAACTCAGTACATAATATAAATAATTAGAATGCAGTAATATATGAAAAGCATAGCAGAAGTATAGCACCCCAAATCTTTTAATAATAAATTTCTCATCAATGTTAAAAAAAAGATTTACTGGTTACTTTAAAAAAAAGATATTCTCCAATTAAAGAGGCTGTCTTAAAAGTGATATGATATTCAATATCTATAATTGTTATTTTCTATTTGGCAAAAGCTCATTCCTATATTTGATGAGTTGTCTTATCAGCATCCCTAGATACCTTCCTAGCATACAGAAGAAAAGGCAGGGCATAGAAGGGCATTACTTAGGAAAGTGAGGCTACTGCTTGAGCATGCCAAAAGGAATGAACTAAAATTAATACCATGATTTTTTCTAGTTTCTTTGTAATTTCTCTTCCTCATCCATCAGCTAATGGGTTCAGCCAGGATGTTAGCAGGGTTTTTATTCATCACATTAGTTACAAGGGATGGTTTACAGAAGATATGTAGAATAGAATAGAATGGAATGGAATGGAATAGAATAGAATAGAATAGAATAGAATAGAATAGAATAGAATAGAATAGAATAGAATAGAATAGGAGCTGGAAGGGACCTTGGAGGTCTTTTAGTCCAGCCCCCTGCTCAAGCAGGAGAAACTATACCATTTCAGACAAGTGTCTGCCTAGTCTCTTCTTAAAAACCTCCAGTGATGGAGCACCCACGATTTCTGGACGCAAGCTGTCCCACTGGTTAATTGTCCTCACTGTTAGGAAGTTTCTCCTTAATTCCAGGTTGCTTCTCTCTTTGGTCAGTTTCCAACCATTGTTTCTTGTCTTGCCCTCTGGTGCTTTGGAGAATAGTTTGATGCCCTCTTCTTTGTGGCAGCCCCTCAAATACTGGAGTACTGTTATCATGTCACCCCTGTTTCTTCTTTTCTTTAGACTAGCCAAACTCAAGACCTGCAGCCATTCTTCATATATTTTAGTCTCCAAGCCTTTAATCATTTTAGTTGCTCTTCTCTGACCTTTTTCTGAAGTCTCAACATCTTTTTTGTAGTATGGTGACCAAAACTGGTTGCAGTATTCCAGGTGTGGTCTTACTGGGGTTTAATAAAGCGGTACTAATACTTCATGTGATCTTGATTCTAAGCCTCTGTTTATGCAACCCAGAATTGTATTAGCTTTTTTGGCACACTGCTGGCTCATAGTCAAGTGATTGTCCACTAGGGCTCCAAGGTCCCTCTCACCATTACTGTTTTTGAGCCAGATCTTGCCTAATCTGTACTTATACCTTTGATTTTTCCTGCCTAAATGTAAAACGTTGCTTTTCTCCACATTAAAATCCATTTTGTTGGATAGGGCCCATTGTTCAAGTTTGTCTAGATCTTTTTGGATCCTGAGCTAGTTTTCTGGGGTGTTGGCAATTCCTGCCAGTTTAGTGTCATGTGCAAATTTGATGAGTTCCCCTTCTTTTCCATCATCTAAGTCATTTATGAAGATATTAAATGGTACTGGGCCTAAGACCGAGCCTTGTGGTACCCCACTGCTTACTTCTCTCCATGTGGATGTGTTACCATTGAGGATTACTCACTGAGTATGATTTGTCAACTAGCTACAGATCCATCTGGTGGTGATGTTGTCTATCCCACCTTTTTCTGCATACTAAGCAGCAGGTTGTGGTCTACTTTGTCAAATGCCTTATTCAGAGGTGGGATTCAAACTTGTGAAAAACTGGTTCTCTGTGTGGATGCCACTTCCAGAAGTCCATACTGGGCCTGGGCAACAAAAAGTTAGCTACCAGTTCTGCCAAAGTGGTGTGAACTGGCTGAATACCACCATGGGCCTTACTGAAATCTAACTATACTATGTCCAGTGTTTCGCTGGTCTATTAATTTAGTCACTTTATCAAATCTATATAAATAAAAATGTAAATGTTCATTTGTTCAAAATCTTAAATCTCCGAAAGTTCTTCACTGATTGCTTTGAAATTTTGACACAACGCTGCATTCGAATATGCACGTGTTTTTATATACCTATATTATATAGATGTCACACCTGTGACAGGTAAAAACATGCCTTTTGTGAAAAACAGTGCCATCTGTTGGACGTAAAAGCAACACACGCTACGATTTCAGACAATCTCTGTATCTGCACAGACATGGAACAACAAAAAATATTGTATACCCACAAGCATTGTGAAATTAAACATATTACAAACGTGTGATTTTTCTTTTCTTTCTTTTCCATTTAACCAGACTGAGCCACAGCAACACGTGGCCGGGAACAGCTAGTAATTAAATAAGATTGGTTTGGCATGATCTGTTTTTAACAAACATGTGTTGGCTACTAGTTATAACTTTGTTTGCTTCTAGTTGTTCACAGATCTGTTTTTTGATTATCTTTTCCAGGATCTTCCCAGGTATTGATATTAGACTGATTGGTTTGTAGTTTCCTGGGTCTGTTTTTTTCCCCCCTTTCTTGAAGATGGGAAGCACATCAGCCCTTTTCAAATCCTCAGGTACTTACCTGGTGCTCCAGGATTTTTGAAAGATATGGTACAATAGTTCTGAGATAAGATCTGCCAGCTCCTTCAGAACTCTGGAATGTAATCTGTTGGGTGCCGGTGATTTATATTAGTCAAGATCAGATAGAAGTTCTCTTACCATTTTCTTGCTTATTTTAATTTTTTTTCTAGTTTGTCTTTTGCAGTAGGTTTTTTTTTTGGTATGTTGGGCTATAATTTCTTTTTGTGTGAAGACTAATGCAAAGAATGAGTTAAGCAGCTCTGCTTTCTCCCTACTGACTGTTACTTCCTTGCCATCTTTTCTCTTTAGTGAGCCTACATTTTCCTTGATTTTTTTCTTGTTATTAATATGTTAAAAGAAACTTTTTTTATTGTCCTTGATTTCTGCTCTTTGTTCATTCAGAGCTTTTGCTTTCCTGATTTCATCTTTGCATGTTCTGGCTGTCTGCTGATAATCAGCCTTAGCTATGTGTCCCTCTTTCCATTTTTTGTACTTGTCCTTTTTGTCTTTCAGTTTGTCAGAGAGAGATTTATGCTGCTATGCTTATTTCTTCTTGAATTTCTTGGTTTTCTTTGTCAGTGGTATTGTGCTGGACTGGGCTTTTATAATCATAGTTTTCAGAGTTTCCCATGCTTCTTGAATTGTTTTCCCCTTTAGGATTTTTGTCCATGGAATCTTTCCTAGATTCTCTCTGAGTTTGTTAAAATCAGCTCTTTTGTCATTTAAGACACTGGTTGGATTATTTTCTATTGCTTGTGTTTGTATTATAATAATAATAAAGTTGGAAGGGACCTTGAGGTCATCTGGTCCAACCCCCTGCTCAGGCAGGAAACCCTATACCATTTCAGTGTTGGAGCATTCACCACTTCTGGAGGCAGGTTGTTCCACTGGTTAATTGTTCTAACTGTCAGGAAGTTTCTCCTTAATTCTAGGTTGCTTCTCTCCTTGATTAGTTTCCAGCTGTTGCTCCTTGTCCTGTCTTCAGGCGCTTTGGAGAATAGCTTGACTCCCTCTTCTTTGTGGCAGCCCTTGAGATATTTGAACCCTGCTATCATGTCCCCCCTCGTCCTTCTCTTCATTAAACTAGACATATCCAATTCCAGCAACCATTCCTTATATGTTTTAGCCTCCAATCCTCTAATCATCTTTTTTGCTCTTCTCTGTACTCTTTCTAGAGTCTCAACATCTTTTTTACATCGTGCTGACCAAAACTGGATGCAGTATTCCAAGTGTGGCCTTACCAAGGCATTGTAAAGTGGTATTATATTGAATTTCAGTATGATGTGGTCACTTTCACCCAAGGTTCTGGCAACTTCAACTCCCTCTATCACTTCTTCTCTACTAGTAAGTAGGTTTGTGCAGCCTGATGTTCCTCCATGTTTGGCTTAGTTTGGTTTGGTTTGGTTTGGTTTGGTTTGGCCTGGCCTAGTCTAGTCTAGTTTAGGATTTTTGTCTGTGTCATTGAGTCAATGCTGATTCCTAGTGATTGCTGGGACAAGTCCCTAAAGTTTTCCTGGCAAGGTCAGAAGTGGTTTGCCATTGCCTTCTTCCTAGGGCTGAGAAAGAAGGACTAACCTAAAGTCAACCAATTGACTTTGTACCCAAGGTGGGACTAGAACTCACAGTCTCCTGGGTTTTGACTGATATTTTAACCACTACATGAAACTGGCTTTATAAATGCAATATATAAACTATGTTTAGTACTACAAATCCCATAATTCTTGGCCCTTTGTCATACTGGCTGATCTTTATTGGAGTACAGTCTGAAAGAGATGGTGAGCATTAAGTTGCTTAGAAGGGACTCTAGATTTTTGTTTTGAAAGCTAAGGAGTTTCTTAATCATAATCAGAAGGGCTCTTACTCATTATCATTCGTGAACAATGCTTTGTGAAGTAACCTGATTGATTAACCTCAGAGCAACATGGTGCATTAAAACCTAGGCTTGGATTTTCAAGTAATTCTAACTCTTCTCTGCCATCTAGCTGTCATCTGGGTTTCCTCAGATATGGTAGCTCTACACATACATATATACCAGTGGTTCTCAACCTGTGGGCCGGGACCCCATTTGGGGTCGAACAACCATTTCACGGGGGTCACCAAACAACGCAGTCCGCCATTTTTTTCCCTTTTCCTTAGCTGTGCTACTCCCTTTTATTCTATTGGCTTTTGAAAGCCAATAGAATAGACTCTCTTGAATAGAGTCTAATTCTATTGGCTTTCAAAAGCCAATAGGAATTGTCCAGGCTGTCTCTGCCCTGCTGAGCCCGCCAAAAGTCCCATTCTGCAAATGGTGCTGCACCAGTTGAGTAGTCCTCGACTTACGACCGGTTGAGTAGTCCTCGACTTACGACCAGTTGGGGGTCGTGGCATTAAAAAGGTTGAGAACCACTGATACATACATACATACATACATACATACATACATACATACATACATAAAATACATATATACATACATACAGTGGTGGGATTCAAATATGTGAACAACTGATTCTCTGTGTGGATGCTGCTTCTGGAAGTCCATTCTGGGCCTGGGCAACAAAAAATTAGCTACTGGTTCTGCCAAAGTGGCACAAACCAGTTGAATCCCACCACTGCATCCATGCATACATACATACATATATACATACATACATATATACATACATACCAATAACAAAAGTCAGAGTAGAACTAAAAAGTCTTTTGGATCAGAACCATGTGTTTTATTTCTTTAGGTCATTCATAGGTTAGTGTAATAATTGAATTTACATACATCCCTAGCTAATTATTTGCCCCACAAGTATAAAAGTTGTCTTCCATTATTACATAAACTCTCACAGAAATTTAGAAAAATTAAGATGCGAAATTCACTTTAAAAAATCAGCATACCTAAGATTGAGCTGCATATTTTGCAATGCATTAAGCTGATAAGTAGGTAACAGTTTTGTTTAATACATCATAAAGGGCTGTAAAGCACTGTAAAGTCTAGGTGCTATTGGTATTGCTATTAGCCCATGTGTCAGCCTTGTTAGACTAGCCCTCCTTGCATTCATTCTTCCTTGGATGTATAGCAAATAGATTGACAAGTAAGGAACATGACAAACTATAACAGTTAATTATAAATACATTTACTTTTCCTCTTTGGTGCTTCATTAAAGAGGACCAAGGATATGTTTGGAATTCAGAACAGAAAGGGAGACAGTCTGTTTGGACATCTAATATGGAAGAGATTGTGTGGTGCAATTCATATTTGGATTCTAGCTCCAGCTAAGAAGTAAATAGCTATTTTAATTAACAGATCTATTGAATAAGTAGCAGTAATAGCCATAAACAAACTCATCTATTGATAATCATTGGGAAAATCATATTTTTCTTTCCTTGAGAGCATATGTGGCAAATCATGGGCTTCAGTATCGTTGGAGTGAATAATTTCCGAAGGAACAATTATGAATGACTAAAGTGCAATGGCTCCCTGAAGCATCATCACAATTTCTGTAGTGAGTGTTTAATTATAGCCAGACTGTGCAACCTTAACATAGCCTGTGTCCTTGTTATAACCCTAGGCATGGGCTCCATTGTCCAACATATGGGAAAATTTTTCAAGCTGATTGCTCCAATCTGATTAAGAGAAGTTATGTAGATGCCATTTATTCAGCATCTTGTTACCAGACTCCCACAGCTGCTTTGCAACATATTCCGATTAAAGTCATTTTCTGCTGGCTCTTATTCCAGCATGTCTGCTGAAGTCATTGTGCATTTTGACTCTATGGATAGTTTTTGGGGAGACATCACAACTGAAAAAGGATTGTTTCATTGTTTCATATGTTATACTTCAGCACTTCTGGAAAAGGATATTTCAAATCATAAACTTGGTTTACACCTTATGGTTACCACATCATTATGACTATGTTCATTTCATGATGAAAATTAATTATGCAGACATAGGGATATAGATGTGTGAACAAGACATTGTTTTCTCTAGGGCTGACACTCTTGCCTCAGACAAAGGATTTGGGTGAACAGTAGGTAAGGAGTCCCTGCAGATTTTACTCTGCTACTCTTCTGACTATGGGGCCAGTGCTCATCTCTGTTTCAAGGCTATTGAGTCAGTACTATCCAAAGACATTTCCATGGCCATGTGGCCAGTATGACATCATGGGGCACTGTGGCCTTCCCACCAGAGTGGTATCTATTTATCTACTTACATTTACATATAAGGTTGGCAGGAGCTGGGGCAAGTACAGGAGTTCACCCTGTTGCATGGCATTCTGATCTTGAACCTGGGCTGCTGGCTTTCCAGCTGACAACTCTAGTATCTTAACTGCTCAGCCATCATGCCACTCTTAGGGTGGATGGTAGAATTTTCATATCTTTCAATTCAGTGTCAAGGTAGCCATCTGCTATCCATCATTGCCATCTGTGATAATATTGCTGTCAAGGTTTCAACTGATGAACCCAATGAAGTAAACATAGCTGAGATGATCCAATCTCTAATGCAAAACTTTATTGAGCAAATCATATCAGCTCAGATGAAAGAAAAACCAGCTCTGGCTAATTTGCACCAGAGCAGCATATTAAAAGTATAGAAACTCCCTTCCCCCTTGACAGTGCAGATCATATTATTCAATTAAGCTTCAAATAATTATTATGAGAAAAAGTCTTCAACTCTCATAAACAATATCTTACATGACCTTGGTTTCCAGCCTCAGCAGCTCACCAGCTGCAAGGTGCATTCCATTCTTCATTCCTCCCCTCTGGATCTGTTGGCAAGCCAAGAAACAAAATGGCTGGAGCAGCATGAGACTTCTTTGGAGCTTGACAGACTGTCCCCCCTAGAAGTTGGAAGGAACCTGGAAAACAATAAGTTCACATTACTCCATGTCATCCCTTTTCTTGCAATGGTCCTGGGTTTTGGGGATACTTATTGTGGAACTTCTCTATTAAACAATCTGCCTTAATGTTATGGGCTTTTGTCCACCTAGCTTCTGAGATCGGATAACCTCTCAACTGGATTAGGTACTGTAACTTCCCTTTGTAGATCCTTTGTTTAACTTCATAGTGTGCCCCCCCCCATTATCAGGCCTGGGGCTTCTTTCTCAATTGGCCTCATTCTAGAATCCTGGAAGAGATTCAGCAGGCTACAATAGAGTATAGGGTGCACTTTACCCAATATCCTGGGTAGCTTTAACTCTGGGTTACCATGACTGGATTGATAATTTTGACAGTCGGAAAGGGCCCTGTGTACTTCAGGCCCAGTTTCTTGCAAGGTTGTCTTAGTTTTAGATACTTTGTTGACAGATAAACATTTTATCTCTCACATGTAATGTCCCTTGGGGAGCTCACTTCTTGTCTGTCTGTTTCTTTTGGCACTCTGCTGCTGTTCCTAGAATTCTATGCTGGCTCAGGAATTCTGGGAGTTGAAGTCCATGAGTCAAAAAAGAGCCAAGGTTGCCTACCTCTGGTCTAGGGCTTTCTTTACATTGCTCCAGACACTCTGGAATGAGTCTACCCAATCAGCTAAAGTCCCTGTGGAGGGGAGCTCCTGAGGGCATTGGTTTTCACTTTTCCTGGATCCATTTCCAGTCCTTCACATGACAACCTATAACTGAGATAATCTAGACTGGTTTTGTGGAACTTGCACTTGGATAACTTGGCATACAGCTTAGTGTCCAAAAGTTTTTTCAACACCTTGTACACAAGTTTCATATGTAACTCCATCATCTCAGAGTAAATAAGGATGTCATCCAAATATACTAGGACTCCTTTGTATAGGTGCTCAGGTAGCACTTTATTAATTGGTTCCATGAACAAGGTGAGGGCTCCCTGTAGTCAAAAAGGTATCACTTCAAAGTGATAACATCCTAGCAGGCAGTTGAAAGCAGTTTTCCACTCATTGCCTTCCTTCACTCTCATTCAGTAGTACGCCTCCCTCAGATCTACCTTTGTGAACACTCTCTCCTTGGCTAAATGTCTGAGCATGTCTTTCATGAGGAGGAGGGGGTATATGTTCTCCATGCACACATAATTTATACAGAAATCCATGCACAATCTCAGCGACTCATCTTTTTTCTCTTTGAGCAACACCGGGGTTGCCACTCTGGATTTTGCTGCTTGGATGAAGCCCCTGTGTCAGAATCCAGTTATATTTCTTCTCTGATCTAAAACCAATTCTTACCCTTCCCTGGATCCTGCCATACTCCCAAGGGGGAGGGGGGATATGCATGCGGGTTTATTACTTTCACTTTCTCTATTCACTACAAAGTAACCTTTTGTTTATTTGCCTTTGTGTCTGCTAACCATTACAATGTAACAAATTGCCTCCTATCCTATGCACCCCTCTGAATTTCTCCTCCCTAACTGAGCAGCTAGGAAAGAGGGGTGAAGAGATACAAACCTCCGGGATCTGGTTTATTTCTCTGTCATCAAAATAAAGTGTGAAGAGCTGTTGAATGATCATGCACAACGGAGCCAGACTGATGTTATATTTCCTGGATTTAACAACTGGGGATTTGCCGGTCTGAACCACCCGGAAGAACTGTGGGGTGGGGTTTGCTTAGGTACACTTTAAAACATCGATCTGTAAGGGAACTCCTCAGATCCTGTCTATTATGCCTGCTATCAATTACTCTTAATAAAAGTTCCTGTTGGAAGAGATTGTTTCCAAGAGTTCTGCTTTCTTAAGATGTGGATTGAAATGGTTCCTTACACCCTAGCCAAATTTTTGTTGATGTATTCTTTTAGCTCCCTCATCTCCCTTGGGGTCATGGAATACATTTTTGGGGAGTTTCGCCCAAGCCTTTTTCACTGTACAACAAAAACAAAATACATTTTTTCCTTAACAGTACTGTGTTATACATTTCATGCATGTTATTTACAGTTATTTACATTCATAATCATACCTTTATTTATTTCTCTGTTCTAGCCAAACATAGCATTTGTTCCATATCTCGTAGAATTTTGTTGCTTCCTTGTCTTTTAGTTCTAGAGTAAGCTTGTTCATCTCCACGCATTCTAATATCTTATAAATAATCATCTCATTTGTAGGTATATTTTCATCTTTCCAACACTGGGCATATACTATGCGAGCCACTGTTAGTATGTGTACAATGATGTATTGGAGTTGTTTTTCCATCTTTAAGTTTATTATACATAAAAGGAATAGTTCAGGTTTGAGTTCAATTTGCACCTTTGGTATCTCCTATATCCAACTCCTTATCCATTCCCAATAAGTCTTTGCTTTGGGACACAGCCACCACATATGATAGAATGTTCCCTCCTTGTTTTTAAATTTCCAACACTCAGGATTCATATTTTTGTACATTTTAGACAATCTCGCCAGTGTTAAATGCAATCTATAGAACATTTTATATTGATTTTCTTTATATGCAGTTGACAATGTTAGTTTACAATTTATATTCCATACTCTTTCCCATTCTTCCAATTCTATGTTTCGGCCCATGTTTTGTGCCCATGCTATCATTGGCCCTTTTACTATTTCTTCCTCCAAATCTACCTCTAGTAAATATTTATAAGTTTTTGTTAAAAAATTTCCTTCCTTACTGTAGAGGTGGGGCCAGGCAAAGGTCGTATGCAGAACACTACCCCTCCAACACCTGGGTGTCTCTTCTCTACATTTATCTCATTCCTTAGATCACCATGGCGATGTGAAAGTGCGCAAGCTTGTGTGACCTTGCCTGCCTGATAGCAGCTAGCTCACACCAACAAGATGTTATTGCCAAACTGCTCCCTGTTTCTGGCCTCTGGCTTCTATATTCTTGAGGATTGGTTAGGAGTTTAACCAATGAAATGCTATTGTCATGTAGAAACTTTTGCTGCTTGTAAACTGTATATAAACAATAAACGCATAGGGAGCAGCCATATTTGCACCCTGCAATGACTGAGCACTGATTACTACAGCTGGCGCCCGAACAGGGATGGAGTAACAGCCAACATACCTACCATTGTCTGGAATAGACCTCTAAGTGCACTTTTGTCTTACGGGACCCCTCAGTGGTAAGTATGGGTCGTAAATTATCTCAGCACCAGCAAAGACAGACACAGGAACTCAGATTCCTGCTACACGTACAGGCACAGGAACTCAGATTCCTGCTAGAGCCTGAGGCAGACATAAGGAAGCTGGCGGCTGAGGTAGGGAAACATTGCCCTTGGAATCCTGAGCACTGGATGCTTAGGCTAAAAGATAGGGAATACTTTATATCTTGAACCTTGGGCTCCAGTACAAACATCGATAGTATTAAGTGCCATCAAGCAGGGGAAAAATGTGGCTCAGATGCTTCATAAGGGCAGCAATTAACTACCAGCCCCCCTTCTGATTACAACTAAGTAAAATTTGTTCCTCATAAAACATCTTTAATTGGATTTCTAGCTCCTTCTGAAGAGGCTAATTCTTTTGCTTCTTCTCAGCCATCATACACCCCCATAAGGAAAATATTAGCAGAACTATCTTGAAGTAGAAAAAAGATAATAAGGGGAATTGTCAGAGTAATTTAAAGACATAAATTAACTCAAAATGTACTCCTCTGCAATCTGTTAAGTTTAACCCTGTCAGACAATGTCTGGTGGTGCTTTGTGTTATATGTGTGTGTATGTGTGGCCACCCAGAACATTATGCTTGGGCTTGGAATGGTGAGAAAAATGGGATATGATTAGGGCCCTCAAAACCACTTTTGGTTGGAATCACCTCATCATTTTTCTCGCTTCTTGCAGGACAAGTCATATGTCTAAATAAATGTCGTCTTAACAGTATTTGTGTATATACATTTGTCTGTGTTGTTCTATGTTATTTCCAAGACTTGGAAGAGGGTCAAAACCCTCTCTGATAACAACAATACAACAAGGCCTTATACATGGTTTGCCTGGAGAAAGTATGAAATGAAATATTTGTATGTGGAGTTGTTTATACAAGCAGTTAGCATGGAACTGAATGAATTAATTTGTTGATACCTAAGTGTGTATTAGCCCTCAAACCCCACCCATTCTCTCCCAGGCTGTGAAAGTAATAGTAAGTGTTTGCATGAGAAGAGCTTTATGGAGGATGTGTGAGAGAATTTATGGAAAATGCATATGAAGGAGAGAAAGCTATTTTTTGATGGTGAGATTCCCCCCCCCCGTCTCTTTCAGCTAGCTGTGTTGCTTTAAGAGCGAGAGACAGGAAGAAGGAGGGGGAGCTGTTCATTTAAAACTTTTTTTCCTTTGCTTAGAATTGCGATCTGAGAAGGGTGGGGTGAATCTGAAATTTGATACCCACTCTTGCAGTTTTGGCTTATAAATTTTTTACTCAAAAGAGGAAACAGTAATTGTTGGATAATATTTTTTAAGGGAAAAATTGTTGAGTTTAAATTGTTTAGTTAGACCTATATATCCAACAACCAAAAGAACTGACTCTGAATTGTTTTGTTTATATTTATAAATGTTTAACCTATTTATAAAATTTGTTTCCATCTGAATGGAATTTGATTAAATTGAAGCACCAAAGACACAATCTAATTGGCTTTCAGAAATACAAAATGATTTAGGATTGCAATATGCCCCAGAAAAAATACAGTTGCACAAATTAATGACATCATGAGTACTCAATTTGTGGACAGAATTTCATATAAAAATTGTCAGTTAACACTTTTGATTTTTTCTACTAGTAAATTACCTACCGGAGTATTATCTGTGATAGAAGTACAAAAATATATTGTATTGAATGATATTTACTTACCCTACATCCCATCCCAAAATGTTTTATTTTTTATCCAGGTGGTTGTTAAAATGATAACCTTAGGACGCACACGAGCTTGCCATCAAAATGGAACTTAATATTGTTTTTTCTATCTCAAAATCTTGAGAAATTGAAAACAAATTTTGTTTTCAAGAATAACTTATCTCTTTAGTGTGTTTTAACTGATTATATAGGCTGTATTTCATATCATTTGCCTAAAGATCTTTGACTTGCTTGTTTAATGACTTTTTCCTTTCTGGTCCACCCACTGCTTTCTCCTTTTCCCTTGCCACAAGCTCCTACTGTTTTTTCTGAGGGAGGGTGAATGAGAGGAGCAATTGCTTACAAGGATTCTCATGATGATACCTGGAAAGTGTCCTACACTGCAATGCAATCCTCTCCACAATGCTCAGAATTATCTGCTGTTATTTTAGCTTTTCAAACCTTTTCTCAACAGCCTTTTAACTTAATCTCTGACTCTCATTATGTGTGCCAACTTATTTTTACTCTTTCAGGTGCTTACATCATGCCCAGGATTGACCCCAATCTTATGACTTTGTTTTTCCCTTTATAGCAGCTGCTACAAGACTAAAAGCATTTATATTTTATTTCTCATATATGCAGTCACTCCTCCCTTCCTGGGCCTAATTTTTTTTGTATGTCTTTTTTATGTCTTTTATGTGGTTTTGCCTCTAATCAACTATGACAAATTGATGTTATCCATGTTCTCTCTTTTTGGCTTCCTGGAAATATATTCATTTATCTATTGATACCTATTTAGGAACAATTTCCCCCACCTCTACAAGGGGAAACAGCTTCACATGTTATTTTTCATCTTTTTTTGGCCGTTACAGCCCTGGGTAAGCCCTCTTCCCTAAAAACTGATAATGGGCCAGCCTATTCTTCAGGGGCCTTTTTGCAATTTTGTACAACCTGAAATATTGTTTTTACTCATGGTCTTCCCTATAATTCCACGGGTCAAGCTATCGTGGAACGTGCTAATTGGTCCTTTAAGGACTACCTTCACAAACAAATAAAAAGGATGGATCATCTAGGGTACCCAATTTGTTGTGGGTAATACAACAGGTTCAAAAAGTATTATTTACATTGCACCAATTGAATATTTCCATTCAAAATTTGACCGCTTATCAGAGACACTTTCAACAGAAAACAAGCTTGCCTCCACCTCTGGTATATTATCAGGCATTACCTGACAAAGCATGGGTGGCACCAGTCCCTGGACCCAGTCCCAGAAATGGCAAGGGTGACTCTACAGATGGCACAGCAACCAATCCAATCCTGACATGCCAGGCAGCAAGTGACGTGGGGAGATGTAAAGAACTTGACTCCCAAGAACCTGTGCGCTGCCATTTTTGCGGTTTTAACTGCAAATTCCTTATCCATCATTTGTTTGTGTCTGATCGTTAACATCTGCCCTTTGACAACAGCAACTGTCATCCCACCCAAACAATCATTTGAACAACGAATGAAGCAAAATCTAACATCACACAACATGGAAAATTTGCTTTCTACATGTTTAGTCCTTGTTTGCACCCCTTCTGCAGTAATTCAAAGCTTCACTGACTATAACAGAATTTTATTCAATGGGAACTTTAACATTGGCTATATCTCTAGTGGGCGTGCCAGGACTTGCTGTTCGTGCTCACCTCAACATTAATGCTATTACATGTAATTTAGCAAAGACAATTAATGTTATTTCTTCAGCTATTTTAGCAATCAACCATGAGCTGCAAGATTTGAGAAAAGCTATTTTGCAAAATCGTGCTGCAATTGATTATTTGCTTCGACGCCAACATTTGGGTTGTGAAAGTTTTGAGGGAATGTGTTGTTTCAATATTTCTGATAATTCACGAACCATCCAGCACCAGATTAATATTTTACACAATTTGGCCTCTGATTTGAAAATTGATACTTTAGGATCTTGGTGAGTGCTGTTTTATGCAATGTATTTCTTTCTTTTTGCAATATATGTATCAGAGCTTTTTAACCCCAAATTTCTCCCACATTGCCTCAGGGTCAGGTTTTGGCCCTATATAAACAACTGCCAGGATGCTCCTCTCCTGATTATAATCCTTTTATTAGCCCCTCTTACGATGATATTTTGTCTAACAAAACAAAAAAGAGTGAAATGTAGAAGTGGGGGCCAGGCAAAGGTTGTGTGCAGAACACTGCCCCTCCAACACCTGGGTGTCTCTTCTCTACATTTATCTCATTCCTTCGCATCACCATGGCGATGTGAAAGTGCGCAAGCTTGTGTGACCTTGCCTGCCTGATAGCAGCTAGCTTACACCAACAAGATGTTATTGCCAAACTGCTCCTTGTTTCTGGCCTCTGGCTTCTATATTCTTGAGGATTGGTTAGGAGTTTAACCAATGAAATGCTATTGTCATATAGAAACTTTTGCTGCTTATAAACTGTATATAAACAATAAACCCTGCATAGGGAGCAGCCATATTTGCACCCTGCAATGACTGAGCACTGATTACTACACCTTACCTGTCAAAATTTTATCCAATTGCTGTGGTATCTGATTTATTCCATATTCTTCCATATCCTTACTATATTTGGATTGAATCTGTAAGTATGGCCACCAGTCTATAATTATTCCCTGTTCTTCTAATTCTTCTCTTGATTTGAGGTTTCCTTGGTTATTCAATAATTCTTTATATCTAATCATCTTTTTTTATCCAATGTGTTAGGGTGGATCATTGCCTCCATTGGTGAAGTCCAAATAGGGATTTTCATATAATGTCTCTTTTTAATTCTTTCTCATGTCCAAATCAGCGCATCTCTTATCTGATGTCGGTAGAAATATGTGTGTGTTTTCTTGTATTTTCCCCATAAGAAGGCATGCCAGCCAGCCTGCAGGTCATTAATACCCTTTTATTGTCTAGATTTATCCAATCCTTAATCCAAAGTAATCCACCTGCTTGGTAGTAAATTTCCCATTTTGGGAGCCCAAGGCCACCTCTACTTCTACTGTCTTGTAACATTTTCATGTTTATTTGTGCTTTTTTACCCAACCAAATAAATTTGTTTATTATTTTGTCCAATTCTTCAAAAAAAATTTCTCTAATTTTATTGGGACTGTTTGAAATAAATATAATAGTTTTGGTAATATATTCATTTTAATCACCACAATCCTACATAGTAATGATAATTGTAATTTCCCCCAAACCTCAAAATCCTTTTTCATTTGTAATATCAATTTATTATAATTGTCCTCTTTTATTGAGGAACATCTTGTAGTAAGCCAAATTCCTAGGTATTTAATCTTTTTTACAATTTGCAGTCCCAAATCCTCTTCTAATTTCCTTTTCTGTTTTTCAGTTAGGCTTTTTACTAACATTTCGGTCTTTTCTCTATTAATATTTAATCCTGCCACTGTTCCATATTTTTCTATTTCATTCATTAAAATATTTCCTCTCTCTAGTGCAGTGGTTCTCAACCTGTGGGTCACGACCCTTTTGGGGATTGAACGACCCTTTCACAGGGGTCGCCTAAGACCATCGGAAAACACATATTTCCAATGGTCTTAGGAACCGAGACACCACTCCACATCTGTCTCCGCATGGCTTCCTCTGCCATTTGCAGAGAGAGAAACAGAGAGGCACTTTCACTTCCCTTCTCTCTCTCTCTCAGGAGGACTTACCTCCTGCAGGGCACCTGATTGGCCCTGCGCCCAGGTGCCCCACCCCCTGGGAGACGCATGGCCAGGGCCTCGGGGCCGTGGAAACCTGGGATCCCTGCTAGGAGTGGCCTGCTGGAGGCTCCCCTGAGCAGGACAGCCCTCCTGCAAGCCGCAGCCCAAGGGAGACCAGCTCCTGCGATCCCCAGCCAGCTCAACCATTGGACCCACTGTCCAGGAAGGTGCGCTGGAGTCCAGGCTGTTGGGAAGGAAGAAGGAGATTCAGTAAAGTTAGGAAAGGAGAGCTTCCTCCTGGGGCCCAGCACTGGTGGCAGCTTCCTTGCCCTCCTCTTCCTCCTCCCCTTCTTCCTCCTGCTGCCCCCAAGGTGGCTCGGGTGGGTGCCGGGGCAAGAGGGGTGCCTGGGGGGGAGCAGCCAGGCTGGCAGAGGGGCTGGCAGGGGCCATGCAGCACCAGCCCCCACCGTGGATCCATCGCATGGGCAGAGGGCAAGACTGGGCAGCACAAAGTCCCAGCTGAGGCAGCTGCTAGGCCAGGGGTGGCGGGGACCCCTGACAATGCAGCAGTGGCCGCCGCTGCCACCACAGCCGCTGCCTCCCATCCTGCTCCCCCTCCCCACCCGTTCAGTTGAGGACATGGCAGAGGCTGGGCTGGGGGCAGCGGGACCCCCAATGATGCTGCAATAAGAGAGAGAGAGAGAAAGAGAGGAAAGAAAGAGAAACAGAGGACAAGAGAGAGGAAAGAGAGAGAGAAAGAGAAAGAGAGGGGAAAGAGAGAGAGAGAAGGGGAGGAAACAGAGAAAGAGAGAGAGAGAAAGAGAAAGAGAAAGAGAGGAAAGAGAGAAAGAGAGAGAGGGAAGAGAGAAACAGGGAGAGGAAAGAGAAAAAGAGGAAAGAGAGAAATCGGGAGAAGAAAGAGAAAAAGAGGAAAGAGGGAAAGAGAGAGGAAAGAGAGAGAGAGAAGAAAGAGAGGAAAGAGAGAGAGAAGAGAGAGAGGAAAGAGAAAGAGAGGAAAAAGAGAAAGAGAGGAAAGAGAGAAACAGGAAAGGAGAGAGGAAAAGAGAAAGAGGGAGGAAAGAGATAGAGAAAGAGAAAGAGGAAAGAGAGAGAGAAGAGAGAGAGGAAAGAGAAAGAGAAAGAGAGGAAAGAAAGAGGAAAGAGAGAAAGAGAGAAAGAGAGAGGAAAGAAAGAAAGAGGAAGAGGAATGGCGCTTCTCCAACCAGGCTAGGTGGAGCCGGCGGAGCGGCCTTCATGCCCCCCTCCCCAGCCAGCTGGATGGGGGGTTGGGGGTCACCACAACATGAGGAACTGTATTAAAGGGTCGCGGCATTAGGAAGGTTGAGAACCACTGCTCTAGTGGTTCTTCTATAAAAAAAAGCAAATCGTCCGCAAATGCCTGGGTCTTACATTCTTCTGTCTTAATCTGTAATCCTTTTATCTCTTTATTAGTTCTGATTTGGGTTAATAGCACTTCTAAAGTCAAAATGAAAAGTAGAGGTGACATTGGACATCCCTGTCTTACTCCTTTATTTATTTCAAAGCTTTTCATATTATCCCCATTAATTATCACACTGGCCTTTTGTATCTTATATATCGCCTTTATCATGTTCTCAAATTTCCCTCCAAATTTCATATCCTCTATTTGTTGGAACATAAATTGCCAACTAAGATTGTCAAATGCTTTCTGGTCATCTAAGAAAATTAGTGCCACCTGTTTTCCATGGTGTGCTTCATAATATTCTAAGACATTTAACACCGTTCTTGTGTTATTCCTAATTTGCCTTGTGGATAAAAAGCCATTTTGATCTGAATGTATTATATCATTTAATATTAGTTTCAATCTTTCTGCGATAGTGGTAAAAATTTTATAATCTGTGTTCAACAGTGAGATTGGCCTATAATTTTTGATCTATTTGGGGTCTGTGCCTTCTTTTGGGATAAGGGATATAGTAGCTTCTATCCAGGAGTCTGGTAATTTGGCTTTCTCCAACACATCATTGTACATCTCTAATAGTATCTTTTCAAAATCTTCATAAAGAGTCTTATATACTTCCCCTGGAAGACCATCTGGCCCCAGGGTTTTGTTATTTTTTTTGCTTTTGCACCGCGGTTTTTAATTCCAAGGCTGTTATTTCCTTATTCAATATTTCTCTCTGTCCTTCCTTCAGTTCTGGCAAGCCGTTAACCTTTAAGTATTGTTTTATATTTTCCACATCTATTTTCTCCTTTTTGTATAGTAACTCGAAATAATTCTGAATTATTTCTTTCTTTTTATCCATTTTATATTGCAACTCTCCATTTTCATCCTGTAATTCCTGAATAAATATTTTCTCCTTCTCTTTTTTAATTTATAAACAGGTGGCAAGAAAATAGGAGAACTCAGGCACCACACAGGTTATGTAGAAAGTAAACACAGGGTCAATCAAAAAAGACTCAAATGTCTATACATCAATGCACAGAGTATGAGCAATAAACATGGTAAATTAGAAATTCAGGTAAATGAGGGCAGATATGATATTGTTGCCATTACGGAAACTTGGTGGGATGAAACCCATAAATGGAACACATAGCTAGAGGAATTTAAATTATTTAAAAGAAACAAACCAAATAAAAGAGGAGGTGGAGTTGCTCTCTATATAAGAAATAACTACATCATTACAGAATTAGAGCACAACAACGATGAATGCATTTGGGTCAACATAAAAAGGGAAAAATGACATTGCCATAGGGGTATACTATAGGCCACCCAACCAAACAGAAGAAATAAATGAACTTTTTGCTAGTCAGTTAACTAAGGTATGTAGGAAGCACATCACAATAGTAATTGGGGACTTTAATTACCCTGACATCAATTGGTAGACAAACTCTGCACCAAGTGGAAGATCAAACAGATTCCTGACAAACCTAGCAAACAACTTTGTCTCCCAAAAAGTAGAGAAGGGAACTAGGGGATCAGCCATATTGGATCTAATTCTTTCTAACAGGGATGAAATGATAGAAGAGGTTGAAGGCACAGGAACCTTGGGGGGGAATGATCATGCAATTTTGGAATTCAACATTATTCAAGCACAAGCAATAGAACACAATCAAACTAGAGTCTTGGACTTTAAGAGAGCTAATTTCAATAAACTTAGAGAGAGCTTGGGAAGGATTCCATGGATGAGAATCCTCAAGGAGAAAACAACTCAAGAAGCTTGGGAAATTTTGAAAAGTGAGATAATAAAAGTCTAGCACAATACCAACGAAGAAGAAAAATAACAGCTCTCAAAAGAAACCAGCATGGCTGCATAAAGAACTCTCTGATAAATTGAAAGACAAAAAGGAGAAGTATAACAAGTGGAAAGAGGGGTACATAACTAAGGCAGAATATCAGCAAATAGCCCGAGCCTGCAAAGATGAAGGGAGGAAAGCTAAGGCTCAGAATGAACTAAGGCTTGCGACCAAAGTCAAAAATAACACAAAAAGCTTCTTTCAACATGTAAGAAACAATAAAAAGGTCAAGGAAATGATTGGTCCATTAGAAGGTGACATGTAACAGGGAGAAAGTAGAACTATTTAACTCATTTTTTGAATCTGTCTTTACACAAAGGGAAAAAACAGCCCAACCTATTAAAAACAGTTCCTCAAAAAATAGATTAGAAACATAAGTTAAGATAAGCAAGAAAATGGTAATGAGCACCTGTCCAGCCTGGACAAGTGTAAGGACCCACTTCAAACCCACATCTTAAAAAAGCAGAACTCTTGAAAACACTTTCATCCAACAGGAACTTTTATTAAGAGTAGTTCATAGCAGGCATAATAGACAGGATCTGAGGGATTCCCTTACAGATCGATATTTTAAAATGTCCCTAAGCAAACCCCACCCACAGTTCATCAGGCCGGTTCAGACTGGCAAATCCCCAGGTGTTAAATCCATCAATGGGAAAGGAAAGATAACATCAGTCTGGCTCCATTTGTACATGATCATTCCACAGCTTTTCACACCTCATTTTGAGGATGGAGAAATAAACCAGAGGTTTGTATCTCTTCCCCCCCCCCCTTTTTTTCCTAGCTGCCCAGTTAGGAGATGTTCAGAGGGATGCATAGTATAGAAGGCAATTTGTTACATTGTAATAGGTAGCAGATATGAAGGCAAATAAACAAAAGATTACATTGTAGTGAATAGAGGAAGTGAAAGGAATAAACCCACATGCATATCTCCCCTCCCCCTTGGGAGTATGGCAGAATCCAGGGAAAGGTGAGAATTGGTTTTAGATCAGAGGGGATAGATAGAAAGAAAATATAACTGAATTCTGACGTACTGCCCCCCTTAAAAATAAGAGAGATCCACTTGTAGAGAAAATAAAACAGGTATAAAAGTTAGTCTGGTTTGTTGGGATATTCTGTATGAAACTTCTTGAGCAATTTTGGGGCTCTGACATGACATTTATGGACCCACTCATTTTGTGAGGAGGGAAGATGTTTCCATGCTACTAGGTATAGAATTGTCCCATGATACCTCCTAGAGCAGACATGTCAAACACAAGGCCCAGGGGCCAGATGCGGCCCGCAAAGTGGTTTCATGTGGCCCACGAAGCCATTCTGGAAACAGTGAGGGAATGGCCCCCTCTGCCTTAGCCCTGGCCCAGGCCAGCCGGGAGTCAATGTACAATTTTGTGATGGCCATCTATGCTGAAACGCATTCAGTCTTAGCTCCACAAGGCCATCAAGAAATAGTGAGGAACCAGCCCCTGCCGTGTCAGCCCCGCCCCCTGGGTGCATGCTGAGCAGGTGTGACCTTTGTGAGGAATGAAGAAATGCACCATCGCCTTGAAGTGACCAGCAAATGGCCCTCGCCTTCACATATCCTGCTTGATGGGCTCGGGGGAAGGGTATCAGCAGGCAGTGGGGCACTCCTTGCAGCGCCAAGAGGAGAAGTGCGATGCTGCCCAGGCCCCAGTCTGCCCGGTTTTGGCAAGCAGCCAGGCGGCGTGAATCTGATGAGAAGTGCAATGCTGCCTAGCCCCCAGCCTGCCCAGTTTCAGCAGGCAGCAAGGTGCAAAGCTGACCAGCTTTGCACCATCCGGCTCAACCTCTCGGCGCTATGAGAGCATCCTGCTGCCTGCTGAAATCAGGCAGGCTGACGGCTGGGCAGCCTCATGCTTGTTTTTGGATTCGTGCTGCCCGGCTCTCTTGGCGCTGTGAGGAGAGTGCCCCGCTGCCTGCCGAAACCGGGCAGGCTGAGGACTGGGTGGCATTGCACAGGTAATGTTGACTCATGGCATCCCCTCCCCCAGAGCCCACTAAGCCAGATATGTGAAGTAGATGAGGACCATGTGCCAGCCACTTTCAGGAGGTGGTGCATTTCTTCATTCCTCACAAAGGTGACACCTCCCCAGCTGTTTTTCTTGCCTGTTTTTCTCCCTCCCTCATTTCAAATATATTCCCACCACTCTGTACTTAGGAAGGAAGGAAGGAAGGAAGGAAGGAAGGAAGGAAGGAAGGAAGGAAGGAAGGAAGGAAGGAAAGAAGGAGAGGGAGGTTCTGGGGGAAGTCCTGCCTTAGTCTTGCCCTGCTGCCCTTTCACCATCCCCTTGCCCCCTCCTCCTGGCCTATCTTGGGGGTCTCCCATTTTATTGCTAAGGAAGCTTTGGATACAAAGCCGCGTTTCCTCCCATGGAGAGGGAATGGGCTTCCCTCTGACTTTGCCCTCATACCCATCATGAGCAACCTGTCTAAGGAGAGCAAGCATAGCAGCAGCAGCCTTGAGGACCAGGTAAGTGCAGCTGGGTGCCCCCTTGGGGAAGTGGGGCTGGGCTTGGTCTATGGGTGCTCGAGGGCCAGGCTGGGTGTTTGACCTCTGCTGCCCAGGGCTGTGGGCAGCCCACACTACCATCCAACCCCCCTCCCCCGCATGGCCTGAGAGGAACAGTGAGGCTCCTCCAGTGGACCATGCCTTGGCACTTGCCATGGTGTCACTCCCTTCTGCCAGAGACTCTCAGATCTATCCCACTCCTGCCCAGGCCCCCCAGATACCCTTGATGCAAACGATGTAGGGCTGGCCACGTCCACCCAGTAGGCCACACCCACTCTATCCACACCCACCCAGTAGGCTGCACCCATCCTGGCCACACCCACCAATCCCCCAGAGGGCAACCACAATGCTGATGCAGCCCTCAATGAAATTGAGTTTGACACCCCTGGCTTAAAGTAATTTGATTATATTGATTTATAAACAAATAACTAAACAAATAAAGTTAGTTTGTTCTTTTCAGTGTTAATTACAATGAGATACCTTTCAGAACCTTTCATTTTTATATCTGTCATTGTAATGTCATAGCTGCTAGCCCTTGAAAATATGTCAGTTGTGAAACTTTGATAGCAATTAAAAAAAGAGCAAACCCTGATGATATATGCATAATTATAGTTCTACAGTTTTAATAAATCATAACTCAGAAAACACATATTGCTTGTACAAGTTTCTATCTGAGTTCCCAACATCTCCAAGCAAAGCTAGAAATTCTTTTTCCTGAAACCCAGAGACCTATTGCCAGTCAGTTTCAACAATAATTAGATGTGTCTGTGTATTATGAAACACAATACCTAGAAAGATAGGTCTATCATAACTTGACTTCAGCAATTCAGATTCCCGTTATATGGCAGAAAAGAGATACGGGAAATTCTAAATTGTTGTTGCTATTACTTTGTGCAACTTCATATAAGTAACTTACATAGAAGAGACTTGGAAATGTACATGGTTGTAGTTGTTCACACATGGATATCATATATGGAGATATCTTCTAGGCTCAAAAAGTCCACTCAAATCAAGAAACACCTCAGCAAATATAATGAACAAAAATGTATAGTCTTCAAAAAAATTGTAGATCTAGGTTTTTTGACATCTACTTTGACTTTTGCTGAGGTGTATAAACTGTCATATGAATACCGTCTAAAAATAGTAATAACTTTAATCAGAATTATAATTTCCTTAATTTCTTGCCTTGGCTGTTGGCTGCAATAGAGAAACCTAGAAGGCACCAGTTTGCCTAAGCCATGATAGAACTTAGTTTTATATACCTACTTATCTCAAATTGAGATTAACAATGAAGAAATGATTCAGATATTTGACCTTATGATCAGAATAAATGGAATGACTATTGAAAAGAGTTTCTCACCGCCTTTTTTCACTGCTTAATTTTTCTTTTCTTTTCCCCTTCCTATTCAATTCTATGTTCTCTCCGTACTTCTACTTTATTTCTATTCTTTGGTCTTGGTGGAGATATTTTGGTTATAATGAGAAAGCTTTTTTTTTTATTGAGAATTTTTAAAAGTTTTACAAATATACAACCAAAAAAAAAAAATCAACCCTCACCCCATCCCTCCCAAGCCCACCCCTCCCTCCCCCCTCCCCGAACTTCCCAGAACTGAATATAGGCTTATCTAAAATTTGAAAATATCTAAACAAATTTTACATCTTATAATAATAGAATATATATAAACATTAATAAAAAAAATACTTAAAAGAGAAAAAAAGAAAGAAAGGAAAGAGAGAGAGAAAGAGAAAGAGAAGAAAAAAAAGATAAAAAAGAAAAAACAAGAAATGGAAAAAGAAAAGAAAAAACAATCTATACAAATTATAAGAAAGCTAAATGATATTTTTCCATATCCAAATTATATTGTATAAAATTTATCCATTTTTCCCATACAACAAAAAATTTCTCTTGAGATTGCTCCTTTAAGAAAGCCGAAATCTTTGCCATTTCCGCCAAATAAGAAACTTTATAAAACCACTCTTGCAAAGTAGGCAAAGAATCCTTCTTCCAATATTGTCCAACTAACAGCCTAGCGGCTGTAATCAAATTTAACATCAGTATAACTTCCTTAGCATCACAATCAGTAATAATACCTAATAAAAATAATTGCGGGGTAAATTTTACCCTCCTTCTAAAAATTCTTTGAATATTCCACCATATCTTAATCCAAAAGGCTTTTATATTTTTACACGACCACCAAATATGAAAATAAGTAGCATCCAAACAACCACATCTCCAACATTTAGGCTGTAGATCAGGGTACATAATGGACATTTTCTTTGGATCAAGGTGCCATCTGTAAAACATTTTATAAAAATTCTCTCTTAAATTCTGTGCTTTTGTGAATTTAACATTCCTCACCCAAATGAGTTCCCAAGTATCCAGTGAAATTGATTCACCGATATTTTGTGCCCATTTAATCATACAATCTGTAATTAATTCAGATTCTGAGTCCATTTCCACTAAAACCCCGTAAACCCTCTTAATATGGGTTGGTCTTTGATCCCTTACTTGTTTGATAAGATTTTCATCTTCTCTAAGCCATCCCATATTACAATCCGTCTTCCATCTATCCACTATTTGTCTATATTGAAACCATGAATAAGTAAAATTTTCATGTGTTAAATCTTCCAAAGATTTTAACTGCCAATTTTGACCATCCCATCTAAGTAGTTGTATATAAGAAACCGTATCCATCTTGACTCCTTTCTTTATTCCCTCTATCGCATGCCAAGGTATGGCCCATAATGGTATTTTAAAATCACTTCTATAATATTTCCTCCACACCCTAAGCAAAGAAATTCTTATAATATGAGATTTAAAAACCCGGTCCATTTTTTTATTAAAAATTAAATAGGCATGCCATCCAAAAAGTAAATCCCAGCCTTCCAAATGGAGTATTTCTACATTTGTTAAATTCACCCAATCACTAATCAATGTTAGTACCACCGCATCATAATACAATTTCAAATTTGGTACCTTGAGTCCACCTCTCTCACGGAGATCTTGCATAATTTTAAGTTTGACCCTTGGTTTCTTCCCTGCCCAAATAAATTTGTTAATACCTTTCTGCCATTCATTTAAGTTAAGTTCATTCTTTAAAATAGGTAACATTTGAAACAAAAAAAGAAACTTTGGCAGAACATTCATTTTAATAACTGCAATTCTACCCATAAGAGATAACTGTAAATTATTCCAGTTCATTAAATCCTTCTGTACCCCAATCCACAACTTTTCATAATTATTTTTGTACAGTTTTGCATTAGAAGCAGATAGTGTAACCCCCAAATATTTTACCTTGTCAACAACTTCAAAGTCTGTTTATCACAATTGGTCATATTTTTTGGCAATATTTTGGTCTTATTATTATTAATTTTAAAACCCGAGACACACCCATATTGCTGAATCAGTTGTAATAATTTAACTACCGAATAAGTAGGTTGATACAAAGTAACAACCAAGTCATCTGCAAAAGCTCTTAACTTATATTCTTTTTTATTAATTTCTATTCCTTTTATTTCTTGAGACTCCCGAATTTTAATCAACAAAATTTCCAATGTTAAGACAAACAATAACAGAGGGGACAGGGAGTTAATTGATACGGAACAACCCTGTCCCCGGCAATTTAAAAACTATAGGGCTATCAGTGCATGTGGCATAGATGTGTGTGTGGACAAGAATACCAATCTTGCTACCAATCAAAATGAAGCCTCTAATAGCGAGTGCCACATAAAGTGCACTAACCAAATAGGTGGTAAGACAATAGGGGAACTCAGGCACCACACAGGTTATGTAGAAAGGAAACACAGGGCCACCCACAAAGGACTCAAATGTTTATACACCAATGCACAGAGTATGAACAGCAAACAGGGTGAACTAGAAATTCAGGTTAACGAGGGCAGATACGATATTGTTGCCATTACGGAAACATGGTGGGATGAAACTCACACATGGAACACACAGCTAGAGGGATTTAAATTATTTAAAAGAAACAGACCAAATAAAAGAGGAGGTGGAGTTGCTCTCTATATAAGAAATAACTACATCTCCACAGAAATAGAGTACAACAATGATAAAAACTGTCTTGAATGCATTTGGGTCAATATAAAAGGGGGGGGGAAATGACACTGCCATAGGTGTATACTACAGACCACCCAACCAAACAGAGGAAATAGATGAACTTTTTGCTAGTCAGCTAACTAAGGTATGTAGGAAGCACACCACAATAGTAATGGGGGACTTTAACTACCCTGACATCAACTGGGAGACAAACTCCGCACCAAGTGGAAGATCAAACAGGTTCCTGGCAAACCTAGCAGACAACTTTGTCTCCCAAAAAGTAGAGAAGGGAACTAGGGGATTAGCCATTTTGGATCTAATTCTCACTAACAGAGATGAAATGATAGACGGTGTTGAAGCCATAGGAACCCTGGGAGGAAGTGATCATGCAATATTAGAATTCAACATTATAGAAGCACAACCAATAGAACACAGTCAAACTAGAGTCTTGGACTTCAAGAGAGCTAATTTCAATAAACTTAGAGAGGGCTTGGGAAGGATTCCATGGATGAGAATCCTCAAGGGGAAAACAACTCAAGAAGCTTGGGAAATTTTGAAAAATGAGATAATAAAAGCACAGTCTAGCACAATACCAACAAAGAGGAAAAATAACAGCTCTCAAAAGAAACCAGCATGGCTGCATAAAGAACTCTCTGACAAATTGAAAGATAAAAAGGACAAGTATAGAAAGTGGAAAGAGGGGAACATAACTAAGTCAGAATATCAGCAAATAGCCCGAGCCTGCAAAGATGAAGTGAAGAAAGCCAAGGCTCAAAATGAACTAAGGCTTGCGACCAAAGTCAAAAATAACAAAAAAAGCTTCTTTCAACATGTAAAAAACAAGAAAAAAGTGAAGGAAATGATTGGTCCATTAGTGGGTGGAAGTGGCAAGAAGGTGACAAGCAACAGGGAGAAAGCAGAACTATTTAACTCATTTTTTGCATCTGTCTTTACACAAAGGGAAAAAACAGACCAACCTATCAAAAATAGTGCCATAAAAAACAAAACAGAAACACAAGTTAAGATAGGCAAGAAAATGGTTAGGGAGCACCTGTCCAGCCTAGATGAGTTCAAATGCCAGGACCAGATGGATTACACCCCAGAGTTCTCAAGGAACTGGCAGATGTGATATCGGAGCCACTGAACTATATTTTTCAAAGATCCTGGAACACAGGGGAACTACCAGAGGACTGGAAAAGAGCTGATGTAGTTCCCATCCTCAAAAAAGGAAAAAAAATGGATCCAGGAAATTACAGACCTATCAGCCTGACCTCAATACCTGGGAAGATCCTGGAAAAGATAATCAAACAACGAATCAACGAACACCTAGAGGCAAACAAAGTCATTACTAAAAGCCAACATGGGTTTGTCAAAAATAGATCATGCCAGACAAATCTTATTGCATTCTTTGACCAAGTGACAAAATTAGTGGATCAGAGGAATGCTGTGGACATAATTTACTTGGACTTCAGTAAGGCATTTGATAAAGTAGATCACAACCTACTACTTGACAAGATAGAAAAATGTGGGGTAGACAGAACCACCACCAGATGGATCCGTAGCTGGCTGACCGGCCGTACTCAGCGAGTGGTCCTCAATGGAACTGCATCTATATGGAGGGAAGTGTGTAGTGGGGTGCCCCAGGGCTCTGTTCTGGGCCCAGTACTCTTCAACATCTTCATCAACGATTTGGATGAAGGGATAGATGGGGAACTCATCAAATTTGCAGATGACACCAAGCTGGCAGGAATAGCCAACACTCCAGAAGACAGGCTTCAGGTACAGAAGGATCTGGACAGACTTGAACACTGGGCACTAACTAACAAAATGAAATTCAATGGTGAAAAAAGCAAGGTTCTACATTTAGGCAAGAAAAACCAAATGCACAAGTACAGCATAGGTGGCACCATGCTCAATAGTAGTAACTGTGAGAGGGACCTCGGAGTCCTAGTAGACAATCACTTAAATATGAGCCAGCAGTGTGCTGCAGCTGCCAAAAAGGCCAACACAGTGCTAGGCTGCATTAACAGAGGGATAGAATCAAGATCACGTGAAGTATTAATACCACTCTTCAATGCCTTGGTAAGGCCACACTTGGAATACTGCATCCAGTTTTGGTCACCACGATGTAAAAAAGATGTTGAGACTCTAGAAAGAGTACAGAGAAGAGCAACAAAGATGATTAGGGGACTGGAGGCTAAAACATATAAGGAACGGTTGCTAGAATTGGGTATGTCTAGTTTAACGAAGAGAAGGACAAGGGGGGACATGATAGCAGTATTCCAATATCTCAGGGGCTGCCATAAAGAAGAGGGAATTAAGCTATTTTCCAAAGCACCTGAAGGCAGGACAAGAAGCAACGGGTGGAAACTAATCAAGGAGAGAAGCAACCTAGAACTAAGGAGAAACTTCCTGACAGTGAGAACAATTAATCAGTGGAACAGCTTGCCTCCAGAAGCAGTAAATGCTCCAACACTGGAAGTTTTTAAGAAGAGACTAGACAGCCATTTGTCCGAAATGGTGTAGGGTTTCCTGCCCGAGCATGGGGTTGGACTAGATGACCTCCAAGGTCCCTTCCAACTTTACTATTATTATTATTATAATGGGCATCCCTGTCTTGTACCTTTTTCTATTGTAAAAACCTCTGATAAACCCCCATTTACAATAAGTTGAGCAGTCTGTTTTTGATATATATTAGATAAAACTTGTAATATATTTTGTCCAAAATTCATCTCCTTAATTAAACATAACATAAACTGCCAATTCAACTGGTCAAAGGCTTTTTCAGCATCCAAAAATATCAGCCCTGCAGGGACTTGGTTGTTTTTATCTAAATATTCTAATAAATTAATAATTTGTCTAACATTATTTTTCATATACCTTCCAGTTATAAAACCCGATTGGTCCTTATGTATAAGCTGCTGCCAAACCCCCATGAACCTATTGGCTATAATTTTTGCAAAAATTTTATAATCCACATTTAAAAGAGATATGGGCCTATAGTTCTTAGGCAAGGTGAGATCTTGGTCCTCTTTTGGAATCAAAGATATAAAAGCATTACGCCATGACGGAGGGATCTTTAAGCCCTTAATATATTATTAAAAAGCTCACATAACGGTTGAGTCATCTCTTCTACTAAAGTTTTATAATAAATAGACGTCAAACCATCCGTACCCGGCGCCTTGCCTAATTTCAATTGCTTAATAGCTATCACAACTTCCTCATTGGTAATTACACCATTAATCTCTTTTTTCTGATCTTCTGTTAATTTAGGAAAATTAGCTTTACTTAAATAATTGTTTATATCTGTAGTTTGTACATTAGTACTCTTATATAATTTTTGATAATAATCTAAAAAAGATTTCTTTATCAATTCTTTCTGATAAACCAATTTACCATTATAATTTATTTTATCTATAATTCTCTGTCTCTGTTTCTTTCTTAACTGATAAGCCAACCATCTCCCTGGTTTGTTAGCATTACAAAATGTATTTTGTTTCATGAACAATAAGTTGGTTGCAGCTTGATCAGCCATCAACATATTAAATTGTGTTTTTAACAATTCTATAGCTCCTTTAACCTTTTCATCTAAAGGATTTGAAATTAAAAGTTTCTCTTTTAATTTAATCTCATCTTCTAATTCTTTACGTTTCTGAGTCTGCTTCTGTCTATGAAAATTGTTCATATTTATCAAAATCCCACGCATAAAGGCTTTACTTGCATCCCATACCATTGACATTGATGTTCCCTTATTCATATTTAAAGCAAAATATTCCTTTAAACATTCCTTTAGTTTTTGAACATTTTTTTCTTGTTTAAATAAATTCTCATTCAACCTCCAGGATCTCCTCTCTTCTTTCTCAGCAACCAATTCCATCCAGACTGGACTATGGTCTGTCAATGTCCTAGGAAAGATTTTAATATTCTTCACCCTGTTATATAAATCTGTTGTAATCAAAAAGAAGTCAATCCTTGAAAAGGATTTGTGTCTGTCTGAAAAAAAAGTAAAATCTCTTTCCTCTTGATTACGTTCACGCCAATAGTCTCTCAATTCCCAATCTTCTTTCAATTCAAAAAAGGCTTTAGGTAGTTTAGCCTGTTTGAAAAAAATAGAAGAACCTTTTTTGTCCTTTTGTGTATCTAAAACACCATTCCAGTCTCCCATTAATATCACAGACCTATAGTCCAACAGAGTTATTTTCTGATGTAACAACTTATAAAATTGTTCCTGTTGCTGGTTTGGTGCATACAATCCCACAATAAGTATTTTCTTACCATATAAACCAAGTTCAACCATAACATATCTTCCTTGTGGATCTGATTCTACCAAACAAGCTGGTAAATTTTGCTTAACATAAATTACCACACCCCCTTTTTTCCCAGGGGCAGGAGATATAAAATGAGATCCCAAACGAAGGTTAGCTAAGTATTTTTGATCTTTAAGTAAAATATGAGTTTCCTGAAAACAAATAATGTCATTGTTGTGTTGCTTTAAATAATGAAAAATTTTCTTCCTCTTCTGGGGAATGTTTAAACCGTTAACATTCCAGGTCAGGAACTTTGCCATCTCCCTCAACCAGGAGCCTGGAGAAGATTCCCTCAAGATCTGCTACTGAAGAATGTATTGCAGAACTTTTGGGTCTTGCTCCTCCCACCGGCATTGAAACAATCTGATGAGCAGATTCTTTAGCTTCTTTCTTCGGTTGCTCCTTTTCCTTACGTTTATATGCTGCACGGGTCATTCTCTGTTCTTTAACCTCTGCTTGACACATCCATTCCACCTGCCCAGCAGCCATCAAGCCTGATCCCTCAGACTGCTGTTCCTCCTCTTTATCACTCAAGGCTTTCTGAATAAATGAAGATAAGCCTGCACCCAGGACCGTGTTATAAAATTCTTTAGCTTTAGCAACTGTGTTAAGTCTATACCGTGTCCTCGCATGGCTCAAAACAATACCCATCGGAATCTCCCATCTAAATGAAATCAATCTTGCTTTAAGTTCATTTGCTAAAAAAGCAAAATCTTTTCTGCTTCTTAAGATTTTGGATGGGATTTCCTTTAAAATAATAATATCTTGAGCAGCAATCTGGAATCTTTTGTTATAAAAAGCTTGTAAAATCTGATTACGCAGAGACTTCTTAGCAAAGTAGATCACCACATCTCTAGGCAAATTCTTCTATTTCGCAATCCAAGAATTAACTCTGTAGATTTTTTCCACTTCTCCACGTAATTCATCTTTGTCTATATTCAGAACAACAGCCAAATCATTAATCACCATTTCCATCAGATCTTGATTCTTATCTTCTTTAAGGCCTCTGATTCTCAAAGCATGTTCCATCTGTCTGTACTGAAACATAAGGATATCATCTTGTGAGGTTTCCACTTTTTTTTCCATATCTTGAAATTTATAATCCAAAAATTCTACTTTTTCTTCAACTTCTTCCACTCTGGAGTCCAGCTTCACAACCACAGAAGCCAATCCAGATAAAGCTGAGACTATGTCTTCCCTCAAAATAGTATTATTCTGTACAAAAAGCTCCTTCATTTCCTTCTTCAATTCTTCCTTAGTTTCAGATTTGCTCTGTTCCAAAAGTTGCTTCACTTCCTCCCTAAATTGAGACACAGCCTTTCCCATTATATCCTTTAAATCTTGTGCAGATGGGCCTGATGGGGGAGGAGAAGGTGGAGATATAACCTTAGGTTGTTGCACCGGTGGTATTACTTTAGGTTGTTGTTGAACAGTTGCAGTAACAGGAGAAGAAATCACCTTAGAAGCTATAGAAGCTGGTTGTCTCTTTGAAGCCATTTTAAAGTATCTTTCTTTCTTCTTAAAAAAGGGAAAAAAAGTACTTAAATCCTTACAAATAAAAAGACCAGGAAAAATACAATAAAAATAAAAACTCCCAAGGCAGTTTAAAAGAAGAAAAAAGACTTAAGAAAAAAAACAATGTTAAGCATACAGTTCAATCAGTCCGTCTTTTCTTTCCCGAGATAGGAAAAAAAACTTTCAAAACGCCATTTTACTTTCACTCTCACTTTCTGCCCAAAGAAAAGAAAGTGAAAAAAAAATCAGCTTATACTAAAAAAAAAAAATTAAAGAAAATAAATCTCTAACTCTTAAGTAAAATCCTTTAAACAGTTCTGTCCGCTTTAAAAGTCACTCACCAAGCAGCTTTGAGTGCGGAGATGGTAGCGGCGTTTTGCTTTGCTTCCAAAGAAGCAAAGACAGCTGAGAGGCGGAGAAGGCAATGAACTCCGAGGGAGCACTCTTTCTACCCCTGTAAAAAAAAAATCCAGGGAAGGTTAAGAGGTTCTACCTCTATTCATGCAGTCTCTACCCCTTCCCTTCGCCCGGGAAGGGGATTTCGAGCCACGAGCCAGCTGATGAACGCTGTGCTCCGCGGATCTGACACCGTCTCAGAGGGACGGCTACAAGGTAGCCGCCATCATCGCCGCTTTAACCACCGGAAGTCTATAATGAGAAAGCTTATGATGCAAGCTAGAGGAAAGTTTCTAAAACAGGCTAAGGATTCTTGTTCAAATTGCTAAATTTGATATTCTCATGACAGTTATGTTATTTTTTTGCATGTTGTATTTTATCTATATGAAATCTTAATTGTCTTTATAAATATTTTATTTTCAATATGAAAGGCTGGATAATGAATAGCACAATTAAAGTCAACTTCTGGACTGAGTGTAAGGACTCACCCACTTTGCGTCTAAAGAAGACAGAACTCTTGGAATAATTCTTCCAACAGGAATCCTTTATTAAGAGAAAATGGTTGCAGGCGTTCTAGACAGGATTTGGGGTCCAAGCTCTCCAATTCAAAGTTTTAAGGGGTTCCTCAGTAGCTCCACCCAATCAACACCCTCTTCCAGCGACAGTCTCAGGCATTACACTTCCACCCCCTTTTCATTACTGCCCGGCTGGATGAAGACTTCAAAGAAACTACATGAAAGGAAATAGCCCCATTCTTATGGTTAGTTCTTATGCAATACACACATTCAGTTCCTTTGAAGTATACTGAAGGAAGTGAGGGCCATCAAGCCCCTTTGTTCACCCGCTTCTCTTCCTCTTATGGCAGAATCCAGAGAAGGCAGAATTGGGGTTTTCTATATTTGATACTAGAGATGAAATATAATTGGATTCTGACATCTGGCCCCCTCAAAAATAAGAGAGATCCACCTGAAAGAAAACAAAACAGGTGCAAAAGTTAGTCAGGCTTGTTAGGATACTCTGTGTGAAACTTTTTTAATAGCTTCGGGGCTCTGACATGACGTTTATGGACCCACTCGTTTTGTGAGGCAGGGAGGTGTTTCCAGGCAACTAGGTACTGAGTCGCTCCATGATATCTCCTAGAGTCTAGGATTTCCTTTATTTCGAAGTGTTGTTCACCCTCCACCATGATTGGAGGTGGTGGTGGGGGATTTTTGGCCATAGAGGTGACTGATGCTCTCTTTTCAGCAAGCTGCAATGAAAAATTGGGTGTATTTGCCTGAGATTTTTGGGTAATTCTAATTCTACTGTTACTGGGTTTATGATCCTTTTAATTGGAAAAGGCCCTATATATTTTGGTCCAAGTTTTTTACAGGGTTGTAGGGACTTTAGGTATTTTGTAGATAGATACACCATTTCACCAATAATGAATGGTGCAGGCTCCATTCTTTTTTTATCGGCTTGTGCTTTGTATGCCTGCCTAGCTTCATCTAGTGCTTTTCTAACTATTGGCCAGGTATTTTGTAGTTTTTCCATCCATTCTTTCAGTGATGGGATCGTTGGTTCGTTTGGGGTTAATTCTGGCATGGGGTTGAAACTTTGACCGATGCCTATTTGAAAAGGAATGTAACCTGTGCTGGAGTGGACTGCATTATTGTAGGCAACTTCTGCAAAAGGGAGTACGTCCGCCCACTCGGTCTGCTGGAAACTAAGAAAACATCTTAAATATTGCTTAAGTACGGAGTTCATTTTTTCAGCCGCCCCATTTCCTTGTGGGTGGTGGCTAAATGTCAGTCCCTGAGTGGTTCCTAAGAGGGATAAAAATTCCTTCCAAAATGCAGACGTAAATTGCACCCCCCTGTCAGAGATGATGCGTTGGGGTGCACCATGCAATCTGTAAATGTGCTGGATGAAAAGTTTTGCTAAGGCTTTTGCAGTGGGAATCTTTTGGCAAGGGATAAAGTGCACCTGTTTGGAAAACAAGTCCATGACCGTCCAGACAACAGTATTCCCATTGCTTTCTGGCAATTCCACTATAAAATCCATGGCTATTTCTTTCCAGGGGGCTGAGGGACTTGCCACTGTTTGTAGTAGTCCTGGCAATTTCCCTTGCAACCTCTTTGCAATGGCACATTTTGGACAACTGGCTATATAACTTTCAATGTCCTTTTTCATGGATGGCCACCAAAATTGCTGTTTAATTAAGTGTAAAGTTTTTACAAATCCAAAATGCCCTGCTGATTTTGTGTCATGGCAAAGCTGCATGAATGTTACTTTTTGGGTTGTTGGTATATATAACTTTTCCCCTACCCAAGACAACCCGTCTCTCATTGTGCACACATTTCTGTTTTTCTGGAACCATCCATCTGTTCCCAAACTTTTTCTGAATTCAATTCCAGTTTGGCTGTCCAGTTGTAGTTTTAATTTGGCTTGGGTTCTTGTGGTTACTGGTGCTGCCAGTTGTGACTCTGCCATTATTGGTTTAGAGTCTGTGGTTCCTGCACTGTTATGTTGAGGCGTGCATCTGCCAGGAAGTTCTTTCTCCCTGGTAAATGTTTGAGCTTAAATTGGAACTGGTGAAAATGCTGGGACCAGCGGGCTTGTTTGGGATTGAGTTTCCTGGGCGTTTTCAGGGCTTCCAAATTTTTGTGATCAGTTCTCACCTGGAAGGGGCTTTTGTTGCCTTCCAGGAACTGTCACCACATGAGTAATGCCCAACGTATCCCATATGCCTCCTTCTCCCATACGGCACAGCGCTGTTCTGTTTCCGTGAGTTTCTTGGATGTATATGCACAGGGTTGCAATA
Source organism: Crotalus tigris (assembly GCF_016545835.1). Taxonomy (NCBI): domain Eukaryota; kingdom Metazoa; phylum Chordata; class Lepidosauria; order Squamata; family Viperidae; genus Crotalus; species Crotalus tigris. The sequence goes on along the minus strand of NW_024100120.1, from coordinate 898,396 downwards.
CTCCATCATCATTTTCTTGTAAAAGAACAGCCCCCACTGCCACATCACTTGCATCCGCCTGTATTACGAAGGACTTGTCCATATCTGGGTGTCTTAGTACTGGTTCGGCAGAAAAAAGTCTCTTTAGTCTCTCAAACGCTGCTTGGCACTCCATTGTCCATGTTAGTGGCTGGCTATGTTTTACTGAGGATGCTCCCTTCATTTTTAGTAAGTTAGTGAGGGGCAAGGCTATCTGGGCAAATGAGGGGATGAATTGGCGGTAAAAGTTTGCAAAGCCCAGGAAACTTTGTAGTTGCTTTCTTGTGCGGGGTGGTGCCCAATCTAATACTGCTTTGACCTTCTCTGGGTCCATTTCAATGCCCTGGGGGGATATGCAATAACCTAGGTAGTCTATCCTTTCCTGCTGGAATTCGCATTTTGAGAGTTTGGCATATAGGGGGGCAGCTCGCAGCTTCTTTAAAACTGCTCTGACAAGGTTGACATGTTCCTCTTTTGTTTTTGGTGAAGATAAGAATGTCGTTCAAGTAAACAAGAACCCCCTTAAACAGGTACTCCCTTAGAACGTCATTGATTAATTGCATAAAGACTGCAGGGCCCCCTTGTAATCCAAATGGCAAGACTTTGAATTGATAGCACCCCATGGGGCAGTTAAATGCAGTCTTCCATTCGTCCCCTTCCTTAATTCTCACACGATAGTAAGCTTCCCTTAGGTCTAGTTTAGAAAAAAATTTCCTTTTCGATAAGTGTGACAGCATGTCTTTCATGAGGGGCAGAGGGTATAGGTTGCTTTCACTGATTGTATTCAGGGCCCTATAATCCACACATAAACATAAAGAGCCATCCTTCTTCTCTCTAAAAAGGACCAGGGCAGCCACTTTAGGCTTGGCTGGCTCAATGAAATCTCTCTCTAGGTTTTTTTTTATGAATTTTTCCATTTCCTCCTTCTCCTTTGGGCTCATGGAATATAATCTGGGCTTCGGGAGTTTTGCTCCAGGCTTGAATTCAATGGTACAGTCTGTGGGTTGTTGGGGGGGGGAGCTCATTCGCCCTCTCCTCACTGAAAACTTCAGTAAGGTCTTTGTATTCCTCTGGTATTTCTGCTAGTCTCTTTTCATTTCCTATGGATGCTTTTTCTATTCTTGATTCTGGTAGCCTCCCTTGGGGTTTTAAGTCATAGGGTCCCCCTTCGGGAGTTTGATTTCTGTCGTCCTCCAATTTACCCAGGGGTTCCATTTTTTTAACCATTCCATCCCTAGGATCATTGGGCATTCCATGCCTGGGGTCACCACAAACGTTATGTCCTCCTCATGTTTGCCCAGGGAGAGGTGTATTGATAGAGTGGCTAGGGTAGCTGGCACCCCCCTGCTATGGATCCATCTAACTGGCCAAATGAGATTGGTTGTTCCAGTCTCCTCAACGGAATGCCCAGATTCCCCACTAGTTTTGGGCTAATGAGGCAGCGGGTGCAGCCAGAGTCTATTAAGGCTTTCACCTTCACAGCTTCGGGCATGGGGGGAATTAATATAGTCACTGCCTTGAGGATGGGTGTGATGTGTCCACTTACCAGGGGTTCACCCTCCGAGCTGTCATCTGAGGCGTCCACCGGCCCTGCAGTGTAGGCTGGAGTTCTTTCCCCTTGGTGAGCAGAAGTGGAATTTCCATCATTCTCAAAGCAGTTTCTTTTGGCTTAGCTGAAGACTTTCCAGATTTGCTGATTGGGGATCTATCTGGGTTGTGCTGGGGGGCTTTGGAGTGGCATTCTACGGCTCGATGCCCTTCTCTTCTGCACTTGAAACACCCCATTTGCTTCTTGGCTGTAGCCGATGGTTTCACTGGTTCGTGTGTCAACTCAGGCGGGGAGCGGCTCCATTGCTTTCCTTAGCGTTGTCTCTTCAATGTGTCGATCTCTGCTTCCTCTGCCAAGATGTACCATTCCTCAAGTTGGTGTGGGTCCCCTCGGGGCAGGGAAGCATCATATAGATCATAATTTAGTCCATCTTTGAAATGGCTAAGGAGGATGTCTTCTGGCCAGTTCAGTTTGCTGGCAATGGCCCGGAATTCTTGTGTATATTCAGCCACCGGGCTTTTGCCTTGCCTCATCATTTTTATCCTTTCACGGGCTTTGTGATCAGCCAGGGGGTCTTCAAATCGTCTTCTCAGCGAGGACATGAAACAGTTGAAGTTGCTGAGTTCTGGGGCTTTGGAGTCATGCAAGTTCACCACCCAATCTGCAGCCGGTCCATCCAGGGCAGACTGCACGATCTGGATGCAGGCTTTGTCACTGGGGATGTCCTGCCCGTATTCCTCCTTGTAGCTGAGGACTTGGGTTAGGAAAAACCCCAAGCGTGCTGGCTTCCCTTTGAATTTCACCTCCAACGGCGGACGTCTTCGAATGGATCGGTGCCTCTGTTGTTGGTGGTAGTGTCTTCCGTCCAGATCGCCATCTGTGGTCCGGTAGGGTGTGGGGACTACTGGATCAGTAGATGTCCCCGGGGTTGCAGGTTCCACGTCCCCCTCGGTGTCTCTCCCTTCGCGGCTCCAGGAGCTCGGGCGGCCATAGGGCTCAGGATTCTCCTCTCCTAAGGAGCTGAGAGTTCTGAGAGTTCTCTTCATCAGGTCAATAGCTTTCTCTAGGATCTAGTCTGAGTACGGTGCCCAGCTTTCTCCCTCTTCACTTGCGTGCAGGGATTTCTCCATATCCTGTTTCCATTCTGGTTGCTTGGTCCCCCGTCTCAGGGTCACCTTTCCTGATTCCTTTCCCCACTCACTTTTCTTTCTGATGCCCATTGACCAGCGAGGCTTGTGGTCCCGTGTCTCCACCACTTCTTCTCCTGAGGAATCTGACCTCTCGGATTCCAACATCTGGCAAGGTTCCAGTTGGGTCAGCGACTCTCTTTCCAGGGAGTTCTCCCCCTTTCTTGCTCCATTGTCTGACATGGTAATTTTTTGCAAAATCCCCCGGCAAGGGTCTCCTTTCCAGGTCGTTTAATTTTGCACATCCTGTCTAATGTAAGGACCCACCCCATTTTGCATCTTAAGAAGACAGAACGCTTGGAATAATTCTTCCAACAGGCATCCTTTTTAAAGAGAAAATGGTTGCAGGCGTTCTAGACAGGACTTGGGGTCCAAGCTCTCCAATTCAAGGTTTTAAGGGGTTCCCCAGTAGCCCCACCCAATCAACCCCCTCTTTCAGTGACAGTCTCAGGCTTTACACTTCCACCCCCTTTTCATTACTGCCCGGCTGGATGGAGACTTCAAAGAAACTACATGAAAGGAAATGGCCCCATTCTTATGGTTAGTTCTTTTGCAATACACACATTCAGTTCCTTTGAAGTATACTGAAGGAAGTGAGGGCCATAAAGCCCCTTTGTTCACCCCCTTCTTTTCCTCTTATGTCAGAATCCAGAGAAGGCAGAATTGGGGTTTTCTATATTTGATAACTAGAGATGAAATATAATTGGATTCTGACACTGAGTCTAGTTTTTTCTTAATCCTGTGAACTACTGGATTCCAAGATTCAATTCAAATTCTAATCGGATCAATAATTATCACTTCCATAAAGGTATTTATACCTTTACTTCTATCTAATTTTCTCCAAATGTACAGTATATGGCTGTTAAATCCTAACATTGTCATCCAGCATCCCCAATGTCAAAAGTCTGCCCCCCGCACAGAGAAGGAAATATTTTGGGGAATATTAAAAAGGCAGAATATTATATTTCCTCAAAGGATCTTAAAGGCAGAAAAGCAGGCCCAGTTTTTCTTAATAGCCCCAAACAGAAACTGAGCAGGCCAACTCTGTAGAAATGCAGATTTTATAATCCCATTCAAAAAGACTGAGGCCCAATTCATGAGCAAATACTACCAGGCAGAAGCCCATTCAAGACAAAATATTTAGAAATCCCTTGCAGCAAAACTGATAGCTAACAGTAGCAGAATTAGATAGAATTTGAATCAGTAACCCCTCACTTAAAAATCCAACACAGGACATAGCCATCAGCCCCAGCCCCAGAGAAGCAGGACATGACTTTTAGGACATAATAGGATTAACCCACCACTATCAGAAAACCAAAAGGACACACTCAAAAGCTCAGGTTAAAGTTCATGTCTCAGGAACAGGAACAATTTATTTATTTATTTATTTATGAGACTTATATACCACTTTAAGTGCAAGCACTCTCTAAGCGGTGTACACCAGTAATCAATGTATATATATATTTACATTGCCCCCAACAATCTGGGTCCTCATTTTACCTACCTCGGAAGGATGGAAGGCTGAGTCAACCTTGAACCGGTGAGATTTGAACCACTGACCTGCTGAACACAGTCAGCTAAAGTGGCCTGCAGCACTGCACTCTAACTGCTGCGCGACCTCGGCTGCAGTACTGCCTCGGCTGCAGTACTGCCTGCAGTACTGCACTCTAACTGCTGAGCCACCTCAATTCCAAACACAAAATCCCAAGAAGGTATAAAAACCAATCACTCCCAGCTCTATGTGGTCAGCTGCCTCAGAACCACACTTCTATTTGGTTCTGCAACTCAATAAACTGGAACCTTCTTTCTAAGCAGCCTCCATCTTTATTTCCAGCATCATAGCCTCCATTTTTGTTTACTCCCAGCTTGGAACTGGACCTGAAGATTTTTCTTTCTACAATCCTAGCAAGGGGCTTTCAGGCACTAGTGTGCCTGGCTACCTTCTCTTGCAGCTCATAAGGTTGATTGATTTGTTAAAAAATATAATTTTAATTAAGTGTGCACACCCCTGGTTCCAATAAGACACAAGTCAGTGAGTTTACAGGTGGCTGGATTTAATCAGGGCATGTGTTTAGTCATATAAACAACAAACAAAGTCAGCACTGGGAGCAATTGCCTCCCAGTGCCTTACATATGTGTTTCCCAGCCAGGCCCCACCTCCTCACCTAACCAGCATCCATCGATAGACCAGGAGAGGGAAGGGCTGTTGCTATTGGTTGCTGGCCTCCTCTGCTGAAGCAGGATGGCCCCAGATGCTGTCCTTGCCCTCTCCCCCTCCCATCAGTGTCGAGCCCACAGAGGCTTGACAGGCAGCCCCCCTACCAGGGCTCTACCTGGAAAGTAAGGAGAAATGTATATGTTTTGGAGATAGGCGCCACGGTGTCTGAAAGGCCTCAAGATTTTTATGGTCTGTCCAAACTTCGAACAGTTCTTTGGTCCCCTCCAGGAAATGCCACCAAGTCGCCAGTGCCCACCGTACAGCGAACACCTCCTTTTCCTATATCGCCCATGCCTGTTCTGTGTCTGTTAGTTTATGGGAGGTGTATGCACAAGGTTGTAGGGCTCCTTGCCTGTTCTTCTGGAGCAGAACCGCCTCAACTGCTACATTACTGGCATCAACCTGTACGATGAATGGCAGGTTGAGATTGGGATGTAGTAGGACTGGCTCCCATGCAAAGAGGGCTTTCAGGTCCTCAAAGGCCCTCTAGCAGGCCAGAGTCCATGTCAGTGGTTGACCGGGGTGTGTTTTATGCATGGAATGTCTCATGCAGAGCAGATCCATTAAGGGTAGGGCCACCTTAGCAAATGAGGGGATAAACTCCCAGTAGAAATTTGTGAATCCTAAGAAGCTCTGCAGCTGATAACGGGTTCATGGTTCCTGCCACTCCAGCACGGCCCTGACTTTGGCAGGGTCCATCTCCATACCTTCCTCCAAGATCCGATACCCTAGATAGTCCAACCATCTCACATTTGGACATCTTTACATACAGGTGCGCCCGCAGTAGTTTTTCCAGCACCTGTCTTACTAGGTGGACATGTTCTGTCATATTGGTGGTGTAGATCAGGATGTCATTCAGGTAGTTGAGAACCCTGTGGTATAAATGTTCAACACCTCATTGATTAGTTGCATGAACACCGCAGGAGATCCCTGCAGCCCGAACAGCATCACACAGAATTGGTAACATCCTAAAGTTGTCTTCCCTCATTTTACTTAGACCCTGTAATACGCCTCATGTAGATTGAGTTTAGTGAACACCTTACCCTTTGCCAAATGGGCTAACAAATCCTTCATTAGTGGTAGGGGGTACATGTTCTCAACGCACAGCCCGTTGATGCCGCGAACGTCCATGCACAGATGCAGGGTTCCTTCCTTCTTCACTTAAAGAGCACTGGAGCCACAACCCATGACCATTCAGGCTGGATGAATCCCTGTGCCAAGTTCTTATCAATGTACTGACACCCTCTGCCATTTCTTTGGGTGTCATTGCATACATCCTGGGCTTCGGGAGTTTGGCACCTGGTAGGATGTCAATTACACAGTCGGTCAGAGGATGAGGAGGTAATACATTGCACCCATGCTCACTGAATACCTCAGTGAGGTCAGCATACATCAACAGGAAGGGGGGATCCCCCACCATACTTCTCACTACATCCCCTCTATTGCTCTCTATGCCCATTTGTGCATGTTTGTGAGGGGGCGGCCGAGAATCAACACCTATACGTATCTTCCAGTATCCCCCCTCCCACCAAATCATAAGGCCCCACTTGTCCTTTCATGCCAGCCCCAAGATGACGGCCTCTGTCATAGAGGGGACCATTATAAATCGAATGATGTCCCAATGGGCCCTCATCTACCAGCTCTGCTACGAGGGTGGCCAGAGCCCCCCCCAATAGGGAGCCATCCACCTGCTCAAACTGCACTGGGTTGGCCAGCTGCCTCACTCTGATCCCCACCTCTGTCACCACAGCCCCACTGATCAGGCAACAGGTGCAGCGGGAATCAACCAGGGCCCTATACTCCCCACGGTGGCCTGTCTGTGGATCCGTCAACACGATGGGGATGACAAACAGCCATACGGGTTCACTTACCATTGGGTTCTCTACTGCCTCTTCCTCATTGTCATAGGTGACCAGCTGATATCTCATTGCAGCTGTTGCTTCCTCCTTTGGAACCCCCCCTCGAGGGATGGGGCCCTCTGCCTGATGCACAGCCCTCGACTTCTCTGGGTTCTTCTTGGGCATGGCTATGGCCCTCCTGGGAGTTCCTGGTTTCCCCTGTGGAACAGGAACTGGACACTCTGCAACCTGATGTCCTGGCTGGTTGCAGTGAAAGCATCGAAGCAGCAGACAAGGTGTACCTGCGGAAGGACCCAGCCCTGACCCCAAGGCTACCCGGCCTTCACCCCTCGGTTTCTCCATGGACCTGCGTGGTCCTGGTGGCCCATCCCCCTTGGACCGGAATTCCTGCAGCCCTGCATCCAGATCCACCACCACCCGAAACCAGTCTTGTAACCTGCTTGGGGTATCACAATAGATGCATGCTTGATGTAGGTCACAGTCCAAACCCACCCAGAACTGGTTGACCAGTAGGCATTCTGGCCATGACTGCAGCCTGCTGACCACTCATTGGAACTCCCGTACATATTCAGCTGCAGACTGGCCTCGTTGCTTGAGTGCTAACAGCTCCCCTTTTGCATGTTGAACCTGGGAGACATCCTCAAAGTGGGATCGTAGAGCCTCCAGAAACAGCCCAGCATCTGCTAACTTCCTTGCATGGTTGCTATGCAGATCCGCCACCCACTCTGCAGCCTTGGCTTGCAACACCACTGTTACCGCCAGCACCATCGCCCACTGGGATGGATAGAAGCGAGCGTATTGGTCTAGATGACTAATGACCTGGCTTAGAAACAACACCAGATGGTCTGGGTTCCCACTGAACGTTGCCTGTAATGGTGGAGGATGCCAGGCCATCCCCTGGGGCCAAGACCCCAAGGGCCATCACAGACCTTGTAGGGCATTAACAGCAGGTAGAGGGCACTATTCCCCAGCAGCTACACCCCTTTGGGTTGATGTCCCGGCCACCAGAACTGGACGCCTGGTGGGGCCCTTGCTTGGATCCAACAGCGACCTGCCTTCCCATGCAGCCTGCGGTCATCCTGCTGGAATGGGCAAGAACGCAGTCTCCCTCTACTCCATCATTGGGTGGTCCAATGCTCCCGGTGTGTAGTTGGCCAGCTGCCAGGCCAGTGACAGCTGAACTGTGCCACCATTCTCCTGAGGCTCCTGCCTCCTGTGCCATCCCCGGGACCGCCTGTGTGTTGCTCGCCTGGTCGGCGGGTCAGACCTTGTGCACTTTGGGCAGCACTACAGGCTGGGCATCATCATCTGGATTTGGTGCTGCCACCCCAGCCTCAGCTGGCTCTCCCCCTTCGCTCACAGGCCTCATCTCCTGTGTGCCCTCAGCCATTCCCCTGGTACCTGAACAGAACACTGTCAGCCCACCAAGGGTAATGGGTAGGGACAAATAGAGTTGAGCACTGACTTTCTGTCCAAAGTCCTTACCACAACCCTGGCTCCAGCAAAACACAAGTCAGTAAGTTCACAAGTGGCTGGATTTAATCACAGAACATCTGGCATGTGTTTAGTCATATAAACAACAAACAAAGTCAGCACTGGAAGCAATTGCCTCCCAGCACCTTACATATGCGTTTCCCAGCCAGCCCCCCCCCCCACCTAACCAGCATCCGGTGAGGCAATAAGAGTAGCCAGGCAGGACTCACTGCAGGCTCCCAACCCCATGTGCTTCTCTGTGCCGATCAGCTGCTCGTTGGGCCATGCTGCAGGCCTCCAGCATCCTGCATCGAGCAGCTGTTTAGCGGGCTGGCTGTGGAGCCGGTCAGCTGTTCGGTGGGATGACCATGGAGCTGACGGCCACGCTGCCACACTGTGCCCGTCGATAGTCCAGATACTGGGAGAGGGAAGGGCTGTTGCCGTTGGTTGCTGGCGTCCTCTGCCAAAGCAGGACAGCCCCAGATGTTGTCCTTGTCGCCTCCCTCCTTCAATCAGTGTCGAGCCCACAGAAGCTTGACAGGTGGCTCCACCTGGATGGCAAAGAGAAATGTGTGATTAATCATGGGCTGTGGTGGATGATACAGCCAACCCCCCCCCCCGGCTTATGGGGAGACCATTGGTGGAAACACCGTAACAACTGGGGGTCTTTTATGTCTGCTTCACCCACCCAGGAGGCCTCCGTTACAGGGTACCCCTTCCACCGTACCAGGTACTGCAAATGACCCCGTTGGACACAGGAGTCTAACACCTCTTGGATCTCATAATGGTCCCCTGTGACAGGACCCGGTACCTATTTCATGGACATAAAGGAAGACCCCTCCACCAGTTTCAGTAGGCTGCAATGGAAGACCAGGTGCACCTTTCCTAGGGGACGAGGTAGCTGTGACTGGGTTAATGACCTGCATAACCTGGAACGGGCCTATGAATTTTGGCCCTAGTTTTTTACAGGGTATTTTCAGGCGCAGGTACTTGGTTGACAGGTACACCATATCCTCCACCCAAAAGGGCTTTTGTGGTGCCCATTTCTTATTGGCCTGTGCCTTTGAGGTGCAGTGTCGAGCCCACAGAGGCTTGGCAATGCATTTTTAATTCCAATAATATCCCTGGACTCCATATAAACCACAGATATATTCTAGTTTTAAAAAAGTAATTTAGATTGATAGTGAGCATTTTTTTATATCACCACTAATTCATGGACCCAAATATTTTTATTTGGCATTAACCTGATGCTCTCTATCCCAATTATGGTAAGTGTGAAATAGCCTAAGGAAAGAGCTGCTATGTCCACATAAATTGTGCTGACTATTGACCAAAAAAGGTATAAAATCTTACAAACATTCTTTCCATATGGCTGGAATCTGTTCATCTGTCCATCTGTATTCTTGTATTCTGTATTCTACATACTCCCCACGTTATTTGTTTGTTATTGTTTCAAATGCAAAGGTTCAGTTTCATTTGGTGCCCTTTTATAAGTCTTATAGGGCCGTGGTGAGAACATAGGCATATAATACATTAAAAAATTGTGGACTATAAACATGAGAGACTGAATATCTGTGTCAATTATTAAGATGTGAATTTAATTTAATATAAATTCATTAATGTATTAATTCATATGCCAAGTCTATCCGTTAAAATGTGCAAAGAAATTGTGAAAGACAGTAAATTTGCATTCAGAATATATGCAAACTAGCAGTGATTTTAAATTTTATTTTACATTTTGTAACTTGCAAAAATAAATACTAGTTTGGCCTAGGGGATAAGTGAGCAAATAAAGGCAACACTTTTCCTGAAAATAATACATAAACTCAGATTATAATTTTAAATAGCACTGCACTACATTAAAAAAACTGATACATTTTAATTCTCCCTCCCCAAAGGCCTTTTTACTGATTACGAACAAACCACCGAATGATTTTAGGCTCCAGTAAATTTCATAATGGGGGCATTTCTTTTTTTTATTATTAAAAGTTTTACAAATTTATTACAATATAAACCCCCCCACCCCCCACCCCTCACCCCTTCCCCCCTCCCCCACTTCTCAGAACTGATTACAGGGTAACAAATAAACAAACATAATCTAACTAACATAAACCAACTATACTATCGATCGAAACCATAACACAGTTTAACTCCTTCTCAAAACAAATATTAACAAATTAAAACAAAAAAATAATATAATTAAAACTATTAATAATTATCTAAAATCTACTCAAAAGCAAGGTAATACTTTTCAGTTTCATATTTCTTTTGAATATAATCAATCCATCTTCTCCAAACCATAATGTATCTTTCTTGTGAGTAGTCCTTCAAATAGGCGGAGATTTTTGCCATTTCTGCTAAATTAGACACCTTAAGTATCCATTCTTCCAAAGTAGGCAATAAGTTTTTCTTCCAATATTGCCCCACCAATAATCTTGCAGCTGTTATAAGATTCAACATCAAATTAATTTCTTTAACATCAGAATCTACAATAATACTCAACAAAAATAATTGCGGAGTAAACTTTATCTTTCTCTTAAAAATCTTTTGAATATTCCACCAAATCTTAATCCAAAAGGCTTTAATATCCCTACAGGTCCACCAGATATGAAAATAAGTTGCATCTAAATTTCCACATCTCCAACATTTGGGCTGTAAATTCAGATACATGCGAGACAACTTTTGGGGATCCAAATGCCATCTATAAAACATTTTATAAAAATTTTCTCTTAAATTTTGCGCTTGAGTAAATTTTACATTTCTAACCCAAATTGTCTCCCATGTATCCAATAAAATCGGATCTTGAATATTTTGAGCTCATTTGACCATACAATCTTTAACTAACTCCGTTTCAGAGTCCAATTCTATTAAGGCACTATAAATTCTTTTTATATGAGCTCGGCTTTGAGCTTTAATCTGTTTTACCAAATTCACATCCTCTAAAGTAATACCAACCTTTTGATCTATACTCCACCTCACTAACAACTGATTATAATAAAACCAAGAATATACAATATTTTCTTGCTTCAACTCAGTTAAGGGCTTTAATTGCCAATGCTGTCCAACCAAACTAAGTAATTCCTTGTAAGAAATCTTATCCAAATTTACTCCCCTAGATACTCCCTCTATCACATATCCAGGAATCCCCCAAATTGGGATTTTATAATTTAACCTATAATAATATTTCTTCCAGACACGCAACAAGGCACTTCTCAAAATATGGGTTTTAAAAACCTGATCAACTTTTTTATCATAAATTAAATACGCATGCCATCCATATAATAAATCCCATCCCTCAAGAGAAAGAATATTTTTATTTGTTAAATTGAGCCAATCACTAATCAGTGTTAAAGCCACCGCATCATAGTACAATTTTAAATTAGGTGCCTTCAATCCACCTCTTTCCCGTGTATCCTGCATAATTTTGAATTTAACTCTTGGCTTTTTCCCTGCCCAAATGAATTTGTTAATCCCCTTCTGCCATTCCTCCAGATTAGCATCTTTTTTCAAAATAGGTATCATCTGAAATAAAAAAGAAACTTTGGAAGTATATTCATTTTAACTGCCGATATTCTCCCCCACAAAGATAATTGTAATTTTTTCCAATCATTTAAGTCCTTTTGCACTTTTGCCCATAATGTCTCATAATTATTTTTATACAATTTAACATTAGAAGCTGTTATATATACTCCTAAATATTTACCCTTTCTCACTATTTCAAAACGTATTAATTTGACCATAATATCCTTTTCCTTCATAGACATATTTTTCACTAATATTTTAGTCTTATTATTATTTACCTTAAAACCAGAAACCTTCCCGTACTGAATTAAAATTTCAACCAAATCCCTAACCGAATCTGTCGGCTGAGATAATGTCACAACTAAATCATCAGCAAAGGCTCTCAACCTATAATCATTCTTATTTATTTTTATTCCCTTTATACAAGGTGACTCCCGAATTTTGATAAGTAAAATCTCCATTGTTAAAGCAAATAACAATGGTGATAAAGGACATCCCTGTCTTGTACCCTTTTCAATTTTAAATGCTTCTGTTAATCCCCCATTAACTATAATTTGTGCAGATTGTTGTTGATATATAGCCTTAAGGGCAGATAAAAATTTATCCCAAAAATTCATTTCCTCTACTACTCTGAATAAAAATTGCTAATCTAATTGATCAAAAGCTTTTTCAGCATCTAAAAAAATCAAAGTCGTGGGGATTTGATTGTTCTTGTCTAAATACTCAATTAAATTAACAATTTGTCTAACATTATATTTCATATATCTTCCAGTGATAAATCCAGATTGATCACTATGAATCAATTGCTTCAAAACTCGCATTAATCTATTTGCCAATATTTTTGAAAAAAATCTTAATCATCTATATTCAAAAGCGATATAGGCCTATAATTTTTGGGCTGAGTCAAATCTTGATCCTCCTTCGGAATCAATGATATAAAAGCCCTTCTCCATGATGGAGGTACCTCTGCTCCCAACAAAATGTTATTAAAAAGTTCCTTCAATGGTTCTATCATTTCTTCAGATAACATTTTATAGTAAATTGCTGTTAATCCATCTGTACCTGGAGCCTTACCAACTTTTAATTGTTTAAGCCCAAACAATCTCTTCAGAAGAAATTAAACCTTTAATCTCATCTCTTTGTTCAATAGTAAGTTTAGGAAAATGTGATTCCTGTAAGTATTTTTCTATATCTGAAACTTGTATGCTTTCACTAGCATATAACTTTGAATAAAAATCTAAAAAACTCCTTTTAATCAAATTTTGTTGATAAACTTCTTTACTTTTATAATTTATTTTCTCTATAATCCTTGATTTCTGTTTCTTTTGTAGTTGGTAAGCCAACCCCCTACCAGGTTTATTTGCATTGCAAAATGTATTATGTTTCATATACCTCAAATTAATTGCAATCTGATCAGATATTAACATATTAAATTGCTCCTTAAGCAAGATAATAGTCTTCCTGTGGTGTTGCTGCATCGATGGAGGCTTTTTTTTAGCCTCCTGTCTTGGAAATGTGTAAAAGCTGGCAAGACAGCGATGATCAGCTGTTTTGTGGCTTGGAACCTTCCTCTCCAGATAGAAATTGAACTCCTCTATTCTCTCAAAGCTTTTTTGAGGGGGAGACAAAGGGTGAAGCTCTTTCAGAGTCTGGATAGTCTCTGCATTCCAGGAAGCCTTTGTTCTCCGGGAACGAAGCCAGACGCAGCCTCCACATCTGCTGCTTAAAGAGAATTGTGAGTAACTTTTAAAGCAGACAGAGTTGTCCAGGAGGACTTGATTTATGATTCTGAATTTCTACTTTAACTCAAGAAAGAATTAATATCTTCTCCAGTTAATTATGTTAACAAAGGGAGTGAAAGGAAAAAATGGCCGAGGAATCACTGTGGAGGAATTTTGCTTCTTTGTCTGAGAACTTTCACTATTACTTGGCAACAAACTTGATAAAATAATTGACTCTGCCTTTTTTTATGGGGGAATTGTTTTTATTATTCCTCTAATTCGTCTTGTTATAAGAATTGGCTTCTTTCTTTTTTTTATTCTTCATTTCTTTTTTTTCTTTTTTTTTCCTTTTTTTTAAATGGCTTCAAAACGTCCTGCAATTTTTTCTTTGCCTAAAGTTTCAATTTCCTCTCCAGTAACACAGATTACACAGCAATCTAAGCCACCACCACCACCACCTTCCCCACCTCCAGCATTTACACTTAAAGATATACAGAATGTGGTTCAGGACTCTTTGGAAAAAGCTGTAGAAAAGATCAGATCTGAGACAGAAGAGCTTTTGGAGGAGAAAAATCATGAGATGAGGGAAGATATTCTGTTGGCTCTTAAGGGGCTTGCGGCCCATGTAGAAAGGCTGGATGGCAGAGTGGATGAAGTGGTTGGAAATGTTGAAAGATTGGAAGGAAGAATTGAAAGAGTTGAAAATAATGTGGATGCAGCACAGAATGAAATTGTAATGTCACAATATAGAGACATGGAGTTTGCTTTGAGAATAAGAGGGTTGAAGGAGAATGTGAAAGAGAATTTGAAAGAAGAGATTGCTGCAGAACTGGCATCCATTTTAGGATGTGGAATTGAAGAAATGTTGAGAGATATTGAAAAAATCTTTAGAGTTAATTCATGGATTGCGAAGCAGAGAAATTTACCAAGAGATGTGGTTATCTATTTTTCTAGAAGATCACTTCGTAATGAAATTATACAAGCCTTTTATAACCAAAGATTTCAAATTGCAGCTCAAGATGTCATAATTTTAAAAGAAATACCTCCCAAAATTCTTAGAAGAAGAAAGGATTTTGCTTTTTTGGCTGAGGAGCTCAAGAAGCGGCAAATTCAATTCAGATGGGATGTACCTATTGGCATAGTGGTGAACTATGTCGGAACACATTATAGATTAAATACAATTTTAAAAGGAAGAGCTTTTTTTGTTTCTGTGCTGAAAGCAGGTGCACCACCATCTCCAAGATCTAGAAGAAATGAAAGTAAGTTTGAAGGACAGTTGGGTGCAGGAGCTAGGTCACCAACAGGAGAAGAGTTGTTGGTTGAATCTATGCAACAGTGTTTGGTGATAAGAGAAGACCCAAGAGAACAAAGAATGACTCGTGCAGCTCATAAACGTAGAGAAAAAGAACAACAAAAGGTAGATTCTGGTGTTACAACACAGATGGCTACCTCTGAGCCAGTGGGAGGAACAAGACTGAAGAGGTCTTCAACTGCAGATTTAGATGCAGTGTTCCAAAGGCTTCAAGCCCTAGAGATGGCAAAGTTCCTGACATGGAATGTTAATGGCTTGAATTCACCACAGAGAAGAAAGAAAGTATTTTACTATTTGAAACAACACAAGAATGATGTTATATGTTTGCAAGAGACTCATATTGCTTTAATAGATGAAAAATATTTAAAATATTGTTTATTCTTGTTTTTATTATAATCAATTGTTATTGAGGTGGAATATAGATAAAAAGGTTGGTATTATTTTAGAGGATGTGAATTTGGTAAAACAGATTAAAGATCAAAGTCAATTTCATATAAAAAGAATTTATAATGCTTTAATAGAATTGGACTCTGATACGGAGTTAGTTAAAGATTGTATGATTAAATGGGCACAAAATATTCAAGAGCCAATTTTACTGGATACATGGGAGACAATTTGGGTTAAAAATGTAAAATTTACTCAAGCACAAAATTTAAGAGAAAATTTTTATAAAATGTTTTATAGATGGCATTTGGATCCCCAAAAGTTGTTCTGCATGTATTACAGCAAGAAATTACAGCCCAAATGTTGGAGATGTGGAAATTTAGATGCAACTTATTTTCATATTTGGTGGACTTGTAAAGATATTAAAGCTTTTTGGATTAAGATTTGGTGGAATATTCAAAAGATTTTTAAGAAAAAGATAAAGTTTACTCCGCAATTATTTTTGTTGGGTATTATTGTAGATTTGGATGTTAAACAAACTAATTTGATGTTGAACTTTATAACTGCTGCAAGATTATTGGTGGGCCAATAATGGAAGAAAAACTTATTGCGTACTTTGGAAGAATGGATACTTAAAGTGTCTAATTTAGCAGAAATGGCAAAAATCTCCACCTATTTGAAGGATCATTCACAAGAAAGATATATTATGGTTTGGAGAAGATGGATTGATTATATTCAGAAGAAGTATGAAACTGAAAAGTATTATCTTGCTTTTGAATAGATTTTAGATAATTATTAATAGTATTAATGGTATTATTATTTTTGTCTTAATTTGTTAATATTTGTTTTGAGAAGGAGTTGAAGTGTATTATGGTTTTGATTGATAGTTTAATTGGTTTATGTTAGCTAGAGTATGTTTGTTTATTTGTTACTGTAAGGACCCACCCCACTTTACATCTTAAGAAGACAGAACTGTTGGAATAATTCTTCCAACAGGGATCCTTTATTAAGAGAAAATGGTTGCAGGCGTTCTAGACAGGACTTGGGGTTCATGCTCTCCCATTCGAGGTTTTAACGGGTTCCCCAGTAGTCCCACCCAATCACCCCCCTCTTCCAGTGACACTTTCAGGCATCACAATCCCACCCCTTTTTTCCTTTCTTCCGTCTGGATGGAGACTTCAGATAAACTATATGAAAGGTAAATAGCCTCCTTTGTTATGATAAGGTCTTTTGGTGCTAACCACATTCAAACCCTTTGAAGCTGTACCAAAGGAAGTGAGGGCCATAAAGCCCCTTTGTTCACCCCCCTCTCTTTCTTTATGACAGAATCCAGAGAGGGCAGAAATGGGGTTTTCTATAATTGATAACTGGAGATGAAGTATAATTGGATTCTGACATCCGGCCCCCCTTAAAAATAAGAGAGATCCACCTGAAAGAAAACAAAACAGGTATAAAAGTTAGTCAGGCTTGTTAGGATACTCTGTGTGAAACTTCTTCACTAGCTTCGGGGCTCTGACATGACGTTTATGGACCCACTCGTTTTGTGAGGGAGGGAGGTGTTTCCAGGCAACTAGGTACTGAGTTGCTCCATGATATCTCCTAGAGTCAAGGATCTCTTTTATTTCGAAGTGTTGTTCGCCCTCCACCATGATTGGAGGTGGTGGTGGGGGGGGGGATTTTTGGCCGTAGAGGTGACTGATGCTCCCTTTTCAGCAAGCTGCAATGAAAAATTGGGTGTATTTGCCTGAGATTTTTGGGTAATTCTAATTCTACTGTTACTGGATTTATGATTCTTTTAATTGGAAAAGGTCCTATATATTTTGGTCCAAGTTTTTTACAGGGCTGTAGGGACTTTAGGTATTTTGTAGATAAGTACACCATTTCTCCTATAATGAATGGTGTAGGCTCAACCCTTTTTTTATCGGCTTGTGCTTTGTATGCCTGCCTAGCTTCATCTAGTGCTTTTCTAACTATTGGCCAGGTGTTTTGTAGTTTTTCCATCCATTCTTTCAGTGAAGGGATCTTTGATTCGTTTGGGGTTAACTCTGGCATGGGGTTGAAACTTTGACTGGTGGCTATTTGAAAAGGAGTGTAAACTGTGCTGGAGTGGACTGCATTAATGTAGGCAACTTCTGCAAAAGGGAGTAAGTCCGCCCACTCGATCTGCCGGAAACTAAGAAAACATCTTAAATATTGCTTAAGTACGGAGTTCATTTTTTCAGCCGCCCCATTTCCTTGTGGGTGGTGGCTAGATGTCAGTCTCTGAGAGGTTCCTAAGAGGGATAAAAATTCCTTCCAAAATGCAGACGTAAATTGCACCCCCCTGTCAGAGATGATGCATTGGGGTGCGCCATGCAATCTGTAAATGTGTTGGATGAAAAGTTTTGCTAAGGCTTTTGCAGTGGGAATCTTTTGGCAAGGGATAAAGTGCACCTGTTTGGAAAACAAATCCGTGACCGTCCAGACAACAGTATTCCCATTGCTTTCTGGCAATTCCACTATAAAATCCATGGCTATTTCTCTCCAGGGGGCTGAGGGACTTGCCACTGTTTGCAATAGTCCTGGCAATTTCCCTTGCAACCTCTTTGCCATGGCACATTTTGGACAACTGGCTATATAACTTTCAATGTCCTTTTTCATGGATGGCCACCAAAATTTCCATTTAATTAAGTGTAAAGTTTTTACAAATCCAAAATGCCCTGCTGATTTTGTGTCATGGCAGAGCTGCATGAAAGTGACTCTTTGAGTTGTTGGTATATATAACTTTTCCCCTACCCAAGGCAACCCGTCTCTCATTGTGCACACATTTTTGTTTTTCTGGAACCATTCATCTGTTTCCACACTTTTTCTGAATTCAATTCCAGTTTGGCTGTCCAGTTGTGGTTTTAATTTGGCTTGGGTTCTTGTGGTTACTGGTGCTGCCAGTTGTGACTCCGCCATTATTGGTCTAGAGTCTGTGGTTCGTGCGCTGTTATATTGGAGCATGCGAGATCTTTCTTCCTGGTAAATGGTGAAAATGCTGGGACCAGCGGGCTTGTTTGGGATTGAGTTTCCTGGACGTTTTCAGGGCTTCCAAATTTTTGTGATCAGTCCACACCTGGAAGGGGATTTTGTTGCCTTCCAGGAACTGTCGCCACGTGAGTAATGCCCAACGTATCCCATATGCCTCCTTCTCCCATATGGCCCAGCGCTGTTCTGTTTCCATGAGTTTCTTGGATGTATATGCACAGGGTTGAAATACCCCTTCATTGTTTTCTTGTAATAGAACAGCCCCCACTGCCACATCACTTGCATCTGCCTGTATTATGAAGGGCTTGTCCATGTCTGGTTGCCTTAGTACTGGTTCGGCAGAAAAATGTCTCTTTAGTCTCTCAAACGCTGCTTGGCACTCCATTGTCCTTTTTAGTGGCTGGCTAGATTTTACTGAGGATGCTCCCTTCGTTTTTAGTAAGTTAGTGAGAGGCAAGGCTATCTGGGCAAATGAGGGGATGAATTGGCGGTAAAAGTTTGCAAAGCCCAGGAAACTTTGTAGTAATAATAATAATAATAATAATAATAATAATAATAATAATAATAATAGTAAAGTTGGAAGGGACCTTGGAAAGTTGCTTTCTTATGTGGGGTGGTGCCCAATCTAATACTGCTCTGACCTTCTCTGGGTCCATTTCAATGCCCTGGGGGGATATGCGATAACCCAGGTAGTCTATCCTTTCCTGGTGGAATTCGCATTTCGAGAGTTTGGCATATAGGTGGGCGGCTCGCAGCTTCTTTAAAACCACTCTGACAAAGTTGACATGTTCCTCTTTTGTTTTGGTGAAGATAAGAATGTCGTCCAAGTAAACCAGGACCCCCTTATACAGGTGCTCCCTTAGAACGTCATTGATTAATTGCATAAAGACTGCAGGGCCCCCTTGTAATCCAAATGGCAAGACTTTGAATTGATAGCACCCCATGGGGCAGTTAAATGCAGTCTTCCATTCGTCCCCTTCCTTAATTCTCACACGATAGTAAGCTTCCCTTAGGTCTAGTTTAGAAAAAAAATTCCCTTTTGATAGGTGTGATAGCATGTCTTTCATGAGGGGTAGAGGGTATAGGTTGCTTTCACTGATTGTATTCAGGGCCCTATAATCCACGCATAAGCGTAAAGAGCCATCCTTCTTCTCTCTAAAGAGGACCGGGGCAGCCACTTTAGGCTTGGCTGGCTCAATGAAACCTCTCTCTAGGTTTTTTTTAATAAATCTTTCCATTTCCTCCTTCTCCTTTGGGCTCATGGAGTATAATCTGGGCTTCGGGAGTTTTGCCCCAGGCTTGAATTCAATGGTACAGTCTGTGGATCGGTGGGGGGGAAGCTCATTTGCCCTCTCCTCACTGAAAACTTCAGCCAGGTCTCTATATTCCTCTGGTATTTCTGTTTTCCTCTCCTATGGATGCTTTTTCTATTCTTGATTCTGGTAGCCTCCCTTGG
The DNA here is from genome assembly GCF_016545835.1 of Crotalus tigris. Taxonomy (NCBI): domain Eukaryota; kingdom Metazoa; phylum Chordata; class Lepidosauria; order Squamata; family Viperidae; genus Crotalus; species Crotalus tigris. Next base: position 878,688 of record NW_024100120.1, on the reverse strand, counting down.
GGTTTTAAGTCCAAGGGTCCCCCTTCGGAAATTTGATTTCTGTCGTCCTCCAATTTACCCAGGGGTTCCATTTTTTCAACCATTCCATCCCTAGAATCATTGGGCATTCCACGCCTGGGGTCACCACAAACGTTATGTCCTCCTCATGTTTGCCCAGGGAGAGGTGTATTGGTAGAGTGGCTAGGGTAGCTGGCACCCCCCCTGCTATGGATCCATCTAACTGGCCAAATGAGATTGGTTGTTCCAGTCTCCTCGATGGGATGCCCAGATTCCCCACTAGTGTTGGGCTAATGAGGCAGCGGGTGCAGCCAGAGTCTATTAAGGCTTTCACCTTCACAGCTTCAGGCATGGGGGGGGGGGATTAATATAGTCACTGTCTTGAGGATGGGTGTGATGTGTCCACTTACCAGGGGTTCGTCCTCCGAACTGTCATCTGAGGCATCCACCGGCCCTGTGGTGTAGGCTGGAGTTTTTTCCCTTGGTGAGTAGAAGTGGGGGGTTCTGCAATTTCCATCATTCTCATGGCCGTTTCTTTGGGCTTAGCTGAAGACTTTCCAGATTTGTTGATTGGGGATCTGTCTGGGTTGTGCTGGGGGGCTTTGGAGCGGCATTCTACAGCTCGATGCCCTTCTCTTCCGACTTGAAACACCCCATTTGCTTCGTGGCTGTAGCCGATGATTTCACCGGTTCGTGTATTAGCTCAGGCGGGGGGCGGCTCCATTGTTTTCCTTGGCATTGTCTCTTCAATATGTCGATCTCTGCTTCCTCTGCCAAGATGTACCATTCCTCAAGTTGGTGTGGGTCCCCTTGGGGCAGGCAAGCGTCATATAGATCATAATTTAGTCCATCTTTGAAATGGCTAAGGAGGATGTCTTCTGGCCAATTCAGTGTGCTGGCAATGGCCCGGAATTCTTGTGTATATTCAGCCACCGGGCGTTTGCCTTGCCTCATCGTTTTTATCCTTTCATGGGCTTTGTGATCAGCCAGGAGGTCTTCAAATCGTCTTCTCAAAGAGGACATGAAACGGTTGAAGTTACTGAGTTCTGGGGCATTGGAGTCATGCAAGTTCACCACCCAATCTGCAGCCGGTCCATCCAGGGCAGATTGCACGATCCGGATGCGGGCTTTGTCGCTGGGAATGTCCTACCCATATTCCTCCATGTAGCTGAGGACTTGGGTTAGGAAAAACCCCAAGCATGTTGGCTCCTATTTGAATTTCACCTCCAATGGTGGACGTCTTGGAATGGATCAGTGCCTCCATTGTTGGTGGTAGTGTCTTCCGTCCAGATTGCCATCTGTGGTCTGGTAGGGGGTGGGGACTACTGGATCAGCAGATGTCCCCGTGGTTGCAGGTTCCACGTCCCCCTCGGTGTCTCTCCCTTTGCGGCTCCAGGAGCTGGGGCGGCCGTAGGGCTCAGGATTCTCCTCTCTTAGGGAGCTGAGAGTTCTCTTCATCAGGTCAATAGCTTTCTCTAGGATCCAGTCTGAGTACGGTGCCCAGCTTTCTCCCTCTTCACTTGCGTGCAGGGATTTCTCCATCTCCTGCTTCCATTCTGATTGCTTGGTCCCCCTTCTCAGGGTCACCTTTCTTGATTCCTTTCCCCACTAAATTTTCTTTCCATCGCCCATTGACTAGCGAGGCTTGTGGTCCCGTATCTCGACTACTTCTTCTCCTGAGGAATCTGACCTCTCGGATCCCAACATCTGACAGGGTTCCAATTTGGTCCGCGGCTTTCTTTCCAGGGAGTTTTCCCCCTCTCTTGCTCCATTGTCTGACATGGTAAATTTTTGCAAAATCCCCCGGCAAGGGTCTCCCTTCCAGGTGGATTAATTTTGCAAGTCCTGTCTAATGTAAGGACCTACCCCACTTTGCATCTTAAGAAGACAGAACTCTTGGAATAATTCTTCCAACAGGGATCCTTTATTAAGAGAAAATGGTTGCAGGCGTTCTAGACAGGACTTGGGGTTCAAGCTCTCCCATTCGAGGTTTTAAGGGGTTCCCCAGTAGTCCCACCCAGTCACCCCCCTCTTCCAATGACAGTTTCAGGCATCACAATTCCACCCCTTTTTTCCTTTCTTCCGTCTGGATGGAGACTTCAGATAAACTACATGAAAGGTAAATAGCCTCCTTTGTTATGATAAGGCCTTTTGGTGCTTACCACATTCAAACCCTTTGAAGTTGTACCAAAGGAAGTGAGGGCCATAAAGCCCCTTAGTTCACCCCCTCTCTTTTTTTATGGCAGAATCCAGAGAGGGCAGAAATGGGGTTTTCTATAATTGATAACTGGAGATGAAGTATAATTGGATTCTAACAGTTACCCTGTAATCAGCTCTGGGAAGTGGGGGAGGGGGGGAGGGGATGGGTGGGTTTATATTGTAATTTGTAAAACTTTTAATAAAAAAGCAAGATAATAGAAGCCTTTAAATTATTGTCCAATGGATTTAATGTAAGAGCCTTTTCCTTAGATTTAATCTCTACTTCCAACTCTTTACGTTTCTGCATCTGTTTGCATCTAAGTGCATTGTTCAGATGAATCAAGACCCCTCTCATATATGCTTTACTGGCATCCCATACCATTGGTATCGAAGTACCCTTATGCATATTCAAAATAAAAAAATTCCTTTAAATAATCTCTACATCTCTGTACATTCCCCTCATATCTAAATAAATTTTCATTCAATCTCCGAGTCCTTCTATTCCCATCTTCAGTAGATAACTCCATCCATACAGGACTATGGTCTGACAATATTCTGGGGAATATCTTAGCATTCTTCACTCTAGAAAAAAAATCATTAGTAATTAAAAAAAGTCAATTCTGGAATACGACTAATGCCTGTCTGAAAAAAAGGTAAAGTCTCTTTCTTCCATATTCATGCCAAATGTCTCTAAGTTCCAAATCAAAAAAGGTAAAGTCTCTTTCTTCCATATTCACGCCAAATGTCTCTAAGTTCCAAATCATCCTTCAAATTAAAAAAAAAACTTTAGGTAATTTTGCATGATTAGGAGATTTAAAAGAACCCTTCTTGTCTTTGTTGTTGTTGTTAATTGCGAAGTCGTGTCCGACCCATCGCGACCCCATGGACAATTCTTGTCTTTACTTGAATCTAAAACACCATTCCAATCTCCCAATATAATTACTGATTTATAATCCAACTGAATTATTTTCTGATGTATCAACTTATAAAAATATTTTTGTTGCTGATTAGGAGCATATAGTCCAATGACAAGACTTCTCTTGCCATTTAATAATAATTCAATAATAACATATCTTCCTTGTGGATCAGAATCAATTAACTTTGGTGATAAGTTTTTCCTAACATAAATGACTACTCCTGCTTTTTTCTGTGGAGCAGAGGCTGTAAAGTGTACTCCCAGCCGGGAATTAATCAAATATTTTTCATCCTTTAAAGCAATATGAGTCTCTTGCAAATATATAACATCATTCTTATGTTGTTTCAAATAGTAAAATACTTTCTTTCTTTTCTGTGGTGAATTCAAGCCATTAACATTCCATGTCAGGAACTTTGCCATCTCTAGGGTCTTGAAGCCTTTGGAACACTGCATCTAAATCTGCAGTTGATGACCTCTTCGGTCTTGTTCCTCCCACTGGCTCAGAGGTAGCCTCCTGTGTTGTAATTCCAGCATCTACCTTTTGCTGTTCTTTTTCTCTGTGTTTATGGGCTGCACGAGTCACTCTCTGTTCCCTTGGGTCTTCTCTTATCTCCAAACACTGTTGCATAGATTCAACCAACAACTCTTCTCCTGTTGGTGACATTGCTCCTGCAGCCAATTGTCCTTCAAACTTACTTTCATTTCTTCTAGATCTTGGAGATGGTAGTGCACCTGCCTTCAGAACAGAAACGTAAAAATCTCTTGCTTTTAAAATTATATTAAGTCTGTAATGTGTTCCAACATAATTCACCACTATGCCAACAGGTACATCCCATCTAAATTGAATCTGTCATTTCTTAAGCTCCTCAGCCAAAAAAGCAAAATCCTTTCTTCTTCTAAGAATTTTTGGAGGTATTTCTTTTAAAATTATAACATCTTGAGCTGCAATTTGAAATCTTTGCTTATAAAAAGCCTGTATAATTTCATTAAAAGTGATCTCCTGGAAAAATAAACAACCACATCTCTTGGTAGATTTCTCTGCTTCGCAACCCATGAATTAACTCTAAAAATTTTCTCTATATCTCTCAACATTTCTTCAGGGTCACATTCCAAAATAGAGGCTAATTCTGCTGCAATTTCTTCTTTCAAATTCTCTTGCACATTCTCCTTCAACCCTCTTATTCTCAAAGCAAACTCCATATCTCTGTATTGTGACATTATAATTTCATTCTGTGCTGCATCCACATTATTTTCAACTCTTCCTTCTAATCTTTCAACATTTCCAACCACCTTATACACCCTATCATCCAGGCATTCTACATGGGCCGCAAGTCCCTGAAGAGCCAGCACAATATCTTCCCTCATCTGATGATTTTTCTGCTCCAAAGCTCTGCTGTCTTAATCTTTTGCACCGTTTTCTCCATAGCATCCTGTACAACATTCTGTATATCTTTAAGTGAGAGTACTTGAGATGGGGGAGAGGGTGGAGGAGACTTAGGTTTAGGTTGCTGTATAGTCTGTGTTACTGGAGAAAAAATTGAAACTTTAGGAAGAGAAAAAAATCCATGACGTTTTGAAGCCATTTTTTTAAAAAAAGAGAGATAAGAAAAAAGGAAAATAAAAGAAAAAAATCACTTCTTATAACAAAATAAAATAAAGGAGTAATAAAAACAACTCCCCCTTACTCAAAAAAAGAGAAAAACTCTTTAAGTAAGCAAAGTCTGTTACATTATTGAAACTTTGTTGCCAAGTAAAAGTGAAAGTCCTCAAACAAAGAAACAGGATTCCTCCGCTATTTTTCCTTTCACTCCAATCATTAAAATAACAGCTGGAGAAGACAATATTTCTTTCTTGAGTTAAAGTTAAAGTTCAGCACAGTTTTGATCCTCCTGAACAGCTCCGTTTGCTTTAAATTTTACTTACAGTTCTTTCTTATATAGCAGATGTGGAAGCAGCGTCTAGCTTCATTCTCCACTGGAGAACAAAGGCGGAGTTATTCCGGACTCTGAAGGAGCTCTCACCCTTCGTCTCCCAGAAAATAATCTCTGGGAGACTAGAGGAGTTTGACTTCTATCCAGAAAAAAATCACCTTCTTCCCTTTGCCCGGGAAGAAAGTTCTGAGCCGCAAAACAGCTGATAGTCGCTGTCTTGCCGGCTCTTACACAATCCCGAGATGGATGGCTAAAAAAAAAGCCACCATCGGCGCGGCAAACATCACCGGAAGTCCATAATGGGGGCATTTCTTATGAGTAGCAATACATTGAATTGCACCACCTTTATTGATCCAATGATATTGGGTAGCTCAAATCTCTAATATTGTACTTAAAAATATAATAATTCTGAAATGTAAATTTTATATGAATAGGAGCAAATGTTGGAATCTTTGCCAAGAGGCAATTTCTTTCTTTCCACACATTATTTCTTAATTCAAAATATATAACATTTCCAAGGCTCCGATTCTGTATACACCTCCTCTTGGAGTTGATCATGCTTTCATGTGAGCAGATATATGTAGGATTGCAGTGTAAGAGAGTTTCAGCTGTTCCCTCCAGTGGTTAGAAGCTGCAAGCACTACAGATCTGATTTTCCCTTGACTGAAAATGAGTGGGAGTGTCTATATTTCTTTCCTGCCCAATGGAGGTCAACCAGATTTACAGCACAGACCTGGTAATCCTGTATGGAGGATTATGAGTGGGCATTAATTTTGGATGGCATAAAAATCTAATAATAAATAAATAAACAAATAATCTGTCCATATTTTCTATTTGTTCAATATCTAGGATTTTTATATAAAAGGGTTAACATTTTGGCATATATTGTAATCATTGATCAATTAACATTATTTTAAGTCTGTAATTGAAAAATATATTTGTCTGGTATAAGGTAGGCTTCGTCCTTTTGTGCAATTGCGTTCTAGAGGAGCCTAACAAGCTACTTGGAACCTTGGACTCTGGAACCCATCGACAGGCAAGGATATTGTTATGTATTGAATATATATATAAAGTTGTGTTAATCCCTGCTAAAGTGAAACTAACTTAACTCCAGCTGCTTGTGAAGCTAAAATGAAACTAACCTTTAGATGACCCTGATTGTTAACTCCAACTGTTTTGGAGGGAAACTTTGAATGTTCATATTTGGGTGGGCTTTTTCAATTATTGTGATTGGTTAAGGCCCTGTGGGCTAAGAGTATAAATTACAGGCAATTGCTTGCAGTTCTCCAGTTTTAGTTTGAGTCAATAAATGATGTTGTAACTATGCTGGTCTGCTCCTTGTCTACTGAAACCCACTACACAATAGTGGTGACAAAGGTGGGATGCTGCAGAGGAGAGAGCTGCTGCTAACCAAGACACTGAAATCAATGGGTGATAGACTGGGTAAAGAGCTCCGACAGGCCTAGTTCTCACCGCCCGCCTACCAGTAAGTCACACTGGAGGCACACTGGAATCACTGGATATCAGACCAGGTAAAGAGTCCTGGTGGGACCACACTCCCCACCCTGCCTGCCAGTAAGACACACTGGAGGCACAGATATACCTGAGGGATCTGTCCCGAGGATTCTTAAGTGCAGCATTAACCAGCACCACAGGGGCTTCCCAAAATGGCTAAAGTGGGAAGGCTCAACAAGTTCTATATTTCTCATCCAGAACAGTGAAGCTCATATGTCTCCTGAGCAGACAACTGTCTCCAGGCTAACCAGATCACAGATGATGGCCTGAAGGCAGCAACCTTACTATGTGTCTGCAGACAAGCCACGTTTGATATCACTGAAAACCTGATAGCACCAGCAAGTATACAGACTGTGGCCTACGCAGACCTCAAGAAAAAATTAAGGGAACATTTTGAGCCGAAACTCTCAGTAATTGCCTGGTGCTATGTATTCGAGCAACGTGAGCAGAGATCCAGGGAATCTGCAGCAGAGTTTGTGGCAGCCCTTCGCCAAGCTTCACACTAATGTGAGTTCCCTGACATGGAAGACTGTCTCAGAGACAGGCTTGTTTGCGGCCTGCATAATAGAGAATTACAGCAGCATCTATTCGCCATGGAGAAACTGACTTTCCAAGATGCATTGAAGGAAGTCATGGTGGATGAGGCTGCCAGGGGGGCAATGAAGACTCTCTGGTCACCTAAAGCACACACCAGCCCCACAGCGATCCACCAAGAGACCGCAGAAGGATCAGGGGAGGCCAATGAGAGTGAAGAAATCGATCATTTGCAGAGAGAGCTACCCAGATGGCCACGCTCCACAGAGCAAGCAACTTCCCCACAGAGCTGCGCAAGCTGTGGGGGACAGCATGAAAGAGCAGAGTGCAGAGTGCAGTATGCCATGCCTGTGGAAAGCAAGGGCACATTGCCAGAGTTTGCAGAGGTTGTCAGTGGGAAATGAAACCTGCAACACAGCAGCACAAGGGGAAATGGCCCCCAGGACAGAACAGAGTTGAATACTGCTCAGGAAGGTGTAGCATCCAACACACAGGGGCCCAAAGTTCCATCAAAGAAAAGAAAAGACTCCAACTAAGACTTCAAGGGGTCCCATGGATCAGCCCTGTCCATTATCTCCTCCAGGACTTTCAACCATATTTGCAAACATAGCCAGTGGCAGGTCCCACTCAAATCATCGAGCTTAGTGCTAACAGACTTCCAGAATTGCTAATTTCCCATAAGGGGGAAAGCTACCATTAGACTACAATTCAGAGATTTCAAGGGTCCCCTCAGTGTAGTGGTTGTAGAGGGACCATGCACCAGCCTCATAGGACTGGACTGGTTCAAGGCCCTGGGCATCAGGGTAATGGGTATCCGTCAAACACAAATAGCTGATCTAGCAGCAATATGCCAACAATCTGCTGATGTATTCAGCACAGAGCTGGGACAATACAAAGGGGCACCCTTTGCATTGAAGCTTAAAATTGATGCGGAACTAGACAAGCTAGTGCAGCAGGGAGTGCTCGAACCTGTGGACTGTAGCCAATGGGAGACTCCAATAGTGATCCCAGTTAAACCTAATGGGGACGTTCGCATCTGCGCAGACTACACCATAAACAAGGCATTACAGCAGCATGCTTACCCTGTACCAGTAGTGAGCCACATCCTCGCCTCGCTCCAGGGAGACCTCACCCAGGCCTACCAGCAGCTACCAGTAGGTGACGCTACTGCAGAAGCACAAACAATCGTCACACAAAGAGGTGCATTCCGAGTGCACTGCTTGCAGTTTGGGGTAAGCATAGCAGCAGGGTTGTTCCAAAGTATTATGGAACAAACACTGAAGAACATTTCCAGCTTCTGCCCATATTTTGATGACGTCCTGATTGTGGGGGAATCAGCAGCAATCCTGGCGGAACGTCTCCATGCAGTACTCCAATGTTTCCATGAGGCAGGCCTAAAACTCAAGAAGGAAAAGTGCCAAATTGGCATGGAATCCACAGAATTCGCCGCCCTGAGTCCTTCGGGATTGGGCGGCATATAAATATTAAAAATAAATAAATAAATTCCTGGGTTTCTGCATCGATATTAGCAGAATCCACCCATCTGAACCAAAGCTAAAGGCAATTCAGCAAGCTCCCAACCAAAATCCAAGGGGGAACTACAAGCATTCCTGGGCTTGCTCAATTTTTACCACTCCTTCTTACCGCATAAGGCTGCCCTGGCAGAACTGCTACATTGCCTACTGGGCAAAAAAATGACCTGGGTCTGGTCGAGTGCCCAAGACCTAGCTCATTTCAATGAAAACCTACTAGTAACACTAGCCTGGGATGCTTCGCCATATGGCATTGGGGCAGTACTAAGCCACAGGATGCCAGATGGTAGAGAGGCCCCCATCGCATACTATTCTAGAACATTATCATTGGTGAAAAAGAACTATGCCCAGATAGACAAGGAAGCCCTCGCCATAGTGGCTGGCATTAAGAAGTTCCACGACTTCGTATATGGATGAACCTGTAATGACCCACCCCACTTTGCATCTTAAGAAGACAGAACTCTTGGAATAATTCTTCCAACAGGAATCCTTTATTAAGAGAAAATGGTTGCAGGCATGCTAGACAGGACTTGGGGTTCAAGCTCTCCATTCAAGGTTTTTAAGGGTTCCCCAGTAGTCCCACCCAATCAACCCCCCTTCCAGTGATAGTTTCAAGTATCACAATTCCACCCCCTTTCTTCTTTCTTCCGTCTGGATGGAGACTTCAGATAACTACATGAAAGGCAAATACCCTTCTTTGGTATGCTAACGCTTTGGTTACAATAAACAACATTCAGCTCTTTGAAGTGTACTGAAGGAAGTGAGGGCCATAAAACCCCTTTGTTCTCCCCCTTCTCTCCCTCTTATGGCAGAATCCAGAGAAGGCAGAATTGGGGTTTTCTATATTTGATGATTAAAGATGCAATATAATTGGATTCTGACATCCGGCCCCTCTTACAAATAAGAGAGATCCACCTGAAAGAAAACAAAACAGGTATAACACTTAGTCAGGCTTGTTAGGATACTCTGTGTGAAACTTCTTCAATAGCTTCGGGGCTCTGACATGACGTTTATGGACCCACTCGTTTTGTGAGGGAGGGAGGTGTTTCCAGGCAATTAGGTACTGAGTTGCTCCATGATATCTCCTAGAATCAAGGATTTCTTTTATTTCGAAGTGTTGTTCACCCTCCACCATGACTGGAGGTGGTGGTGGGGGGATTTTTGGCCGTAGAGGTGACTGATGCTCTCTTTTCAGCAAGCTGCAATGAAAAATTGGGTGTATTTGGCTGAGATTTTTGGGTAATTCTAATTCTACTGTTACTGGATTTATGATTCTTTTAATTGGAAAAGGTCCTATATATTTTGGTCCAAGTTTTTTACAGGGCTGTAGGGACTTTAAGTATTTTGTAGATAAGTACACCATTTCTCCTATAATGAATGGTGTAGGCTCAACCCTTTTTTTATCGGCTTGTGCTTTGTATGCCTGTCTAGCTTCATCTAGTGCTTTTCTAACTATTGGCCAGGTGTTTTGTAGTTTTTCCATCCATTCTTTCAGCGAAGGGATCGTTGGTTCGTTTGGGGTTAATTCTGGCATGGGGTTGAAACTTTGACCGTTGGCTATTTGAAAAGGAGTGTAACCTATGCTGGAGTGGACTGCATTATTGTAGGCAACTTCTGCAAAAGGGAGTAAGTCCGCCCACTCGGTCTGCTGGAAACTAAGAAAACATCTTAAATATTGCTTAAGTACGGAGTTCATTTTTTCAGCCGCCCCATTTCCTTGTGGGTGGTGGCTAGATGTCAGTCTCTGAGAGGTTCCTAAGAGGGATAAAAATTCCTTCCAAAATGCAGACGTAAATTGTACCCCCCTGTCAGAGATGATGCGTTGGGGTGCCCCATGCAATCTGTAAATGTGTTGGATGAAAAGTTTTGCTAAGGCTTTTGCAGTGGGAATCTTTTGGAAAGGGATAAAGTGCACCTGTTTGGAAAACAAGTCCGTGACCGTCCAGACCACAGTATTCCCATTGCTTTCTGGCAATTCCACTATAAAATCCATGGCTATTTCTCTCCAGGGGGCTGAGGGACTTGCCACTGTTTGCAATAGTCCTGGCACTTTCCCTTGCAACCTCTTTGCCGTGGCACATTTTGGACAACTGGCTATATAACTTTCAATGTCCTTTTTCATGGATGGCAACCAAAATTGCCGTTTAATTAAATGTAAAGTTTTTACAAATCCAAAATGCCCTGCTGATTTTGTGTCATGGCAAAGGTGCATGAAAGTTACTCTTTGAGTTGTTGGTATATATAACTTTTCCCCTACCCAAGGCAACCCGTCTCTCATTGTGCACACATTTTTGTGTTTCTGGAACCATTCATCTGTTTCTAAACTTTTTCTGAATTCAATTCCAGTTTGGCTGTCCAGTTGTGGTTTTAATTTGGCTTGGGTTCTTGTGGTTACTGGTGCTGCCAGTTGTGACTCTGCCCTTATTGGTCTAGAGTCTGTGGTTCGTGCGCTGTTATATTGAGGCATGCGAGATAGAGCATCTGCCAGGAAGTTCTTTCTCCCTGGTAAATGTTTGAGCTTAAACTGGAACTGGTGAAAATACTGAGACCAGCGGGCTTGTTTGGGATTGAGTTTCCTGGACGTTTTCAGGGCTTCTAAATTTTTGTGATCTGTCCACACCTGGAAGAGGATTTTGTTGCCTTCCAGGAACTGTCGCCACGTGAGTAATGCCCAACGTATCTCATAAGCCTCCTTCTCCCATACGGGCCAGCGCTGTTCTGTTTCTGTGAGTTTCTTGGATGTATATGCACAGGGTTGCAATACTGCATCATTATTTTCTTGTAATAGCACAGCCCCCACTGCCACATCACTTGCATCTGCCTGTATTATGAAGGGCTTGTCCATATCTGGGTGCCTTAGTACTGGTTCATCAGAAAAAAGTCTCTTTAGTCTCTCAAATGCTGCTTGGCACTCCATTGTCCATGTTAGTGGCTGGCTAGGTTTTACTGAGGATGCTCCCTTCGTTTTTAGTAAGTTAGTGAGAGGCAAGGCTATCTGGGCAAATGAGGGAATGAATTGGCGGTAAAAGTTTGCAAAGCCCAGGAAACTTTGTAGTTGCTTTCTTGTGCTGGGTGGCGCCCAATCTAATACTGCTTTGACCTTCTCTGGGTCCATTTCAATGCCCTGTGGGGATATGCGATAGCCTAGGTAGTCTATCCTTTCCTGGTGGATTTCGCATTTTGAGAGTTTGGCATATAGGTGAGCGGCTCGCAGCTTCTTTAAAACCGCTCTGACAAGTTTGACGTGTTCTTCTTTTGTTTCGGTAAAGATAAGAATGTTGTCCAAGTAAACAAGGACCCCTTAAACAGGTGCTCCCTTAGAACGTCATTGATTAATTGCATAAAGACTGCAGGGCCCCCTTGTAATCCAAATGGCAAGACTTTGAATTGATAGCATCCCATGGGGCAGTTAAATGCAGTCTTCCATTCGTCCCCTTCCTTAATTCTCACGCGATAGTAAGCTTCCCTTAGGTCTAGTTTAGAAAAAAAATTCCCTTTCGATAGGTGTGACAGCATGTCTTTCATGAGGGGCAGCGGGTATAGGTTGCTTTCCCTGATTGTATTCAGGGCCCTATAATCCACGCATAAACGTAAAGAGCCATCCTTCTTCTCTCTAAAAAGGACCGGGGCAGCCACTTTAGGCTTGGCTGGCTCAATGAAACCTCTCTCCAGGTTTTTTTTTATAACTCTTTCCATTTCCTCCTTCTCCTTTGGGCTCATGGAGTATAATCTGGGCTTCGGGAGTTTTGCCCCAGGCTTGAATTCAATGGTACAGTCTGTGGGTCGGTGGGGGGGAAGCTCATTCGCCCTCTCCTCACTGAAGACTTCAGCAAGGTCCCTATATTCCTCTGGTATTTCTATTAATCTTTTTTCCTCTCCTATGGATGCTTTTTCTATTCTTGATTCTGGTAGCCTCCCTTGGGGTTTTAAGTCCATAGGGTCCCCCTTTGGGAATTTGATTTCTGTCGTCCTCCAATTTACCCAGGGGTTCCATTTTTTCAACCATTCCATTCCTAGAATCATTGGGCATTCCATACCTGGGGTCACCACAAACGTTAAGTCCTCTTCATGGTTGCCCAGGGAGAGGTGTATTGGCAGAGTGGCTAGGGTAGCTGGCACCCCCCCTGCTATGGAGCCATCTAGCTGGCCAAATGAGATTGGTTGTTCCAGTCTCCTGGATGGGATGCCCAGATTCCCCACTAGTGTTGGGCTAATGAGGCAGCGGGTACAGCCAGAGTCTATTAAGGCTTTCACCTTCACAGCTTCGGGCATGGGGGGGATTAATATAGTCACTGTTTTGAAGATGGGTGTGATGCGTCCACTTACCAGGGGTTCGCCTTCCGAGCTGTCATCTGAGGCATCCACCGTCCCTGTGTGTAGGCTGGAGTTCTTTCCCCTTGGTGAGCAGAGGTGGGGTTTTCTGCAATTTCCATCATTTTCATGGCTGTTTCTTTTGGCTTAGCTGAATACCCTCTGGGTTTGTTGATTGGGGATCTGTCTGGGTTGTGCTGGGGGGCCTTTGAGCGGCATTCTACAGCTCGATGCCCTTCTCTTCCACACTTGAAACACCCCATTTGCTTCTTGGCTGTATCCGATGATTTCACCGGTTGGTGTGTCAGCTCAGGTGGGGGGGCGGCTCCATTGTTTTCCTCGGCGGTGCCTCTTCACTATGTCGATCTCTGCTTCCTCTGCCAAGATGTACCATTCCTCAAGTCGATGTGGGTCCCCTCGGGGCAGGCAAGCATCATATAGATCATAGTTTAGTCCGTCTTTGAAATGGCCAAGGAGGATGTCTTCTGGCCAATTCATTTTGCTGGCAATGGCCCGGAATTCTTGTGTATACTCAGCCACTGGGCGTTTGCCTTGCCTCATCGTTGTTATTCTTTCACGGGCTTTGCGATCAGCCAGGGGGTCTTCAAATCGTCTTCTCAAAGAGGACATGAAATGGTTGAAGTTACTGAGTTCTGGGGCATTGGAGTCATGCAAGTTCACTACCCAATCCGCAGCTGGTCCATCCAGGGAAGATTGCATGATCCGGATGCGGGCTTTGTCGCTGGGAATGTCCTGCCCATATTCCTCCATGTAGCTGAGGACTTGGGTTAGGAAAAACCCCAAGCGTGTTGGCTCCCCTTTGAATTTCACCTCCAACGGTGGACGTCTTGGAATGGATCGGTGCCTCCGTTGTGGGTGGTAGTGTCTTCCGGCCAGATTGCCATCTGTGGTCCGGTAGGAGGTGGGGGCTCCTGGATCAGTAGATGTTCCTGGGGTTGCAGGTTCCACGTCCCCCTCGGTGTCTCTCCCTTTGCGGCTCCAGGAGCTGGGGCGGCCGTAGGGCTCAGTATTCTCCTCTCCTAGGAAGCTGAGAGTTCTCTTCATCAGGTCAATAGCTTTCTCTAGGATCCAGTCTGAGTACGGTACCCAGCTTCCTCCCTCTTCACTTGCGTGCAGGGATTTCTCCATCTCCTGTTTCCATTGTGGTTGCTTGGTCCCCCGTCTCAGGGTCACCTTTCTTAATTCCTTTCTCCACTCACTTTTCTTTCCAACGTCCATCGACCAGCGAGGCTTGTGGTCCTGTGTCTCCACCACTTCTTCTCCTGAGGAATCTGGCCTCTCGGATCCCAACATCTGGCAAGGTTCCAACTGGGTCAGCGGCTCTCTTTCCAGGGAGTTTTCCCCCTCTCTTGCTCCATTGTCTGACATGGTAAATTTTTGCAAAATCCCCCGGCAAGGGTCTCCCTTCCAGGTGGATTAATTCTGCAAGTCCTGTCTAATGTAAGGACCCACCCCACTTTGCATCTTAAGAAGACAGAACTCTTGGAATAATTCTTCCAACAGGGATCCTTTATTAAGAGAAAATGGTTGCAGGCGTGCTAGACAGGACTTGGGGTTCAAGCTCTCCCATTCAAGGTTTTAAGGGGTTCCCCAGTAGTCCCACCCAATCAACCCCCCTTCCAGTGATAGTTTCAAGTATCACAATTCCACCCCCTTTCTTCTTTCTTCCGTCTGGATGGAGACTTCAGATAACTACATGAAAGGCAAATACCCTTCTTTGGTATGCTAATGCTTTGGTTACAATAAACAACATTCAGCTCTTTGAAGTGTACTGAAGGAAGTGAGGGCCATAAAGCCCCTTTGTTCTCCCCCTTTTCTCCCTCTTATGGCAGAATCCAGAGAAGGCAGAATTGGGATTTTCTATATTTGATGATTAAAGATGAAATATAATTGGATTCTGACAGAACCTTCACCATCTTTACAGACAACAAACCTCTGCTTGGTCTCTTCACAGCAGACAAGCAGACACTGCAGATCCTGTCATCGCGAATGCTACGATGGTCCATTTTCATGGCTGCATACTCGTTCTGGCTAGTCCACAAGCCGGGTAAGGAAATGGGCCACGCCAATGCTCTCAGGTGACTGCCTCTACCACAGACTGATCCGGACCCAGCCCCAGCTTGTTATATCCTGGTGATCCAGGACCTGCCTGAAGCACCCCTACATGCAGGGGACATTGCAGCTGAAACCACCATGGACAGAACGCTTAGCCGCATTCTCAACTGAGTGTTAAGGGGATGGCCAGAGACCCGGCCAGGCCCTGAGGTCCATCACTATGTTTCTCCAAAAAATGAACTATTGGCCCTCAAGGGATGTGTGCTGTGGATCAGCAGGGTCAACTCCAACTGTTTTGGAGGGAAACTTTGAACATTCATATTTGTGATTGGGTAAGGCCCTATAGGCTAAGAGTAGAAATTACAGGCATTGCCTGTAGTTCTCCAGTCAATAAATGATGTTGTAACTATGCTGGTCTGCTCCTTGCCTACTGAAACCCATTACACAATAGATATGATCAACTCAGAGATCTTTCACATAAGTAGCTTCTGGGGAAGACTGTTATAGAAACAACCATAGATTTGCATTTTGTGTTCATCCTGCTTAATGTTGTTGCATTCTAATAGGCCTGATTTACCTCTGTTTACTGTGGCTGAGTGTACTTACAAGAAAGGCAAGACTGGTCATGCTGCGCAGAGGGAAGAATCAATATCTGAATGCTGCTAGAGTTCTTGAAATATTGACCATAGATAGCTACTACATAGACTGTAATAATTGGGACAATGCCAAATGACATCAAGGGGACATAAAAAATTCTAGCTCTTTGCTGCCATCTAGTGGTGATTGCTTTTGCACAGTCTTAAGGTGGTAGCCCTATCCTAGCACTCTCTATGGGCAATGTGTAAAAGAGAGGAAGAGTTGGTTCTACTTCAAGCTGCACATTATCTTTGGTTAGCCCACAAATCTGTATGTGCTTTGAGAGAACATTCAGACAGGAGAAACCTGATGCAAAATACTGACATTTCTAAGCATGAATTGATTTTCTCTTGTGAACAATAAAATCACCTGAACCAATACAATGACTAATAAAAGCACTCTCCTCTGTTAATTGCAAGCAGCAAAGCACTGCTCAGCTTGCCTGAGGTGAGCTGGATATGGCCAAACCAACCAGCCCATTGTTTGAGACAGTCCCCAAGAAGTAGTTCCAGCCAGGGAAATCTGATCAGCTGGTGCCTGCTAGTTGATGCCAATGGGACCTCCCCAGCTGGCTGTCTGCTAGGGTCCCCTGAGTCAGGACAAATGGAGGTGGTGACAGGAAAAAAGAGCAGCCGCTATGCGGCAGGTGGCCCTGCTGAGGTAATCAAGATCACATTCAAATAGGAAGCCATCTCAATTTCCATCCCTGCGTCTGCCAAGGGCCCCCTGGAGCTGCCTTGTTAATGCTACTGGGGACACGTGGGACACATTGACTGCATTAATTGTCGCTGCTCATTCAGAGGTAGATGAATTATAATGTTACCACTCCAGGGTAAAGCAAACACCAATCATAACAATCATGTCATTAGTGTGCAGATGCTGGCTGCTCTGCTTAACCTTTTGTATCCTTTTTTTAAAAAAGGCATACAATAAGTTATTTTTAATTGTTTCCCAGATAATTGATTTTTTAAAAAATGCTGTAAGTGATGGGTCATTGCTTCTGCAGATTGTTCAACAGCCAGGAAAAAAACAATGGGATAGAAACCTGCACACCAAGTTCCTTCAGAGCAGAAGGCTAGGATTTGATTTTGACTGGAGGTTTCTACATTTGCTAAGGGATCAGCATCTGCTTGATATTGCATAGTACAATGTGGATTGTGAGGAAACAAAGCAAAGCATTTCAAATACACCCCAGTCCCAAACCAGAGCTGAACTTTTCCTTCTTTTACAATCCATATAAAATAGATTAAAGGAATAGAGTAGAAACACTCCCTCGTGTGACCTGATTATTGGGAAGGGGGCTACTCTGCTGTTATTTAATTAAAAGGAATAGTTGCTATTGCCTACATGTTGAATAACGACATTAAATCCCGGTAGGCACACAGTTTCTCCAATGCATGAGAGCATGATGTAGACCTCAAGACATTAAAAATTATGCATGTTTGTGCAGAGAAATCAGTTCTTCAGCTAAACAATGCAGTTACAGAATTTTGAGCAATAATATTTTGTAGTACATTTGGTCCTGAGTCTTATTCAAACTAAGAGTAAATCTCATTTACCTCTACCAACCTGACCAATGCTTATTATCAATCAGGTTAATGAGTTTTCCAGTTGAACATATATGCAAGTATAAGTTTAAATTTAAATTAATATAATATTTTCTGTATGTTTTCATCTTCTATTTGAAGATGATTTGGCAACTGCAGTTATTTCAACATTTAGCTGAATCTGTGCATTACAATATGCTAACATGCTTCATCAATAGTAGTGCCTTGGTTGATATTGATTTTATATATTATATTAATATATTAAGGTTCTTTATGGTGTTGAGATCTAAATGCATTTAAATGTTCAACAGATGGAAGAGCCCGATGAAAAAAGTGCAGCAGAATTGATCTTTGAGAGGGCATGAATAAGATTGTTCAGTTATCCTGTTCCTCAGCTTCATTCACTATGAATAGTATCTGAATCACTCTTTGTCCAGGACTGAACTAAAAATGCTATTTTATCACCAAAAATGCTACACACACACACACACACACACACACACACACACACACACAGAGAGAGAGAGAGAGAGAGAGAGAGAGAGAGAGAGAGAGAGAGAGAGAGAGAGAGAGAGAGAGAGAGACTGCTCCTATTTCTGCCTACCTACTTCCTAAAATTTAAACAATATCTTGGTTTCTTGCTGACAAATGATCTATCTCAGGAAAGGCAATTCAGAATATCAGAATATAAGATCCTAATTCCCTACTATAACAGGCTGCAAATATCTGGACAGACTCTGGAAAACTTAAAAAAAAAATAGAGTTTTCTGTATTTCTCTGCTACCCTCTAGTAGTCATCCAAAGTTCTGTAGCCCAGGTCAGACAGCTATAGAAAAATACATTAGGACTACAACTCTGAGAATTCTCTTCTAGTATGGTCTGATGGACATATTTATTTTGAATAAAATGTGTACACTTACTACTGAGTGAGTTAAAAAACAATCCAATTTATATTGAATTGAGTGGACTAATTTTCATGACTGAATTTCTGATACCTCTGCTATCTATCAATTCCAGCACATCACATTTTTATGTCTTGATTCCCCCAGTCCCCTAGTCCCCCAATTTGAATATTTGGCTGGTTAAAAATAAAAACTTTGTTCAGCTATAACTGGATGGGAATATGAGTATTTTCCTTCTAAGTGACCTCTATTAAATTCTATTAAATTCAACTAGCACCTAGGCTTGTTTTTTCTCTTTCTGTCTCCAGATGGCATAAAACGAACCCATATGAAATGAACTCTTATATGTAAAAGTATTTCCTGACATATTTAGAAGTAACAATTTTCTTTCTTAGTTCACCAAATGTTTGTCTTTTGTAATAAAACATGTATGATAGTTATACCTCTATCTACATAATCTGTGTGTGTTTCATACTTGAAATATGTGCTGAGCACAATCCTACTGCATTATGCGAATAAAAGCTCTTATTATAAGAGTCTTCAAGTAGAGATTATCTGGCAGGTAATAGCTATTAAAACATCATTTTCAGATTCTAATGAGCTGCCAATTTAAGAACAAAACAAAACATGTTTCAATATATATCAGACTTTTGAGGCAATTTTTTTAAGATCCAAAAGAAGACAATACATTTTAGAGATGATATAAGCTGCAATTTTCAGTACAGGAATAGAAAGATTTTAATTAAATGTTATCTCACTGAATCAGGAAGTATTGTCTTATACTTTCATATATATTTTCATATATATTTTAACATCTGGGGTATTAGTGCAAATACACAAATTTCTAATTAAAAGATGAAATGGGATGTCACATGATCTATAGCAGAAAATTGATTTAATTTAATATAATATAATTCGTTTCTATTGTTCTCCTGAAATGAAAGAATTGGAATAATTCTCCCATCACATAAAATTCATCATGGATGTATTAAAACATGTGCATTTTTTTAAACAACCTATTATAATAATTGCCACATTACCTTCAAAACAGAATGAATTGGGAAACAGATTCTCCATCCATCAAGTAATTCCAGATTGATTCTCACATTATGTTTCTATCCTGTGTTGGGGAGCCAAACAAGAATATTTGCAATTTGTCATTAAAAAAAAAAAATCTGGTCCAGAAAGGGTCAAAAGTCACATTCTCTTTCAGATGCTCAGCATGTGTGCAAACTGAGCAGATGAAAGGCTTCTAAGTCTGAATCCCTCACACTTGGTCACAGTTGGCCAATAATGAAGCAGTTTAGCTATTTCCAGTGTACAGAAAGATGCATTGATTGAACAGAACTATTATAATATGCCACTGAATTAATTTTTTCTAGTTTTTTAAAAACAGATTGTCTCTAATTCAGTTTTCTTAACTGTTATGCAAAAATAGTCTGATTAAAAATGAAAGAAACACATGGCATCAGCAAAGTTAAATGAGATTTTGTGTACCAAACTGCTTAATTTTAAATAGTGTTTATGTGTTTTATATAGTTTAGATTAGATGTGTATAGTGCAAAGTATAACTAAAAATATCCAACTGCTGGTAAAATTATTTATAATTTAGTCTCATAACAAATCAGGCCAAAATGGAAGGATATAATTTTAAATGTATAAATAAGACATTGTATTTACTTAATACCATTTAAATAACAGACTACATACAGTGGTACCTTGGTATTCAACTGCTTTGAAACTCATCAAATTTGGTACTCAATGCAATTTTCCCCTGGTACTCATTATTTATTTGGTATTCAACACACAAACTAGAATCTACCTTGTGACTCACTACATTATTTCTTATGGGAAAAATTGTTTGGTACTCATTGTTTTTGGTACTCAAAGCACCACCTGGAATCAATTAACAATGAGGTACCATTGTATTTGGAAATGTGTTGTTCATGCAACTATACCATTTAGTAACTTGCTACATAATGATTGCTTAGGTTAATGGAAAGACATAGGCCAAGGCTGAGATATTTCCAGACCTTAAACACATGGACAAAAAGCTAAACAATCTCCAGGAGAAACTACTTCTGCTCATCCAGATAACTATTATAAGCTGATATAAAACTTGTTGATGTTTTTGACTAGAAAAACATATTGTTTAAAGGAGAACCAATTATGGGGTTTTTTCTTTTCTTTTTTTTTTAATTGAAAAGTTTTACACAAAAAAATTTACAAAATATACCCCCTACCCACCCACCCCTACCCACCCTACCCCCCTACCCCACTTCCCAGAGATGAATATAGGGTAATAAATATAATAATCATAATGTAACTAACATTAACCAACTATATAGATAAACAAATAAAATACGCTTTAACTCTCTTTTAACACAAAGTAAACAATTTAAGAATAAACTTAATCATATAAACAAATTGAAATCCTAATTTCTAAACAACACAATATCATAAAATTTCCACTATAATAAACTAATAATAATAATATTAATAATAATAATAATAATAATCCCCCACTGAGGCACTACCTTGACGTGGTTGTGGGGCTTGTGTATTCTGAGGAAGATGAGAGCTATACCAGAGGTTCAACCATACTGGACAGGTCTCATCAAAGGAGTCAGACAAAGAGTGTCTCTCCCATAAAAAATATGGTGAGACGTAAATTTCAGAATGCCATACCGGCTCGGATGTCGCTCGGGTTAACAAGGTCCGCGCTAGATATTGGAATTCCTGGATATCTGGTGAAAAATGGATTACAGGACTCAGGACTGTTGGCTGAGCAACCAGGGCCAGCAGCTGTAGAACTACTGGAAGAAAAGGTGTCTACCCATCGCAGATACACAGTGACTGAAAACAAAGAAATAATGATCTGTTACTACAGATCAAGGCCAACAAGAAGAGGATATCTAAAACGAATGCACCAGTTCTGGAAAGAACAACATCCAGAATCAGAAATAACAGAACAGAGACTAGCAGATCAATGCCGATTTATAATACGAAATAAAGTATTCACAGAAACAGAATTGGACGAACTGCAAAGGTTTATCCAGGGCAAAGAAATCAAAGCCTTACCAGAAGTAATTCAGAATGTAGAGGCAAACCAGGGGGAGTTGGCAGTGAAGGAATCCAGCAGAGATATACAACTGTTCTCATTTGGAAACCAGGCACCACTTCCTCAGGAAGAACAAAACCCTCTAACTAAAGAAATAAAAGAATTGAAACAAATAATAACTGAGCATCTAGAACAGCACAAAAACAACAGAATAAGGCTGCCTGCATTGAAGCTTGTTCCAAAGAAACAGCTAGCACAAGCATTAAAAGATGCAAATACTGCAATATCAAGTATAAGCACCAATTCACTGCAAGAAACAAACCAACTAATGTACAGCACAGCTGCAGTTATAACTGAATACCTGGGATGCAAAATCAACAAAGAAGAAAAACAAACAAACAGTGCACCAAAAAAATGGAAGGTTAGACTAGAAAATAAGATCAGCAAGTTAAGATCACATGCAAGCAGGCTAGAACAGAAGAAAGAAAAGAAGCTGAAGAACAAGAAGATCAAAGAATACCTAATCAAGAAATACCACTTAGAAACAAGGAAGATCAAGGAAGCACTGGAAATAATAAAGCAACAAATAACAGCTATAGCCAGTAAAATCAGTAGATATGAAGCTTGAATTGCAAACTATAGGCAGAACCTCCAATTTCAATCCAATCAGAAACGTTTCTACCAATCCATCAATGGAGAAACTGCAAGGAATCAGTCAGTACCTGACAAGGAAGAAACAGTGCAGTTCTGGAAGCAGATATGGGATAACCCAAAGAAATACAACAGGGATGCAGCTTGGTTAAAAGAGGTGGATGCAAATAAAACAGAAGTTGAAATGAAAGAATTAGTAATAACAACAAAAATGGTAGAAAAAAGAGCAAGGAAAATCAAAAATTGGTCAGCACCAGGTGAAGATGAACTGCATGGGTTTTGGTTGAAACATCTAACTGTTATACACCCACACATTGCCAAGCAGTTCAACAATATACTACAAGGAGGAGAAATTGAAAAATGGCTAACAACTGGGAAAACCTACCTAATAGTGAAAAATTCAGCAAAAGGGGCAACACCAGGCAACTACAGGCCAATTACCTGCTTACCAACAACTTTCAAATTACTAACTGGTGTGGTAGCTGATGCAGTACAACAGCATCTAGTTAAAAACAATCTCTTTCCACCTGAGCAGAAAGGAAACCGCCCCAATAGCAGAGGAACAAAAGATCAATTCCTAATAGACAAAATGATCTTGGAAAACTGCAAGAAAAGGAAGACCAACCTGAATGTGGCATGGATTGACTACAAAAAGGCATTTGACTCTCTGCCACATGACTGGATAATCAAGTGCCCAGAAATAACAGGAGTCAGTAGAAACATCAGAAAATTTGTGCAAAGATCGATGGCACAATGGAAGACACAGTTGCAGATCAATAGTGAGAGACTGGGAGAGGTTAATATCAAGAGAGGAATATTTCAAGGAGATTCATTGTCACCATTACTATTTGTTATTGCACTGTTTCCTCTGTCAACAATACTGAATAACTCAGGACATAGCTATCAAACATCAAAAACATCTACCAGACTATCCCATCTCCTTTACATAGATGATCTGAAGCTGTATGGAAAAACATCATCTGAAATAGAATCGCTGCTCAACACTGTCCGTATATATAGCCAAGATATTGTAATGGAGTTTGGCTTGGACAAATGTGCCACACTTACTATCAAACAAGGAAAAATAGTGAAAACTGAAGGAATCAAGATGCCCCACGAAAGTAACATTAAGAGTCTGGATGAGGAAGATTACTACAAATACTTGGGTATCCTTCAAGCTGACAACATCAAGCACACTGAAGTCAAGAAAAAGATTAGAGGTGAATACATCAACAGAGTGAAGAAGATCTTAAAGTCCAAACTCAATGGAGGAAATATCATAAAGGCAATCAACACCTGGGCAATTCTAGTCATTAGGTACACAGCTGGAATAGTGGACTGGACTCAAGCAGAACTAAAAGCAATGGATAGGAAGACCAGAAAAATAATGACAATGAATCATGCCCTTCATCCACGCAGTGACATTGACAGACTTTATCTACCAAGGCAAATAGGTGGGCGTGGAATGCTACAAGTACATCAGATGGTTGAAGAAGAAAAATGGCTTTGGAAGAATATCTGAAGAACAATGATGAAGATGCACTGAAATTAGTATATCAGGAAGCCTTACTGACTACTGGAGAGACCAAACTGGCCTACAAGAAAGACCAAATGAAGAACAGAATAGAGGCATGGGAAGACAAAGCACTACATGGCCAATACATGAAAAAAATAGCTGGGAAAGCAGATAATAACAAACCTGGCAATGGCTAAGAGCAGGAAAATTGAAGAAAGAGACCGAGGGACTAATTCTGGCTGCACAAGACCAAGCCTTAAGGACAAATGCATATAAAGTCAAAATTGAGAAGACAGCAACAGACAGTAAGTGCCGCCTATGCAAAGAAGCTGAAGAAACAGTGAACCACCTGGTAAGCTGTTGCAAGAAGATTGCACAGACTGATTACAAGCAGCGGCATGACAAAGTAGCAACAATGGTGCATTGGAAGATCTGCAAAAAATATCATTTGCCTGTAAGCAAAAACTGGTGGGATCATAAAATAGAGAAAGTCATAGAAAATGATAAAATTAAACTGCTCTGGGACTTCAGAATTCAAAGACAAGCACCTGCAACGTAACACCCCAGACTTAACAATTGTCAATAAGAAAGACAAAAAAGTCTGGATAGTGGACGTGGCACCGGAGACAGCAGAATAGACGAGAAAGAACTGGAGTAGATAACAAAATACAAAGATCTACAAATAGAAATATTTATTTATTTTATTTATTTATGAGACTTATATACCGCTTTAAGTGCAAGCACTCTCTAAGCGGTGTACACCAGTAAGCAATGTATATATATTTTACATTTCCCCCAACACTCTGGGTCCTCATTTTACCTACCTCGGAAGGATGGAAGGCTGAGTCAACCTTGAGCCGGTGAGATTTGAACCGCTGACCTGCTGAACACAGTCAGCTAAAGTGGCCTGCAGTACAGTAGAAAGACTGTAGCAAAAGCAAGCAAGGGTAGTACCAATAGTAATAGGCTCCTTGGGTGCAATCCCAAAACAACTGGAGCACCACTTGAACACCACTGGCATTGACAAATTCACCATTAGTCAATTGCAAAAGGCAGCCTTACTAGGAACTGCTTCCATCCTGCGATGTTATCTGTAATACCATCAAACATCCACATCTGCCTATCCCAGGTCCTGGGTAAGGACTTGATAGGTAGACAAAATGCCAAATCCAGTCTGAACATCTGGCTGACTGTGCGATGATCCATAATAATAATAATAATAACAATAATAATATTCTAAAATTTATTCATAAAATAAATGGAACTTTTTAGTCCCATATTTATTCTGAATATAATCTATCCATTTTCTCCAAACCGAAATGTATCTTTCTTGTGAATAATCCTTCAAAGAAGCAGAAATCTTAGCCATTTCTGCTAAATTTGACACTTTAAGCGTCCATTCTTGTATAGTAGGCAAACAATCCTTCTTGCAATATTGCCCTACCAGCAGCCTTGCTTCTGTTATTAAATTCAACATCAAATTAATTTCCTTAGCATCAAAATCTACTATAATACCCAACAAAAATAGTTGAGGAGTAAACTTTATCTTTCTTTTAAAAATATTCTGAATGTTCCACCAAATTTTAATCCAAAAAGCTTTTACATTTCTACAAGTCCACCAAATATGAAAGTTTTTTTTCTTGTCTTTCAGGCAAACAAAAATGCAGAATATAATTTTATAAAAAGACAAAGCTGTTGTCTCACCTGCACTAGACATTTGTACACTGAAAGGTGAAAAAAGATGCTTGGTAGAAGGAGGAAATCTATGTGAGTTCTCCAATTCATTTATCGGTTATATATTTATTTATTTATTCAATTTATATGGTCACCTATCTCAAATAATGACTCTGGCTGAAGATATTTATAAACAATATAAAACAATTGTAACAATATAGCAGTTAAGAAATATGAAGCTCCATATTCTTGATTATAGTTGCTCTTGATTATAGATATCTTCCTTACATAGAACTTGGCCATGTATTTTGATTCCAAGGGCAGATCTTCTCCATTGAGAAATGTTTGTATATAGCCAGAAGGATAACATATTTTATTCTCAGACAAGCTCCATTTCATCCTGAAAGAATGTTGTCTTTTTGATTAAGTCCTGCAGTCTGTTCCATCTCTTAATTTGATTGAAACATATCCCATACAGATAGTTCTCAACTTACAACCACAACTGAGCCCAACTTTTCTATTGTTAAACAAAACAGTTGTTAAATGAGTTTTGCCCCATTTTACAATCTTTCTTGCCATAGTTGTTCAGTGAATCATTGTAATTGTTAAGTTAGTATCATATTTGTAAAGTGAGTCTGGCTTCCCCATTGATTTTATTTGTCAGAAGGTCGCAAAAGGTGATCACATGACCTCGGACATTGCAGCTGTCATAAATATAAACCAATTGCCAAGCATCTGAATTTTGATCATGTGACCATGGGGATGCTACAACAGTCTTAAGTGTGAAAAATGGAAATAAGTCACTTTTTTCAGTGCTGTTTAACTTTGAATGGTCACTTAACAAATAGTTGTAAGTCAAGGACTAACTGTAAATGTATTTCTCCAGTTTTGGAAAATGTCTGGATTCTATGCAAATGGTGTAAGATGATGAGATCCAGAATTCACAATTCTGTTTAATTGTTTTTTCAAAGTTTTGAATGTTGCAGTGTAGCTTTCACTTTCATCTTCTAAAGGTTGCCTTAGGAGATAAAAATCTATTACATTTATTTATTTGTAAGTTGCCAGACTCTACATAGACCATTGTGCTTGATCTTTTGTTATTTGACATAAGTGTCTTCTTTTTATCTTGGTTATTATGGTCTTTCATACTTAATTTTAGATCTTGAGAATTGATCAAAATATTTAATCTCTGATTTATTGCACTTGAATCTTTTATTGTTTCTGTCAGCGTACAAGGAACCCATCTTGTACAAATCTTCCAATATTGAAGAACACTGATAATGTGATCCCCACTTTCCTGTTGAATGCCAAGCCTGACAGCAGTTTCCCTTCAAGTAATCAGCTATTTGTTCTTAATCAGTCCATCAATCTTCTTCATCAGTTGCTATCACAGTAATCTATTTCATTATTATTAATTTTTTTATAACAAATTTTATTGTTTTTTTAACTTTTACAACAGAATGCTCAAGACACGCCGTGGTGATTAGGTGATCAATCATCCCAAACCAAAATCATATAATAGCTCAAGTAAATACATTAAATGTTCCCTCTCTGTTTCCCTCAAATAATATAACCTATTTAACACAATCCATTTCTACATTACATATCTATAAATCCTAATCCTGTTTTAAACTTTATTAATTTACAGTTACCATAGGCCAATTTAATCTTAGATAAATGTATTATCACTTCGGGTATCCCTTCTAAAATACTAATCCAGATATATTCTAATTCATAATCTCATAAATCATTGATTTTATCACAGATCTCCCTTATTTCTTTTTTTTCCCCAATTCTTTTATTGAAATTTTTTTTAAATTTTACAAAACAAATCCCCTTCCCAGACCCCCCCACCCTCCCTTACCCTCCCCCACCTCCCCAAACCTCCCAAACCCTCCCCCAACCTTCCCAGAGTTGAGTACAGGCTTAATTAAAATTTTCCAGAAAAAGAAAAGAAAAACTTGAAACACATATAAATCCTAAACAAATCTAGATACCTTAAATTAAATAGATTATCTTCTCTAAAAAGTAATAATTACAATCATTAAACACATTATAATATACTCTAAACATTTTCTAATATGCTTATAATGTTATCCATCATTCTGTATAAACTCCCTCCAAAACACAAATTTAAACATTACTTTGTTTCTATACCTACAATATAAAATCTAATATAAATCATAGGCAAATCTGAATACATTTAATTAAACAAATTATACTCCCTCCAAAGCACAAATTTAAACATTACTTAAAACTTAAAACATTAGAATCCCCTTATACGCTTTAAAATCTTTACCAATAACAAATTCCATCTTAAAAATAATAATAATAATTAAAAAAAACCCAAACATTGAACACATTATAATATACTCCAAACCTTTTCATATCATACTTATATTATTATCCATCATTCTTTATAAACTCCCTCCAAAACACAAATTTAAACATTACTTAAAACTTAAAACATTAAAATTCCCTTATACACATTTAAATCTTTACCGATAATAAATTCCATCCACAATAGACACATTAAACATTTAAATCTTTACCAATAGTAAGTTCCATCCACAAAAAACACAGTCCTTATCAGTCTCGATTGTCCATGTAAAATTTTCATTCGATCTCCATCCTTATCAGTCTCTCTTATCCATAAGGCTCGAAAGAAATGCTTTGAGATCGGCCCTTAAAGGTTGCTCCAAAATTATAAATCCTGACTCTCCCGCCGGCTCAGAAGCCAATACATGTGAAGATTCCTTAAACTCCTTCTTCTGTTGGTCTTTTTCTTTACTATTATATGTTGCACAAGTTGTCCTCCACCCCTTCCTCTCAGCTTGTTGAAGCCCCTCAGACTGAGATTTCCCATTTTCCATTTCTTCAGACAGCAATTTTACCCTTGAGGGTTGCTCCCGAAACTTTATAAGTCTTGCTTCTCCCTCAGGTTTAGAAACCAATAGATGTGAGGCTTCCTTAACCTTCTTCTGTTGCTGCTTCTCTTTACAGTTATATGTTGCACAAGTTATCTTCTGCTCCTCTATCTGAACTTGTTGAGGCCCCTCAAGCTGAGGTTCCCCAATTTTCATAAGTATAGGCTCTTCAGGGTATAATTCTACATTCTTTTCTTCCAAGGCTTTAAACTTAGTAGATGGCGATGAACATACCCCCAGAACCGAAGTATAAAAATCTTTTGCTTGAAAAACAGTATTAAGTCTATAACATATCCCCAGGTAATTCACCATCATTCCAATCGGAACATCCCATCTGAACGAGATTCGTCTCTTTTTAAAAAAGCAAACTCCTTTCTTCTTCTTAAAATTTTAGATGGGATCTCCTTTAAAATTCTGCCCTAATTTGAGATATAACATTTCCCATCATATCTTGCAGATCCTTCACCATTATTGGCTGAGCCAAAGAAGAAGGTGAGGCTATTGATTTAGGAGCTGTAGGAATCCCTGGACGCTTTGGAGCCATCTTAAAAAAAAAAATCTTTACTCCTTCTTGAGAATTACAGAAATTAAACAAAAGAAAAAGAGAGATTAAATCCCAAAAAAAATTTCAAAAAATCCTTCAAAAGGAGGTCATTATAACAAAAAAAATACTAAACACTTTGGGGCCACAAAAATTAAACAAAAGAAAAAGAAAGATTAACTCCAGAAAAAAAATCAATAAATCCTTCAAAGGGAGATCATTATAATAAAAAAGGGAGAAAAAAAGGAAAGAAAAGGAATTAAATAAAAAAAAATCCATTCCATTTTTTTTAAAAAAAATACAAAAAACAAAACAGAAAAATTAAACAAAAATAATAATGCCTCTAAGATCCAAAAAAACCGATCGCTATCTTATTTTCCCTTTCAGCAAGAAAAAAAAATCATTAAAAAGAAAAAGAAAGGGAAAGAGAAACACCAGGAAGCCTGCCTTTAAAAGTAAACAAAAAAAATAATGCTTCTAAAATCCAAAAAAGCCGATTGCCATTTTATTTTCACTTTCATCAAAAAAAAAAGAAGAATAAAACATCCTTTCCAATCATTAAAAAGAAAAGAAAAGAGAAAGGGAAAGAAAAACACCAAGAAACCTACCGATCACCATTCTAGCTTCCCAAAAGGAAAAAAAATAAAAATAAATAAAAAAAAGCCAGAAAGTCTGCCGATCGCCATTTTACTTTCCCTTTCAGCAAAAAATAAAAAGTAAAAAGAGGGAATATAAACGTAAAAATAAATCTTTAAACTAAAAATCCATATAAAGTCAAAGAAAGCAAAAGCTAATCCTCTAGTCAACTCTGTCTGCTTCTAAAAAACTCACCAGGTCTCTTTAAACACGGAGGTGGTTGCAATGGCTTGTTTTGTCCCTAAGGACAAAAGCAGCTGGGAAGCGGAGACAGTCTGAACTCCGTGGGAGCACTCTTTTCACCCCCCCCCCAAAAAAATTGGGGGTGTATAAGAGGCTCTACCACTATTCAGACAACCCTCTTCCCCCCCTTTGCCCGGGAGGGGGATTTTGAACCGCTGAACAGCTGGTGTCTGCTGTTCATAGCGATTCATTACACTTACCCAGGAAGACGGCTACAAAGTAGCCGCCATCAGCCGTGCAGATCCACCGGAAGTCCTGTGATCTCCCTTATTTCTTCAGATAATATTTAAATCTCATTCAAATAATTATCATGTCTAAAAAAAGAACGCACCTATTATTACAGAAAACATCATCTTGCTAACTTAACACACTCAATTAGTTGTTAAAGAAATCCAAATTTTTAAAAACCTCTTTCATATTCTTATTCTCATTCCATTGCAAAATAATTTTCATACAAATAAACATATTATTCCAAAAAATACATTCTTACTCTGTTTAACATATATATTCTAATAATCACACATTTTCAACTCTAAATCTTAGTCCTTAAATCAATCCATATTTCTCAAAACTTTTTTAATCCATTACATATATTTTAAATTTCTCTTTTTAGTCTTATTCTGGCTTTCTTTTTATGCCAAGCAGGTTTCCATAAAAAAGCCTCTATTTCAGCAAATAGATCTCCCATTATTGCTTGTACTGTCATTTGGGTCAGTAAAAGACCTCCCATCCTCTGTTTTTGATGCCTGGCTCCTGTCTGCTGAATAAAACACTCAATCATGTCCAATTTTATAATTAGTAGTTATCAAAGTTGTCATAATTCTCCAACAGTTGTAATTTCAAGTCCATTTCTGTTAGTTTTGCAATTGTAGATAGTTTAGTTACAATAATTTTTTGGTCATCCAAAGTCTCCATAGATTGTATGTAAATTAATTCCTCTTCTATTGCTTTTTGGTCTGTAGAATAATCAAATAGAGTCTGAAAGTCAGTTTGTAAGTTCACAGTAGAATTTCTGTTTATTATTTCTGCAGTTTTCTCTCTTATTTGGGAACATATTTCCTCAGTAGCTTCATAATTTTTTTTCCAGTATGAGTTTACAGTTGAGTTATGAATATGGTTTTTCCATTTCAATAGTAACACAAACAAGAAATGGTTGCAGTTTTAACTTTCTCCACAAGATGCCCTCAGTAAACTATGAAAGTCTCTTCCAGACACCAAGAATGAGATTAGCAAAGACAAAGAGCTATGGAATCTCTTTTCAGGCTTCTCATAGAGTTGTTTTTTTTCAAACAATAAAGATTTTTCCCTTTAAAAAAGAAATCCAAGACATAGGAAAACAATATTCTCCAGCTTAGAAGATATAATAATAAAGTTTTATGATAAGGATTTTTCCAGGGCCCCCAAGTAACCAAAAATAAAAATAGTCAATAAGAAGTTTTTTCCTTTGTTATGGAAAGATCTTTTCCCCAGATAAACAAAGGCAGCTCTTTCAAAGCAGGGAAGTCATTCCAAAAGGCTTTTAACAGCAGAGTAGTTAGGCAAAGAGAGAGAGGGAAAAGTCTCACCGGGATTGTTGTGTCCTGGGCCTGATGAGGAAACTCAGCAGGCCTAGAATTGTTGCATATGGTCCCGGGCATTCTAAAAGCTGCCCTGGACCAGACAGAGTGGCACCAGCCTTGTGCGCATATTCAAGGCGCGAAGAAAGAAGAACTCTTATTGGTTCACTCTGTCCGGGTTTCAAGCCCTATAAAAAGGCCTGCGTGCCTTTTGCTTTTTGCTTGGAGTTGGAAAAGAAGTATAAAGCATTGTTAGTTGTCACCATGTGTCTTCATCATTTGCACGCAAACGAAGGACTTAACACTGGCGATGAAGGTGGCATACTTTGCAAGCTGAAACAAAAGATTTAAGGACTTACCCTGGAAGTCCTGAGGAGGGGAAGACGGCGTCTGAATCAGCATCTCAGCCTTCCAGTATAGCGTCGTTGTAGGGTGAGCTCGACTAAAGGACCCTTTCTCCAAATGGCAGTTTGCAGAGGAAGCGAATGGTGAAGATCGTAAACTTACAATGTCGAAGATTTTGATGTCTCCCACCCAGAGAGATGGAATTCCTATGTAGCATGGGTGGAGAACTACTTCAAAGTAAATCAGATTAGAGAAGATGGCCTGAAGGCAGCAACTCTTTTGTGTGGCTGTGGAAAAGAAGCTTTTGACATCGTAGAAAATCTGGTGGCCCCTGCACCTCTAGAGTCAGTATGCTGACTTGAAGAAAATGTTGAAGGAATACTTCTAGCCGAAATTATCCATCATTGCTTAGAGGCACGCGTTTGAGCAGAGAGACCAGAGGCCAAGTGAATCTGCTGCAGACTTTATTGCAGCCTTAAGGCAAGCAGCCAGACCTTGTGAGTTCAAGGATCTGGAAGAGAGGCTGCAAGATCACTTTGTCTGTGGCTTAAGGAGCAGAGACTTACAACAAAAGATTTTTGCAAAAGAAGATGTTTCCTTCCAAGACGCGTTGCGAGAGGTGGCAGCTGAGGAAGCAGCAGGCAGGGCTCTGAAGGCCTTGCGCCTTGCCAGGAATCCTCCAGATACAGCTTCCGTCCGTCAAGAGGATGCTCGAGAAGGATCAGAAGTGGATCCTGAAGAGGAGGTCGACAGCTGATATGAGGCAGAAGGGACGTCCGGTCAAGGTCCCAGCATTTCTTCAATGCTTCAAGTGTGGAGGACACCACAAGCGAGCTGATTGCCGGTTCCGCTCTGCCATTTGCCGGGTGTGTGGCAGGCAAAGCCACATTGCATCCATCCGTTTGGGTCGCCAGAAGGTTCATCCTCGGGAAGAATTGCTTCAGAAAGGTACCAGGGTCCCCAACCAACACAGGGTGGGTTTCTGCGCATCGCGCAGGAGCATTCTGAGAACAGGGACACACAAGCCCCTTGAGAAGAAACTTTTCATTAACATAAGGTTGCAAGGGGTTCCCTTACTGATGAAGTTGGACACTGGGTCCTCTCTTTCCATTATTTCAATTAATATCTTCAAAAGGATTTGCAGCAATAGTGGCTTTCAAGTTAAAATCAAGCCATCGAATCTAATACGCACTGATTTTCAAAATTCTATGGTGTGTGTTAAGGGGGAGGCCACCCTTAAGGTACAGTATAAGGATTTTGAAGGTTCCCTAGATGTGGTGGTTGTTGGGGGTGAACGTACAAGTCTTATTGGACTCGATTGGTTCGAGGCTCTGGGAATCCAAGTAACTGGGCTCCACAACTTGCAAACGCTAGGCCTTGCAGAGGTTTGCAAGGAGTTTGCAGATGTGTTTAGTACAGAACTAGGATCCTACAAGAGGCCTCCCATTTAGCTACGGTTAGACCCAACCATCACGCCCATCAGGGTTAAGTCTAGGAGGGTACCTTTTGCCCTCAAGGGTAAGATAGATGCTGAGCTGGACAAATTGCTCCAGCAGGGCATTTTAGAACCTGTGGATTCTAGTCCATGGGAAACCACCATAGTAAAGCCTTTAAAGGCTAATGGGGAAATATATATATTTGCTGATTATAAGTGAACACTGAATAAGGCACTGCAACAGCATGCTTATCCAGTGCCTGTGTTAAGCCACATTCTGGCCTCCCTCAAGGGGGGGCACATTTTTGCGAAACTTGACCTGACACAGGCTTATCAACAGCTACCTGTTGATGAGGCAGCTGCAGAGGCCCAGACTATTGTAACTCACAGGGGGGCCTTCAAGTTCAAGAGACTGCAAGTTGGGGTAAATGTAGCCCCTGGCATATTCCAAAGTGTCATGGAGAGCACACTTCGAGGTACTCCTGGGGTCTGTCCCTACTTCGATGACATCCTCATTGCTGGGGAGTCATCTCAAAATTTAGCAGAAAGATTAAGGGCTGTCTTGCTTCGTTTTCAAAAAGCAGGCCTTAAGCTAAAGCAGGATAAATG
Source organism: Crotalus tigris (assembly GCF_016545835.1). Lineage (NCBI taxonomy): Eukaryota > Metazoa > Chordata > Lepidosauria > Squamata > Viperidae > Crotalus > Crotalus tigris. Next base: position 845,398 of record NW_024100120.1, on the reverse strand, counting down.
CAAGATAGGAGCCACTTCCACTGACTTCTTAGGTTTCAGGATTGATGCCCAAGGCATTCACCCTGCTGAAGCTAAACTACAAACTATTCAACAGGCTCCAAGCCCCAAGTCCAAGAGTGAGCTGCCAGCCTTCTTGGGGCTATTAAATTTTTACCATGCATTTCTCCCACATAAAGCTGCAGTGGCAGAGCCATTACACAGGCTCTTAGACAAGCAGGCTCCTTGGCAGTGGACTAAAGTCCATGACAGGAGCTTCAGTGAGGTTAAGGCCTTGCTCACTTCTAATGCTTTTTCAGCACATTTCGATGAGCAACTGCCTGTTTGCATCGCATGCGATGCATCTCCTTAGTGGGTGGGAGCAGTACTTAGCCATCTGAAGGCTGATGGGACACAAGTCCCTGTGGCCTATTATTCAAGGACTCTGTCATCTGCAGAGCAGAATTATGCTCAGATTGACAGAGAAGCCTTGGCCATAGTGGCTGGCATAAAGAATTTCATGATTTCTTATATGGCTGCCACTTCACGGTCTATACAGACCATAAGCCTCTGTTAGGTTTGTTTACTACTAACAAACAGACACCACATATCATTTCTCCTCATATGCTGAGATGGTCCATTTTCCTGTCAGCATATGACTACACTCTAGTTCACAAACCTGGAAAAGAAATGGGCCATTTTCCCTGTAACTCAGGTAGAAGCAGACCATGCTCCTGCCATAAATATTCTTTCCATTCAGGAGTTGCCTGAATCTCCCCTCAATGCTAGGGACGTGGCTACTGAAACTGCCACTGATCACACACTTACATGCGTGCTGACATGGGTGTTGTCAGGATGGCCTGACACGTGTCCAGATGGGACATTTCAAAGTTTTTGGCAAAGGAGACACGCACTGTCTACCTTTAATGGGTGCCTTTTATGGGATAGCAGGGTAGTCATCCCAGCCTCATTGAGGTCTAGAGTCTTGATCTCTCTGCATGAGGGACATCTTGGGATAGTCAGGATGAAAGCATTTGCACGCAGCCATCTGTGGTGGCCTGTGCTTGATAAAGCTATCAAGGCTCAGGTGCACGGGTGCCAAGTGTGCCAACAATCACAGCCTGAAATGCCTCAGGCCCCAGTACACAAGTGGGAGGAGACACACATCCCATGGTCAAGGGTACATTTAGATTATGCTGGGCCCTTCCAGGGGCAATTCTTCCTTATCCTTGTTGATAGCCATTCCAAGTAGCTAGAGGTTGTTCCTGTTTCCTTCACTACTACTGCCAGGACTATTCAGGTGTTGAGAGGAATTTTTGCATCACACGGACTTCCAGATGTCCTGGTTTCAGATAATGGCCCTCAATTTACCTTTTCTGAGTTCCAGGCTTTTCTTCAGGCCAACCTAATCTTCAGGCATGCAACATCAGCTCCCTTCCACCCTTCCACCAATGGGCAAGCTGAAAGGATGATGCGCACCACCATGGACGCACTCAAAAGACTCACGTTCGGTAGCTGGCATCACAGGTTAGCTGACTTTCTTCTTGCACACCGCACCACACCTTGCACTACCACTGGGAAGAGCCCAGCTGAACTCCGCTGGGGTCACAGAATCATTACTAAATTGGACAAGTTGCACCCAGACCGGGTGGCTTCACAGGTGTCGCAACCGCAGGCACCAAGAAGACTACAGTTGGGTGATCCAGTCTGGGCTAGGAACTACACTCCTGGTCATCTGTGGGTTCCTGCTGTCATCTGTAAGATCTCTGGACCTCTATCATACAAAGTGACCTTGGGAGATGGCCGCGTCCTGCGGTGTCACATCTATCAACTGCGGTTGTCCCCTGTGGATTCCTCCCCTGCCTCCACTCTCAGGGGGGAGGGGGCCCAAGAACCACATTGCACTTCAGGTCAACCTTCTGAGACACAATCTCACTGTTCCTGGGAAGTACCGCAGGTCATTAGGGATTTCCCAGGGAAGGTTCAACGGTATCCTCAGAGTTCAGCTATTGCGCCGAACAGGGAGTCATGCGTATCCGCAAGAGCTCCAAACAGGAATTCACCTGAGGCGGGGTTTGCCATAGAGGCGGCCCCTGACTCTGGCACCTCGGCCACAGAAGACTGGGAGTATTGGGGCACACCTGCAATGCAGGTCATATCCAAGACTGGTCACGGGCTTGAGGGACTAAGTTCCCTGGAGACATCCAGGGTAGTTGGGGAATCCTCAGCCAATTCAGAGGGTTGGGGAATTTCAGCTGCTCTCACAGAGCCTGGGGAGACTCTGGCAATTCTGCCGGCATGCCTCACCAAGGGTCACCTGCAAAATTTGTGCATAAAAGTCCTGGTCTAGCGAGCCCAACAGACGGGCCAGTAGGCCAGGCACCCTTAAGAACAAGTCCTGGTCTGCCTAGCCAGGTAGGTGAGCTGACAGGCCAGGCACCCTCCCTAACCTTGCATAGGTCACAATGGGCTAAGGCCTCTCCTAAGCATCTAGGCAAATATATGAGGTTCTTGTCAGTACAAGGAACATTACAGGTCTAGGTTGAGGAGATGGGACATATGTTGGGTAGACGATAGACACACGAAGTCCACATTAGAGAATGGGTTGGTTAACTAATTCTATTAGTTATAAGAAGGGTGTCTGCATGTGAGCAGACTATTATTTTCTTTTAATTTATTTTATTATTATTGTAAAGAAATTTGGAATTGTGTGTGTTCTATCCAGGGGGGAGGGGTGTTGTGTCCTGGGCCTGATGAGGAAACTCAGCAGGCCCAGAATTGTTGCAAATGGTCCCTGGCATTCTAAAAGCTGCCTGGGACCAGACAGAGCGGTGCCAGCCTTGTGCGCATGCGCAAGGTGCGAAGAAAGAAGAACTCTTATTGGTTCACTCTGTCTAGGTTTCAAGCCCTATAAAAAGGCCTGCGTGCCTTTTGCTTTTTGCTTGGAGTTGGAAAAAGAGAATAAAGCATTGTTAGTTGTTACTATGTGTCTTCATCATTCGCATGCGAACGAAGGACTTAACAGGGATCATCCACGATGGTTTCTTAATGCTTAGATGTTCTTTTGACTTTTGGCTGGAGCAGCTAAATGATCTGCCATGTTACTGGCTGAACTTTTCTCCCTCGGCCCTGAGGAGCTGCCTCGGACCGCGGAAGGAGCTGCCTCCTCCCCCGCAATCAACAAGAGTCCTCCTCATCGGTAGTCACCCTTCCAGGGTGACTTTTTGACCCGATTAAGGGTCTACTGGAAGAGGAAAAGCAGGTAACGAAGAGAGAGAGTCTCTTCGTGTGCCTGCACCCACTGCAACCCAAAACCAGAAGACCTATTTCATTATTGATCATAGAAATTAGCACTCCCAGTTCACCACCTTTCATCTATATGGTGGTAAATTTCATTTGACAGTCAAAAATTCAATTATAACACTTTGCTTAAAATGCACGGATGAGTACTCATTGCAAGTTTCCCTTTCACAAACAATACTAACACAATATTTTCTCACAGTAGCTTCCCATCCACTGAAATGAAAGAACAGGTATTAAAGAATGGTTATTAGAGCTTTTAGTGCACCAATACTGCCATCTATCAGTAACTAATAATGATAGAGGTATTACTTTTCATTCAACTCTCATATGTTAAATACACTGTTTTCTTACAATGTAAAATGGACAGAAAGCAGTAGCATTATCAAACTATAATGAACAGGAAATAAATTAATACTAACCAAAGGGAGTATTCATGACTGGAAACCATTCATCCATTGCCATAAGAGCCACTATGAACACTGCAAGTAGAATTAGAAGTGTGCCCTAGCATCCAACAGGAATGTTAAAAGTCATTCTGCCTCTGACTTCCATCCATAATTATAAAAAGGGGAAAGGAAAGAAAACATGCTTCACCAAACAGAAAGCACATAAACCAAGCTGTAGTGTGAGGATGTTTGGAGAGCCCCAAAGCAGTTTCTTAACAACAGTAATCTGTAAATAGTCTGAAGAACTTTAGACCCATTGTATGGATTTAATTTAATTGTTAAACTACAAGCAAAGTTATTAGGCTTTTATTTAGCAGTTTTGTTTTGTTTGTTTTTGTTTTTTTAAAGTCTTTCTGTTTTTTCACTGGCTGTAGCTTCCAATCACACTGTGTCATTTAGTATAGGGAGGTCTTTTGTGGATGGGAAAGGGTTGAATTCAAGCCTCTGGGCTCTAAGTGAAATTGGTGTGGGTTGTCTCCTATCTTCCAGTCTTAAAAACATTTGACACTTTGACATTCTCACTGATAAGAGGATCTGACAGAGGCTCATCAACAATAGGGCATTGTTATCAGCCTTGGCAGAAATCATAGTCACAGCCTGATGTGAAGTGAAGACTTGCATTTAGTACCAGGAGGGTGAATGCAATTCAGTATCAGTTGTTCCCAGTGTGGAACTAGGAGAAAGGCAGGAAGTTACTTAAAGGACTTGTCTTTTTCCCACGTCCATCTCCATCATCTTGGAAACAGATTGAAAAATGTTCACAAGCTTTTCCTTTTTAAATGTGAAAGCAGAGATAAATGTCTCACTATTATATCGTACTTTAATTCAGCTTGGAAAAAGGAAGAGCAGGGGAAATGTATGCACTCTAGCATTTGGTTTTAGGTGTTGGTCTTTACAAGTTCTATAATGGATGCCTTGGACCTTTTTCCACATCTTTTTCTTCAAGAATCTGGCTGCATTCAAGATAGGATTTCCACAATGTATTCTGCATAGCCCATCTGGAATGGGCATTCAAATTCTGTCTCAACCAAAATGATGGAAAACATTTTGGATAAGAAGGCTGTAAACAGTTACAGCTGAAATGAATTCTGACAAATCATAGTTGAATTTCTGTTGTTCAGAAACAACTACCCACTCTTTTGTTCTTTCTTCCCTACTCTTAAATGGATTTTGAATAGGATATTTAATATGAGATAATTCAAAAGTTCAAGATTGTAGGAAATTGAAGGATTTATTGGAGCCAATGAAAGTGCTCTCATTAATGAATGCAAGTATGTTGACAGCCCTTAAGGGTGCCAGCAAGTAAGACTCCAATACACTATCCTAAAGCAACCTGAGGAGAAAAAATACAAGTGAAGACAGAGGAAAAAACCCACAAATAGAAATTAACAGCAGGATTGGGTTTCTAGCACTGTTATTTATTTCAGGATATTCAATAAATGGAGAAATTAAATACTTCCTTTCATTATCAGGTCAATGGTTTGAGGTGTTGATAAAAATGACAAATGGGATTTTCAAATAACAAATGCTGAATTTAGCAATATTTTCTTGGAATAGATTAATATCTGCACAAATGCACAATGCACAAAAACAACAGTAAGATGTTATCTTTCCTCTTTTATTGGCAGAGGAGTTGGAAGGGATTAATTTGATTTGATTTAGGATAACTTAACAATTAAAAGAAAGCAGGGGTGTATAAAAGGAGTCCTGGCTATTATTGTTGTTTAAATCCCCCTTTTTATTTTTTATAATTGGTCAACTCAAGATGGTGAACATACTCAATAGTCCTGCCCCCTATTTTCCTTACAACAATAAGCCTGTGAATGAGTTGAGCTGAGAGTCATTGACTCAAATAACCCATTAACCATCCCAGTTCTTCTGTGCATACAAAGATGTTCAGAAAGGAGCTAGTTATCTGCCACTTAACTCTCATACACCAGTTATCTGTTCCTGTTCTAAAACTATGTTAGCCTTTAATCCAACATAGCATAATGTTATTACCTTTGGACAATTGAAATCAATGGGTTTTCCATTTCATAAATACGCTTCTTCAGATGTTTCACTTAAGATGAAAAGCCCAGACAAATCTGTAGAAAGTACCTAAGTATGCCCTGGCCAAAGGTCCCTCTTTCCTAGACAGATCTTCTAATTTCCTCTGAATGGTGCCATAGGAAACACCTGCCCTGGGGTCTATCGCATTTTACCCAGCTGGTTTCTTTCATCCATGCACTGTCTTAGGGTCAGCCTCACAAGCAGGTGTTTTCCCTCAGAACAGCTTTCCTGCCACAATTGGAGTAGATCACAAAGGCTGAACTTGGTTGCCAAAGGTCGAGGGTCTAACACAACAGCATCGGATTCCTTGGGGAACAGGTCTTACCAGATGTTCAATATTATTGAAGCTTATTTGCTGAAAATTGTGATAGAATGTTCTCAGTATTTGAAATAAATTTAACAGGAATGAGTTTAAAAGCTGTCTCCCATTAGACAATGTCTGTTCAATGGACAGAAAGGTTAAAGTTAATTTGATCAGGCATGTATACTTTCTCCAAAATGGGAACACGTGTATTGAGAGGATTGGCCCCATTTGTTGCAATTTTGGGTCTCATTTCCATTTGTAAGAAAAGTAACTATATGCATATGGAAACAATTGATAAAAAGAAGTCATTGAAATTTCTTCTGTTAAAAAAAAGCCTTAATTAAATAATATATTTATCAGGGCAGGCAGAAATGCAAATTAGAATGAAACCATTGATGAGATACTGCAGTGTTGGGTGTGTTTGTTTATGTGTATGAATTGTCAGTTGTTGGGCTACAGGCTGTTAATTTAAAACTTATTTTCCAAAGTATTATTTTATAAAAAGGGATAAGGGTGCACACATATGAACAATTAACTTAGGGTAATGTTTTCATAACTGAATTAAGTAGGACAGTTTATGAATAACTAAATAGAAGCTAGAAAAATATATAGTAGTATGGTGTAAATGGGAAATAGGAAAAGTGGGGAAGCATAATAATACCATTATTTGCTTTTGCCAAAAGATATTAGAATAATTGTTAACACTTTAATTGATATTTGATTTACTTTAGAAAAGCCATAGTGAAGAAGTATTGAAGTATGAATACTGTTTCATTAAACAAAAAGAACAAATGCAAATGAAAATAATGTATATTTGTCAGATATTATTTATTTGCTAAAATATTTGTAAACTAGATGGCAGAGATATACAAGTAGTCCCAAAGATGCTTTTCACGAGGAAACTGGACTTTCTTGTTTTTCTTTGAAGACATTTCACTTCTCATCAGTTCTGACTGGATGGTGGAGAATGGAAGGATTTATATTCCTTGCAGACAGTTGATCATTTGCATTCTTTTGCAGTGTTTCTCAACCTTGACAATTTTAAGGCATGTGGACTTCAACTCCCAGAATTCCACAGCCAGCAATGCTGGCTGTGGAATTCTGGCAGTTGAAGTCCACATGCCTTAAAGTTGTCAAGGTTGAGAAACACTGTTTTAGAGAGTCCTTGAGGCCACCTGGAGGTTTATCTTTGTCATCAGGGTGACCTGAGTAATGCAAATGGGTGTGGAGCCTTCTTGGAACTGTTGAAAGGCCTGTGTTGTAGACTGGAGATAAATGAAGTCATATCCCTCCCTCTCTGTTGAGAGAAGGCTATTCAGTTTTGACCTAAATGGCCTCTTTGATCCCTCTTTCAAACCAGCGATCCTCTCTGTCCAAAATGGGGACGTTCTTCAAAAGAGTGGCCTTTGTCTTTTAAATGTAAATGGACTTCTGAATTTTGTCCTGATGGGTTTGTTCTCCTATGTTGTGCCATGCATTTATGGAATGGTTGTTTTGTTTCCCCAATGTACAGATCTGTACAAGGCTCATTGCATTGTATTGCATATTACCATGTTGCTCAGTTTGTGTCTGGGTGTTTTATCCTTGGGGTGGACAAACTTCTGCCTTAGCGTATTCTTGCGTTTGAAGCGTGCACGTATATTGTGTTGGCTGAAGATCTTCCTGAGCTTTTCTGATATTCCTGCAATATATGGAATGAGTATGTTGCTTCGTTTATTGTTTTCTTCTTTGTCTGTTATGAAGGAACTCCTCCTAGATCTTTTTTGGGATTTGATGAAGGCCCACTTGGGGATAGCCACAAGTTCTGAGGTATTCCTTGATACGTTTTAGTTCTTTTTCTTTCCCATCTTTGTGGTAGACAGGCCTTCAGCTCGGTGGTATAGGGCAGAGCTTTTTAACCTTTTCACAGATTGTACCACTTTTAAAAATATGGCAATATTCAACTACCACCAGTCGCCTAGCAAGTTGTCAAAAACTTGACCAAAAAAAGGAAAAAAGTGGTAAAGTACACACAGTCCTCAACTTACAGCAGTTTGCTTAGTGACTGTTCGAAGTTACAACGGCACTGAAAAAAGTGAGTTATGCCCATTTTTCACACTTGCAGTGTCCGCTGAGTCATGTGATTTACATTCAGATGCTTGTAACTGATTCATATTTATGATGGTCTCATTGTACCAGGGTCATGTGATCCCCTTTTTGCAACCTTCTGACAAACAAAGTCAGTGGGGAAGCCAGATTCACTTAACAATTAAGTTACTTAACAACTGCAGTGATTCACTGAACAAACGTGGCAAGAAAACTCATAAAATGGGGCAAAACTCATTTAACAAATTTCTCCCCCTCCTCCTTTTATATCTTCTCTTCTCCCCCCTCCTTCTTTTATATCCTCTTCTCTTCCCTATTTCTTTTATATCCTCTTTTCTCTCCCCCGCCTTCTTTTCTCTCCTCTTCTTTCCCCCTCCTTTTCTCTTCGCTGCACCTCCAGCTGAATTCTCTCTTCAAGACTGCACTTCTCCATCTCTCTTTTGCTGTCCCCTTCTCTTTCCTCCATTGTCTTTTTTTGTCTCCCTCACCCACCAAAACCTGCTTCTTTTATAGCCTCCTCTCTCCACCCTCCTCCCATTTTCTTCCAGGTGTGCCAGAAGTGCCGATCCTAGGGCCTCAGCCTCACCCCTGCAGCCCTGCAGAAGCACACATTGATACTGGGGCTTCTGCTGAGCTCTGCAGCCCTGCAGAAGTGCCAATTAGCATGTATCTGCACATGCTGATCCTGGGGTTTCTGCCGAGCCCTGCAGCTCCAGCTGACTCTCCCTTAGACTTGTGCAGTGCAGTGCTGCTGCTGCTTCAGCTCATTCCCTTCTCCTGCTACACTTGTCTAGAATGGTCTCATGCCACCTGCCAGGTGACAAAGTACCACCAGTAGTATGCTCCAATGGGTAGTGAGAATCAAAATGTAAATATTAATCTCTGTGTGTGGGTTTTCTGTAAACTTCAGTGTTAAGGCTTCTGTCTTCCTTAATGTGTACTGCACAATCCAGGAAGTCTAGACTATTTTCCTTATCACCTTCCTGTGTAAATTTGATGTATCTATCCACTGAGTTGATACGTTTGGTGAGCGCTTCCAGCTCCTGTGTTTTGATCTTGACCCAAGTATTGTCCACATACTTATACCATTGAGTGGGTGGAATTCCTGTGAAGGAGTTTAGGGCTTTGGTTTCTACCTCTTCCATGTAGAGATTGTATCAGGACCCACTTCAATACCTCATCCCAAGAAAGCAGAACTCGTGGAAGCAGCTCTTCCAAAAGGAACTTTTATTAGGAGAAGCTGATATCAGACATACTAGACAGGATCTGAGGGTTTCTCATACAGATTGATAGGTTAAAGTGTCCCCAAGCAAACCCCACCCCATAGTTCATCTGGACAGTTCAAACCGGCCAATCCCCAGGTGTTAAGTCCATTGTGGGAAAGGGGAGATAACATTGGGCCAGTTCTGGTCATAGCAGCAATGTTTAGACGACTCTTTGCACCTTCTCTTGAGAGCGGAGAGATAAGCCAGTTGCCGGAGGTTGCATTCCTTTCTTCCTCCCCCTTTGCTAGCTGACAGTTTAGGGAGAAGAAAGTACAGAGAGAAATAGTGCAGGAAAGCGAAGTGTTACATTGTAGCAATGGAGAAAGAATGCAGGAAAGCAAAGTGTTACATTGTAGTGATAGAGGAAGCTAAGGCAATAAACCCACAATCCTTCCCCCCCTCCCCTCTAGGAGTATGGCAGAACCCAGGGAGAGAAGGGAATGGAATTTGGGTCAGAGAAGAAGAGCAAGGGAAGTATGAAATCAGATAAATATGGATTCTGACATCCTGCCCCCCTTAAAAATATGAGAGATCAATCTGTTGAGAGACAAAACAAATAGTGAGAGGTTAGTCTGGTTTGTTCGGGTAGTCCATGTGAAACTTTCTTAATAGTTTGGGGGCTCTAATGTGATGTTTGTGCACCCATTCATTTTGGGAAGAGGGAAGCTGCTTCCACGTTACTAGGTATTGAGTCGCTGTGTGGTATTTTTGGGAGTCAAGGATTTCTTTTATTTCAAAATGCTGCTCCCCCTCAACCATAATGGGAGGAAGTGATGGGGCGATGGCTGGTCGTAATGGTAATTGCTGCTTTTGTTTTAGCAACCTGCAGTGGAAGATAGGGTGAATCTGCCTGAGGGGTTTTGGTAATTCTAACTCTACTGTTACTGGGTTTATGATCCTTTTGATGGAGAATGGTCCCACGTATTTCGGCCCTAGTTTCTTGGATAGTTGCAGGGATTTTAGGTATTTTGTGGATAGGTAAACCATTTCCCTAGAAGGAATGGTTTTGGTTCGACTCTTTTCTTATCTGCTGGTGCTTTATAGGCTTGTCTGGCTTTATCTAGCACTTTTCTACTACTACTGGCCAGGTGCTTTTTAATTGTGCGATCCATTCCTTCAAGGAGGGAATGGCCGGTTCGGTGGCACTTAGTTCCAGCATGGGGTTGAAACTTTGCCCCGTAGTTACTTGGAATGGGGTGTAGCCCGTGCTGGAATGTACTGCGTTGTTGTATGCCACTTCTGCGAGAGGGAGCAGGTCGGTCCAATTGGTCTGTTGGAAATTAATAAAGCATCTTAGATATTGTTCAAGTACTGAGTTCGAACGTTCCATCCCCCCATACATCTGAGGATGATGACTAGATGACAGCCCCTGGGTGGTCCCCAGAAGGGATAGGAACTCTTTCCAAAAGTCCGATGTGAATTGCACCCCCCTGTCTGATATTATGCATTGGGGTGCCCCGTGCAGTCTATATATTTGCTGGACAAACAATTTTGCTAAGGCTTTAGCGGTGAGGATTTTTGGACAGGGGATGAAGTGTATTTGTTTTGAGAATAAGTCCATGACCACCCAGATTGCTGTGTTTCCATTACTTTCTGGTAGCTCTATTATGAAGTCCATGGAGATTTCCTTCCAGGGGGTTGAGGGGTTTGCCACTGGCTGTAGCAGTCCGGGGGCTTTCCCTTGCAGTCTCTTAGCAGTTGCGCAGGTTGGACAGCTGGTCACATAGCTCTCAATGTCCTTTACCATAGATGGCCACCAGAACTGTCTTTTTACTAGATGCAGTGTCTTCACAAATCCAAAGTGACCTGCTGGTTTTGTGTCATGGCAGAGTTGCATAAACATAATCCTTTGGGTCTTCAGGATGTACAGTTTCTCCCTCACCCACAGCAAGCTGTCAGTGATAGAGCATAAGTTTTTGTGGCTCTGGAACTATTCATCGATTTCTAGAGCCTTCCTGAATTTGATCCCTGCTTGGCTAGTTATCAGCTGCTTTAGTTTTGGTTGAGCTCTTGTGGTTATGTGTGCTGCCAACCGCGCTTCTGGCATGAGCGGTTTGGAGATGGTTGGCTGGGAGCTATTCTACTAGGACATGTGGGATAGGGCATCTGCCAGGAAATTCCTCCCCCCCCCCGGTAAATATTTGATTGTGAATGTAAACCGGTGGAAGTGTTGCAACCACCAGGTTTGTTTGGGGGTGAGCTTTCTGGGTGTTTTTAGGGCCTCCAAGTTCTTATGATCCATCCAGACCTGGAATGGGATTTTATTCCCTTCCAGGAAGTGCTGCCAGGTGAGGAGTGCCCATCTCATAGCGTATGCTTCTTTTTCCCACACCCACCTTTTTCCCACACCATGCCCAATGTTTCTCCATGTCAAAGAGTTTTCTGGATGTGTAGGCACAGGGTTACAAGTGCCTCTTGTCATTTTCCTGTAGTAATACTGCTCCTACTACTACGTCGCCTGCGTCAGTTTGGATCACGAACGGCTTATTTGGGTTGGGGTGTTTTAAGACCAGTTCAGCTGAAAAAAGCCTTTTTAGTCTCTCGAATGTGGCTTGACATTCCATTGTCCAGGTTAGTGGCTGACTAAGTTTTACCAAGCCTCCCCCTTTTGTCTTTAATAAGTTCGTGATAGGCAGGGCTATCTGGGCGAAGGAAGGGATGAACTGGTGGTAGAAGTTAGCAAACCCCAGGAAGCTTTGTAGATGTTTTCTCATGTGAGGTGGCACCCACTCTAGCACTGCCCAGACCTTTTGGGGGTCGATCTCTATGCCTTCGGTTGATATGTGGTAGGCCAGATAGTCAATTCTCTGTTTGTGAAACTTGCACTTTGACAGCTTTGCATAGTGGTTGGCGGCTCTCAGTTTTTTCAAAACTGCTCTGACTAGTTTTACATGCTCCTCCTTTGTCTCTGTAAATATAAGGATATCATCCAGGTAGACGAGGATCCCCTTGTACAGGTGCTCCCTCAGTACATCATTGGTCAGCTGCATGAAGACCATGGGGGCTCCCTGCAGCCCAAACAGCAATACCTTAAATTGGTATCATCCCATAGGGCAGTTGAACGCAGTCTTCCACTCGCCCCCTCTTTAATCCTAATGTGATAGTGGGCTTCCCTTAGGTCCAGTTTTGTGAAGATTTTACCCTTCGATAGACCACCGTGTTAAGTCCATTGTGGGAAAGGGGAGATAACATTGGGCCAGTTCTGGTCATAGCAGCAATGTTTAGATGACTCTTTGCACCTTCTCTTGAGAGCGGAGAGATAAGCCAGTTGCCGGAGGTTGCATTCCTTTCTTCCTTCCCCTTTGCTAGCTGACAGTTTAGGGCAAAGCAAGTACAGAGAGAAATAGTGCAGGAAAGTGAAGTGTTACATTGTAGCAATAGAGAAAGAATGCAGGAAAGCAAAGTGTTACATTGTAGTGATAGAGGAAGCTAAGGGAATAAATGTGTGATCTTTCCTCCCTCCCCTCTAGGAGTATGGCAGAACCCAGGGAGAGAAGAGAATAGAATTTGGGTCAGAGAAGAAGAGCAAGGGAAGTATGAAATCAGATAGTTATGGGTTCTGACAGATTGGCCACAATGGGGGACCCAGGTTAACCTATGGTGCAGTCGTAGGTTTGTCTGTAGAAACCTTCATTGTATTTAAGATAGGTAATGGCAGGCAGAAGTCCATCATGGCACATATGTGGTCTGGGCTGAGGTTCTGTCACTGTCTTGTAGCAGTCATTTCTTCATTACCATGACAGCTTCAGTTGTTGGAATGCAGGTGAAGAGGGAAGTCACATCATAGGAAACTATGATCACATCCGGTCCAGTTTTAGTTTCCAAACCTTGCTGGTGAAGTCCTGTGAATGTTGATGTGATAGGGAGTGTTACCAACTAGAGGAGCTAATAAGGTGGTTAGATGTTTTGCAATGTTGTAGTTGACAGACTTGATGCTGCTGACAATTTGTCTGAGTGGTGTTCCCTCTTTGGGGGAGTCCATACATGCATGGCATGGCTTCCCCAGGTTATATGGATGATACTTGGGTCAAGATCAAAGTACAGAAATTGGAAGTGTTGAACAAATATATCAACAGATACATCAAATTCACATGGGAAGATGTTAAGGAAAATAATCTAGCTTTCCTGGATTGTGCAATACACATTAAGGAAGACAGAAGCCTTAAAACTGAAGTTTGCAGAAAATCTCCACACACAAATCAATATTTACATTTTGATTCTCACCACCTATTGGGGCACAAAAAAGGGAGTTATCAGAACCCTATACCACCAAGCTAAAGGCCTGTCTACCAGCAAAGATGGGAAAGAAAAAGAACTAAAACATATCAAGGAATACCTCAGAACTTGTGGCTATCCCAAGTGGGCCTTTATCAAATTCCAAAAAAGACCCTGCAGGAACTCCTCCATAATAGACAAAGAAGAAAACAATAAACAAAGCAATGTACTCATTCCATACATTGCAGGAATATTGGAAAAGTTCAGGTGGATCTTCAGCCAACACAATATATGTGCACACTTCAAACCCAAGAATGCACTAAGGCAGAAGCTTGTCCACCCCAAGGATAAAACACCCAGACACAAACTGAGCAACGTGATAATATGCAGTACAATGCAATGAGCCATGTGTAGATCTGTATATTGGGGAAACAAAACTATCATTCCATAAACACATGGCCCAACATAGGAGAACAAACCCATCAGGACAAGATTCAGAAGTCCATTTACATTTAAAAGACAAAGGCCAGTCTTTCGAAAATAGCAACGCCCACATTTTGGACAGAGAGGATCGCTGGTTTGAAAGAGGGGTCAAAGAGGCTGTCTATGTCAAAATTGAATAGCCTTCTCTCAACAGAGGGGGAGGAATATGACTTCATTTATCTCCAGTCTACAACACAGGCCTTTCAACAGTTCCAAGAAGGCTCCACACCCATTTGCACTACTCAGATGATCCTGACAACACAGATAAATCTCCAGGTGGCATTACATCTAAAAGAATGCAAATGATCAGTTGTCAGCAAGGAATATAAATCCTTTAATTCCCCATCATTCAGTCAGAACTGAAGAAGTTTCTTGGGTGAGAAATAAAATATTTTCCAAAAACAACCCCCAAGAAAGTCCCGTTGCCTTGTGAAAAAACATATTTAGAACAACTATGACCTGGATGACTGAGAATCTCCATAGACATATAAGTGAGTATCATCAATGTACTGATGTGTCAAGAGATGACCTCATTGAAAAGATTTATGTTTGTGTTAACTAACAATACGGAGAGAGTAGAAAGCCACACCTTTCTTTCTATCCCACTCCCCTGAAATTGGAACTGTCAGTGGAAAAAGGGAAACTCCTGTAAAACCATGTCCTCCCAACCCCTTATGCTATTCCATAAAAGTGCAATAATTAATGGTCTCAAAAACAATTTTAATGAGGGCTACAATGGATGTATCATCCCAACCCAATTCTGTCAAAAAAAATCATTAAGTGGTATTACTATAGTATTATAACCTGGTATAAACCCTGATTGAAAAGGCTTTAATTTCAATTTCCTCCAATGTTCTGTGGAGTTAACCATTTTTTCAACAATATTTCTCAAAAAGGAAAGGTTGGAAACTGGACAGAAATTGTCCATTTCTTTTGAATCCAGTGATGGCTTCTGGAAGGGAGATCAGACCACCATTTATTTCAAACTGGTTGGAACCATTGAATCCCCTCAAGAAAACATTCACATGGTATAATAGTCAATGAGAATAACCTTGGGAGGCAGATTAAGAGACACAAGCTAGATAACCTTCATGATAAAATTGTCAGCCCACAGAATTAAAGGATATTGTCAGAAGGGGCACTCCTTAGTTTTCTGGAAAATAAAAGTAAGGCAGGGAAAAAATTTGTAAACTGCTGTAGGTGGATGGGCAGCCTTATAAATTCATTAAATAAATAAAATAAGTGTGTAATACTCGTAAGGTTGTGTTACTGTAACCTTACAGTATAATAAAGGTAGTGTTAGTACTCACAGTTTGTGCTTCTTGCCTGTAATCCCTCAAAAAGCTGACACATGGACCCAACCATATTCCATCTTCTGGGAGGCCCTGACAAATCAAAAGAGTCATGAATAAAAACCCCCAATGACCCTGTCCATTTCGTCAGGAAAAACTGACCCAGATATTTTTCCAGATATAAATGTGACTATGTGCCAGTCACCTCCATGGGGCTTGCACAGCTGGAGTCCATCTCTAAGTGAATCCAAATGATTTTATCCAACAGATGCAGACAATTCTCATAGCTCTGTAACAGTTTCCCAGTTCCTCTTAGACTAGGTCTTCTTAAATATTCAACTATTACAACAATGGATGTTCTGCTGCTTTTACCACCACTAATATAGTAACACTTAATAAAGGCTTTTCATTGTGCTTAGTTGGATTTGCTCATTTTTTCCTTCAGCATTTCATTTCCCTCTAAAACCACATTATCTATTGAAATCCTTGAATACTGAGTCCACACTATTGCATCAAGAATATGTCTATCTCTTATTCCAAACAGCATCTCATGCTTTAGTCAAAACATGCAATAGAACTTCTGGAACAGCCCCAAGTTGCTTTTGAAACCAACAAGCTCTCTAGGACAGACTGATGAAATAAGTCCATTCTGCCCATAGCTGGTGGTAACCAAAAGAAACACAAAAGGGAAGTGTGTGGGGGTGATATGAAATTGTTGCCAAATACTGACACCATCTTCTTCATGAGTGGCCTAGCCCCTGTCTCCCATCATATATCCCCTTGTCCAACACTACCATGTTATTTTTTCTTTTATTCTTTCCCCTTCAGAAGCAATACAAACCTTGTCCTCCTTCTCCTAAGTCAAAGGACTCCACAACACAACCAGATGATATGATATTCCAAATAGGTGACCAGTACAGGTATCCAGGATGTTTCTGGTTACCACTTAGCACTCTAAGTCTGACCACTTAGTCTAAATACTCTTCACATCCAAATAAGTGCCAAACAAACTCTGTCCTTTCTTCCAACAGATAGCACCTCATGCCCAGGACTTTCCATCAAAAGCTTTTGAAATTAAGGATGACAAGTTTCAGTCTTTTCAATTTACCAAGGTTTCAGATGCTTGAAAAAGACTCTGAAGTGTACCTTCCAAGTAATGGTACTTGGAAAATAAGATGACAATGATTTGCATTGATTCTGGTGTCCTCTTGGGTATAATTTATAGTTGTGTTTTATTTATTATTATAATCAGGTTGTTAATGGGGACATCACCTCTTGAAGTGGATGTTGAATGGGAGAGGTGGGAGAATGTCATAAGGTTTTTTTTTACTTGGTTTCTCTTTACATTTGACATGTTTCCAATGGTTTTTTTTTTTTTAAAAAAATGAAAAGTAGAAGTTATGCTGGTCTATGACCATAACAAAGATTTGATTTGATTAAAAGAGTAAAAGCAACATAAAATAGGATCTAACACTTACTTCCTGCTGCACAGCTATATGTTGGACCAACTCTGCATAATGCTTTTGGAAGTAAGTAAAGAAATAAAATTCACTTGTAACCTTCTGAATGATAGTTTAGCCAGAAATCCAAGTTTTAATTTAGATAGCTATAGAGAAAAAAGACACTTTGGAGAAATGTCATAAAGTGCCTTGTGGTAATCAGTCAGATAGCTTGTAGGTTGCAGATAAGCCAAAAACAATTCCATATAGCAAATATTATAGGGTTTCTTTATCTCCCTCCCAACACAAATTCAATTATTATATAACATCCTATGAGACAGGTGATAACCATTCGTTGAATATGTTCATTTTCTTTATAACTGGTCTAATTAGATTTTTCTATTTTTTTTTCTTTTTGATAATGATGGTCTACGCAAAATGTTTCAAAAATATTACCTCTCCCTTTTGTCCTTAGAAAGCTGATCATAAATTACAAAATGCTGTATTAAAAATCTTTAAGAAGAGACTGGACAGTCACTTGTCTGAGATGATATAGGTTCTCCTGCTTGAGCGCAGGGCTGGACTAGAAGACCTCCAAGCTCCCTTCCTATTCTATTCTATTCTGTTCCGTTCTGTTCTGTTCTGTTCCATTCCGTTCTTCTGAAACAGAAACAGGTTACTCAGAGATCTGAATAGCTCATGCTGATCTTCCCTGTCTCTCAATCAAACAAATGTGTCTTATTAATAACAAACACCAGTGTCCATAGCAAAGACATGGAGTATTTTTAGTGTCTGCGAATAGTCACTAAATACAAGCCAAACTATCTTCCATAAGTGTTTGAAAATGTTTTAATGCCCCTTGACTTCATAAAGTTTTCTGCTAAGAAATACCTGTTAGGTTTTGAGTTAGGAATTTATGTTTTCTTAAGCATCAGTGTATTCAACTCCCTCATTTCCAGGGAAGTGATGGCATTCTGCACTTCTTTTCCATTTCATTGTATTCCCTGCATACTTTCTTTCCCACACCACAAAACCAGATACAGCAAAATAATGAAGACGATGGAAGTGAAGCCAATTTTTGAGCTTCCCCACTAGTGAGGTGGAGGGAAAGTTGGCCAACTCATAGGAAATATTGTGCATTGTAAGGACATTCAGGAGACACTGTGAAAATGCTTTGGAATCAAAATGCTCATTAGAAGCACTGTTATGGATTAAATCTTCTGTATTTCCTACCAAGTCTTTTGCCAACTTTGATCTGGGGTCAGAGTGAAAATCTGTGATAACAGTAGCACTCAATTGATAGTTAAAGAAGCTATCAAAGATTTGAGATGAGGCTTCCAGGAGATGTCATATCTTAAGACGTTGATAAATTCCTCCAGCACTTTAAACAAACTGGACTTCATCATGAATTCCATACCTCTTCCTCTAAACTGGATTTTTTTTCAAGATCCAATCTGTATTGGTCACCAGGAGTAGAGGTTTAGGGAGATCCTTGGTGCTCTCTGAGCTTGCTTGTTTTCTTGCAGATGTTTCATTACCCCAAACTAAGTAACATCATTAATGCTAGTAAGAAGTGCTGTTTGCTGTCGGTTTATATTCTGGTGTCTTGCCTGTCAGTGTTGGTGGGGGTGGTCTTAGAGATTCTTTGGTTGGGCTGTATACTGTTGGCTCTTTGGCAGTTTCTAGATTGGGGTATTGTTTACTTCATTGATGATCTAATGTTAACCTTGGAGTTAATGTGTGCTGATTTGGGTGCTGATTGCTGGTGGAGAGCTGCTTGGATCTTTTTGTTCTTTTGTGTGCTGGGTGATAGTCTCTTTTGCATAGTCTATAGATGTTGCTAATGTCTATGTGTCAGAATCCAATTATATTTCATCTTTAGTTATCAAATATAGAAAACCCCAATTCTGCCTTCTCTGGATTCTGCCATAAGAGGGAGAGAAGGGGGAGAACAAAGGGGCTTTATGGCCCTCACTTCCTTCAGTATACTTCTAAGGAACTGAATGTGTGTATTGCAAAAGAACTAACAATAAGAATGGGGCCGTTTTCCTTTCATGTAGTTTCTTTGAAGTCTCCATCCAGCCGGGCAGTAATGAAAAGGGGGTGGAAGTGTAATGCCTGAGACTGTCGCTGAAAGAGGGGGTTGATTGGGTGGGGCTACTGGGGAAACCCTTAAAACCTTGAATTGGATTGCTTGGACCTCAAGTCCTGTCTAGAACGCCTGCAACCATTTTCTCTTAATAAACGATCCCTGTTGGAAGAATTATTCCAAGAGTTCTGTCTTCTTAAGATGCAAAGTGGGGTGGGTCCTTATATTAGACAGGACTTGGGGTACAAGCTCTCCAAAGAGCAAGAGAGGGGGAAAACTCCCTGGAAAGAGAGCCGCTGACCAAATTGGAACCTTGCCAGATGTTGGGATCCGAGAGGTCAGATTCCTCAGGAGAAGAAGTGGTGGAGACACGGGACCACAAGCCTTGCTGGTCAATGGGCGTTGGAAAAAAAAGTGAGTGGGGAAAGGAATCAAGAAAGGTGACCCTGAGACGGGGGACCAAGCAATGAGAACGGAAGCAGGAGATGGAGAAATCTCTGCACGCAAGTGAAGAGGGAGAAAGCTGGGCACCGTACTCAGACTGGATCCTAGAGAAAGCTATTGACCTGATAAAGAGAACTCTCAGCTCCCTAGGAGAGGAGAATCCTGAGCCCTACGGCCGCCCCAGATCCTGGAGCCGCAAAGGGAGAGACACCGAGGGGGACGAATGGAAGACTGCATTTAACTGCCCCATGGGGTGCTATCAATTCAAAGTCTTGCCATTTGGATTACAAGGGGGCCCTGCAGTCTCTACGCAATTAATCAATGACGTTCTAAGGGAGCACCTGTTTAAGGGGGTCCTGGTTTACTTGGACGACATTCTTATCTTCACTGAAACAAAAGAGGAACATGTCAACCTTGTCAGAGCGGTTTAAAAGAAGCTGTGAGCCGCTCACTGATATGCCAAACTCTCAAAATGCGAATTCCACCAGGAAAGGATAGACTACCTAGGTTATCGCATATCCCCCCAGGGCATTGAAATGGACCCAGAGAAGGTCAAAGCAGTATTAGATTGGGCACCACCCCGCACAAGAGAGCAACTACAAAGTTTCCTGGGCTTTGCAAACTTTTACCACCAATTCATCCCCTCATTTGCCCAGATAGTCTTGCCCCTCACTAACTTACTAAAAATGAAGGGAGCATCCTCAGTAAAACCTAGCCAGCCACTAACATGGACAATGGAGTGCCAAGCAGCATTTGAGAGACTAAAGAGACTTTTTTCTGCCGAACCAGTACTAAGGCACCCAGACATGGACAAGCCCTTCGTAATACAGGCAGATGCAAGTGATGTGGCAGTGGGGGCTGTTCTATTACAAGAAAACAATGAAGGGGTATTGCAACCCTGTGCATATACATCCAAGAAACTTACAGAAACAGAACAGCACTGGCCCGTATGGGAGAAGGAGGCTTATGGGATACGTTGGGCATTACTCACGTGGCGACAGTTCCTGGAAGGCAACAAAATCCCCTTCCAGGTGTGGACTGATCACAAAAATTTGGAAGCCCTGAAAATGTCCAGGAAACTCAATCCCAAACAAGCCCACTGGTCCCAGCATTTTCACCAGTTCCAATTTAAGCTCAAACATTTACCAGGAAGAAAGAACTCTCTCGCATGCCTCAATATAACAGCGCACGAACCACAGACTCTAGACCAATAATGGCAGAGTCACAACTGGCAGTACCAGTAACCACAAGAACCCCAGCCAAATTAAAGCCACAACTGGACAGCCAAACTGGAATTGAATTCAGAAAAAGTTTGGAAACAGATGAATGGTTTCAGAAAAACAAAAATGTGTGCACAATGAGAGACAGGTTGCCTTGGGTAGGGGAAACGTTATATATACCAACAACTCAAAGAGTCACTTTCATGCACCTTTGCCATGATACAAAATCAGCAGGGCATTTTGGATTTATAAAAACTTTACATTTAATTAAACGGCAATTTTGGTGGCCATCCATGAAAAAGGACATAGAAAGTTATATTGCCAGCTTCCCAACATGTGCATCTGCAAAGAGGTTGCAAGGGAAATCGCCAGGGTTATTACAACCAATGGCAAATCCCTCAGCCCCCTGGAGGGAAATAGCCATGGATTTTATAGTGGAATTGCCAGAAAGCAATGGGAATACTGTTATCTGGACAGTCATGGACTTGTTTTCCAAACAGGTGCACTTTATCCCTTGCCAAAAGATTCCCACTGCAAAGGCCTTAGCAAAACGTTTCATCCAGCACATTTACAGATTGCACGGGGCACCCCAACGCATCATCTCTGATAGGGGAGTGCAATTTACGTCTGCATTTTGGAAGGAATTTTTATCCCTCTTAGGGACCACTCAGGGACTGACATGTAGCCATCACCCTCAGACAGATGGACAAACGGAACGTTGTCATTCAGTACTTGAGCAATATTTGAGATGTTTTTTAAATTTCCAACAGAGTGATTGGACGGACTTACTCCCTTTTGCAGAAGTTGCCTACAATAATGCAGTCAACTCCAGCACAGGCTACACTCCTTTTCAAATAGCCAACGGTCAAAGTTTCAGCCCCATGCCAGAATTAACCCCAAACGAACCAATGATCCCATCACTGAAAGAATGGATGGAAAAACTACAAAACACCTGGCCAATAGTTAGAAAAGCACTAGCTGAAGCTAGGCAGGCATACAAAGCACAAGCCGATAAAAAAAGGATTGAGCCTACACCATTCATTATAGGTGAAATGGTGTACCTATCTACAAAATACCTAAAGTCTCTACAACCCTGTAAAAAACTTGGACCAAAATATATAGGGCCTTTTCCAATTAAAAGAATCATAAATCCAGTAACAGTAGAATTAGAATTACCCAAAAATCTCAGGCAAATACACCCAATTTTTCATTGCAGCTTGCTGAAAAGAGAGCATCAGTCAGCGTTACGGTCAAAAATCCCCCCACCACCACCTCCAATCATGGTAGAGGGTGAACAACACTTCGAAATAAAGGAAATCCTTGATTCTATGAGATATCATGAAGCAACTCAGTACCTAGTTGCCTGGAAACACCTCCCTGCCTCACAAAACGAGTGGGTCCATAAACGTCATGTCAGAGCCCCGAAGCTATTGAAGAAGTTTCACACAGAGTACCCTAACAAGCCTGACTAACTTTTATACCTGTTTTGTTTCTTCCAGGTAGATCTCTCTTATTTTTGAGGGGGCCGGATGTCAGAATCCAATTATATTTCATCTTTAGTTATCAAATATAGAAAACCCCAATTCTGCCTTCTCTGGATTCTGCCATAAGAGGGAGAGACGGGGGAGAACAAAGGGGCTTTATGGCCCTCACTTCCTTCAGTATACTTCTAAGGAACTGAATGTGTGTATTGCAAAAGAACTAACCATAAGAATGGGGCCGTTTTCCTTTCATGTAGTTTCTTTGAAATCTCCATCCAGCCGGGCAGTAATGAAAAGGGGTTAGAAGTGTAATGCCTGAGACTGTCGCTGAAAGAGGGGGTTGATTGGGTGGGGCTACTGGGGAAACCCTTAAAACCTTGAATTGGAGAGCTTGGACCCCAAGTCCTGTCTAGAATGCCTACAACCATTTTCTCTTAATAAAGGATCCCTGTTGGAATAATTATTCCAAGAGTTCTGTCTTCTTAAGATGCAAAGTGGGGTGGGTCCTTACACTATGTGTCTATTAATGGCTGATTTGTCAGAGCACCAGGCTTCTAGAAATTCTCTAGCGTTTTTGGACTTGGCTTGATCTAGGATGGTGGCGAACATATTCCAACAAAATGGATATTCATGTAACTTTATCAAAAAGTCCCTGACCACTCAACCCAATACAGCACAGACAATAAAAATCCTAAAAAAGAATTACACTGCCACACATCAAGAATATCTCAGAAACCACCAACAGACTCCTACAACTACATGCAATCAGCAGAGCACACAAGCCAACTAAAGCCCTTCAAAACATCCTAAGCAGACCCAATAACCCCAGAAGGAAAAAAAAACATGGAATCATCTACAGCAGGGCTTTTCAACCTTTTCACAGATTGTACCATTTTAGGACATGGCAATATTTGAATACCACCAGTGCTTAGCAATGTGCCAAAAACTTGATAACTAAAAAAAGGGGGGGATTTTTGGTTTTACTGATTAATTCATTTGTTGTTATAGAAACAGCAAATTCATTTGTTGTTATAGAAATGGCTAGTTTATAATATTATGAAAAAGTAAAAAGTTAAGGTTCAATGTTAATGCTTCCTTCTACTGCAACAGAGGAAGTCTGTTCTTTTTCCCTTCTCCCCCTCACTTTTCCCCCTTTTTCCTCCTCACTCTGTCCTACTATTTGCTTTTGTATTTTTGTATTTTATTCTATAATCTAATAAAATGTTACAAACTGTAGAAAAAAAGGGAAAAAGTACTGGTTTTAATTTCTTCGGTGGCAGTTCCTTTGCTGAATCACTTTCCCTTTGCACTGACAAATATATGATGAATTTATCCATATTTATTAATATGCACCACTACCAGCTGGCTGGTCAGCCCTTCTTCCTCTCTCCCTCTCCTCTTCTTCCTCCCTGCCTTCTGAGCTCTCCTTCCACAGTGTAGTAAGAATGCACACACACACCCCAGTCCCTTCACTGTACCCTTAAAGACACAGGAATCAAGCGCAAAGCATGAAACACTTACAAAAGCCTCCCAGAATAAAGAAACACTAAACTCCATCTTTTCTTAAGCTATCTAAGGCATGTCTCAGTTTAAACAATGCAGCAAAGGATCGGCAATTACGAAAAGCAATAATCTTAAATTAAGCCTGTTTACCTACAAAGAAAACTTGCTAAAAACCATAGACAAACTCAAGATAAGGAGCTAAAACTAATTACATTTGTATAAGGGATTAAACCTACGGAAGCCAACACTTTGGACTCATTGCTAGCCTTTGTGAAACAGACTAAAATATTCTAATAACCAAAGCACACAAACCAAACTTCTGAATTACAAAACGCTGTAAAAACTGTTTAAAAATCCTTATGATAATCCATTCAAGCTGCCAGTTGACCAGGAACCCACTGGCTTCTGAAATAAACCAACCTCCTTTCCAATATGCTCATTTCCCGGCTTTTCATTTCATTAGCGCTGATTACATTTTCCTGGCTGGAGAAAATGAACCAGGGGACCCTTTCTTCCAGCAACAGCTGCTTCTTCTTCCCTGTCTCTTTTTCCTCCCTGCCTGCCAAGCTTTCCTTCCACAGCTTCTTCTCCATCCCCTTATTTTTCCCTGTTGTCTTTTTTTCCCTTTCCCACCAAAACAGCCTCCTTTTATATCCACTCCTCTTCTCCCCCCCACTTTTCTCCATGCTGCTTCTGGAAGCACCAATCAGATGGAGTCAATCAGATGGAGCCCTGCCAGTGCTCCTGGGGCTTCTGCTGAGCCCCGAGAGTTCTGCAGCTACAGCTGCCTCTCCCTCAGGCTTGAATCTCTTCAGCTCATTCCCCTCCCCCATTACATTTCTCTAGGATGGTCATGTACCACATGCCAAAGTACCACTGGTGGTATGC
This sequence comes from Crotalus tigris, assembly GCF_016545835.1. Lineage (NCBI taxonomy): Eukaryota > Metazoa > Chordata > Lepidosauria > Squamata > Viperidae > Crotalus > Crotalus tigris. The sequence continues at coordinate 820,913 of NW_024100120.1, read as the reverse complement.
ATACCAATGGTTGAAAAGCCCTGATCCACAGCATACAATATAAGGATTGCAACAACCACCATGTAGGACAAACAGGCAGATGATTAGCAGAACACCTCCACGAACATCAATTAGCAGTCAGAAGACATGATGAAAATTCTTTAATTTCACAACATGTAGACAGATTTAACCATAGTTTCAATTGGGAAAATGTGACCATCCTAGACCAAGCCAAGTAAAAAAACACCAGGGAATTTCTAGATGCCTGGTACTCTGACAAATCAGCTCTCAACAGACACACAGACATTAAAAATGCCTATAGACTATGCAAAGATACTATCACCCAGCCCAAAAAAGAACAAAAAGATCCAAGCACCTCTCCATCAGCATCAGTAGAAATATTGGCATAATTCAACTTATGTAAACAATTTACTTATCTATTTTTAAATCTTTCTCCAGATTAAATCCGTGCTCTCTTTCTTTTACTATTGGGTTCTGCTTTGATTAAGAACCTGGGAACCATACTAGACTGTCATGATGCATGCATGTATTTATGAAGTCAGCAGAAACTGAGTTCAGCTTGAAGAGATTATATTTTTACTGCTACTTCCTTTGTTTTTAGAAATAGCTCTACTTATAATATGTATTTCCTGCAATAAAGTTTGCAAGGGTCAAATTTTCTTCTTTATTCACATTTCCAAGCAGACACAAGAAAGCTAGATAAATTAGATTAGAAGATAAGGTAATGAAGTTAGATAAGAAGATGCACTGAATATAATTAGGAAGCCATACTAACAGCCATCTCACAATGCCTTTGGAATCCTGCTCTTCATATTGCTTTATTCCTAGATTTAATTCCTGAATCTCTTCCTCCCTCTTTTTCTTTCTTTCTTTTTTTGTGTAAATTTTATTAGTTTTTATAGGGTTAGGAATGAGGTGGGATCTGGATTGGGGTTGGGATTTGGGTTAGGGTTAGGATTAGGGTTGGGGATGGGGTTAGGTTTTTCCAAATAATATTCTCAATATTTAGCAAACAGCATAATGTCTGGGTTCATGTGTTTAACAAAAAACAATAGATAATAGTTAATTTTCATAAACAATATGTTAATTAATCCCTCAATAGTCTTCTTCTTACTAATATATATTCAAAGTTACATATCACATTCCTTTCTTTCTAACTCATGTTTCTAGCCATTGAAAGAAATTATCCCATGTTCTAAAATACACTGAGTCTTCTTTCTCTTTTAACTTTAAGTCAATCTGTCCATTTCTGCACACTCTAAAATTTTCTTAATTAATACTTCTTTAGTTGGTAAATTTTCATTTTTCCAATGTTGGGCAAATACAATTCTTGCTGCAGTTAGTATGTGTAGAATAAAATATATACAATCTTTCTCATAATTTGCTACTATTATTCCTAATAAAAATAATTATGGGCTAAAGTCTATTTATTTTTTAGTCATTTTCTCCAACCATAAATGTATTTTTACCCAAAATCTTTTTGCTTTTGGGCATGTCCACCAGATATGATAGTAAGTACCTGGTCTTTTTTTGCATTTCCAACACTTGTTTGAAGTATTTTTAAACATTTTTGCTAATCTCACTGGTATCATATGCCATCTGTAAAACATTTTATATAAGTTTTCTTTATATGCCACTGCTTTAATTAATTTAACATTTCTTTCCCATAACTTTTGCCAGTCTTCTAATTCTATATTATATGCGAAGTTCTTTGCCCATATTATCATTGTTTCTTTTACTTGTTCTTCTTTCATCTTTAAGTTTAACAGAAATTTATAGTTTCTTAATCAAGTTTTTTAACAGTATCTGATCAAATTCTGTCTGTTCTTTATAGAATCCCATTGTTTTAGCATCTTTTTCGTATCTCGTTTGAATTTGCAGATATGGCCATTATGATGGATCAATACCTTGTTCTTGTAAATCTTGCCTGTCTTTCAATTTTCCTTCATTGTCCAAAATATCTTTATAAGTCACAATTTTGTCGTAATTAATTAAATTTGGGTAAGCGAAAGCTTCCATTGTTGAAAGCCATCCAGGTATCTTAATATAAATTTTTGCTTTTATTTTTTCCCATTCTGAAAGAAGTGCATTTCTTATAAAGTGGTTTTGAAAGTATTTATGTATTTTATTCTTTCCATACTACAGAAAGGCATGCTAACCAATTTGTAGGTCATGCCCCTCTAGATATAATAGTCTTTTGTCTCTAAGCATTATCCATTCTTTAAGCCATGTTAAAATAGTTGCTTCGTAGTATAATGTCCAGTCCGGCAGTCCAAATCCTCTACCTTCTTTCGCTTCTTGTAGCATTTTCAGTCTAATTCTAGCTGTTTTTCCTTGCCAGATAAATTTCAATATTGTTGTATTCAGTTCATAAAAAAAGGCTTTTCCCAGCCTTACAGGAATCGTTTGAAATAAAACGAGTATTTTTATTAAGATATTCATTTTCACTGTTGCTATTCAATTTTATTTGTTTTAGCAGTCTTACATAGTTATCTTCTTTTATCGTTACACATCTTGCTGTTAGATAAATTCCCAAAAATTTGACTTTTTTAACTATTTGAAGATTTTTTTGTTAAATTATTTTTTTGTTTTTCTGTTAGATTTTGTTAGCACTTTAGTCTTTTCTCTGTTTATTTTCAACCCTGCCACTTCTCCAAATTTTTCTATTTTCTCCATAAGTTTAGTATTTGTTTCCAATGGCTCTTCCAATATAAAAACCAAGTCATCTGCAAATGCTTGTAGTCCTCTTTTTCAAGTCAATAGCTATGGAGCTACTGTTCTTCAATTTTAATTTTCTGCTATTAGTGTTCTGCTTACACAACAGTTTGATGACATGAGCATCAGGAACTTCCACTTCATCATCTTGAACCATATGGTAAGGTCTGTTTGGAGGATGTTGAGATAAAAGTATAATTTTGGCTCTGGTTCATATGACAAATTTATATTCTAGGATAATCTCAGTTTGAAAATTGCATTAAAGCTTTTTTAAAGTATATATAATTAGGAAATAAACTACTGATATTTTAGTTTTTAAATCATTTGAGTTGTTGCATGAGATATTTGAGTGGCATTATATTCAATTAAAAATCATTTCATACTCCAGATGTGTTAGTGGAATCTAAAATGAAATGTATTTAAGTCTACAGTATTTTTGTTAACAAACAATTACATAGATTACATATTACATAGATTAGTAGTATGGAAGGACTTTGGAAATAGGAGTTGGAATAGCCATATTAAGAAACCAGCGTGTTTAAGAATTTTAAAGAATATTGTGTTTATGATTTTAAGACAACAGTAATTCAACAAAATATTACCATTTTTATATTTACAGGACAGAAGAGATTGTTGGAGTTATTGGATTATCTGGCCTGCTAGGCTGAGTCATCAGCTGCAGTAGGCCAAGGTATGAGGAAGTCGAAAGTAAAAAAGATTGGAGTAAACAAAGAAGTGCCGTGCGGTGCAAAGGAATGTGTTTTGGTGTTTTGTTGGTGCCGGGTGTAACAGCTGTATAGGAGCATGTGCAAAGCAAAGCTGTAGCACATGTAACATACTAATATGCTGTGTTATAACAAATGTGGTTGGTGTAAGGTGGTCACCAGGTGCATATAAACCCACCTTCTGATAACACAATAAAAGGGATGCTTCGGCTTTGTTCGAGGCTCCCATCCCGAGGAAACCACGTGTACATGTCTGTTCTTCTACACCCATGGGAGACCGCTGGGTGCGTGAAAACCCACAACTGGTGACCCCGACGTGATTCATGTTTCTGAGCGCGTCTCCTCTTACTCAATCAGCGGAAGAGCTTACTGCAACTCAGGGCCGGTTGTCAGGGCTAGACGAAGCATCCTCCCAAAACATTACCGTGAGTATGGGGACAGGATTCTCTAAGCCTCAGGTTGTGCACCTCTCAGAACTTAGGGAATTGACCAAGTCATCAATAATTATTTTGAAAAACAATGGGACAGATTTGCCGCTTCCCACTAAAGGGGATTTGATTCTCCTCTTAAAATATGTATATCAAAATTGCCTTGCATATCCCGAAGGAGGATCCCTAAAAATGTCTGTGTGGGTTAAATTGGGAAAGTATTTTCATGAATTTCCCCGAGCCCCTCCAAAAATTTTGTCTACATGGCGAATTGTAATTGAATCTCTCCAAATCCATGAAGATGCCATGAAAACAGAGAAGGGGAGGGTAGACCCCCCTCCTTCCTATAACTTTGACAAGCCTGTAGACCCCCCGCCTGCTTATGACTCTGAAAAGCCCGATGAGTTAAAAAAGGGACAGAGTGCAGAAGAAAAATCCTCCTTGGCAGTTTATGACTCTGAAAAGCCTGATGATTTAAAAAAGGGACAGAGTGCAGAAGAAAAATCCTCTTTGGCAGTTTATCAAGCCGATGTGCTTTTTGAACCGTTCGCGCCAATAAAGGAGGGAGGAAAAGAACAAAGGAACATTAACATGCCGCCTTCTCCTGCCAGCGCCATCTCCAGGGCACTGGCTGAAGCTTATGAAAAAGGGGAACTGCAACCTGAAGAATATCAATTTTGTGCACCTGTTTTTATTGATCCAATCACAGGCAATCGCAGATATGAAACAATTCCTATAAAAAATATTAGAGAAATTAAACAAGCTGCATCAAGTTATGGGATTTCTAGCCATTATACCTTGGGTCTGATAGGTCACATGGCCTCTAGTTTTTATTTCTTGCCTGAAGATTGGAAAGGGCTATTCAATATGATTTTAACATCTTCTCAATATGTGGTTTGGGAATCGGAATGGAAAAAGGAATGTCAAAAGATCGTTTTAGCTTGGCCAGGCCGTAATCCACCAACCGTAGACCAGTTAACAGGGAATGGAAATTTTAGTTACCTGGGCGCTCAACAAGCCATGAACACTTTGTTCTATTCTCATGCAGCCCTCGCAGCAAAAGCTGCCCTAACTCGGGTTGATGATCCACAGAGGGGAACAAAAGGCTCTTTTGTAAAGATTTTTCAAGGGCCTAATCAGCCCTATGGGGAATTTGTGGATCAGTTACAAAAGGCCATATCTAGGGAAATCACAAATGAAATAGCCCAAGAGGAATTGTTTAAAAAACTTGCCTTTGAAAATGCCAATGAGGACTGTAGACGGGTCCTGCAGCCCTTAATGAGCAAACCTGATGCAGGATTGGCAGACTATATTCAAGCCTGTAGAATTGTGGGGACCAATGCATTTAACATGGAAACTTTGGCTATGGCCTTACAAAAAGCAGGAAGTAATAATGGGCAACCTGCGGGTAAAGCTGGTAACTGTTTTAATTGCGGAAAGCCTGGTCATTTTAAAAATCAGTGCCGGGCCCCGGGGGGGGCGCTAATAAAAGCAGGGGAGAGGGAGCCAGACCAAAAACTGTTTGCCCGCGCTGTAAAAAGGGGTTTCACTGGGCAAATCAGTGTCGCTCCAACCCTATGCCCGCTGATTCCCAGGAACTGGGAAACTAGAGCTGGGGCATTCAGCTAGCCCCGCCTCAAAGGCTGAATCTTATCATTTTGTCCTGATGGCCTCTGAGACAATAACCACAGGTTTATCCGGGCTGTCATATTTTTTGCCAATCCGGCCGTCTGTCCCCTTTCCCCCTGATTGTGACACCCCTCTGTTAGTGTTTCCTCACCGTGACTTCATTATGCAGGGAGTAACGGCTATGCCATTTTTGAAAGACCCAGCTGACTTTACATCAGTCGCTTTGGCATTTACCCCTAACACTCCCATGACTGTGCTTGAGGGAACAGTAGTGGCAACTGCCGTCCCTGTGCCCCAACAATCACAAGTTTTGGCAATTGAGCAAGAAATTCAAAAGTTCCACCCTTCTATGGCCTTTCAAGTCAATGGACACTCCTTTTTTGGTATTCTAGATACCGGAGCTGACGTATCGGTCATAAGAGAGGAGGAGTGGCCCTCTGAGTGGCAGACCGACAGCGCACCGTCAGTTCGGGGAGTGGGAGGAGTCCAGCACGCACGTGTGAGCAAACACTGGCTTTCTGTGACCTCAGAAGAAACATCAGTCACTGCCCACATTAAACCTGTCATTCTTCCACTTCATATTAATCTGTGGGGTCGGGACTTGATGAGTCAGTTCAATGCAAAATTAATTTTGGATTAAGATGTCTCAATTAATAAAGTTAAACCTCTTGACTGACACCCCAGTTTGGATGGATCAGTGGCCTTTAACCAAAGAAAAATTAGCTGCTCTGGTGCAATTGGTAGATCAACAATTAGAGTTAAAACTCATTGAACCCTCATTGAGTCCTTATAATACTCCGGTGTTTGTCATCACCTTTTTAACCCCCTGGGAAAGTCACTCCTATTTCCATCAGAATAAGAAAGCATTAATCAAACAATTTAATCTTTCAGCTGCTGAAGCTGCTGCCATCGTTCAGCAATGTCCAACCTGTAGCAAGCAAGCACACTCAATACCACTTGGAGTAAATCCTCGTGGCTTGGAGAGCTGTCAAATTTGGCAAATGGATGTTACTCAATATCCTCCCTTTGCCCCATGGAAACATCTTCATGTTTCTATTGATACATATTCTGGCTTCATTATGGCTTCCCCCCAGAGGGGTGAGGCCACTAAACATGTTATCAATCACTGTATTCGGTCATTTGCATTGTTGGGACGCCCCAAAGAACTTAAGTCAGACAACGGACCTGCTTATATTAGCTCTGCTTTTGCAGAATTTTGTACAAAATGGTCCATTGTTCATAAATTTGGCATTCCGTATAATAGCCAAGGTCAAGCCTTGGTTGAGCGAGCAAATCAAACATTAAAAACAGCTCTCAATCGATATTTAAATGAAAAGGGGAAAATTGCCCCTGGCCTCCCAGCAGTGCAAAACATCCTTAACTTGTGCCTTTATACACTGAACTTTTTAAATCTGACGGGCGATCCATCATCAACAGCTGCTTCTTGTCATTTTTCAACAGTCTCTCCCCCTACTTCAAGACCTCCAGTTTACTATCGACGGCTTCCAGACCCCACGTGGAAAGGTCCTGCAGAGCTTATTACCTGGGGGAGAGGCTACGCTGCGGTAGATGATCATGGCAAAATCATTTGGACTCCAGCTCGCTGTGTTCGCCCTTATTTGGTTCAATCTCCACCATCCTAACCAGACATCAGATGACCATGGACCCTGGGCCCACAACTCTTTTATGAAAGATGTGCAGAATATTTCTCGTCTTTTGAACAAGACTGAGTGTTGGATGTGCATGCATATTCCAACCCTGGAGGAGGGGGGACTTTTTATGCATGCGGTGCCTTTTAATACAACTGGTTGGAAAAAATTTCCCTGGTCTAGAGGGACCCTTTCCAATGCTATGGTGAATTATACGGTATACACAATAGGAAGCAGAATCCAGGAAAAGGCAACGTTCTGTTGGGAATATAAGAACACCGCTAAAAACTCTGTTTTAGTAGGCAGATACCCATATTGTGACATCACATTTCAACTTTCAAACAACATGACTAGACCACATCCCTTTAAGAAAATTCCTCTTTTTGAATCCCTTGATGATTTTTCTGAATATATGTGTACCTATCAAATAACCGGATGCTCGTTATCAACAGGATGTCACCCCGGCAATACAGACACAATGTCCACACTCTTCCTTTGCAGTATTGTAAGAGCCATGGTTCACCAAACTGTGCAAAGCTCCAGCATGACTACAAATATATTAAGTAACGTATGGATGCTTTGTGGCCGGCGGGCATATCAACGTATACCTCCACGGTGGTCCGGCCGTTGTACGTTGGGCTTTCTTGCTCCCTCAGTTTTTGTGTCAGATCAGCCACCTTCAGGCCGTTTGTGCAATCGAAGAGATCTAGAAAATGGCCTGGGAGGACCTGGCAGTACAGGAACGCAAGTTGCACGATCTATATTTCCATCTCTGGGAATTACAAAGACATCTATGCATTAAATAACTGGACTAGGCACATGTTCAACGCTACCATTCAGACTACCAAATTGTTAAACAAGGAAGTGGCAGAAATACGAGAGATTGTTCTGCAAAATCGTTATGCTTTAGACATTATCCTTGCCTCGAAAGGAGAAGTATGTGCCTTAATCCATTCTCATTGTTGTGTTTATATCTCTGATTATAAAGCCAATATCACAGGTACCATTGAGCATATGGAAGACATGGTTCGCCATAATCTGTTACAATCCAACGGATCTGGCGCAATAAACATTTGGGATGTCCTATGGTCTTGGCTACCCGACGGAACCTGGCTGCGATCATTGGTTTCTGGTATTATAACTATTGTGGTTATTTTAGTTTTGATATGTTGTTGTATTCAATGTTTGCCTTCTTTGTTTATGATGTTTAAAAATTTTTCCTCAGGAACTGTCACCCACCAACAGGTCAATTTAGTAACTACACCTATCACTGCAGTTCAGCAACCCCTGCTAACCAAACCAGCCTTCACTTTGCCAAGCGACACTGAGGATGACTTCCTATAAAGTGCTACCTCCTTATTTTAAATAAAACAGAAAAGTAGGAGATGTTGGAATTATCTGGATTATCTGGCCTGTTGGCTGAGTCATCAGCTGCAGTAGGCCAAGGTATGAGGAAGTCAGAAGTAAAAAAGATTTTGTTGGTGCCATGTGTAACAGCTGTATAGTAGCGTGTGCAAAACAAAGTTAGCACGTGTAATATGCTAATATGCTGTGTCATAACAAATGTGGTTGGTGTAAGGTGGTCACCAGGTGCATATAAACCCGCCTTCTGATAACACAATAAAAGGGATGCTTCGGCTTTGTTCGAGGCTCCCATCCCGAGGAAACCACGTGTACGTGTCTGTTCTTCTACACCCATGGGAGACCGCTGGGCGCGTGAAAACCCACAACTAAGGACTTTGGAAATAGGAGTTGGAATAGCCATATTAAGAAACCAGTGTGCTTAAGAATTTTAAAGAATATTGTGTTTATGATTTTAAGACAACAGTAATTCAACAAAATATTACCATTTTTATATTTACAGGACAGAAGAGATATTATAGATATTGTTATTTATGGTGACAAAAATCAGAAGTCTGTAGCACAGTTTCTGATTAAGAAAGATTATAAAAAGCACAGAGCACAGAAAATATTTTAAAAGAGTTGGTTGTTAACCTTGATATGTGTCAGTCTTACAAGAAAGATAAAGAAACCGACTCCATATGGTATATATCAGTACTACTTTTATTGTAAAGCTACAGTGACTGAATCATGCATCTCTGACTGTGTTTTCTCTCTCCCTCACTTTATCCTTCTATGAACTAAGGAATGGCCTGTCTGTGATATTTTCCCAGATTAGTTTCTTGGTCTAGGCCGAAGTCCCACTTATCTGACCACAGTATCCTCTATAGTATGTGAGAAATATAAAATGGATGACAGGGCACTTTTCATATATTAGGGACTTGTTCTATTACTTTCCTCTTTTGGTTTAATATCCATACAAGATATAACATATACCTATATATTCACATCTAAATGTTAAAAAGATTAATATTGTTGGTAGATCATGTTGAAAAAGACAAATCACCAGCTATTATGAGCCAAGGTGGCACAGCAGTTAGGGTGCAGTACTGCAGGCCACTTTAGCTGACTGTGTTCAGCAGGTCAGTGGTTCAAATCTCACCGGCTCAAGGTTGACTCAGTCTTTCATCCTTCCGGGGTAGGTAAAATGAGGACCCAGAACATATATATATATATATATATATATATATATATATATATATATATATATATATATATATATATATATTTAGTTATGAGACTTATATACCACTTTAAGTGCAAGTACTCTCTAAGCGGTGTACACCAGTAAGCAATGTATATATATATTTACAATTATATATAATATAATATAATATATATATAATTATATATTATAAATAAATAAATATTTTGTTGTTGCATTAGCCAGACCACTCTGCATGTTACTTTCCAGAAAAGGACAAAAAGAGGCAAGCTCTGCTATTAATTCACAGGTTTTGTTCATCTTGCTGTTAAAGGGCAAAGTCCTAATTCAGGCATGAAACACAGCAAACTCAGGTAGAAATCCTGGAGGCATTAACCTGTCTTAAGCCTAGAGTTCAAAAAGTAAAAAACTCTTCTGGCAGATTTCCTATTGTGTATTGTGGTAAATGTCTCAAAGACAGTTTTCAGTTATTTCTGCATGTAGACATGATAGTATTCTTACAATAGACTTTGTATGGTAGACAGAAATGCCATGAATCCACACATGAAAATTACCAACTTGATAACAGGAGAGAATGCAACATCTTTCTCAACCTCTCCCTCTCCCCCACTCCAGCTTCACTCTAAAATGAGTAAGACTATGCATACATTGGTATGGGATTATACTATACTGAAATTTAAGATTTAGAAATTAGGTTAGTATGTGGTCTCAAATTTTACTAATAGCTATGGTATTCATTATTTTCATATTTTATTTACTTAGAGTAAGTACTTTGTTAAATACTTACTAGAAAAGAAGCAACTTTCTAATTTACTGAATGAATGAAATGATGACATTTGTCCTGCTCAACGTGTAAGGACCCACCCGACTTTGAATCTTAAGAAGACAGAACTCTTGGAATATTTCTTCCAACAGGCACCCTTTATTAAGAGAAAATGGTTGCAGGCGTTCTAGACAGGATCTGGGGCCCAAGCCCTATGGTTCAAGGGTTTAAAGGGTTCCCAGCAGCCCCACCCCACCCCACCATCTTTCCAGCAACAATCCCAGGCATTACATGTCCACCCCCTTTTTCGTCACGGCCAGTGGAAGGGAGACTTCAGAGAGGAGTAAATGAAGGCTGATGGCCCCATTGTTTTTTTTTTTTTTTTTTTGAAGTATTATTGAAAATTTTTATTTTTTTAAAACATACAATCATTTATAAAAATACAATAAAATTTTAAAATAGAGAACCCCCCCTTACCCTCCCTCCCACCCCACCCCCCCTCCCTTCACTTCCCAGAGCAGAATACAGGGTTAAGAAAAAAAAAGAAAAAGAAAATTATAATAATTAAAAAAAAGAAAAAAAAAGAGAAAGAAAAAAAAAATATCATAATTAACCTTTAACTCCATAACTTATAAAACAATTCTCTATAATATTTGATATTCATTCATAAAATAAATAAAACTTTTTAATTCCATATTTTTTTCTGAATATAATCTATCCACCTTCCCCATACAGTAATATATCTTTCTTGTGTATGATCCTTTAAATAAGCAGAAATTTTTGCCATTTCTGCAAAACTAGATACTTTAAATATCCATTCTTCTAAAGTAGGCAAAGAATCTTTCGTCCAATATAGACCTACTAGTAACCTTGCTGCAGTTAATAAATTCAACATCAAAGTAGTTTCTTTTTCATTTAAGTCAACAAAAATACCAAGTAAAAATAGTTGAGGAGTAAACTTTATCTTCTTTCTAAAAATCTTTTGACTGTTCCACCAAATCATAATCCAAAAAGCCTTTACTTTTTTACAATTCCACCAAATATGAAAGTATGTCGCATCATTATTGCCACATCTCCAACATTTTGGCTGTATATTGGAATACATACAAGATAATTTTTTAGGATCTAAATGCCATCTATAAAACATTTTATAAAAATTTTCTCTCAAATTTTGAGCTTGTGTTAATTTAACATTTCTTATCCAAATTATCTCCCATAAATCCAATGAGATCGGCTCCTGTATATTCTGAGCCCATTTAATCATACAATCTTTAACCAATTCTGTTTCCGAATCTAACTCTAATAAAACATTATATATTCTTTTTATATGAGCCGTACCTTGGTTTTTAATCTGAATAACCAATTGTCTATCTTCTAGTGTTATTCCCTCTTTCTTGTCTACAGTCCATCTATCCATTATTTGTAAATATTGAATCCATGACTGTAGAATATTTTGCTGCCTTAATACATCTAGGGATTTCAAATGCCAATTCGAACCAGAACAAATTAACAATTCTTTATATGAAATTTTATCAAAATTTGTCCCCTTAGAGTTCCCTCAATTGCATGTCTGGGAATCCCCCAGATAGGTATTTTATAATTTAATCTATAATAATACTTCTTCCAAACACGAAGTAAGGCATTCCTCAAAATATGTGATTTAAAAGTCCGATCAACTTTCTTATTAAAAATTAAATATGCATGCCAACCATAGATTAAATCCCAACCTTCCAAAAAAAGAATATCCATATTTGTTAAATTAAGCCAATCACTTAACCAAGTTAGGGCGGCTGCATCATAATATAATTTCAAATTGGGTGTCTTAAGTCCCCCTCTTTCTCGAGCATCCTGTAATATCTTAAATTTAACCCTTGGTTTCTTCCCGGCCCATATAAAATTATTGATACCCTTTTGCCATTCCTCCAAATTTGCCTCTTTTTTAAGAATAGGTATCATCTGAAACAAAAAAAGAAACTTTGGTAGAACATTCATTTTTACAGCTGAAATTCTCCCCAACAATGACAATTGCATTTTTTTCCAATCTATTAAATCCTTTTGGACTTTTGCCCATAGTGGTTCATAATTGTTCTTGTACAATTTTCCATTTGAAGCAGTTAGATATACTCCCAAGTATTTAACCTTTTTTACCATCTGAAAACCTGTGGCTTTAATCAAACTTTCCCTTTCTTTAACTGACATATTCTTAGATAATATCTTCGTCTTATAATTATTAACTTTAAAACCAGAAACATTCCCATACTGTGTTATAAGTTCTAATAAACCATCAATCGCCTGATTCGGCTGTTCCAAAATTAAAACCAAATCATCCGCAAATGCCCGCAATTTATACTCATTCTTATCTTTACACCCTTAACTAACTTCGATTCCCGAATCTGAATCAATAAAATTTCCAATGTTAAAACAAATAACAATGGGGATAATGGACATCCTTGTCTTGTCCCTTTTTGAATAGATGGCCCCATTGTTATGATTAGTCCTTTTGGTGATATCCACATTCAGTCCCTTTGAAGTTATATCAAAGGAACTGAGGGCCATAAAACCCCTTTGTTCACCCCCCTTCCCCTTCATCGTATGACAGAATCCAGATAGGGCAGAAATAGGGTTTTCCATAGTTGATAACTAGAGGTGAAATATAATTGGATTCTGACATCCTGCGCCCTTAAAAATAGATAGATCCACCTGGAAGAAAACAAAACAGGTATAAAAATTAGTCAAGCTTGTTAGGATACTCTGAGTGAAACTTCTTTAATAGCTTCGGAGCTCTGACATGACGTTTATGGACCTACTCGTTTTGTGAGGCAGTGAGGTTTTTCCATTCAACTAGGTATTGAGTCGCTCCATGATATCTCCTAGAATCTAGAATTTCCTTTATCTGGAAGTGTTGTTCGCCCTCCACCATGATTGGAGGTGGTGGTGGGGGGATTTTTGGCCATAATGACGACTGATGCTCTTTTTTCAGAAAGCTGCAATGAAAAATTGGGTGTATTTGCCTGAGATTTTTTGGTAATTCTAATTCTACTGTTACTGGATTTATGATTCTTTTAATTGGAAAAGGCCGTATATATTTTGGTCCTAACTTTTTACAGGGTTGTAGGGATTTTAGGTATTTTGTAGATAAGTACACCATTTCTCCTATAATGAATGGTGTAGGCTCAATCCTTTTTTTATCAGGTTGTGCTTTGTATGCCTGCCTAGCTTCATCTAGTGCTTTTCTAACTATTGGCCAAATGTTTTTTAATTGTTCCATCCATTCTTTCAGTGATGGGATTGCCGGTTCGTTTGGGGTTAATTCTGGCATGGGGTTGAAACTTTGACCAGTGGCTATTTGAAAAGGAGTGTAATCAGTGCTGGAGTGGACTGCATTATTGTAGGCAACTTCTGTGAAAGGGAGTAGGTCCGTCCAAGTCGTTTGCTGGAGGGACAATGTTCTGCTTGTCCATCTCCTTGTGGATGATGGCTAGATGTCAATCCCTGAGTGGTCCCTAAGAGGGAGAAAAATTCCTTCCAAAATGCAGACATAAATTGCACTCCCCTATCAGAGATGATGCATTGGGGTGCTCCATGCAATCTGTAAATATGCTGGACAAAAATTTTCTCTAAGGCTTTTGCGGTGGGAATCTTTTGGCAAGGGATAAAGTGCACCAGTTTAGAAAACAAGTCCATGACCGTCCAGACAACAGTATTCCCATTGCTTTATGGTAATTCCACTATAAAATCCATGGGGTTTGGGCTCTGGTAGTTACTGGCAAGTTGTGATTCTACCATCATCTGTTTAAAATCAGTGGGTTCCATGCTGTTATATTGGGGAAGTTCTTTCCCCCTGGCAGATGCTTGAGCGTAAATTGGAACTGGTGAAAATGCTGGGACCAGCGAGTTTGCTTGGGGTTGAGCTTCCTGGGTGTTTTCAGGGCTTCCAAATTTTTGTGGTCAGTCCACACCTGGAAAGGGATTTTGTTGCCTTCAAGGAACTGGCGCTATGTGAGTAATGACCAACGTATCCCGTATGTCTCTTTCTCCCATACGGGCCAGCGCTGCTCCATTTCCATGAGTTTCTTGGATGTATACGCACAGGGTTGCAATACCCTTTCATCGTTTTCTTGTAATAGTACAGTTCCCACTGCCACATCACTTGCATCTGCCTATATTACGAAGGGCTTATCCATTTCTGGGTGCCTCAGTACTGGTTCGGCAGAGAAAAGTCTCTTTAATCTCTCAAATGCTGCTTGGCACTCCATTGTCCATGTTAGTGGCTGGCTAGGTTTTACTGAGGATGCTCCCTTCATTTTTAGTAAGTTTGTGAGGGGCAGGGCTATCTGGGTAAATGAGGGGATGAATTGGCGGTAAAAGTTTGCAAAGCCCAGAGAACTTTGCAGTTGCTTTCTTGTGCGGGGTGGTGCCCATTCTAATACTGCTCTGACCTTCTCTGGGTCCATTTCAATGCCCTGTGGGGATGTGTGATAACCTAGGTAGTCTATCCTTTCCTGGTGGAATTCGCTTTTTTTTTTTAATTGAAAGTTTTTAAATTTTACAAAACAAATCCCTTCCCCAAACCCCCACCCTCCCGTACCCTCTCCCATCTTCCCTAAACCTCCCATACCCTCCCTCAACCTTCCCAGAGCTGAGTACTGGCTTAATTAAAATTTTCAAAGAAAATAAAAAATAGAAAAAACTTAAAACACATATAAATCCTGAACAAATCTAAATACCTTAAATTAAACAAATTATCTTCTCTAAAACATAATAGTTGCAAACATTAAACACACATTATAATATACTTTAAACATTTTCTAGTATTGTACTTATATTATTATCCATCATTCTATATAGAATCCCAAAAACACAAATTTAAACATTACTTTCTTTAAATATCCATACCTACAATATAAGATCTAATCTCCCTCTTTCTTTACTCTAGAGCACAAAAATAAGCATATAAACATTCATTATACCATTAAGACTGGATACTCTTTTGAATAGTTAAACTAAATACTTATATTTAAACTTCTTATCTAAAATTTTCGTTCAATCTCCATAATCTTCTCTCCTATCAAGAAAAGAAAAAACTTAGAAAACATATAAATCCTAAACAAATCTAAATATGTTTAATTAAACAAATTAGCTTCTCTAAAAAATAATAATAATAATAGATCCCATAAACATAACTTAAAACATTAAAATTCCCTTATACCTGTTTAAATCTTTACCAATAACAAATTTCTCCACAGTAAACACATTCCTTCTCTTATCCATAAACCTCTTAAAGGTAATTCCAAAAAGTTTGTAAATCTTAGTTCTCCCGCAATCTCAATAGTCTTCTAAATACTTAAACTAAATACTTAAACTTAAACTTCTTATCTAAAATTTTCATTCGATCTCCATAATCTTCTCTCCAATAGCCAGTTCCATCCACTGTAAACACAATCCTTATCAGTCTCTCTTGTCCATAAATCTCGAAAGAAGTACTTTAAAATCTGCCCTTAAAGGTAGCTCCAAAAAATTTGTAAGTCCTGGTTCTCCCACAAACTCAGGAACCAATACTTGTGAGGCTTCCTTAACCTCCTTCTTCTGTTGGTCTTTCTCTTTACGTTTATATGTTGCACAAGTTGTCCTCTGCTCTTTCATCTCGACTTGTTGAGGCCCCTCAAACTGAAATTTCCCATTTTTAATTAATATAGGCTCTTCACACTGCAATTCTGCCCTTAAAGGTTGCTCCAAAGAATTTATAAATCCTACTTCTCCCGCAGATTCAGGAACCAATACTTGTGAAACTTCCTTGACCTTCTTCTGTTGATCCTTTTCTTTACAATTGTATGTTACACCGGTTGTCTTCTGCTCCTCCATCTCTACTTGTTGAGGCCCCTCAAACTGAAGTTTCCCAATTTTCATAAGTGTAAGCACTTCAGATTGCAATTCTGCCTTTTTATCTTCCAAAGCTTTAAACGTGATAGGTGGCGATGAACATACCCCCAGGACCGAAGTATAAAAGTCTTTTGCTTTAGAAACAGTATTAAGACTATAACGTATCCCCAGGTAATTCACCACCATTCCAGTCGGAACATCCCATCTAAACAAAATTCGCATTTTGAGAGTTTGGCATTTGGGGCGTGGCTCGCAGTTTCTTTAAAACCGCTCTGACTAGGTTGACATGTTCCTCTTTTGATTCAGTGAAGATAAAAATGTCATCTAAGTAAACCAGGACCCCCTTAAATAGGTGCTCCCTTAGAACGTCATTGAACATCAGCATAAATACTGTGGGGGCCCCTTGTAATCCAAATGGCAATACTTTGAATAGGTAGCACCCCATGGGACAGTTAAATGTGGTCTTCCATTCATCCCCTTCCTTAATTCTCACACGATAGTAAGCTTCCCTTAGATCTAGTTTAGAAAAAAATTTCCCTTTCGAGAGGTGTGACAACATGTCTTTCATGAGGGGCAAAGAGTATAAGTTGCTTTCACTGATTGTATTCAGGGCCCTATAATCCATGCATAAGCATAAAGAGCCATCCTTCTTCTCTCTAAAGAGCACCGGGGCAGCCACTTTAAGTTTGGCTGGCTCAATGAACCCCCTTTCTAGGTTTTCCTTTATGAATCTTTCCATTTCCTCCTTCTCCTTTGGGCTCATGGAGTATAATCTGGGCTTTGGAAGTTTTGCCCCAGGCTTGAATTCAATGGCACAGTCCTTGGATCAGTGAGGGGGGAGCTCATCCGCCCTCTCCTCACTGAAAACTTCAACAAGGTCTCTATATTCCTCTGGTATTTCTGGTAGTCTCTTTTCCTCTCCCATGAATGCTTTTTCTGTTCTTGATTCTGGTGGCCCCCCTTGGGATTTTAAGTCCAAAGGGTCCCCCTTTGGGAATTTGATTTCTGCCATCCTCCAATTCACCCAGGGGTTCCATTTTTTTAACCATTCCATCCCTAGGATCGTTGGGCATTCCATGCCTGGGGTCATTACGAACGTTATGTCTTCCTCATGTTTGCCCAGGGAGAGTGTATGGGTAAAGTGGCTAGGGTAGCTGGCACCCTCCCTGCTATGGACCCATCTAACTGGCCAAATGAGATTGGTTGTTCCAGTCTCCTTGACGGAATGCCCAGATTCCCCACTAGTGTTGGGCTAATGAGGCAGAAGGTGCAGCCAGAGTCTATTAAAGCTTTCACCTTCACAGCTTCGGGAATGGGGAGAGTTAATATAGTCACTGTCTTGAGGATGGGTGCGATGCATCCACTTATCAGGGGTTCGCCCTCTGAGCTGTCGTCTGAGGCATCCACTGGCCCTGCAGTGTAGGCTGGAGTTCTTTCCCCCTGATGAGCAGAGGTGGGGGATTCCACAGCCTCCATCATTCTCATGGCAGGTTCTTTTGGCTTAGCTGGAGACTTTCCGGATTTGCTGGCTGGTGATCTGTCTGGGTTCTCCTGGGGGGCTTTTGAGTGGCATTCTACAGCCCGATGCCCTTCTCTCCCATACTTAAAACACCCCAATTGCCTCTTGGCCATAGCCGATGGTTTCACTGGTTCACGTGTCAACTCAGGCAGTGAGCGGTTCCATTGTTTTCCTCGGCGGTGACTCTTCAGTATGTCGATTTCTGCTTCCTCTGCCAAGATGTACCATTCCTTAAGTTGGTGTGGGTCCCCTTGGGGCAGGCAAGCATCATATAGGTCATAATTTAATCTGTCTTTGAAATGGCTAAGGAGGATGTCCAGTTCAGTGTGGTCGAAATGGCCTGGAATTCTTCCGTATATTCAGCTACCGGGCATTTGTCTTGCCTCATCATTTTTATCCTTTTGCGGGCTTTGTGATCAGCCAGGGGGTCCTCAAATCACCTTCTCAGAGAGAACATGAAACGGTTGAAGCCGTTGAGCTCTGGGGCATTGAAGTTGTGCAAGTTCACCACCCAATCTGTGGACAGCCCGTCCAGAGCAGATTGCACAATCCAGATACAGGCTTTGTCACTGGGGATGTGCCACCTGTATTCCTCCATGTAGCTGAGGACTTGGGTTAGGAAAAACCCCAAGCGTGTTGGCTCCTCCTTGAATCTCACCTCCAGCGGTGCGAGTCTTTGAATGGATTGGTGCCTTTGTTGTCGGTAGTAGTGTCTTCCATCCTGATCACCATCTGCGGGTCAGTGGGGAGTGGGGACTACTGGATTAGTAGATGTCCCCGGGGCTGCAGGTTCCACTTCCCCCTCGGTGTCTCTCTCTTTGCGGCTCCAGTAGCTGGGGCAGCCGTAGGGCTCAGAATTCTCCTCTCCTAGGGAGCTGACAGTTCTCTTCATCAGGTCAATAGCTTTCTCTAGGATCCAACCTGAGTATGGTGGCCAGCTCCCTTCCTCTTCACTTGCTTGCAGGGATTTCTCCAACTCCTGCTTCCATTCGGGTTGGTTGGCCCTCTGTCTCAGGGTCACCTTTCTTGATTTCTTTTCCCACTCGCCTTTCTTTCCAACGCCCATTGACCACCGTGGTTTGTGGTCCCGTATGTCCACCACCTCTTCTCCTGAGGAATCTGACCTCTCCTTTCCCGACATCTGGCAGGGTTTCAGTCGGGGCAGCGCCTCCCTTTCCGGGGAGCTTTCTCCCTTCCCTGCTCTGTCATCTGACATGGTAATTTTTGCAAAGTCCCCTGGCAAGTTTCTCCCTTCCAGGTGGACTAATTCTGCAGGTCCTGTCTAATGTAAGGACCCACCCCACTTTGCATCTTAAGAAGACAGAACTCTTGGAATATTTCTTCCAACAGGCATCCTTTATTAAGAGAAAATGGTTGCAGGCGTTCTAGACAGGACCTGGGGCCCAAGCCCTATGGTTCAAGGTTTTAAGGGGTTCCCAGCAGCCCCATCCCACCCCACCATCCTTCCAGCAACAATCCCAGGCATTACATTTCCACCCCCTTTTTCCTCACTGCCGGTGGAAGGGAGACTTCAGAGAGGAGTAGATGAAAGCTGATTGCCCCATTGTTATAATTAGTCCTTTTGGTGGTATCCACATTCAGTCCCTTTGAAGTTGTACCAAAGGAAGTGAGGGCCATAAAACCCCTTTGTTCACTCCCCTTCCCCTTCATCGTATGACAGAATCCAGAGAGGGCAGAAATGGGGTTTTCCATAGTTGATAACTAGAGATGAAATATAATTGGATTCTGACACAATGATTCTTCAGCCTGCAGACCAGCAAAGACATCAGAGATGAGAAAAATGGCCACAAAACTGAATGCTTATCTCAGCCAACTCAAACAAAAAGACATTCTGGTGAGAGATTTCCCTGAGGATGGGTTCCAGCACAACTCCAAAAGCTTGGAAGACTAAACCTCTGGTTCCAGTGACCAACACAGATTGGATCGTACAACATTATCCTGGGACATATATATTTGCCTTCATTCATGATTTTAATTTACTGTCTTTAATGAACTTTGCCTCATGATTTTTCTCTGCACAATCATCATTCGTTATCCCATACATTAAGCAAGTAGAAACCCAAGCCCATCAGGTCCCATAGGAATACCCTGAAATTTATTCTCTGCTATGTGATATATATAGTATATGGAAGATCCTGGGCCTCAGTAATCACTTCAAATGGGAACTGAGAACCAAAAATTATTGTTATATCCTAACCTGATGAAGCAGTTTTAAATTATGTATTGAAAACACAAATTGTAACTGTGTGAAGAACTATGCATTTATAAAGTATGGTGGGGGTGGGAAGTAACAAAAAAGATTACTCTTCAATGTTGGGCAATGAATACAACCCAACATCTGTAGTCTCAGAACATCTATACTGCATATGTGTTATGTTTCAGTTTTTATTAATTTAATGGGAAGACTAAGATTATTCTGTGCTGCCAAAGATTAATGATTTGTTTAAAAATTGGGCTAAATGATTTCTATAATAACATATGTTTTTGTTGCCCCTTTTTCTCCTTTCTATTTGCAGCTCCCTCGTTTCTTTGTCTATTTTTTCTTTTTTATATATGTATTAAAGCAATAGAATAAACATAATATTTTTAAAAAGCCCAATATATATGGAATCTTTTTTGTCCCAGTGAAATACTATCTATATTTGTTTTCTGGAATACTTATTTTCTTATTTAAATATGCACTCTATAACACACTTGAGTTTCCATATTACCTTTGGGTTATTTTGCTGGTTTAGAATTGCAAAAAGAAGTCTTGTTCTGAAGATGGCTGGTGAAATATTCCTATTTTGAAGGATCACTGTTTATGTAGAGCAGATTTTGTCTGAACTGATCATATGAATACATTCAGACAACAACCACTTTTGACATTTTATATTTCTGGTTAAAGTTTACATACGCATGTGAGAAATACCTATATTCGTAATTATGTATGGAAACACATATAACCCTTTCTCAAATACATAAATACTATATGTTCAATTTGCCAGAAGTGCTTTTTCAAGAGGCAACTGGACTTTCTTTGTTTTTCCTTGAAGACACTTCGCTTTTCATCCAAGAAGCTTCTTCAGTTCTGACTGAATGGTGGAGAACAGAAGGATTTATATTCCTTCCAATCATCTGGTTGTTAGTACTCTTTCTGAGAATCATTGAGGCCACTTGTAGGTCCTCAGGGTCTGTGTCCTCAGGGTCACCTGAATAGTGTGAATATTTGTGGAACCTTTTTGGAACTGCTGAAAGAACTATATTGTAAACAGGAGATAGCTGGTGTTGTATCCCTCCCCCTTTGTTGAGTGAAAGCTGTTTAGTTTTAATGTAGATGGCCTCTTTTACTCCTCTTTCAAACCAGCAGTCCTCTGTCCAGAATATGGACTTTGCTGTCTTCAGAAGAGTGGCCTTTGTCTTTCAAATGCAGATGGACTGCTAAATGTTGTCTTGATGTGTTTATTTTCCTATGCTGTGCCATGCATTTGTGAAGTAGTTATTTTGTTTCTGAGTAATTTGATATATACACAAATATACCAATATATGCAAATACAACTTGGTGCAATTTTAAGGCATCAGGCTAGAAATTGGAAGATTGTGATTTCTCATTCCACTTTAGGCATTAAGCCAGTTGCTTGATCTTGTCAATCTCTCTCAGTTCTAGAAAGAAAGCAGGGACAACCACTTCCTTACCCCTGTCCGTGTGTGTCTCTGTATGTGTGCATGTGAGAGAGAAAGTGTGTGTGTGAGAGAGGTGGGTTTTTCATAAAGGATCTTTTTTGACATTGAGAGAGTCTAATTCTAATTCTGAAGCCCAAATGCACAGCCATAAATCACCTGCAATTGTTCTATATCCTTCCTCCAACTTTTTATACACAATACAGCCATCTCTTTTTGATGCAAAAGTTAGGGATTCATGCATATGTATTCAAGCCCAGTTTAAACCTGCTTCTTGATTGCCTTATTAGCAGCATCAGATTACTTCCTCTTTCTGAGGAAGAAGAAAAATTGCTTATGTTGTGTATGTATAGCATCTGTTGCAATAGGCAGTTGTCTGGCATTGTTTTCTATCCACTGCTCATGTGTATGTCCCACCAGAATGAAAAGAGGTGATACAGGAGTGCTGCTTGGCAGATTGTAACCTGATATTATATGCGATACATAAAATTCAAGCCATAATTCTTTTGAAACAAAGTCTTATTCATTAGCTTCTATGAAAGTTTCCCCACTAGACCTCTGATACAACAAAGCTTTGCACTCTAATACATTGTCTCCAACGTTGATGCATACATGTGAACTAAAAACACTTTTTTATTTCAATATTTATTTTATTAGCAATTGAACGGTACATTGATTGAACTGCCACTCACAACACAGGGTCTTTTCACAACAGGCTAATTTGCATAAATACTAAATAATTTACTTATATAAATTATATATCAAAATCACTCCTGATTCAATTGAATTCAATGGTATTGTTATTTTGAAGCTTTTAATTCTGCTAAGTTTTTAATATTTAAATCTAGTACTTCTTCCAAGACATTTGTAATTCTTTCTTTCTTTCTTTCTTTCTTTCTTTCTTTCTTTCTTTCTTTCTTTCTTTCTTTCTTTCTTTCTTTTTGCAAGATATTCACTGGTTTATTGCTAAAAGGATAAATAATCCTGCAGTTTAAAAACCTAGAGAATGAATGATAATAGTCTAAATTAATAATTTGAAAATTAAACCCATAATGAAGATTTGCCTATTGTTGTCATTAAATCATTTATAAAAAATAGTAACACTTCATGAGCCATTATTTTGCATCAATTCAATGTCCTTATTTATTTGTTACAGAAATTGCTGAGACACATTACCAACTAATCCTCTCAGAAGAGCCCCCACTCTTATTTAAACTGTGACATATTTAATACATGTGGAACTACGAAGGATTTCTGTTTTCAAAATCAATGATAAAAAAATCCAGTTGTCTGTTAAATTGTACTCTAATTTTTAGAATAGAATAGAATAGATGCAAAATCCCCCGGCAAGGGTCTCCCTTCCAGGTGGATTAATTTTGCAAGTCCTGTCTAATGTAAGGACCCACCCCACTTTGCATCTTAAGAAGACAGAACTCTTGGAATAATTCTTCCAACAGGAATCCTTTATTAAGAAGAAGTGGTTGCAGGCATGCTAGACCGGACTTGGGGTCCAAGCTCTCCCATTCAAGGTTTTAAGGGGTTCCCCAGCAGTCCCACCCAATCACCCCCCCTTCCAGTGATAGTTTCAGGCATCACAATTCCACCCCTTTGTTCCTTTCTTCCGTCTGGATGGAGACTTCAGATAAACTACCTGAAAGGTAAATAGCCCCCTTTGTTATGGTAAGGTTCTTTGGTGCTAGTTACATTCAAACTCTTTGAGGTTGCAATAAACACATTCAATTCCTTAGAAGTATACTGAAGGAAGTGAGGGCCATAAAGCCCCTTTGTTCTCCCACTTCTCTCCCTCTTATGGCAGAATCCAGAGAAGGCAGAATTGGGGTTTTCTATATTTGATGATTAAAGATGAAATATAATTGGATTCTGACAATAGAACAGAATAATTAGAATAGAATAGAATTAGAATAGAATGGAATGGAATGGAATGGAATGGAATGGAATAGAATTAGAATTAGAATTAGAATTAGAATAGAATAGAATAGAATAGAATAGAATAGAATAGAATAGAATAGAATAGAATAGAATAGAATAGAATAGAATACTTTATTTGGCCAAGTGTGATTAGACACACAAAGAATTTGTCTCTGGTGCTGAAGCTCTCAGTGTACATGCAAAACAAAAGAGTAATAATAATCATAATATTGATATAAATAAGAGAAGGTCATAGAAAAGATGAGAAGGATAATAGTAATAGACCCATACTACATGGGTAAATATACTTAGACATAAGACAGTGCTGTGGGAATTAGGTGTTCAGCAGAATGATGGCATAAGGGAAAAAATTATCTCTGTGTCTGGTTGTTTGGGCATGCAAAGTCCAGTAATGGTGTCCCTAGGGGAGGAATTTAATTACTCTATAAGAAGACATAGAGAGCCAGTTTTTGGGAGTGATTAAGGCATAAAGTGAGGAGACCATGGTTCTAGCTCATTTTAGACACAAAGCCAGCTGGATGACCTTCTCTCAGCCCTAGGAAAGAGGCAGTGGCAAACTATTACTGAAATGTTGTCGTGAAAACTGCAGTCTTGTCCAGGCAATCTCTGAGAATCATACAAGATTCAACAGAAGAAAAAAAGAAAAGAAAAGAGCAAAGGAGAGGAGAGAAGAAAGTGAAAAAAGAAAAAGAAAGAAAGAAAGAAAGAAAGAAAGAAAGAAAGAAAGAAAGAAAGACATAGCACCTTATGAAAGTAGCCAAGTGTGTTTAACTACAAGACAAATCTAAGGCCATTGTGGTTTCATATTAGTCCCATTTGCAACCCTTATAAATACAGAATTCCAGTTAAAAAGACTAGAATGCCTTATGGTTCTGCCAGCAGAAAGGGGCATTCATGGACATAGCATACTCACATACTGAATACAACATCTAATACTTTACAGAGTCTTTTCATAGAAAAGACAGGATCCCTAAATCTATAACGTTATCAGAGACAGGACAGCTAATACAAAAGTTTCTTTTAACAAGAATATCTTCACTGTCCATTTAATTATTCTCAATTTCAGTGGAAACTCCCGTGATACTATTAAATCCTATGTAGTTCTACTGATTTGTCCAAATCTAAATTATTATTGTATTGTTAAATTCCATTCCCTGAATTCTTATTTATCAATTCCGATTTCAGGACAAGCTATTTTGTACCTTAAGTTCTAATTTCCTGAAAATAATTCAGAAAAGCTGAAACAATCCTTATAACAAACTATTATATAATATGAACTAGGTGTAAGGACCCACCCCACTTTGCATCTTAAGAAGACAGAACTCTTGGAATAATTATTCCAACAGGAATCCTTTATTAAGAAGAAGTGGTTGCAGGCGTGCTAGACAGGACTTGGGGTCCAAGCTCTCCCATTCAAGGTTTTAAGGGGTTCCCCAGCAGTCCCACCCAATCACCCCTCCTTCCAGTGATAGTTTCAGGCATCACAATTCCACCCCTTTGTTCCTTTCTTCTGTCTGGATGGAGACTTCAGATAAACTACATGAAAGGTAAATAGCCCCCTTTGTTATGGTAAGGTTCTTTGGTGCTAACTACATTCAAACTCTTTGAGGTTGCAATAAACACATTCAATTTCTTAGAAGTATACTGAAGGAAGTGAGGGCCATAAAGCCCCTTTGTTCTCCCCCTTCTCTCCCTCTTATGGCAGAATCCAGAGAAGGCAGAATTGGGGTTTTCTATATTTGATGATTAAAGATGAAATATAATTGGATTCTGACAATAGAACAGAATAATTAGAATAGAATAGAATTAGAATAGAATGGAATGGAATGGAATGGAATGGAATGGAATAGAATTAGAATTAGAATTAGAATTAGAATAGAATAGAATAGAATAGAATAGAATAGAATAGAATAGAATAGAATACTTTATTTGGCCAAGTGTGATTAGACACACAAAGAATTTGTCTCTGGTGCTGAAGCTCTCAGTGTACATGCAAAACAAAAGAGTAATAATAATCATAATATTGATATAAATAAGAGAAGGTCATAGAAAAGATGAGAAGGATAATAGTAATAGACCCATACTACATGGGTAAATATACTTAGACATAAGACAGTGCTGTGGGAATTAGGTGTTCAGCAGAATGATGGCATAAGGGAAAAAATTGTCTCTGTGTCTGGTTGTTTGGGCATGCAAAGTCCAGTAATGGTGTCCCTAGGGGAGGAATTTAATTACTCTATAAGAAGACATAGAGAGCCAGTTTTTGGGAGTGATTAAGGCATAAAGTGAGGAGACCATGGTTCTAGCTCATTTTAGACACAAAGCCAGCTGGATGACCTTCTCTCAGCCCTAGGAAAGAGGCAGTGGCAAACTATTACTGAAATGTTGTCGTGAAAACTGCAGTCTTGTCCAGGCAATCTCTGAGAATCATACAAGATTCAACAGAAGAAAAAAAGAAAAGAAAAGAGCAAAGGAGAGGAGAGAAGAAAGTGAAAAAAGAAAAAGAAAGAAAGAAAGAAAGAAAGAAAGAAAGAAAGAAAGAAAGAAAGACATAGCACCTTATGAAAGTAGCCAAGTGTGTTTAACTACAAGACAAATCTAAGGCCATTGTGGTTTCATATTAGTCCCATTACATAGCTTTATGGCTCTCACTTCCTTCAGTATACTTCAAAGAGACTGAATGTGGATAGCACCAAAAAAGCCTAATCATAACAAAGGGGGCTATTACCTTTCATGTAGTTTTCTCTGAAGTCTCCATCCAGCTGGAAGTAAGAAAAAGGGGGTGGGAATGTAATGCCTTAGACTGCGCTGGAAGTAGGGGGTAATTGGGTGGGGCTACTGGGAAACCCCTTAAAACCTTGAATGGGAAAGCTTGGACCCCAAGTCCTGTTTAGAACGCCTGCAACCATTTTCTCTTAATAAAGGATGCCTGTTGGAGGAATTATTCCAAGAGTTCTGTCTGAGAATTAAGGAAGGGGACGAATGGAAGACCGCATTTAACTGCCCCATGGGGTGCTATCAATTCAAAGTCTTGCCATTTGGATTACAAGGGGGCCCTGCAGTCTTTATGCAATTAATCAATGACGTTCTAAGGGAGCACCTGTTTAAGGGGGTCCTTGTTTACTTGGACGACATTCTTATCTTCACCAAAAGAAAAGAGGAACATGTCAACCTTGTCAGAGCGGTTGTAAAGAAACTGCAAGCCGCGCACCTATATGCCAAATGCTCAAAATTCGAATTCCACCAGGAAAAGATAGACTACCTAGGTTATCACATATCCCCCCAGGGCATTGAAATGGACCCAGAGAAGGTTAGAGCAGTATTAGATTGGGCACCACCCCGCACAAGAAAGCAACTACAAAGTTTCCTGGGCTTTGCAAACTTTTACCCCCAATTCATCCCTCATTTGCCCAGATAGCCTTGCCCCTCACTAACTTATTAAAAATGAAGGGAGCATCCTTAGTAAAACCTGGCCAGCCACTAACATGGACAATGGAGTGCCAAGTAGTGTTTAAGAGACTAAAGAGACTTTTTTCTGCCGAACCAGTACTAAGACACCCAGACATGGATAAGCCCTTCGTAATACAGGCAGATGCAAGTGATGTGGCAGTGGAGGCTGTTCTATTACAAGAAAATGATGATGGATTATTGCAACCCTGTGCATATACATCCAAGAAACTCACGGAAACAGAACAGCGCTGGCCCATATGGGAGAAGGAGGCATACGGGATACGTTGGGCATTACTCACATGGCGACAGTTTCTGGAAGGCAACAAAATCCCCTTCCAGGTGTGGACTGATCACAAAAATTTGGAAGCCCTGAAAACATCCAGGAAACTCAATCCCAAACAAGCCCGCTGGTCCCAGCATTTTCACCAGTTCCAATTTAAGCTCAAACATTTACCAGGGAGAAAGAACTTCTTCTTTCTTCGCATGCCCCAATATAACAGCGCATGAGCCACAGATTCTAAA
The DNA here is from genome assembly GCF_016545835.1 of Crotalus tigris. Classification (NCBI taxonomy): domain Eukaryota; kingdom Metazoa; phylum Chordata; class Lepidosauria; order Squamata; family Viperidae; genus Crotalus; species Crotalus tigris. Next base: position 793,436 of record NW_024100120.1, on the reverse strand, counting down.
CCAATGATGGTGGAGTCACAACTGGCAGCATCAGTAACCACAAGAACCCAAGCTAAATTAAAACCACAACTGGACAGCCAAACTGGAATTGAATTCAGAAAAAGTTTGGAAACAGACGAATGGTTCCAGAAAAAAAAAATGTGTGCACAATGAGAGATGGGTTGCCGGGTAGGGGAAAAGTTATATATACCAACAACCCAAAGAGTCACTTTCATGCAGCTTTGCCAAACGGCAATTTTGGTGGCCATCCATAAAAAAGGACATAGAAAGTTATGTGGCCAGTTGCCCAAAATGTGTGTCTGCAAAGAGGTTGCAAGGGAAATCGCCAGGACTATTACAACCAGTGGCAAATCCCTCAGCCCCCTGGAGGGAAATAGTCATGGATTTTATAGTGGAATTTCCAGAAAGCAATGGGAATACTGTTGTCTGGACTGTCATGGACTTGTTTTCTAAACAGATGCATTTTATCCCTTGCCAAAAGATTCCCACTGCAAAAGCCTTAGCAAAACTTTTCATCCAGCATATTTACAGATTGGATGGGGCACCCCAATGCATCATCTCTGACAGGGGGGTGCAATTTACGTCTGCATTTTGGAAGCAATTTTTATCCCTCTTAGGAACCACTCAGGGACTGACATCTAGCCATCATCCACAATCAAATGATGGGGACTGAAAAAATGAACTCCGTACTTAAGCAATATTTAAGATGTTTTCTTAATTTCAGACCGAGTGGGCGGACTTACTCCCTTTTGCAGAAGTTGCCTACAATAATGCAGTCCACTCCAGCACAGGTTACACTCCTTTTCAAATAGCCACCGGTCAAAGTTTCAACCCCATGCCAGAATTAACCCCAAACGAACCAACGATCCCATCACTGAAAGAATGGATGGAAAAACTACAAAACACCTGGCCAATAGTTAGAAAAGCACTAGATGAAGCTAGGCAGGCATACAAAGCACAAGCCAATAAAAAAAGGGTTGAGCCTACACCATTCATTATAGGTGAAATGGTGTACCTATCTACAAAATACCTAAAGTCCCTACAACCCTGTAAAAAACTTGGACCAAAATATATAGGGCCTTTTCAATTAAAAGAATCATAAACCCAGTAACAGTAGAATTAGAATTACCAAAAAATCTCAGGCAAATACACCCAATTTTTCATTGCAGCTTGCTGAAAAGAGAACATCAGTCATCGTTATGGCCAAAAATCCCCCCACCACCACCTCCAATCATGGTGGAGGGCGAAGAACACTTCCAAATAAAGGAAATTCTAGATTTTAGGAGATATCATGGAGAGACTCAGTACCTAGTTGCCTGGAAACACCTCCCTCCCTCACAAAATGAGTGGGTCCATAAACGTCATGTCAGAGCCCAAAACTTTTAAAGAAGTTTAAGTGTTTTCTTTCAGGTGGATCTGTCTTATTTTTGAGGGGTAGGATGTCAGAATCCAATTATATTTCATCTCTAGTTATCTACTAAAGAAAACCCCACTTCTGCCTTCCCTGGATTCTGTTATACGATGAAGGGAAGGGGGTGAACACAGGTTCTTTATGGCTCTCACTTCCTTCAGTATACTTGAAAGAGACTGAATGTGGATAGCACCAAACAGGCCTAATCATAACAAAGGGGGCTATTACCTTTCATGTAGTTTCCTCTGAAGTCTCCATCCAGCCGGCAGTAAGAAAAAGGGGGTAGGAATGTAATGCCTTAGACTGTCCCTGGAAGTAGGGGTGATTGGGTGGGGCTACTGGGAAACACCTTGAGACCTTTAATGGGAGAGCTTGGACCCCAAGTCCTGTCTAGAACGCCTGCAACCATTTTGTCTTAATAAAAGATGCCTGTTGGAGGAATTATTCCAAGAGTTCTGTCTTCTTACGATGCAAAGTGGGGTGGGTCCTTACAACCTTTACAGATTCTTTTACATTAATATTTAAATCTTGCAACAACTGTACATCATTATTTGGCAATACTTTTTTCTTATATACCCACTTACAACCCACAGCTTTGGTTTCCTGTGGCAAAGTCACTGATTTAAATACTTCATGGTCTCCCATGGATTTCATCTCTTTACCCATGGCCTCGTTCCATTTTTCTTGTTCAGCTTTTGGTAATGCCAACACCTCTTTATAACTTCTTGGCTCATACCACACATTGCAAACCTTTACCTTGCTGGCAGAATACCTGTCAGGTGGAATTCCTTTGTTACATCACTCTGACCTACGTGGTATTAATTGCTCCTGTGTCTCAAGTCTTTCTGGTTTCATGTCTTGTTCAGCCTCTCCTCCCTGAACATTGATATCTTCAATAATCATTTTTTATCATTAGATGAGTTATTGTCATTAAATAGATCACTGTCATTAAGTGAGACATACCCAGAATTTTCATTAATTCTGTCCCAATTTTGTTCTGCAGACCTTGAAATTACAATTCTTTTACTTCCATCGCTAAAGCGATATCCTTTTGACCCTGGCTCATAGCCCACAAACCTGAGCTTTCTTGCCTTTTGCTGTCCCTTTCTTCTGATTGCTTTTGGAATCTGTACCTATGCAGTACTTCCAAAAATTCTCAAATGCACCAGTGATGGCTTTCTCCCATATAGAATGGCATATGGAGTATTATTAATGGAGGAACTCCACAGCCTGTTAACTATATAATTGGCAGTCAATATGGCTTCTCCCCAATATGACCTGCTTATACCAGATTTCTCTAATAATGAATCTTTCATTGTTTGCAAAACACCATTCCTTCTTTCAGCTACACTGTTCTCTGCTGCTGTGTAAGGATTTGTACATCTGTGCCTTATCCCCAACTGCCCCAACCATTGTTGGAATTTAGTTGACATAAATTCAGTACCTCTGTCAGTTTGCAACTGACACACTTGTTGTCTGTACCTTCTCTCTACAAAACTTATCCACTGTTTGAATTTTTGTAGCACCTCTGTCTTTGCTCTAAGCAAGTAGCAAAATGAATACATGCTATAATCATCAACAATTACCAATGCATATTTTGCTCCTCCCAAACTGGCTTGCATAGGTCCCACCAGATCTGCATGAACCAGATCTAGAACTCTTTTTGTTTGTCTTGTGCTTCATTTACTAACTGGGAATGCCTTTGACTTCGATGCTTTGCATATTGCACAGTCCAAATATGTTTTGCATCCCTTCAAATTTAGCTCTTCTGCAAAATCTTGCATTTACTGCAAAAACTTTAAAGCTTGCATGGCCAAGTCTTCTATGTAGAAGATGAACACATGAATCATGCTCTGCAACATTCTTAAATATATGGGAACATTGAACCTTTTGTCCCTGCAATACATATAGATTATCTTCCTTTATGCCTTCTGCACAAATATTCCCATTCCTTTTGATGAGACACTTCCCATTTACAAAAATGATCTTAAACCCTTGTTCGTCTAAATTAGACACACTTAACAAATTATGTTCCATCTCAGGTACACAAAGCACATTGGTAAACTTTGGTTCCAAATATGGAATTTTTACATCGCCTCTTCTGATGACTTTTGCTTTCTGGCCATTTCCCAAAGCCACAGTTTCTTGTGCTACTGGAACAAACGTGCAAAATAATTCAGAGTCATTAACAATTGTTTGACTTGCCCCACTATCTATTAGCCATTTGTCTCTGTTGTTGCTATAGCAAACTTTTGCAACACCAAAATGTTCCTTTTGCAAATCAGTCCTTTTTGGTTGCACAAATGTCCTTCACTGCAAACAGTTCCTTTGCAAACAGTTCCTTTTCAGATGAGTCTTTGCTCCACAAATGTAGCAATTCTTTTCTTGCTTAGCTCTCTGCCTGCACAATGTTTCTTCTTCAGAGACTTGCAGTCTGGACCCCCTCATCAGGAATTTCACCTCCTCGTGGCTACTTCTAAAATAGTGCTTTTTTTCTTCATTAAGCAAACATGACTTTAAAGCCTCAAAATTTAAGTCTTGCTCTTCTTTACACTCAAATATGGCAGAAACTGTGTCCCAGATTTTATCTAAACTGTTCAACACCAATAAAACCTTCTGGGACTCAAGGAATTTAATCCCACGTTGTTCTAATTCCAAAAATAAACTTTGCATTTTATTTAAATGCTGTTCCACAGATTCACCTGGTTGCAAACAGGCCCTGTAAAGTTTTCTTGACAATTGCACTATATTGCTTGCAGAAACATTCACGTTCACAGCTCTCAACTTCAACCAAATCTCCTTTGCAGTCTTTAAATTTGCAACATTTAGAAATTGTTCATCATCTAAATCAGAGTTCTCAACCTTTTTATAGCCACGACCCCGGTTGTAAGTCAAGGACTACCGGTGCAGGAGTGCCACGCATGTGTGGTGCTGCCCCCTGCGCCAGCTGAGGCATAGCCAGCAAGGGGTGGCAGCAGGCAGGCCTGGGTACTCCCGGGCGGCCGCGGCAGGCAGGGCGACCACTGGCTGGGCCACCAGCTGGCCCAGCCCAAGGCAAGTAAGTCACCCGCCAGGCCCCACACACACCAGCAACCCTCCCTGTGCCCGCTGCTGCACCACTAGGCTTACCTTGGCCGCTGCCCATTCGGGGCGGTGGCAGACAGGCCCAGGCACTCCTGGGCAGCCGCGGTAGCGGCAGCGCAGGGCAACCACTGGCTGGGGCACTAGCTGGCCCAGCCCAAAGCAGGTAAAGGCACCTGCCAGGCCGCATGTGTGCCAGCAACTTTCCCTGCTCCCACCGCTGCCCCGCCAGGCTTACTTTGTCTGCCGCTCTTTCGGGGCAGTGGCAGGCAGGCCCAGGCGCTCCCGGGTGGCCACCAGCTGGTCCAGCCCAAGGCAGGTAAGACACCTGCAGGTTCCATGCATGCCAGCAACCCTCTCTGCACCCGCCGCTGCCCCACTAGGCTTACCTTGGCCGCCACCCATTTGGGGTGACGGCAGGCAGGCCCAGGCACTCCTGGGCAGCCACGGCAGTGGCAGCCCACAGCAACCACCGGCTGGGCCACTAGCTGGCCCAGCCCAAAGCAGGTAAAGCACCTGCCAGGCCCCATGTGTACCAGCAACCTTCCCTGAGCACGCTGCTGCCCCACCAGGCTTACTTTGGCCGCCGCTCATTTGGGGCGGCGGCAGGCAGGCCCAGGCACTTGCGGGAAGCCGCGGCAGCAGCAGCGCAGGGCGACCACTGGCTGGGCCACCAGCTGGCCCAGCCCAAGGCAGGTAAGGCACCTGCCGGGCTCCACGTGCACCAGCAACCCTCCCTGCGCCCACCAGCCTCCCACCTCCCACCCCCGGCCCTCTTTTACTTACTTTTTAGTTGCTCAGCAGGGAGGGAAGCTCTGCAGACTGTTCCCCTTGCAGCACCGTTTGCAGACTGGAGCTTTTGGCGGGCTCAGCAGGGCACAGACAGCCCTGGACAATTCCTATTGGCTTTTGAAAGCCAATAGAATTAGACTCTGTTCAAGAGAATCTATTCTATTGGCTTTCAAAAGCCAATAGAATAAGAGGGAGTAGCAGAGCTAAGGAAAAGGGGGAAAATGGCGGAAAAAAATGGTGTATCGCGTTTTTTGGCAACCCCCGTGAAATGGTCGTTCGACCCCAAATGGGGTCGTGACCCACAGGTTGAGAACCGCTGATCTAAATTCAAGATGAGATAAGCCATTGCTTGATCATGACTTTTATGATCAGCACCTGCAAACACTTGTGGATTTTCTATGATATACTACAGCTCTTTTGCTTTCAGCAAACATTCCATTTTTGCAGCCCATATAATGTAATTCTTCTGGCCCAAACGAGGCACACAGCTTTCCTTAAATTCCATTGCAGCCATTCTGCTAATTCTGTCTTGTTCTTATACTTTCTAAACACAGGCAATTTCTTCCAGCTTTAAATTACAATGCAGTCCTTAGTAAGCTCTGGGCCCATAACCTGTTAAAGAATTTTAATTTCTCTATTGATGAAAAAATAAATCAGAAGCTCTCACAATTGACTGCATTTAGCTGATTCAAAATAACTTCTTTATATTCATATAAAAATATTTACAATACCATACATTCTTCTTTACAGCAACATAGCTCAATTGAAGACTTCTTACAGAGAGATACAGAGACAAGCCTGAGACTGGAAATCCAGCTCCTAACTCAGTAGCACTTTCTTCACATTGGCTGACTGAGTTACCACATGACTCTTCCTGCTCATGAATATTCCAACACGTCAACATACTAGCTCAACCTCTGTGGCCTTCTCCAAGATAATCTAACCACAGCCTGGCTATTCATCACTGCAGCCATTGTTGTCCTAGTCCAGGGATAGGCAACCTTAAGCACTCAAAGAGCCACTTGGACCCATTTCCCACCAAAAATAAAACACTGGGATGAAATATAATATTTGGGTGCAATTAGCTAATGTCACACAAGTGACAGACTTTTGTATTTCTGAATCATATGATAAGGAAAATCTACTCTCTACCTGTCTTATACCTTCGTGTGTTCCAGCTTCAGTTTTAAAAAATTATACTGGTTTAAGCAATTTTCTTTTTTTTTATTGAAAATTTTTTAAAAGTTTTACAAAAAACAAAAAAAACAACAACAAAAAATAAAACAACCCTCCCCCAAACCCTCCCAAACCACCCCCCTCCATCCCCCCCGAGCTTCCCAGAGCTGAATATAGGCTTAATTAAAATTTTAAAAATTCTAAAAAAAATTAATCAACTTATAAGATAATTAACAATAAAATGTATATAACAATAGAAACATAAGCATTAAAAAAATACTTAGAAAAAAAAGAAAAAAAGAAATAAAGGAAAAGAAGAGAAAGAAAGAATACAATCTATAAAATATCAAATTTAAATACAAGTTATGAAAAAGCTAAATGGTATTTTTTATAGCCAATTTGTATTGTATGAAATTTATCCATTTTTCCCATACGGCAAATTGTAGCTGTTCCTACAAATTTTACTTGTGCAAAAATTGTCAATTGTACTACTTGATGTCAGTCAAAGAATTTTAAATTGTACCTCCTTTCAAGAGGTATCCTTTAATTATGCACATATATGGTTATTCAATGTCTTTTTTCCCCTCTACTTTCAATTTTCCACACTAAACTATCATTAACTTACCTCAGGAACAAGTTATGTTTTGTATAAACAAATGCAAAGTTATATGTCCCCTGACTAAGACCCACTAACTACTCCAGCTTAGGATAATGTCATCACTAATAAAATAGAGAAGAGTGAGATGTGGGGGAAAATGCATGCACAGCAAACTGGCATGCTTCCCCCCCCCACAAACCTCATAACGTTTTGATACCCTTTGTCCTAATGAAGCAGCCAGAAGGTCATACCCTTTTGACTTAATGCCTTACCTACCTAAATAGATAATATGCTTAGCTCCTTCTCCTAATTCTTCCTGTCTTTGTTAGTTCCTTCTGTTTTCATCTACCTGTATTTGTTCTTACCTGATCTTTGACCATGTAATTTGTTACTAGAAAATAGTTGCTTACATGGAGACATTTTCCAATGAAGAAACCTTTGTCACAACAGGAGAAAAAGAAATGCTTCATCTGTGGGCTGAAACTCATTTAAAGAAAGATTGTTTACAAGGAAGAAAAACAGAACATGGCCAAGCTGCTGTTACAAAAGTTAGCTATTGTAATAGCAGAGACAAATGGTTAATAGACACTGGGGCTAGCCAAACAATTGTTAATAATTCTAAGTTGTTTTCCAGATTGAATTCAACTGGAGGAGATGCAGTGGCCTTAGCAAATGGTCAGAAGGCAAAAGTCATGGGGAAAGGCAGTGTGCTGATTCCGTGTCTGGAGGAAAGGTTTAATAATGTATTATGTGTGTGTGTGAAATGGAGCATAATTTACTGAGTGTCTCCAGTCTTGACAAACAAGGGTTTGAGACCACAGTTGTAAATGGGAGATGTCACATAAAAAGAAATGGGAATGTATGTGCGCAGGGCATAAACAAGATAATCTTTAAGTGTTGCAGACATAAAAGGTTAAATGTGCCCAAACATTTGATAATGTAGCACACCTTGGGAGGAGCAAGATATGCGCTGGATATGCATAGATGATTTCAGCAGATTTGGTTTCTGTCATTTGCTTAAGAGCAAAACAGAGATACTGTTCAAGCAATGGGTGAACTTTGCAGAAAGAAGATATAGGCAACAGGTATGCCAGCTGCAAACTGACAGGGGTTCAGAATTCGTGTCAGCAAGTTTTCAACAGTGGTTGGGGCAGCTAGGAATAAAACATAGACACACAAATCTGTACACAGCAGCTGGGAATGACGTGGCTGAAAGATGGAATGGAGTCTTGCATACCATGAAAGACTCACTGCTGGAGGATTCTGGTCTGAGCAGGTCGTATTGGGGTGAAGCGATGTTGACTGCTAATTATTTGGTCAATAGGCTATGGAGTTCCTCTATAATTGAAATGCCATATGCTGTGCTATATGGGAGAAAGCCATCTCTAGCATATTTAAGGGTGTTTGGAAGCAATTCATGGGTGCATATTCCAAAGGCAATCAGGAGAAAAGGGCAACCAAGGGCTAGAAAGCTCAGATTTATGGGCTATGAGCCTGGCTCAAAGAGCTATCACTTTAGTGATGGGAGCAGAAGGATAGTAATTTCCAGATCTGCTAGCTTTGCAGAGCAGAATTAAGGCAGAATTGATGCTAATTCTGGGGATGATCCACTTAGTGATGGTGACTCACTTAGTGATAGTATCACCATTCAGGGAGGAGAAGCTGAAAAAGAGCAAGAAAAGGAGTCAGAAGAAGATGATGACTCTGGTGTGAAGCAGGAAAGGGTTGACATTCAAGAGCAGTCAATACCATGCAGGTCAGAGAGATAGAACAAGGGGATTCCACCTGACAGGTATTCTACTGGGAAAGTAAAGGTGTGTGGTATGAGCCAAGAAACTATCAGGAAGTATTGGCACTACCCAAAGTGGAGCAAGAAAAGTGGAAAGAGGCCATGGACAAAGAAATGAAATCCATGGATGAACATAAAGTGTTCACCTCTGTGACTTTACCATAAGGTTACAAAGCTGTAGGGTGTAAATGGGTATACAAAAAGAAAGTGTTGCCCAACAATGAAGTCCCATATAAGGCAAGATTAGTGGCACAGGGGTTTTCACAGAAGAAAAATGTGCACTATGATGAGGTATTTGCACCAATGGTAAAAAGTGAAACTATATGGTTGGCACTAGTGTTGGCAATGGCACATGGGCATAAAATTTGGCACATTGATATAACTACAGCATTCCTCAATGGAGAGTTGGAGAAAGAAATTTACATGGTTCAAGCACCAGGGTATGAAAGTAAAAAGCCTGGCACTGTGTATAAACTGAATAAGGCCATTTATGGGATGAAGCAATCAGCCAGAAACTGGAACATTTGTGTAAGGACCCACCCCACTTTGCATCTTAAGAAGACAGAACTCTTGGAATAATTCTTTCAACAGGCATCCTTTATTAAGAGAAAATGGTTGCAGGCGTTCTAGACAGGACTTGGGGTCCAAGCTCTCCCATTCAAGGTTTTAAGGGGTTTCCCAGTAGCCCCACCCAATCACCCCCTACTTCCAGCGACAGTCTCAGGCATTACACTCCCATTCCCTTTTCCTTATTGCCAGCTGGATGGAGACTTAAGAGAGAACTACATTGTTATGCTTAGTCCTTTTGGTGATATCCACATCCAGTTCCTTTGAAATGTACCGAAGGAAGTGAGGGCCATAAAGCCCCTTTGTTCAGCCCCTTCCCTTCATCGTATGACAGAATCCAGAGAAGGCAGAAATGGTATTTTCTATAGATGATAACTAGAGATGAAATATAATTGTATTCTGACAATTTGTTTAGATGTGGCATTGAAGGGTCTTGGGTTCAAGAGTTGTAAAAGGCTGATGGTTGCATATATACTGTAAGATTCCATGGTGGGGATTGCCAATTATTAGCATTTGTGGATGATCTTTGCTTTGTTGCAAAGGATCTGGCACAGGTGAAGAAATTTGCTAATCATTTGGAGAAAAAGTTTGAGTTGAAAAGTCTGGATGAACTACAAAACTATGTTGGTGTAAAGATACAAAAAACTGAGAAAAGTGGCTACGTTCTCAATCAAAGGAAAATTGAACAACTGTTGGAGAGATAGAACATGAAGGATTGTAATTCTGCTCCAACACCTATGAGCATAGATTTTCACAACACTTTGGGCAAGACAAAAGTGAAGCCTGTGATCAGAAGATATATCAGTCAGCAATCAGAAGCCTGTTATATCTGTCACAGTGGTCCAGGCCAGACATAGCTTGTGTAGTAAGCATCTTAAGTCACTTTACTGCTGCACCAACGCAGTTGCATTGGGTGGGTGTGAAGAGAATTCTCAGGTATTTGAAGGGAACTGTGAATTTGGGTCTTCAAATACAGGTCTCTAAAGAGTTAAAGTTAAAATGTTATGTTGACAGTGATTATGTCAATTATGTGCAAACCAGAAAGTCTAATTCTGGGTTTGTGATATTATTTGGAGGGACTTTGTTTGGATGGAAGTCCAGAAAACAAACAACTGTTGTTATTTCTACTGCGGGAGGCAGAATTTATTGCTCTGTCTGAACTTTGTTCAGAGATAACCTGGTATGTACAGCTGTTAAAGGATTTAAGTATAGAAGTTAAAGAAGCTGTAATAGTACTTGAAGATAATGCTGCTTGCATTAAAAGGGCAACAGGTGACAGAGTGAAAAGTAGAAGCAAGCATGTGGACATTAAGTATTGTAATGTCAGAAAAGCCATCAAAAGTAAACTAATTTGCTTGCTTCATTCTTCTTCAGATGACAACCTGGCAGATGTAATGACCAAGCCATTGGGTAGAGTACACCATGGGAAGAGTATTAAATTATTTGGTTTTATGTCTATTCCAGTCATAAAGGGAGGAATGTCAGTGTGTAAGAATTTATGAACTGAAATAGCCAATGGGAGCTGTTATTTAACTGAGACACAGGTTTGGCTGTGAGAAGCATGTGAGCCAGCCTAAGTCTGGGCGTGGTTTAGCCTTTCCCTATGTCTTGATCTCCTGAGTTAGTTGTTGTTGTTCTCTACCACATTGCCAAGAACTGAATGAAACTGTATGTATCATGTTTATATATATTTTATAGATAAAGTTTTTCTAAACTATGCCTCCTGCTCATTTTGAATGCTTATTTTGGGGGCTTATTTTTGCGCTGGAAAGCTGTAAAATTCTAACGGGGTTTTTTAAGTTTTATTTTTTATGTTTTAATTTTTTATTGGTAGCCATCCAGAGTTTGTTATAAGATGGGTTCTTATACAAATGTTTTAAGTAAATAAATATAAATAAATAAAGTCTGAACAACTTGCTGCTGGTCATCTTTCCACTTTCTCAGAATTATGGGCTTGTCAAGAGCACTGTGTTTTTGCAGTGTGTCCAAAATATAATTTATATCTTGAATGAGAACTGTGGATTGATGTGTTCTATGATCCATTTATTTATTGTTTTTGGCTACCAATAGTGTTCTCAGAATATTCTCATGAGTATTCTCCAACACCAAAGACCAAAAGCAGCAATACACTTTCTAGCCTGAATCTTCAAAATCCAATTTTTATATTCATTGAGTGTCATAGAGAAAACTATTGACCACATGATTTTGATTTTTTAGGTATAGACAAAAACATTACAGCATCACAATATCTTTTTTAAAACTTTTATTAAGTGCTGGTCTAAGGTGCAGTATAGTTGCTATCTATTGGTTCTTTCATTGTTGACCATGAATTGATTCTAATCAAGGTTGATTGATTCTAAAAGGCAGAAACTATCCACTACTTCCATATCTCTGCTGTTAGTCCTAAATCTGTGTCTGTTATTGTTAGTTTGGTATCTTTTATATATAATTTTAGTTCAACCTTTTTATATTTAATTTTAAACCTACTGTGCTCCTTGACTGTCACTACTAGAGCTAGAAGTTCATTTGTAGTTATCAGAGTAATGTCATCAGAGTACTGAAAGTTATTGATGTTCCTGCCTCCAATTCTAAAACCATATGCTTCTTCTTCTAATGCATCCTTTTAAGATATTTATTCAATATATAAATTTAACAAATAAGGAGAGAGTATAGATTCTTATCTTAGTTCTTTGTTGACCTAGAGCCAATCTGTTTTACCATGTTCCCTTTAGGCCTTGGCTTCTTGTCCTATAAATAGATTTCTCATATAGGTGCTATATATATTTATTTTGCATTGTTTTAATTTGTTTTTATGTTCTATGATATATGCTATCCAGAGTCACATGTTGAGGTGAGCAGCTATAGAAATTATAAGCAAATAAGATGTTCTGAGATTTTCATTTCTCAAAGCACATTTCATAAATTGCATATTTGACATAATTGGAAGATCCAGAGACTTCTTTTTTTGCATTCTTTCCTTTTTTTCAATTATCCAGCATGGAACAGCAATATTTTTGGTTCCTCAGCTTTTTCCAAAACCAATATGAACATTTGGCAGCAACTTTCTCATATAGGGCTCTAACCTAATCCCAAATATTATTTTATTATCATATGAAATTAAGGGTATTGTATAATGGTTTGCGTGCTCTGTTGACTACTAAGTTTTCTCCAGATTTGCTAGTATAATTTGATTAGTACTGTTACTGATTCTTCTTTTGCTGTTTGCCATATTTCTATAAATTCTATCAATTCTTGTAGTCTTCCCACTTGATCATGCAGTGCAGATTTAACTTTATCTTCTAATACTATAGGTTCTTGTAAGTAGCAATATCTTCTAATGTGTCCTGAATGTTGACAGTTCTACAGAATTGCAATATATTCCTGTCTTTCTCTGATCTTTTTTTTTTTTTTTTGGTAAAAAAGTAGTATTTGTTTTTTTCATTTTTTTACAAAAGTTTAGGACACAACGTGGTGGTCAGGGTGACAAATCATTTGAAAACAAAATCATATAAGTATAGCTCAGATTAATTATCAAAAATTTCCTCTCTATTTCCTAAATATAATGTTGCTTATTAAAATTGAGTTTTAGGTAAAATTCAATCAAAAATCATCAGTCACATTGCAATTATAATAATCTATATCCTGTTTTTAAGCTTTACTAATTACAGTTCTCATACTCCAATTATGTTTTAATGAACATATAGTTGGGATTTTAGGTATCCTTAATGATAAATCATTCATTGAGACTAATTTTTTTCCTATCACAAATAGCTCTTCCTCTCTCTCTATTACAACATGGTTATCATATTTAAAATAATAATATAACTCCAGCAAATACAATTCTATTTTTAAAAATATATTCTGTCATTTCATCAATCTACATCTGTAAAAAATCTTTTTAACCCCTTTAATAAAGTTTAGACCTTCAAATACTTATCAACTATAATATCAGAAAATTCCCATCCTTCATTCATTATTAAATCAGACAAAATCTCTCTCTCTCTATTACAGCATAATTATCATGTTTAAAATAATAATGTAAGTCCAATAAATACATTTCTATTTTTTAAAAATATATTCTATCATTTCGTCAATCTAGATCTATAAAATCTTTTTAGCCCCTAATAAAGTTTACTCCTTCAGCTATGATAACAGTAAATTCACATCCTTCATTCGTTATTAAATCAGATAAAATCTCTAAAGCCTTTTTAACCCATCAAGTAACATTTTATATCATGTTTAAACCTAACTCTAGCTTTTTTTCTATGCCATATTAAGCTTTTCGGTTATCGAGCCTCAAAGTTTGATTACAAAAATTTCTGACCAATTCAAGCTGAACAAAGTTTTCTTCCCTTTCTGCCAATACCATCTGAATATTATATTCACTTTTATTCCCTGTTATAGTTAAAATTAAGTTATCCATTTTGTTGTAATTTTCGGAGAATTGTATCTGGATGTCAATCTCTGTTATTTTTGGTAGTAGAACTGAATCAATTACAGTGATTCCTTGGTCATCGAAGTTATCCATCAGTTGTAGGTAACGTTGTGTAAAATTAGTTGGCTCAGTGATTTCCACATTTTCTCCCAGTGTAAGTTCACAATTAGGTTGCAAGCATAATTCCTCTGTCTCTTTAAATTATATATCTTGATGTATAGAGGCCTGTTCAGGATTACTCTGCTCTTCCTCTATTGTTCCTTGTTCTATGACTTGATTCATTATTGGAGGGTCAATCTGAGGTTCCAGAGTAGCATCTTTAAGTTTTCTCCAAGGTTTCAAATAAGGTTTGAAGTCTTCTGTGAATTCTAAAAAATTTTCCAGTACTAAATCATATTCAAGGTGTGGGTAACTTTCTTCCATTTTGGTGGTAGACTAGCCTATTCCTTTATTAGAGACTGTATTTGAAAAAGATCCACAAATGTCCACCTCCAAAGGTCTAATGGCCAGCTTCACCACCCAGCTGTCAAGTTATCTTTTCTCTTCTATTATCATATGAAAGTCTAATCGCTCTTCAAATAACCAAGTACAGTTGCAATGTCACTTTTCATCACCAGATGTCCTCAGTGGACTGTAAAGTCCTTTTTCCAAGTTAATGAAAAATTTTTCTCTTTCTTTAAAAAGTTAAGAAGAGAGGTATCTCCAGCATTATAAAAATTGAAGGTAACAATGTCCCCCTTTTCCTCTTTTTCTCTAAATATCCCCCCAAAAAAGTCCAATAGTAAAAAAAACAAGCAGAAAAACAAAAAATTATTAATTTCTTTTCTTTTTAGTTCTTTTTCCTATATAGGCAGCCGCCGCTTTTTTAGAAAAGAGAAATAGTCAACAATTCTTTACAGGAAAGTAATCAGGACAGTGAGATAACAGAAAGGTCTCACCCGGATTCACCATGGTGGTTCTTCATGTGTCTTTTGACTTGCGGTTGGTGCGGCTAGGTGATCGGCCATTTGGCCGATCTTCTTCTCCGTTTCCCTCAGAGTTAGCTCAGACAGCTGGAGGAGCCAGCGCTCCTCTGCAACTGAGCAAAGCTTCCTCGATGGTAGTCGCGCCCTCCAGGGCGACTTTCGACCCACATAAGGGTCTACCGGTGCAGGGAAGCTAGCCAACAAAGAGAAGGATCGCTTCGTACGACTAGAGGCGCCGCGATCCGGAACTGGAAGTCTTTCTCTGATCTTTTTTTAACCAGTTACTGTCCATTGGCATATTTTAGCATACCAATTTTATATTGGAGATCTTTCTGAGAAGGCTGTGCTTTCTGTTTTTATTTTTGATGTCTTTATAAATGACATTGTAAATCTTTTAATAGCTCTCTGAAATTCTTTGTTAAATTCTTTCCTGAAACTTTTGTCTTTCAGAGCTTTGCTTCTCTTCTTGGCAATTTCCATCATTTACTTGTTTTCTACTTCTTGGTCTTTGGCAATGTCTTTTTATGTTTATCTTTAATGGCTTCTTTGATTTCATTGCACAATTCCTTTGGATGATTATAAATATTGTTCAGAATCTTGAAGCAGTTCCTGATGTTCCTCTTGAAAGTAGGAAGTATACACTCAAAATCATCTTATGGAAACTGCTTGGCTTTATTTTGTGCTCTAGGTGTAGTTTTAGTTGTGCAATCAAGGAAGAAATAAATGGATTGGTAGAAATTGGTAAATCATTTCCCTGGTTCATCATGGCTTCCTAGGCCATAGGGTCCAACTATGTTTTCCTCATAATTCCAGCTATAGCATTTCAATCTCCAACAGCAGGAAGCACAAATTTCTTGTATTCTGGTCATGTTTTAGAGTGAAATTGGTTATAAATCTTACCAACCAGCTCTTCTGGATCAGTGCTGGAGCAAAAGTTTGAATAGTTATATTAAAAGATCCTCTACAAAATTTAGTTAGGTATTTATTGCAGTGTATCCAAGTGCTGTTTTTAAACTATCAAGTACAGTCTTTAATGTACAACTTCTCACTATGGAAGCAATACTGTTTTTCTGTATATTTTGAATTCTAAATGGTATACAGCAGGCCTTCTCAATATATTCCCCATGGGCCACATGCAGTCCACTAAGAAGCACTGTGTTGTCCACTGGTGCCTTTTGAAAACTCAATAAATGCACTCTCAGGGTATTGATTTAACAGCTTATCAGCTTACGTAATCTAAGATTTAAGATATAATGATAGGAATGATTCAGCAGGGACTGTGTCTCTTTAAGAGCCTTTGTATAAAGGGAAGGTTCTGCTGATGTGTCCTCTCTCTTCCGTTTCCTGCTGTAACTGTGATATGTTGGATCCTGCTGTATTAGCACAGGTATGTATATTGTTCCTGGTGTATGATATTGTAGATAGTGTAAGATAAACTGTAAGGACCCACCCCACTTTGCATCTTCAGAAGACAGAACTCTTGGAATAGTTCTTCCAACAGGCATCATTTATTAAGAGAAAATGGTTGCAGGCGTTCTAGACAGGACTTGGGGTCCAAGCTCTCCCAAGCTCTCCCATTCCCCAGTAGCCCCACCCAATCACCCCCTCCTTCCAGCGACAGTCTCAGGCATTACACTCCCACCCCCTTTTCCTTACTGCCAGCTGGATGGAGACTTCAGAGAGGACTACATGAAAGGTAATAATCCCATTGGTATGGTTAGTCCTTTTGGTGATATCCACATCCAGTCCCTTTGAAGCGTACTGAAGGAAGTGAGGGCCATAAAGCCCCTTTGTTCACCCCCTTCCCTTCGTCATATGACAGAATCCAGAGAAGGCAGAAATGGGTTTTTCTATAGTTGATAACTAGAGATGAAATATAATTGGATTCTGACATCCTGCCCCCTTAAAAATAAGACAGATCCACCTGAAAGAAAACAAAACAGGTATAAAAGTTAGTCAGGCTTGTTAGGATACTCTGTGTGAAACTTCTTTAATAGCTTCGGGGCTCTGACATGACGTTTATGGACCCACTCATTTTGTGAGGCAGGGAGATGTTTCCAGGCAACTGAGGTACTGAGTCGCTCCATGATATCTCCTAGGGTCAAGGATTTCCTTTATTTTGAAATGTTGTTTGCCCCCCACCATGATTGGAGGTGGTGGTGGGGATTTTTGGCCGTAAAGGTGACTGACGCTCCCTTTTCAGCAAGCTGCAATAAAAAATTGGGTGTATTTGCCTGAGATTTTTTGGTAATTCTAATTCTACTGTTACTGGGTTTATGATTCTTTTAATTGGAAAATGCCCTATATATTTTGATCCAAGTTTATTACAGGGCTGTAGGGACTTTAGGTATTTTGTAGATAAATACACCATTTCTCCTATAATGAATGGTGTAGGCTCAACACTTTTTTATTGGCTTGTGCTTTGTATGCCTGCCTAGCTTCATCTAGTGCTTTTCTAACTATTGGCCTGGTGTTTTATAGTTTTTCCATCCATTCTTTCAGTGATGGGATCGTTGGTTTGTTTGGGGTTAATTCTGGCATGGGGTTGAAACTTTGACCGGTGGCTATTTGAAAAGGAGTGTAACCTGTGCTGGAGTGGACTGCATTATTGTAGGCAAATTCTGCAAAAGAGAGTAAGTCTGTCCAATTGTTCTACTGGAAATTAAGAAAACATCTCAAATATTGTTCAAGTACTGAGTTCATTTTTCCATTCCCTTGTGGATGATGGCTAGATGTCAGTCCCTGAGTGGTTCCTAAAAGGGATAAGAATTCCTTCCAAAATGCAGACGTAAATTGCACTCCCCTATCAGAGGTGATGTGTTGGGGTGCCCCATGCAATCTGTATATGTGCTGAATGAAAAGTTTCACTAAGGCTTTTGGGGTGGGAATCTTTTAGAAAGGGATAAATTGCACCTGTTTGGAAAACAAGTCCGTGACCGTCCAGACAACAGTATTCCCATTACTTTCTGGCAATTCCACTATAAAATCCATGGTTATTTCCCTCCAGGGGGCTGAGGGATTTGCCACTGCTTGTAATAGTCCTGGCGATTTCCCTTACAACCTCTTTGCAGTTGCACATTTTGGGCAGCTGGCCACTTAGCTTTTTTATGGATGGCCACCAAAATTGCCATTTAATTAACTGTAAAGTTTTTACAAATCCAAAATGCCCTGCTGATTTTGTGTCATGGCAAAGCTGCATAAAAGTGACTCTTTGGGTTGTTGGTATATATAACTTTTCCCCTACCCAAGGAAACCCGTCTCTCATTGTGCACACATTTTTGTTTTTCTAGAACCATTCATCTGTTTCTAAACTTTTTCTGAATTCAATTCCAGTTTGGCTGTCCAGTTGTGGTTTTAATTTAGCTTGAGTCTTGTGGTTACTGGTGCTGCCAGTTGTGACTCTGCCATCATTGGTTTAGAGTCTATGGCTCGTGTGCTGTTATATTGGGGCATGCAAGATAGAGCATCTGCCAGAAAGTTCTTTCTCCCTGGTAAATGTTTGAGCTTAAATTGGAACTGGTGAAAATGCTGGGACCAGCGGGCTTGTTTGGGATTGACCTTCCTGGGTGCTTTCAGGGCTTCCAAATTTTTGTGATCAGTCCACACCTGGAAGGGATTTTGTTGCCTTCCAGAAACTGTCGCCACGTGTGTAATGCCCAACGTATCCCATATGCCTCTTTCTCCCGTACGGGCTAGCACTGTTCTGTTTCCGTGAGTTTCTTGGATGTATATGGACAGGGTTGCAATACCCCATCATCGTTTTCTTTTAATGGAACAGCCCCCACTGCCACATCACTTGCATCCGCATGTATTACAAAGGGCTTATCCATGTCTGGGTGCCTTAGTACTGGTTCGGAGAAAAAAGTCTCTTTAATCTCTCAAACGCTGCTTAGCACTCCATTGTCCATGTTAGTGGCTGGCTATGTTTTACTGAGGATGCTCCCTTTATTTTTAGTAAGTTCGTGAGGGGCAAGGCTATCTGGGCAAATGACGGGATGAATTGGCGGTAAAAGTTTGCAAAGCCCAGGAAACTTTGTAGTTGCTTTCTTGTGCAGGGTGGTGCCCAATGTAATACTGGTGTGATCTTCTTTGGGTCCATTTCAATGCCCTGGGGAGATATGCGATAACGTAGGTAGTCTATTCTTTCCTGGTGGAATTCACATTTTGAGAGTTTGGCATATAGGTGGGCGGCTCGCATCTTCTTTAAAACGGCTCTGACAAGGTTGACATGTTTCTCTTTTATTTTGGTGAAGATAAGAATGTCATTCAAGTAAACAAGGACCCCCTTAAACAGGTGCTCCCTTAGAACGTCATTGATTAATTGCATAAAGACTGCAGGGCCCTCTTGTAATCCAAATGGCAAGACTTTGAATTGATAGCACCCCATGGGACAGTTAAATGCGGTTTTCCATTCGTCCCCTTCCTTAATTCTCACACGATAGTAAGCTTCCCTTAGGTCTAGTTTAGAAAAAAAATTCCCTTTCGAGAAGTGTAACAGCATGTCTTTCATGAGGAGCACAGGGTATAGGTTGCTTTCACTGATTGTATTCAGGGCCCTATAATCCATCCATAAGCGTAAAGAGCCATCCTTTTTCTCTCTAAAAAGAACCGGGGCAGCCACTTTACGCTTTGCTGGCTCAATGAAACCTCTCTAGGTTTTTTTTATGAATATTTCCATTTGCTCCTCTTTTTTGGGCTCATGGAGTATAATCTGGGCTTTGGGAGTTTTGCCCCAGGCTTCAATTCAATGGCACAGTTTGTAGGTCAATGGGGGGGGGAAAGCTCATCTACCCTCTCCTCACTGAAACCTTTAGCAAGGTCTCTGTATTCCTCTGGTATTTCTGGTGGTCCCTTTTCCTCTCCCATGGATGCTTTTTCTATTATTGATTCTGGTAGCCCCCCTTGTGATTTTAAGTCCATAGGGTCCCCCTTCAGGAATTTGATTTCTGTTGTCCTCCAATTCACCCAGGGGTTCCATTTTTTTAACCATTCCATCCCTAGGAGATGTCAGAATCCAATTATATTTCATCTTTAGTTATCAAATATAGAAAACCCCAATTCTGCCTTCTCTGGATTCTGCCATAAGAGGGGGAGAAGGGGGAGAATGGGCGTTGGAAAGAAAAGTGAGTGGGGAAAGGAATCAAGAAAGGTGATCCTGAGACGGGGGACCAAGCAACCAGAATGGAAGCAGGAGATGGAGAAATCCCTGCACGCAAGTGAAGAGGGAGAAAGCTGGGCACCGTACTCAGACTGGATCCTAGACAAAGCTATTGACCTGATGAAGAGAACTCTCAGCTCCCTAGGAGAGGAGAATCCTGAGCCCTACGGCTGGCCCAGCTCCTGGAGCCGCAAAGGGAGAGACACCGAGGGGGACATGGAACCTGCAACCCCGGGGACATCTGCTGATCCAGTAGGCCCCACCCCCTCCTGGACCACAGATGGCAATCTGGACGGAAGATACTACCACCAACAACGGAGGCACCGATCCATTCCAAGACGTCCGCCGTTGGAGGTGAAATTCAAAGGGGAGCCAACACGCTTGGGGTTTTTCCTAACCCAAGTCCTCAGCTACATGGAGGAATACGGGCAGGACATTCCCAGCGACAAAGCCCGCATCCGGATCGTGCAATCTGCCCTGGATGGCCCAGCTGCAGATTGGGTGGTGAACTTGCATGACTCCAATGCCCCAGAACTCAGTAACTTCAACCGTTTCATGTCCTCTCTGAGAAGACGATTTGAAGACCCCCCTGGCTGATCGCAAAGCCCATGAAAGGATAAAAACGAAGAGGCAAGGCAAACACCCGGTGGCTGAATATACACAAGAGTTCCGGGCCATTGCCAGCAAACTGAATTGGCCAGAAGACATCCTCCTTAGCCATTTCAAAGACGGACTAAATTATGATCTATATGACGCTTGCTGGCCCCGAGGGAACCCACATCAACTTGAGGAATGGTACATCTTGGCAGAGGAAGCAGAGATCGACATATTGAAGAGACACCGCCGAGGAAAACAATGGAGCCGCCTCCCGCCTGAGCTGACACACGAACCGGTGAAGTCATCGGCTACAGCTAAAAAGCAAATGGGGTGTTCCAAATGTGGAAGAGAAGGGCATCGAGCTGTAGAATGCTGCTCAAAGGCCCCCCAGCACAACCCAGACAGATCCCCAATCAACAAATCCGGAAAGTCTCCAGCTAAGCCAAAAGAAACTGCCATGAGAATGATGGAAATTGCGGAACCCCCCACTTCTGCTCACCAAGGGGAAAGAAATCCAGCATACACCACAGGTCCTGTGGATGCCTCAGATGACAGCTTGGAGGGCGAACCCCTGGTAAGTGGACACATCACACCCATCCTCAAGACAGTGACTATAGTAATCCCCCCCATGCCTGAAGCTGTGAAGGTGAAAGCCTTAATAGACTCTGGCTGCACCCGCTGCCTCATTAGCCCAACACTAGTGGGTAATCTGGGCATCCCATCGAGGAGACTGGAACAACCAATCTCATTTGGCCAGTTAGATGGATCCATAGCGGGGGGGGGGGTGCCAGCTACCCTAGCCAGTCTACCAATGCACCTCTCCCTGGGCAAACATGAAGAGGACATAACATTTGTGGTGACCCCAGGTATGGGATGCCCAATGATTCCAGGGATGGAATGGTTGAAAAAATGGAACCCCTGGGTAAATTGGAGGATGACAGAAATCAAATTCCTGAAGGGGGACCCTGTGGACCTAAAACCCAAAGGGAGGCTACCAGAATGAAGAACAGAAAAAGCATCCATAGGAGAGGAAAAAAGATTAACAGAAATACCAGAGGAATATAGAGACCTTTCTGAAGTTTTCAGTGAGGAGAGGGCGAATGAGCTCCCCCCCCCACTGACCCACAGACTGTACCATTGAATTCAAACCTGGGGCAAAACTCCCAAAGCCCAGATTATACTCCATGAGCCCAAAGGAGAAGGAGGAAATGGAAAGATTCATTAAAAAAAACCTAGAGAGAGGTTTCATTGAGCCAGCCAAGCCTAAAGTGGCTGCCCCGGTCCTTTTTAGAGAGAAGGAGGATGGCTCTTTACGTTTATGCGTGGATTATAGGGCCCTGAATATAATCAGTGAAAGCATCCTATACCCTCTGCCCCTCATGAAAGACATGCTGTCACACTTCTCAAAAAGGAAAAATTTTTCTAAACTAGACCTAAGGAAAGCTTACTATCGCGTGAGAATTAAGGAAGGGGACGAATGGAAGACTGCATTTAACTGCCCCATGGGGTGCTATCAATTCAAAGTCTTGCCATTTGGATTACAAGGGGGCCCTGAAGTCTTTATGCAATTAATCAATGACGTTCTAAGGGAGCACCTGTTTAAGGGGGTCCTTGTTTTCTTGGACGACATTCTTATCTTCACTGAAACAAAAGAGGAACAGGTCAACCTTGTCAGAGCCTATATGCCAAACTCTCAAAATGCAAATTCCACCAGGAAAGGATAGACTACCTAGGTTATCGCATATCCCCACAGGCATTGAAATGGACCCAGAGAAGGTCAAAGCAGTATTAGATTGGGCACCACGCCACACAAGAAAGCAACTACGAGGTTTCCTGGGCTTTGCAAACTTTTACCGCCAATTCATCCTCTCATTTGCCCAGATAGCCTTGCCCCTCACTAACTTACTGAAAACGAAGGGAGCATCCTCAGTAAAACCTAGCCAGCCACTAACATGGACAATGGAGTGCCAAGCAGCATTTGAGAGACTAAAGAGACTTTTTTCTGCCGAACCAGTACTAAGGCACCCAGACATGGATAAGCCCTTCGTATTACAGGCAGATGCAAGTGATGTGGCAGTGGGGCTGTTCTATTACAAAAAAATGATGATGCAGTATTGCAACCCTGTGCATATACATCCAAGAAACTCACGGAAACAGAACAGCGCTGGCCCGTATGGGAGAAGGAGGCTTATGGGATACATTGTGCATTACTAATGTGGCGACAGTTCCTGGAAGGCAACAAAATCCCTTTCCAGGTGTGGACTGATCACAAAAATTTGGAAGCCCTGAAAACGTCCAGGAAACTCAATCCCAAACAAGCCCGCTGGTCCCAGCATTTTCACCAGTTCCAATTTAAGCTCAAACATTTACCAGGAGGAAAGAACTCTCTCGCATGCCTCAATATAACAGCGCATGAACCACAGACTCTAGACCAATTGTGCAGAGTCACAACTGGCAGCACCAGTAACCACAAGAACCCAAGCCAAATTAAAACCACAACTGGACAGCCAAACTGGAATTGAATTCAGAAAAAGTTTGGAAACAGATGAATGGTTCCAGAAAAACAAAAATGTGTGCACAATGAGAGACAGGTTGCCTTGGGTAGGGGAAAAGTTATATATACCAACAACCCAAAGAATCACTTTTATGCAGCTTTGCCATGACACAAAATCAGCAGGGCATTTTGGATTTGTAAAAACTTTACCCTCAATTAAACGGCAATTTTGGTGGCCATGAATAAAAAAGGACATAGAAAGTTATGTTGCCAGCTGCCCAACATGTGCATCTGCAAAGAGGTTGCAAGGGAAATCGCCAGGGCTATTACAACCAGTGGAAAATCCCTCAGCCCCCTGGAGGGAAATAGCCATGGATTTTATAGTGGAATTGCCAGAAAGCAATGAGAATACTGTTATCTGGACAGTCACGGACTTGTTTTCCAAACAGGTGCATTTTATCCCTTGCCAAAAGATTCCCACTGCAAAGGCCTTAGCAAAACTTTTCATCCAGCACATTTACAGATTGCACGGGGCACCCCAACACATCATCTCTGATAGGGGAGTGCAATTTACGTCTGCATTTTGGAAGGAATTTTTATCCCTCTTAGGGACCACTCAGGCACTGACATCTAGCCATCACCCTCAGACAGATGGACAAACGGAACGTTGTCATTCAGTACTTGAGCAATATTTGAGATGTTTTTTAACTTTCCAACAGAGTGATTGGACTGACTTACTCCCTTTTGCAGAAGTTGCCTACAATAATGCAGTCCACTCCAGCACAGGCTACACTGCTTTTTAAATAGCCAACGGTCAAAGTTTCAGCCCCATGCCAGAATTAACCCCAAACGAACCAATGATCCCATCACTGAAAGAATGGATGGAAAAACTACAAAACACCTGGCCAATAGTTAGAAAAGCACTAGATGAAGCTAGGCAGGCATACAAAGCACAAGCCGATAAAAAAAGGATTGAGCCTACACCATTCATTATAGGTGAAATGGTGTACCTATCTACAAAATACCTAAAGTCCCTACAACCCTGTAAAAAACTTGGACCAAAATATATAAGGCCTTTTCCAATTAAAATATCATAAACCCAGTAACAGTAGAATTAGAATTACCAAAAAATCCCAGGCAAATACACCCAATTTTTCATTGCAGCTTGCTGAAAAGAGAGCATCAGTTACCTCTATGGCCAAAAATCCCCCCCACCACCTCCAATCATGGTGGAGGGCAAACAACACTTCGAAATAAAGGAAATCCTTGACTCTAGGAGATATTCTGGAGCAATTCAGTACCTCAGTTGCCTGGAAACACCTCCCTGCCTCACAAAACGAGTGGGTCCATAAACGTCATGTCAGAGCCCTGAAGCTATTGAACAAGTTTCACACAGAGTACCCTAACAAGCCTGACTAACTTTTATACCTGTTTTGTTTCTTCCAGATGGATCTCTCTTATTTTTGAGGGGGCCTTTTGTCAGAATCCAATTATATTTCATCTTTAGTTATCAAATATATAAAACCCCAATTCTGCCTTCTCTGGATTCTGCCATAAGAGGGAGAGAAGGGGGAGAACAAAGGGGCTTTATGGCCCTCACTTCCTTCAGTATACTTCTAAGGAACTGAATGTGTGTATTGCAAAAGGACTAACCATAAGAATGGGGCCGTTTTCCTTTCATGTAGTTTCTTTGAAGCCTCCATCCATCCGGGCTGTAATGAAAAATGGGTGGAAGTGTAATGCCTGAGACGGTCGCTGAAAGAGGGGGGTGATTGGGTGGGGCTACTGGGGAAACCCTTAAAACCTTGAATTAGAGAGCTTGGACCCCAAGTCCTGTCTAGAACGCCTGCAACCATTTTCTCTTAATAAAGGATTCCTGTTGGAAGAATTATTCCAAGAGTTCTGTCTTCTTAAGATGAAAAGTGGGGAGGGTCCTTACAGGATCATTGGGCATTCCATGCCTGGGGTCACCACAAACGTTATGTCCTCCTCATGTTTGCCCAGGGAGAGGTGTATTGGTAAAGTGGCTAGGGTAGCTGGCACCCCTCCTGCTATGGATCCATGTAACTGGCCAAATGAGATTGGTTGTTCCAGTTTCCTTGACGGAATGCCCAGATTCTCCACTAGTGTCGGGCTAATGAGGCAGCGGGTGCAGCCAGAGTCTATTAAGGCTTCGGGCATGGGGGGAATTAATATAGTCACTGTCTTGAGGATGGGTGCGATGCGTCCACTTACCAGGGGTTCGCCCTCCAAGCTGTCATCTGAGGCATCCACCGGCCCTGTGGTGTATGCTGGAGTTATTTCCCCCTGATGAGCAGAGGTGGGGTGTTCTGCAATTTCCATCATTCTCATGGCAGTTTCTTTTGGCTTAGCTGGAGACTTTCCGGATTTGCTGATTGGGGATCTGTCTGGGTTGTGCTGGGGGGCTTTGGAGCGGCATTCTACAGCTCGATGCCCTTTTCTTCCGCACTTGAAACACCCCATTTGCTTCTTGGCTGTAGCCAATGGTTTCACTGGTTTGTGTGTCAACTCAGGCGGGGAGCAGCTCCATTGTTTTCCTTGGCGGTTTCTCTTCAATATGTCAATCTCTGCTTCCTCTGTCAAGACGTACCATTCCTTAAGTTGGTGTGGGTCCCCTCGGGGCAGGCAAGCATCATATAGGTCATAATTTAGTCCGTCTTTGAAATGGCTAAGGAGGATGTCTTCTGGCTAGTTCAGTTTGTTGGCAATGGCCAGGAATTCTTGCATATATTCAGCCACCGGGTGGTTGCCTTGCCTCATCATTTTTATCCTTTTGCGGGCTTTGCAATCAGCCAGGGGGTCTTCAAATCGCCTTCTCAGAGAGGACATGAAACAGTTGAAGTCGTTGGGCTCTGGGGCATTGGAGTCGTGCAAGTTCCCCACCCAATCTGCAGTCAGTCCGTCTAGGGCAGATTGCACGTACCGGATGCGGGCATTGTTGCTGGGGATGTCCCACCCGTATTCCTCCATGTAGCTGAGACTTGGGTTAGGAAAAACCCCGAGCATGTTGGCTCCCCTTTGAATTTCACCTCCAACTGCGGACGTCTTTGAATGGATCAGTGCCTCCGTTGTTGGTGGTAGTGTCTTCCATCCAGATCGCCATCTGTGGTTCGGTAGGGGGTGGGGACTACTGGATCAGCAGATGTCCCTGGGGCTGCAGGTTCCACTTCCCCTTCGGTGTCTCTCCCTTTGCGGCTCCAGGAGCTGGGGCAGCCGTAGGACTCAGGATTCTCCTTTCCTAGGGAGCTGAGGGTTCTCTTCATCAGGTCAGTAGCTTTCTCTAGGATCCAGTCCGAGTACGGTGCCCAGCTTTCTCCCTCTCCACTTGCATGCAGGGATTTCTCCATCTCCTGCTTCCATTCTGCTTGCTTAACCCCCCGTCTCAGGGTCACCTTTCTTGATTTCTTTCCCCACTCACTTTTCTTTCCAACGCCCCTTGACCAGCGAGGCTTGTGGTGCCGTGTCTCCACCACTTCTCCTCCTGTGGAATCTGTCCTCTTGGATCCCAACATCTGGCAAGGTTCCAGTCGGGGCAGTGGCTCTCTTTCCCCCTTTCTTCCCCCATTGTCTGACATTGTAATTTTTTGCAAAATCTCCTGGCAAGGGTCTCCCTTCCAGGTGGATTAATTTTGCAAGTCCTTTCTAATGTAAGGACCCACCCCACTTTGCATCTTAAGAAGACAGAACTCTTGGAATAGTTCTTCCAACAGCCATCCTTTATTAAGAGAGAATGGTTGCAGGCGTTCTACACAGGACTTGGGGTCCAAGCTCTCCCATTCAAAGTTTTAAGGTGTTCCCCAGTAGCCCCACCCAATCACCCCCTCCTTCCAGCGATGGTCTCAGGCATTACACTCCCACCCCCTTTTCCTTACTGCCGGCTGGATGAAGACTTCAGAGAGGAGTACATGAAAGGTAATCGCCCCATTGTTATGGTTAGTCCTTTTGGTGATATCCACATCCAGTCCCTTTGAAGTGTACTGAAGGAAGTGAGGTCCATAAAGCCCCTTTGTTCACCCCCTTCCCTTCGTCATATGACAGATTCCAGAGAAGGCAGAAATGGGGTTTTCTATAGTTGATAACTAGAGATGAAATATAATTGGATTCTGATATAAACCATCATTTAAAATAGACTGTGTTTACTCCTGGATTATCTCGCACGCTCTAATACTGTGGTGGCGAACCTGTGGCATGCGTGCCACAGGTGGTACGCAGAGCCCTTTCTGTGGGCATGCATGTCATCACTCCAGAGGAATGTGGGATGGGCTGTTCCCCTCCCCCTCTCCATGCACTCCTGACTAGTGGGAGCTGGAGAGGGCAGGGAAACCAAATCCAGCAGCGCTCTTGGTCTCTTTCTCTCTCTGCAGCAGGAGTCTGGGAGCAGGTGTGAGAGCTGGGTGGGGAGAGGGGAACCTATAAAAGGAGGAGGTTTTAGTAGGACGGAGAGAGAGAGAGAGCATGTGGCCTTTGGAAGCGATGGTGCAGTCGGGACAGTGAGCGAGAAAGAGTGAGTGAGCTAGCAAAGCAACGTGAGTTTGGACTTTGGAGAAAGGGCAAGCAGGGAGATTGAGGAAAGTAGTATGCATGTGTTTGGACTTTGGGAAGGTGACCAGGTCAAGTGAGGAAAGTAGTACAGATGTGTTTGGACTTTGGGAAGGCGAGCAAGGGAAGCAGTGGGAGCTTGGACTTTGGGAAGGTAACCAGGGCAAGTGAGGGAAGTATCACTAGTGAGTTTGGACTTTGGGAAGGCAAGCAGGGTGATCAAGGGAAGCAGTGGTAATTTGGACTTTGGAGAAATGGCGAGAGAAGTGTGAATGAGTGAAGCAGAATGCATTTGGAGAAAATGCAAGAGTAGGGTGAATGAGCGAAGCAGAAAGCGTTTGGAGAAAATGTGAGAGAAGGGTGAATAAGTGAAGCCAGTTTGGAGAAAATGTGAGAGTACGGTGAATGAGCGAAGCAGAAAGCGCTTGGAGAAAATATGAGAGAAGGGTGAGTGAAGCCAGTTGGAGAAAATGCAAGAGTAGGGTGAATGAGCAAAGCAGAAAGCGCTTGGAGAAAATGTGAGAGAAGGGTGAATGAGCAAAGCAGAAAGCGTTTGAGAAAATGCAAGAGTAGGGTGAATGAGCAAAGCAGAAAGCGCTTGGAGAAAATGTAAGAGAAGGGTGAATGAGCGAAGCAGAAAGCGTTTGGAGAAAATGCAAGGGAAGGGTGAATGAGCAAAGCAGAAAGCGTTTGGAGAAAGGAGATCCCCAAGTGGCCCTTCACACACCTATGGATTCTGGGGGAGGGGATGCCACGAGTGGCATGAGAATCCACGTTATCTGTGCTATGCTGCCCAGACCCCAGCCTGGTTTCAGCAGGCAGCGGCGCATTCTCCTCACCGCATGGAGCGGCTGGACTGGGCGAGGTGAACCGGTGACATGCCAAACCTGCCTGGGCATGTGCAGAGGTGGCAGCGAGTGCATGCACCTGGTGCCTGGCATTCTAGATGATTGTTTTGCCATGCCATCCCTTTCTGCCAGGCACCAGGCTTATGCGCTCACCGCTGCCTCTGCACACACCCAGGCAGGTTCGGCATGTTGCTGGTTCACCTCGCCCGGCCCAGCCGCTCCATGCGGTGAGGAGAACGTGCCACTGCCTGCTGGGGTCTGGGCAGTGTAGTGCAGGTAACATGGACTCTCATGCTGCTGGTGGTGTCCCCTCCCCCAGAATCCATAGGTGTGTGAAGGGCCACTTGGGGATCTCCTTTCTCCAAACGCTCCCCCAGAGTCCATGAGTGTGTGAAGTACACGAGAGCCATTTGCTGATTTCCTTCAGGGGATGCCTGTTTTTCTCCCTCCCTCATTACAAATATCTTCCCACCATTCTGCTCTCATGGCTGTGAGGCTCTTGTCTAGCAATTTACAGTGGTCTTTCAAGCCATGGCCACCAGCAGCACAGCCACCAGCCACCCTGGCAGCCTGTCCCCTCCCCTTGTCCCTTCCTGGGCATGGAAGGAGGGAGGAAAGAAAGAAAGGAAGGAAGGGACAATGAGAGGGAAGGAAGGAAGAGGCAATAAGAGGGAAGGAAGGAAAGGAAGGAATGAAGGAAGGAAAGAAGGAAGGAAGGAATGGACAATGGGAGGGAGGGAGGGAAGGAAGGAGGGGACAATGAGGGAAGGAAGGAAGGAAAGGAAAGGATTAAGAAGGAATAAACAATGGGAGGGAGGGAGAGAAGAAGCATTTTTATGAGAGAGAGGGTAGGTAGGAAGGAAGGAACAGACAATGGGAGGGAGTGAAGGAAGGAAGGAAACAACAATGAGAGGAAAGGAAGGAAAAGAAGGAAGGAACGGAGGGAAGGAGGGAGGGAGGGATGGAAGGAAGGGACAATGAGAAGGAAGGAAGGAAAAGAAAGAAAAGAAGGAAGGAAGGAATGGACAACGGGAAGGAAGGAAAGGGAAGAAGGAAGGAAGAAAGAAAGGGACAATGGGAGGGAGGGAAGGCACCCACTGCAGTCCTACCCATTTGACCAGAGACCCAGGAGTCCTCCCCATAGCCCTGCCCACACACCCCAGAGGCTCCCCTGGCCATTGACTTCGCTTGTCAAAAAGTTGCAAAAGGTGATCACATGACCCTGGGACACTGACTGTCATAAGTATGAATCAGTTGCCAAGCTTCCAAATGTAAATCACGTGACCCTGGGGATGCTGCAACAATCATAAGTGTGAAAAATGATTATAAGTCACTTTTTTCAGTGCTGTTGTAACTTTGAACAGTCACTAAGTGAATTGTTGTAAGCTGAGGACTACTTGTATTTTATCACTTTTTTCCTCTTTTTTTGGTCAAGTTTTTGACACCTTGCTAGACAACTGGTGGTACTTGAATACTGCAGGCACGCCCACCCAGTGGGGCATGCCCACCCAGTGGGACACCCCCACCCAGTGGGGCACGCCCACCCAGTGGGGCATGCCCACCTGGCACCTGGCAATAAATAAGTGGGGTTTGGGTTGCAGTTTGGGCAATTGGTCTCTAAAAGGTTAGCCATCACTGCTCTGACAGGTTATGGGCCCAGAGAGAGGACAAACCCAGTGAGAGCTTGACTCAGAGCCAGAGGAGTTAAGGCTTGTGGTTTGTTGTGGTTTGTGGTGGTAGCAGCCAACATGAACTCCATCAGCATAATGGGAGGAGGTTTCATAGTATCTTGTCTGAATGAGACAAACTACCTCTCCTGGGGTCTGAAAATGGAGATGTACCTCAAAGGGAGGAGTTGTGGATGACAGTTTCTCATCTGCAGCCCTGGATGATGTGGACAGGAGAAAGAATGAAAAAGCATTGGCCAGCATAATCCTGAGTTTGGAGGATAGCCAGTTAATACACGTGAGGGGTCTCCAGTCTGCTAAAGAGTGCTGGGAAGCTTTGTGCAGTGTGTACATGAGAGAGACTGTGAGCAGCAAAGTAATGCTGACAAGAAAGCTATATAAGGCCCAGCTGAAACCGGGAGAGAGCATGTCTACTCATTTGCAGTCCATGAGAAAGACATTCCTAGAATTAGAAGAAAGAGGAATGACTTTTATTGAGGCACACAAGGTGTATGTGGTGCTCAGTTCATTGGACACTTCATGGGATATCCTAGTGACCAGTTTAGAGTCCATGAAAGAGAAGGACTTAACCATACGTTATTTGACTGGCCGATTGGTAAAAGAGAAACAGAAACAGCTAGAGAGGCAGCAGAGAGGGGGTGACAATGCACAGACCAGGCCTAAAATTGCAATGTCCAAAGATGCTAGTAGAGCAGCCAAGAATGTTTGCAAGAAATGCTGCTTCATGTGTGGTTCTACAGAGCATCTCCAGAGACACTGTCCTGAGAGGAGAAACAGGGGAGCAGCAAAACATGATCATAGAATCACACAACCGACATTTTCCCTGGCAGAAACTTTAATGGAGTAAAACACCTGGTTGTTCAAGAGTGGGGTGAGTCAGTATATTGTAAATGACCCACAAATGTTTTTCAAACCTAAGACCAGCTAAACAAACATTTGTTAGCTTGGCAAATGGACAACAGTCTGCTGTTAAAGGGGAAGGTATAGTTTATGTACCTGGTATTGGAGAAACTTTGGATAATGTGTTATATGTACCAGAGTTAGATCATAATTTACTCAGTATTTGAGGCTGGATAATATGGGGTATGAAGTAATGTTTGCAAAGGGTCAATACACCATCAGGAAAGGTGGGAGGATTTGTGCATAAGGTGTTAAGCGAGACAATTTATACGTATCAGGAAAGAAGCTGGATGGTTGTGCAGGAACACTTACAAACACTCCCATGCATAATAAATGCGTACATTTATTACATAGGAGGTTAGGTCATGCAAGTTTTAGAGTGCTGTAAAGGATGCCAGATCTAGCTGAGGAACTTAAAATT
The DNA here is from genome assembly GCF_016545835.1 of Crotalus tigris. Lineage (NCBI taxonomy): Eukaryota > Metazoa > Chordata > Lepidosauria > Squamata > Viperidae > Crotalus > Crotalus tigris. The sequence continues at coordinate 761,956 of NW_024100120.1, read as the reverse complement.
AAGCAATGCAACACATATTTAGATTGCTCTGTTTGAAAGGAGTCAAAGTCCAGAGTGTATCCTGTAAGTAAGAAAAGCTCAAGACAAACAGAGTTTTGCAGTTAGTGCACACTGATTTAATTGGTCCTATGGTGCCCTCTCTAGGAGGAGCTAGGTACATATTAGTAGATGACTACACCAGATATGGGTTTTGTTATTTATTACAGAGCAAAACAGAAGTTCTTCAACAGTTCAAGCAATGGGTGAACTTTGTAGAGTGAAGATATGGCCATAATGTATGCCAGCTGCAAGCAGACAGGGGAAACAAGTTCATGTCTGACAACTTCCAAAAGCGGCTGAGGAACTTAGGCATAAGGCATAGATGTACAAATCCATACTCACCAGCAGAAAATGGGGTAGCTGAACATAGGAATGGCATTTTACAAATCATGAAAGACTCACTGCTGGCAGATGCAGGAATGAGTAAAACTTACTGGAGGGAAGCCATGAAAACAGCCAACTATTTAGTAAACAGGGTATGGAGTGTTGCTACAAGTGAAACTTCATAGTTCCTGTTATACGGAAGGAAACCTTCATTGGCTCACCTAAGGACATTTGGCAGTTATGCCTGGGTGCATATTTCAAAAATACCAGAAGGACAGGACAGAAAAAGGCCAGGAAACAGGTTTGTTGGATATGAGCCAGGTTCCAAAGGGTATAGAGTCACAAATGGAACAAAGAAGGTTCTGATTTCAAGGTCTGCTAGTTTTGCAGAACAAAACTATTGGGATAGGGTGCATGCGAACACCGAGGTGTTCATGCCAACACGTAGTGCTAGTTCTCAGGAAGGAGTGACTACACAAAGCCCAATGAAGGAACAGAAAGCAGGTCAGAAATAGAAGGAATAGAAGAGGATAGACCTGAGGTAAAGAGAAATAATAGAAACACAGGAACAGATGATACTGAGGAGGTCTAAACATAGCAATTAAGGCATATCTCCTGATCGGTTCTCAGTTAGAGCATATAGTGTAAGGTATGAACCCCATAATCACCAAGAGATGTTATCATTGCTTAAAGTAGAACAGGATAAATGGAAGGAGGCTATGGACAGAGAAATGGAATTTTTTGTATGTGCATCAGGTGTTTACCCTTATGAGATTAACAGAAGGACAAAAGGCTGTGGGGTGTAAATGTCAGAATCCAATTATATTTCATCTTTAATCATCAAACATAGAAAACCCCAATTCTGCCTTCTCTGGATTCTGCCATAAGAGGGAGAGAAGGGGGAGAACAAAGGGGCTTTATGGCCCTCAATTCCTTCAGTATACTTTTAAGGAATTGAATGTGTTTATTGCAACCTCGAAGAGTTTGAACCTTACCATAACAAAGAGGGCTATTTACCTTTCATGTAGTTTATTTGAAGTCTCCATCCAGACGGAAGAAAGGAACAAAGGGGTGGAATTGTGATGCCTGAAACTATCACTGGAAGGGGGAGTGATTGGGTGGGACTGCTGGGGAACCCCTTAAAACCTTGAATGGGAGAGCTTGGACCCCAAGTCCTGTCTAGCACGCCTGCAACCACTTCTTCTTAATAAAGGATTCCTGTTGGAAGAATTATTCCAAGAGTTCTGTCTTCTTAAGATGCAAAGTGGGGTGGGTCCTTACAGTAAATGGGTATATAAAAAGAAGGATTTACTCAATAATGAACTGCAGTATATGGCATGGTTAAAAGCTGTTTAGCTTTAAATGGGAGGAGTGTCAATTTAGCGATTTGACAGCTAACCAGCTTATGTAATGTAAGATTTAAGATGTAATGATGGGAATGACTCAGCAGGGTCTGTGTCTCTTTAAGAGCCTTTGTATAAAGGGAAGGCTCCACTGATGTGTTCTCTCTCTTCTGTTTCCTACTGTAACTGGTTTGTTGGATCCTGATGTATTAGCACATGTATATATATATTGTTCCTGGTATATGATATTGTAGATAGTGTAAGATAAATCACCACTTAATATAGACCACTGTTTACTGTGTTTACTCCTGGGTTATCTCGCACAATAAGACTGTGCACACTCTAACCTGCACTGCCACAAAATGTCACTGCCATCAGGAAATGTCTGTTGCCTTGAAAGTCATACTGCCAAGTGCTTCCAAAACCTCCCTACCATTGTTGGTTCCACGACTACTATTGCATTAAAAGCTGCTGAACACCCGGCAATAAGTGACTTTTGGGTTGCAGTTTGGGCACTCGCTCTCTGAAAGGTTCACCATCACTGTTATAGTCCATATAATGGTTTTGCTTGATTTTCTCTTCTTCCAATAATATTCTCTTTTGCCAACCTTAAATTAATACAGTTCTTATTACTTGAATAAATGACAATTAAATATAGACATTTTTTCTCATGTTTCTGCAAATAATAACCACATCAATAAAAAGCTTTTTTTCTACTTGCCTCATCACAGATCCCGTTTACAGAATTCTTATTTAAATTTGTTTTCCCCACAATATTCAAAGCATTCTTACTGGTTATGATTTTCTCAAAATTAGTTACACTTAAGTATTTAAGTCTTTTTTCTCATACAAGCCATCTCAACACTTTTACATTTCTCATATCTTTAAAAAAAACAGAGAAAACATTTCTTTTATATAAACCATCCCAACATTTTTATATTTCTCATGTCAAAAAACAAAACACAAAGGAAAAAAGAAAGAAAAAATACTATGTTACTTGAGGGGTTCATCCCTCTTAAACTAATCTTCATTTATATCCAAATTCTTTCTATTTCTTTAACCATATTCAAACAGATGTTTAAGTTTTAAATATTCCTTCTGGTAAAACCCATCATCTAATTCAGTGATGAGTGCCCAAACTGCAATCCAAAACCCACTTATGCATCATCGAGTGCCAGGTGGGTGTGGCCCATTGTCTGGGTGTAGCCAATTGGGTGGACTTGGCCAATTGGGTGGGCATGGCTGCAGTGGTAACGGCAGACTGGGTGGGACTAAAAAGTTCAATCAATCAATTCCAACTTTGCAAGAACTTTTTTTTCCATGAGAAGTTGGAATTGACTGATTAAAACTTTTTTTTTTTTTTTGGAACATGGTGGTGGAGGCCTAAAACGAAAAGGTTATATAAAACCCAGCTGAGGGCCTAGGACTGGAGCAATGACACGGGTCCCCACAGAGAGGAGTCTGAGTGCCACCTCTGGCACCCGTGCCATAGGTTCGCCAACACTGATCTAATTTCTTAATTCTCACTTTAGCCTTTTTTTTGCTAAACATCTTTCCTGATCAATATGCTTTGCTGAATCAAAGACTCTTTCTATAATCTTATAAGTGTTGTTGCAGGTACAAAAGGCAAAACAGATAAGATGTTTTTATAGGAAGGTTTCACCCCTTTGTATTCATTGAGAATCTTTTCCTTTCTTTCTTTCTTGATTTTATTTATCATTTTTTGACTCTTAAGTTCTCATAGTTCTCCTGGCAGAATCCATTTTGTCAAATCTTTTTTTCTTGTCCTCAAACTTATTTTGTAATCTTAGGGTATAGGTTACCCTTTCCATGTCCAGTATTTCCTGTAAGTTTTTTTCCATCTGGGTTAAGTCATACTTTCTTCTATTGGTTTTTTTATATAACAAGCTTTATTAATTTTCCATTTTTACAAACCTTCAGGTATTTAAGGAAGCAACATGGTGGTTGGGTAATACATAATCCAATAACACACTTATCCATACATATATCAGTTTACATCATCAAAAATTTCCTCTTTTTCCCTTAATCATTATAACAAATTTAAATTGGTAGGTTGCTAGTTATAATTCAATCATTTAAAACATTTATAAACAGCTTTTAGATTATATATCTCCAAATCCTGTTTTTAACTTTTGTCTGGTTTCAATTAGAGTATTTGAGTTGTCTTACTGTCCAATAATATTTAGATTTCTAATAGCCCATGGTTCCCTTAGTTTATACAAAATAGTATCATCTCTAAGATACACTTATTGTTTGTTCCAATAACTTCTTAATGTATTTCACCATCATATTCTAATTCTCATTTTAATATCGCTTACTCATAAAATAATCTCTATCCTCTGAATCCATCTTCTATTTATAGTTCAAAACAATTATTTAAATAACTAATTTATTTCCTTTATAGGTATAAGTCTAACTATTAAATCCAATAATATCTTTTAAAATCTCCTTAGCTCATTAGATAAAGTTTAAAACTCTTCCATTAGATATCAAACAAAGAAAACCATTATTTTAAAATCTAACTCTGGTCTTCCTTTTATGCCAAACCGGCTTCCATAAAAAAGCTTTTTGGGCCTCAAATGGCTCTCCCTTCCTTCCTGGGTATATCATTTGAAACAGGTGAGACCATCCAGTCATCAGCCTATCAAGGAAGCCAGTCCCTTCACAGTCGTTAAATTGCTCACCCAATGGTTTAAGCCTCCATATCTGAAGTGATGTGTTCATCATGCGTTCCGATTGGTCTTCTTCTAGTTTCAACTGAAGTAAATGAAGGATCATGTTTGATGTTGTAGTTGTTTTTGGATCATCTAGATTATCTGAAATCTCAATGTATTGTCGTAAATCCTCTGGAAGTTCCATCTTAGCATCGCTTTGATCAGTTTCTGTTACTGTTGTAGTTGTCAAGTCTTTCAGTAAAGTCGAGCTTTGAATATTAAAGGTCTGGGTAGATTGTTCCTGACATCCTTCCATTTTATTATTAGTTCCTTCTTCTATTGCTTTTTTTTAATAAAAAGTTTTTTATTTTCCATTTATTCATACAAAATACAAAATAAATTCCCAACCATTGGTACCACCTGCCCATTCCCCCCAGGCTGTGTCCACCCTCTCTAATCCTTCCCTACTTCCCTCCTCTTTCTCTCCTCCCCTCCTAATCTCTTCCCCTCCCCTTCTCCTCTACCCATCCTACTTCTTCCCTGCTCCTTCCTCCCCTCTCATCCCTCTCACACACATGAACGCAGCATAGGGGAAATGCCCAATCATTTACCATGACAATCATTACCCACTCACTCACCCACCCATCCACCCTCAACCCTCCCCCCCTCGCTTCCCAGAGCAGAGTACAGGGTTATTAATAAGAAAGTTAACAATAATAAAAAAAGGAAAGAGGAAAGAAAAAAGAAAAAAAGGAAAAAAAAAATCATACTTAACCTTTAACTCCCCTTAAATTAAGTCATATAAACAAATCTCTACAACAGTTACTATAAACTTTATTCATAAAGTAAATGAAACTTTATAGTCCCATATTTTTTCTGAATATAATCTATCCATCTTCTCCATACAATAATATATTTTCTTGTGTATGATCCTTCAAATAAGCAGAAATTTTTGCCATTTCTGCAAAGTTAGAAACTTTAAATATCCATTCTTCTAAAGTAGGCAACAAATCCTTCTTCCAATATGAGCCTACTAGTAACCTTGCTGCAGTTAATAAATTCAACATTAAAGTAGTTTCTTTGTCATTTAAATCCACAAAGATACCCAATAGGAATAATTGAGGGGTGAACTTTATCTTCCTTTTAAAGACCTTTTGAATGTTCCACCAAATCATAATCCAAAAAGCCTTTACCTTTTTACAATTCCACCAAACATGAAAATATGTCGCATCCATATTGCCACATCTCCAGCATTTGGGTTGTAAATTTGGATACATACAAGATAATTTTTCAGGATCTAAATGCCATCTGTAAAACATTTTATAAAAATTTTCCCTCAAATTTTGAGCTTGTGTAAATTTAACATTTCTAATCCAAATTGTCTCCCATAAGTCCAATGGGATTGGATCCTGGATATTCTGAGCCCATTTAATCATACAGTCTTTAACCAATTCTGTTTCAGAGTCTAATTCTATTAAAGCATTGTAAATTCTTTTTATATGTGCCTGACTCTGATCTTTAATCTGAATAATCAGATTTCCATCTTCTAGTGTTATTCCTTCTTTCTTATCTACAGTCCACCTGTCCACTATTTGTAAATATTGAAACCATGACTGTAGAATATTTTCTTACCTTAATACATCTAGAGATTTTAAATGCCAATCCGAACCTGACCAAGTTAACAATTCTTTATACGAAATTTTATCAAAGTTCATCCCCTTAGAAATCCCCTCAATTGCATGTCTAGGAATCCCCCAGATAGGTATTTTATAGTTTAACCTATAATAATACTTTTTCCAAACTCGAAGTAAGGCACTCTCAAAATATGTGATTTGAAAGCCCGGTCCACTTTCTTATTAAAAACTAAATATGCATGCCAACCATACATTAAATCCCACCCTTCAAGAGAAAGAATATCCTTATTTGTTAAATTAAGCCAATCACTTATCCAAGTTAAGGCAGCTGCATCATAGTATAATTTCAAGTTAGATGCTTTAAGTCCTCCTCTTTCTCGGGCATCTTGCAAAATCTTAAACTTAACCCTTGGTTTTTTCCCAGCCCAAATGAATTTATTGATACCCTTCTGCCATTCCTCCAAATTTACATCTTTTTTTAAAATAGGTATCATCTGAAACAAGAAAAGAAACTTTGGTAGAACATTCATTTTTACAGCTGAAATTCTCCCCAACAGTGACAATTGCAGTTTTTTCCAGTCATTTAAATCCTTTTGCACTTTTGCCCACAGTAATTCATAATTATTTTTATACAATTTTCCATCTGAGGCAGTTAAATATACTCCCCAATATTTATCCAAATACTCAGTTAAGTTAATAATTTGTCTAACATTATATTTCATGTATCGCCCTGTTATGAATCCTGATTGATCACTGTGAATCAAATCCTTCATAACCTGCATTAATCTATTTGCCAAAATTTTTGTAAAAATCTTGTCATCTACATTTAATAATGATATCGGCCTATAATTCTTAGGCTCTGTAAGATCTTGATCCTCCTTCGGAATCAATGATATAAACGCTCTTTTCCAAGAAGGAGGAACTTGTGCTCCCAGCAAGATACTATTAAAAAGCTCCTTTAATGGCTCCAACATTTCTTCATATAAATCCATCTGTTCCTGGAGACTTTCCCACCTTTAACTGCTTGATAGCTAAACCAATTTCCTCCACAGTAATTAAACAATTCATCCCATTTTGCTGTTCCTCAGAAAGTTTGGGAAAATGTACTGATTGTAAATATTTATCTATATCCATTCCCTTTATATTATCACTTGAGTATAGTTTTGTGTAAAAATCTAAAAAACTCTTTTTAATCAAATTTTGCTGAAAAACCTCAGTACCTTTATATTTTACTTTCTCTATAATCCTAGCCTTCTGTTTCTTTCGTAACTGATAAGCCAACTACCTCCCAGGCTTATTCGCATTACAAAAAGTATTATGTCTCATATAACGCAAATTGGTAGCCACCTGATCTGCCATCAACATATTAAATTGTTCCCTAAGCATCTTTATAGAAACCTTTAAGTTATTATCAGTTGGGTTAAGAGCAAGCGCTTCTTCTTTTATTTTAATCTCATCTTCTATTTCTCTACGTCGTTATATCCTTTTATCCCTAGAAACTTTATTTAAATGAATTAAAATTCCCCTCATATACGTCTTACTGGCGTCCCAGACCATGGGCATCGATGTACCCTTATTCATATTTAAAGCAAAAAACTCCTTTAAATACTCTTTACATTTTTGTACAAACTCTCCCCAGGTAAACAAATTCTCATTCAGTCTCCAAGGCCTTCTGTTCCCATCTTCCAAGTATAGCTCCATCCACACAGGACTATGGTCTGAAAGGGTCCTAGGAAAGATTTTTACCTTTCTCACTCTAGAAAGAAAATCACTATTAATCAAAAAGAAGTTAATCCTTGAAAATGACTGGTGTCTATCTGAATAGAAGGTAAAATCTCTATCACTTGTGTTCCTTTCTAGCCAAATGTCAATGAGTTCCAACTCTTCTTTCAAATAAAAAAAAGTTTTGGGTAATTTAGTTTGAGTGAAATTTTTTGAAGAGCTCTTTTTATCTATAGTTATATCCAAAACTCCATTCCAGTCACCCATCAAAATTACAGATTTATAATCCAACTGGGATATCTTCCCATGCAAAAGCTTATAGAATTGCTTCTGCTGTTGATTAGGGGCATATAATCCAACAATAAGAACTTTCTTGCCTTGTAACAGTAGTTCCACAAAGACATATCTTCCTTCAAGATCAACCTCAATTAATTTAGCCGATAAATTTTTCTTCACATAAATTACAACACCCCCTTTTTTCCCTGGAGCTGGAGCTATAAAATGTGATCCCAAATGAGAATTTGTCAGATATTTTGAGTCCCTTGAAGTTATATGAGTCTCTTGCAAACATATCAAGTCATTATTATGTTGTTTCAAATAGTGGAAGACCTTTCTCCATTTCTGAGGTAAATTTAAGCCATTAACATTCCAGGTCAGGAACTTGGCCATCTACACCAGCCTGAAGCCTTTGAAGCATAGCCTGAAGATCAACTGTCGAAGATCTTTTAGGTCTTGCCCCTCCCACAGGCTCTGTAGTAACCATTCCTTCTACTTTATCACCACTCTTCTGCTGCTGCTCTTTTTCTTTGCGTTTATGGGCAGCTCGTGTCATCCTTTGATCTTTTATCTCAAGATTCTGTACAGGCAACACCACTTGTTCCATGACCATCAATGAAGAAGCTCCTGCCATAATGGGCTCTTCAATTATCCTTGTTTGTGGAGGTGAAGACGGTCTTGTCTTTAGAATAGAGTGATAAAAATCTCTTGCCTTTAAAACTGTAGTTAATCTATAATGTATTCCATCATAATTCACTACTATTCCTCTTGGAATCTCCCATCTGAACTGGATTTGACGATGTTTTAACTCATCAGACAGAAAAGTAAAATCTTTTCTACCTCTTAAAATTTTTGGCGGTATTTCTTTTAAAATTATCACATCTTGAGCTGCAATTTGGAACCTCTGTTTATAAAAAGCCTGTATAATTTCATTACGAATAGATCTTCTGGAAAAGTAAATAACCACATCTCTTGGTAGATTTCTCTGTCTGGCAACCCGTAAGTTAACTCTGAAGATTTTTCTATCTCATTCCCAACTACTTCTGGTCTCCGTCCAAGATTAAAAGCAATATCTTTAACAATAAGCATTTTCAAATCTTCCTGGGAATTTTCTTTCAGTCCCCGGATACGCAATGCGAACTCCATTTCTCTGTATTGTGAAATAGTTTGTTCATCCTGTGTAACTTCTATCTTATTCTCCACTTCCTCCATTCTAAATTCCAGTTTTGCTGCATTTTCAGTAATCTCTTCCATTTTGTCGTCAATCCTTTCAATATGCAGGGCAAGACCTGAAAATGCAAATAATATGTCTTCTCTGACCTGCGTGTTCTTTTTCTCCAATAATTCTTCTGTAATAGCCCTCTCTGCAATTATAAGATCTTTTACCTCCTCTTTAATATCCAAAGCATTCATTTTTAAAGCCTCTTGTAAGTCCTTGAGAGAGATTGCAGGAGGAGGAGAGGGTGATTTTGCTTTAGACTGAGAAGCAGGCTGAGTCATTAGGGAGGAGATAGAAGCTTTAGGGACAGAGACCAAACATTTTGAAGCCATTCTGTTAAGTTCAGAGGAGCAAAATTCTTGCCTCTATAATATCACAGTTCTTTAAATAATAATAAAAAGAAAAAAAGAAAAAAAGAAAGAAAGAGGAGCAAAATTCTTGCCTCTATATTTAAAACATGAACTTTTAACTTTGTTGCAAAGTCAAACAAGAAAGACAGTCGCCATTTTGCCTTTCACTTTCCCTTTCTTCAAAAGGGAAAGTAAACAAAAAAGGAGGGAGAAGATGCTTGCAGGAGTTAAAGTCACAATCAATCTTAAATCCACTTTCTCCTGGTCTGCTCCGTCTGCATTTGAATACTCACAAGCCTCCCCAAAAAGCAGATATGGGAGCAGCACCTTGCTTCATCCCAGAACTTCGGGACAAAGGCGTCCTGGAGTGCGGAGTTGGCTCAGGCTCTGAGGGAGCTCTACCCTCCAATCCCCGAAATTATGGGGATCCAGGGGAGCTCTTACCTCTATCTGGGCGGCTCTTCTCTTCCCTTTCTCCCAGGGAAGAGATTCAAGCCGCGGGACAGCTGATTGTCAAAGTCCCGCGGCTTTTACACGACCCAGGAATGGGCTGCTTTGTGAAAAGCAGCCATCGTAGCTGCTTGATCCACCGGAAGTCTTCTTCTATTGCTTTTTGAAGTGTGGGTTCCTCTAATGGGGTTTGTAGCTTTAAAGTGGCATGTAAGTCTTTCATTGTAGACTTCATTAGTTCAGTAGCCTCTAGAATTTTTTCAAGTATAAGTTTGACATTAAGCTGTGGGTGGTATTCCTCCATTTGTGTAATGTAAACAGTCTTAGTAGAGGCTATTTTTAATAAAAGTCAATAACTCTCCACCTCCACTATAAAGCACTATTTTCACCACACAGCTGTTTCAAGTTCTTATCTTTTGGTTGCTCTCAAGGACAATTATTCTCAGAAATCTCCCAGTGAGAAAGAGTTTATTCCACTTGTTGTAGCAAGTTTTCATCACTAGATGTCGCCAGTAACATACAGAATAGGGCTTTTTTTCCGGTTCAAGAGAGGAAACAAAGAACATTCCAGTTTTTTTCCTGAGTTAACAAAAAAAAAAAAAAAACAACCAGTAAATTTTTGTCGAGATACAGAGCTTTTAGGGAGCCTAGGTATCCAGATATTACAAGTCCAGGTAAGTAGTCATTTAATCTTGTTGTTCCTTTTTTTTTCTTGGCTTTATATTCCCGAAGTGAGCAAAAGCTGCGAAATTCAGTTGGGGGAAAGGGGTATTTCAAAATTTTTTACAGGAAAGTAGTTGGGAGGGAAAAAAGGAAAAATAGGGTCTCACCCAACTCCTCCAGTTGCTTCTTCATGCTTAGTTGGTGCTTTGGGCTTTCAGCTGTTTAAACTAAGTGAGGGGCCATGTTAGTGGCCGCTCTTTTCCTTTTTGGTCCTGAGTAGTTACTGCAGATCAGACGGAGAGGCTGCCACCACCACCACCACCACCCCGCGATCCAGCAAGAATCCCCCCAATGGTTGTCACCCCTCCAGGGCGACTTTTGACCCTTTCCAGAGTCTTCCGAAGGAGAAAAACCAGACAGCAGGGAGAGAAATCTCTCTGCGTGTCCACCAGTGTCAAAAACCGGAACTGGAAGCCATACTTTCTTCTATTGTTAAATTCCATCTTGAAATCTCTCTCCTCTGTCTCGTATTCAGTTGTCTGTTTCTTCTGCTCATTCTCTGATTTTTTTTTCTGAGAATCTTTGTGTTATAAAGTTAAATTGGAGATGTCTTCATTTATATTTTCAAAGTTATTTTTAATTTCCTCGTGGTTTGAGATCATAGTTATTTGGATTAGTTGCAACATAGCATAGATCTCCTTCTGGAAAGTATTTGTTTTTTCTTGGTATATTCTTTTTGCAGATCTTTGGTTTTCCATGATAGCTAAAAATCAGGTTTTTCCTTTCTCTGCAGACATCTTTAGAGTCACAGTTGAGTTGGTATTTGTAATCCAGAAAAGTCAATTCTTTTTTTTTAGAGTTTATAATTCTCACTTTGTAGATAGCCCAAAATGTTTTCTTTCTTTTTTTTTGTCACAGCTGTTCTCTGTTATTAAGACATTGAAGGTCATCAATACCAAGTTATCTTTTCCTGGGCTTTGCCAGTCCCTGTAATAAAGCAACTGCTGTTGTATATTTTCATCCATCACTAGATGTCAGTACCAGTCAGTAATAGACAATTCTATTTTCATGATTTAAAAGGAAAATCTTAAAAGATAACACCGATTTCAAACTTATCCAAATTAAGTCTTATATTCATTTCATTTCAGTATATTTCTGTCCCCCCTGAAAAGTTTAATTCACCACTTCCATTTGTAGGAAGATGGGGCAAAGATTCCCCCCCCCTTCTCAATTTCAGAGGCTTTTTGCTTCTTGGGGTTTTTATTTTTTTCCCCCAGGAAATCAATTTTCAAGTAGAAGAGAGACAATCACTGTTCTTACCCAGTTCCAAACATGTTACTTACAGTATGCTTAAAGTAGTGCTTTTGGGCTTCAGATGCTTGTAGCTTGGGCTAGACTCTGAAGTTAAGCTAGCCTTTCTCCTGCTGGTTTTTGCAGGGCTTTTACCAAACCGATCGGATCAACTGCCATCTCTCCGCAATCGGCGGGACTTCCTTCTTTATTGCCTCTATGGGGCAACCTCAGGCCCACTGTTCTGTTCCAGCCTACATCTGTCCTTGTTGTATCACAAGAACAACCCCTTTTTAACAGTAGCATAGAAAAACCAACCTCTTTTTATTTCAAAAACAGTCCTGATAAGTTTTTATCCAAAACAAAAACACAAAAGACTTTCCCATCAGATAATTGGTTACAAAAACAAACAGAGCAGGAGTTAAACAAGAAATTCACCAGTAAAACAGACCATGATCCCTGGAAGTTCTTTACAAATGGTTGCCTTCAGCAACCAGCATTGCCCACACCTTCCCTTTTTATAAAGCAGTCCCAAGGCGTGGCTTCTCAATGTCTTCTCCTCCTCCCCTGGAGTTATCGTATTGACTGCTGCTGACCTGCTCTAGATATTTTCTGCATCTACAAACATCAATCATGTCTATCAGCTGTGAATCCTTCAAGTCTGACTCATCCTCCCCACATAGCTGAGTTTCATCCAGAACATGATTGGAGGGGCCAGGCTCTTCATCAGATTGTGAATCTTGTATCTCATCAGAGCCTCCCTCTGACTCTGATTCCCCAGACTCGGCTGTTAGGAACACAGGCTCATGGAATCACGACACTCATTTAGGGTCCCCTAGCAGGCAGAAATCGGCCGTAGGGTGTGGAGCCCCTCAATCCCTCAGCTGCTGCACTACTGCGCAAAACCGGAAGCCCTCATTGAACAAATCTTGAAAATAACATTGGAAACAGAATTAGTCACTCATGAATATATTGACACTCAGAAAGTTAAGATAAGAGACCCAGGACAGCATATGTGTAAGGACACACCCCACTTTGCATCTTAAGAAGACAGAACTCTTGGAATAGTTCTTCCAACAGGAATCCTTTATTAAGAGAAAATGGTTGCAGGCATGCTAGACAGGACTTGGGGTCCAAGCTCTCCCATTCAAGGTTTTAAGGGGTTCCCCAGTAGTCCCACCCAATCAACCCCCCTTCCCAGTGATAGTTTCAAGTATCACAATTCCACCCCGTTTCTTCTTTCTTCCGTCTGGATGGAGACTTCAGATAACTACATGAAAGGCAAATACTCTTCTTTGTTAATGCTAATGTTCTCTGGTGTTAACGCTTTGAGGTTACAATAGGTTACAATAAACACACATTCAGCATTCAGCTCTTTGAAGTCTACTGAAGGAAGTGAGGGCCATAAAGCCCCTTTGTTCTCCCCCTTCTCTCCCTCTTATGGCAGAATCCAAAGAAGGCAGAATTGGGAGTTTCTATATTTGATAATTAAAGATGAAATATGATTGGATTCTGACATCCGGCCCCTCTTAAAAATAAGAGAGATCCACCTGAAAGAAAACACAAGTATAAAATTTAGTTAGGCTTGTTAGGATACTCTGTGTGAAACTTCTTCAATAGCTTTGGGGCTCTGACGTGACGTTTATGGACCCACTCATTTTGTGAGGCAGGGAGGTGTTTCCAGGCAACTAGGTACTGAGTTGTTCCATGATATCTCCTAGAGTCAAGGATCTCTTTTATTTCGAAGTGTTGTTCCCCCTCCACCATGATTGGAGGTGGTGGGGGGGGGATTTTTGGCCGTAGAGGTGACTGATGCTCTCTTTTCAGCAGGCTGCAATGAAAAACTGGGTGTATTTGCCTGAGGTTTTTGGGTAATTCTAATTCTACTGTTACTGGATTTATGATCCTTTTAATTGGAAAAGGTCCTATATATTTTGGTCCAAGTTTTTTACAGGGCTGTAGGGACTTTAGGTATTTTGTAGATAAGTACACCATTTCTCCTATAATGAATGGTGTAGGCTCAACCCTTTTTTTATCGGCTTGTGCTTTGTATGCCCGCCTAGCTTCATCTAGTGATTTTCTGACTATTGGCCAGGTGTTTTGTAGGTTTTCCATCCATTCTTTCAGTGAAGGGATCGTTGGTTCTTTTGGGGTTAACTCTGGCATAGGGTTGAAACTTTGGCCGTTGGCTATTTGAAAAGGAGTGTAGCCTGTGCTGGAGTGGACTGCATTATTGTAGGCAACTTCTGCAAAAGGAAGTAAGTCCGTCCAATCACTCTGTTGGAAATTTAAAAAACATCTCAAATATTGCTCAAGTACCGACTGGCACCGTTCCGCTTGTCCATCTCCTTGAGGGTGATGGCTAGATGTCAGTCCCTGAGTGGTCCCTAAGAGGGATAAAAATTCCTTCCAAAATGCAGACGTAAATTGCACTCCCCTATCAGAGATGATGCGTTGGGGTGCCCCGTGCAATCTGTAAATGTGCTGGATGAAAAGTTTTGCTAAGGCCTTTGCAGTGGGAATTTTTTGGCAAGGGATAAAGTGCACCTGTTTGGAAAATAGGTCCGTGACTGTCCAGATAACAGTATTCCCATTGCTTTCAGGCAATTCCACTATAAAATCCATGGCTATTTCCCTCCAGGGGGCTGAGGGACTTGCCACTGGTTGTAACAGCCCTGGCGATTTCCCTTGCAACCTCTTTGCTGATGCACAGGTTGGGCAGCTGGCAACATAACTTTCTATGTCCTTTTTTATTGATGGCCACCAAAATTGCCGTTTAATTAAGTGTAAAGTTTTTACAAATCCAAAATGCCCTGCTGATTTTGTGTCATGGCAAAGTTGCATGAAAGTTAGTCTTTGAGTTGTTGGTATATATAACTTTTCCCCTACCCAAGGCAATCCGTCTCTCATTGTGCACACATGTTTGTTTTTCTGGAACCAATCATCTGTTTCCAAACTTTTTCTGAATTCAATCCCAGTTTGGCTGTCCAGTTGTGGTTTTATTTTGGCTTGGGTTCTTGTGGTTACTGGTGCTGCCAGTTGTGACTCTGCCATTATTGGTCTAGAGTCTGTGGTTCGTGCGCTGTTATATTGGGGCATGCGAGATAGTGCATCTGCCAGGAAGTTCTTTCTTCCTGGTAAATGTTTGAGCTTAAATTGGAATTGGTGAAAATGCTGGGACCAGCGGGCTTGTTTGGGATTGAGTTTCCTGGAAGTTTTCAGGGCTTCCAAATTTTTGTGATCAGTCCACACCTGGAAGGGGATTTTGTTGCCTTCCAGGAACTGTCGCCATGTGAGTAATGCCCAACGTATCCCATAAGCCTCCTTCTCCCATACGGGCCAGCGCTGTTCTGTTTCCGTGAGTTTCTTGGATGTATATGCACAGGGTTGCAATACTGCATCATCATTTTCTTGTAATAGCACAGCCCCCACTGCCACATCACTTGCATCTGCCTGTATTATGAAGGGCTTGTCCATGTCTGGGTGCCTTAGTACTGGTTCGGCAGAAAAAAGTCTCTTTAGTCTCTCAAACGCTGCTTGGCACTCCATTGTCCATGTTAGTGGCTGGCTAGGTTTTACTGAGGATGTTCCCTTCGTTTTTAGTAAGTTGGTGAGGGGCAAGGCTATCTGTGCAAATGAGGGGATGAATTGGCGGTAAAAATTTGCAAAGCCCAGGAAACTTTGTAGTTGCTTTCTTGTGCGGGGTGGTGCCCATTCTAATACTGCTCTGACCTTCTCTGGGTCCATTTCAATGCCCTGTGGGGATATGCGATAGCCTAGGTAGTCTATCCTTTCCTGGTGGAATTCGCATTTTGAGAGTTTGGCATATAGGTGAGCGGCTCGCAGCTTCTTTAAAACCGCTCTGACAAGTTTGACGTGTTCTTCTTTTGTTTCGGTAAAGATAAGAATGTCGTCCAAGTAAACAAGGACCCCCTTAAACAGGTGCTCCCTTAGAACGTCATTGATTAATTGCATAAAGACTGCAGGGCCCCCTTGTAATCCAAATGGCAAGACTTTGAATTGATAGCACCCCATGGGGCAGTTAAATGCAGTCTTCCATTCGTCCCCTTCCTTGATTCTCACGCGATAGTAAGCTTCCCTTAAGTCTAGTTTAGAAAAAATTTTCCCTTTCGATAGGTGTGACAGCATGTCTTTCATGAGGGGCAGCGGGTATAGGTTGCTTTCACTGATTGTGTTCAGGGCCCTATAATCCACGCATAAACGTAAAGAGCCATCCTTCTTCTCTCTAAAAAGGACCGGGGCAGCCACTTTAGGCTTGGCTGGTTCAATGAAACCTCTCTCCAGGTTTTTTTTTATAAATCTTTCCATTTCCTCCTTCTCCTTTGGGCTCATGGAGTATAATCTGGGCTTCGGGAGTTTTGCCCCAGGCTTGAATTCAATGGTACAGTCTGTGGGTCGGTGGGGGGGAAGCTCATTCGCCCTCTCCTCACTGAAGACTTCAGCAAGGTCCCTATATTCCTCTGGTATTTCTGTTAATCTTTTTTCCTCTCCTATGGATGCTTTTTCTATTCTTGATTCTGGTAGCCTCCCTTGGGGTTTTAAGTCCATAGGGTCCCCCTTCGGGAATTTGATTTCTGTCGTCCTCCAATTTACCCAGGGGTTCCATTTTTTCAACCATTCCATCCCTAGAATCATTGGGCATTCCATACCTGGGGTCACCACAAACGTTAAGTCCTCTTCATGGTTGCCCAGGGAGAGGTGTATTGGCAGAGTGGCTAGGGTAGCTGGCACCCCCCCTGCTATGGATCCATCTAGCTGGCCAAATGAGATTGGTTGTTCCAGTCTCCTGGATGGGATGCCCAGATTCCCCACTAGTGTTGGGCTAATGAGGCAGCGGGTGCAGCCAGAGTCTATTAAGGCTTTCACCTTCACAGCTTCGGGCATGGGGGGGATTAATATAGTCACTGTTTTGAAGATGGGTGTGATGCGTCCACTTACCAGGGGTTCGCCTTCCGAGCTGTCATCTGAGGCATCCACCGTCCCTGTGGTGTAGGCTGGAGTTCTTTCCCCTTGGTGAGCAGAGGTGGGGTTTTCTGCAATTTCCATCATTTTCATGGCTGTTTCTTTTGGCTTAGCTGAATACCCTCTGGGTTTGTTGATTGGGGATCTGTCTGGGTTGTGCTGGGGGGCCTTTGAGCGGCATTCTACAGCTCGATGCCCTTCTCTTCCGCACTTGAAACACCCCATCTGCTTCTTGGCTGTATCCGATGATTTCACCGGTTGGTGTGTCAGCTCAGGCGGGGGGCGGCTCCATTGTTTTCCTCGGCGATGCCTCTTCAATATGTCGATCTCTGCTTCCTCTGCCAAGACGTACCATTCCTCAAGTCGATGTGGGTCTCCTCGGGGCAGGCAAGCATCATATAGATCATAGTTTAGTCCGTCTTTGAAACGGCCAAGGAGGATGTCTTCTGGCCAATTCAGTTTGCTGGCAATGGCTCGGAATTCTTGTGTATACTCAGCCACTGGGCGTTTGCCCTGCCTCATCGTTGTTATTCTTTCACGGGCTTTGCGATCAGCCAGGGGGTCTTCAAATCGTCTTCTCAAAGAGGACATGAAACGGTTGAAGTTACTGAGTTCTGGGGCATTGGAGTCATGCAGGTTCACCACCCAATCTGCAGCTGGTCCATCCAGGGCAGATTGCACGATCCGGATGCGGGCTTTGTCGCTGGGGATGTCCTGCCCATATTCCTCCATGTAGCTGAGGACTTGGGTTAGGAAAAACCCCAAGCGTGTTGGCTCCCCTTTGAATTTCACCTCCAACGGTGGACGTCTTGGAATGGATCGGTGCCTCCATTGTGGGTGGTAGTGTCTTCCGTCCAGATTTCCATCTTGGGTCCGGTAGGGGGTGGGAGCTCCTGGATCAGTAAATGTCCCTGGGGTTGCAGGTTCCACGTCCCCCTCGGTGTCTCTCCCTTTGTGGCTCCAGGAACTGGGGCGGGCGTAGGGCTCAGGAATCTCCTCTCCTAGGGAGCTGAGAGTTCTCTTCATCAGGTCAATAGCTCTCTCTAGGATCCAGTCTGAGTACGGCATACAGCTTCCTCCCTCTTCACTTGCGTGCAGGGATTTCTCCATCTCCTGCTTCCATTCTGGTTGCTTGGTCCCCCGTCTCAGGGTCACTTTTCTTGATTCCTTTCCCCACTCGCTTTTCTTTCCAACGCCCATCGACCAGTGAGGCTTGTGGTCCTGTGTCTCCACCACTTCTTCTTCTGAGAAATCTGGCCTCTCGGATCCCAACATCTGGCAAGGTTCCAACTGGGTCAGCGGCTCTCTTTCCAGGGAGTTTTCTCCCTCTCTTGCTTCGTTGTCTGACATGGTAAATTTTTGCAAAATCCCCCGGCAAGGGTCTACCTTCCAGGTGGATTAATTTTGCAAGTCCTGTCTAATGTAAGGACCCACCCCACTTTGCATCTTAAGAAGACAGAACTCTTGGAATAGTTCTTCCAACAGGAATCCTTTATTAAGAGAAAATGGTTGCAGGCATGCTAGACAGGACTTGGGGTCCAAGCTCTCCCATTCAAGGTTTTAAGGGGTTCCCCAGTAGTCCCACCCAATCAACCCCCCTTCCCAGTGATAGTTTCAAGTATCACAATTCCACCCCGTTTCTTCTTTCTTCCGTCTGGATGGAGACTTCAGATAACTACATGAAAGGCAAATACTCTTCTTTGTTAATGCTAATGTTCTCTGGTGTTAACGCTTTGAGGTTACAATAGGTTACAATAAACACACATTCAGCATTCAGCTCTTTGAAGTCTACTGAAGGAAGTGAGGGCCATAAAGCCCCTTTGTTCTCCCCCTTCTCTCCCTCTTATGGCAGAATCCAAAGAAGGCAGAATTGGGAGTTTCTATATTTGATAATTAAAGATGAAATATGATTGGATTCTGACATCATGCTTTAATTCTATCATAACATTTAGGGACCAGGCTCCTTCAATAGCATGAGACTTATTTACAAGTAGATTATAGATTAGCCCTGTAACCATTTGTAATTTAGAACTTCTATTGTCTATATTCAGTTTGGCATAGTCATTATTCTATTATGCTGAAATGTAGGTTTCAAACACTATGACACTTAGCATAGTGATCCAAAGATGTTTCTGCAAATACATAGGTGTGTGATTCTTACATCCTCTCTCTTCAGAAGTCTGGTTCACTCCATTTTTGAGGTTATTAAAATGACTGCTGTTTTGTCAGTTGCAGATGTTACACTAAAGTGATAGAAAAGAACTATTCATTGTTCACATCCCCCTCCCCATTTTCCTATATTTCATTAGAACGAGAAACACAATCTTTCAAGCAGAGAGATGCATGAGTTCCAGATGTATGCACCATTTCTGTAACTCACTTTGGGGATTTCCTGCTTCTGGCATTATACAGGAAGCAGGAAAATAGGAAGTGCTGCAACCATCTTTTTTATTATCCTCCATTTTTTAATAATATTTTATTAGTTTTCTAATTTTACATTTAAGTATTTTGAAAGCAATGTGGTGGCTCGGTTAATCAATGGTTCAATAATATACATAAATCTTTAGTACAAATCTCAAGTTACAACATGAAATATTTATTCTCTTTTTCCCTTAATATCTACTATCTCATATTAGGCTAATACAGTTCTTATTATATCATCTAAGTAACAACATCATTATTACATTTATCAATATTTTTTTAGCTTATACATATCTCAGTTGCATTTATATTAAATCCTTATAGACAATCAATGTCCTGTTATTAGTTTTTTCCCAATCTTTAATTTCCCATCAATATTCAAATTAACATTTGATATTAAGCTTTAGGTAACCAAAGTTTCCCTTATCTCAATTCATAACAAAATCTAATATTCGAAATACACATTGTATCCATTTGAGTATAGTCTTGTTATATTTTCTAAAAGTTATTTATTTTCCATCATATTAAATCATCTAATTAATAATACAGTATCCCCTTCAATAAATCAAAACCATTTTATATATATATATATATATATATATATTGTCTGGGTTAACCAATAAATCAAACATAATCATATTTTTTTATTTGGGTCTAATTTTTAAATATTAAAAAATAGAATCCTTATTTTCAGCTGATTTCCAAATATTTTAAATTAAATGACCAAAATTCCACTTTTCTCAACTTCTCCCTTTTTCTCCTTTGATACTAAAGTCTATTACTCTTGCTATACATCTTACCTATTCAATTATAATGATACTTTATTTTCTATTTTTTTCCACCATATTCAAACCTCTGATTAGTAATATGAAATCCTCTCTAATATATCAAAACCCTAATTTTCTTCAGCCTTACTCTGGCTTTTTTCCTTTGCCAACTGGCCTTCCACGTCAGTGTTTTTAAATCATCATAGATCTCCCTCTATTATTATGTATATTATTTGAAATAAGAGAGACCATTTAGTTGCCATTTTTTGGAAGGACTAGCCCATTTGTGTTCATTAGATTATTCTAATTTCCCATGATTATCCTGATATGTTTATCTTCCATTCAACCTGTTCTTCGTCCTTCTCCTTAAATTTCTTCTGATTTATATAGAAAGTCTTTTTCATTTTCAGTGTTGTCACTCCCTTTTCTGGATTTTCCACTGGCTGGATTTGCTGGTCAATTAAGTTCTCAGTCTTAGTATTTGATTGTTCCACTTCTCCTGTTATTTTCTGCATTGTTAGTTCTTTGGTTGAAGTCAAGATCTGGATTTAAATATCTAAGCTGGCATCTTGTTCCTTTATGTTGCATCTTATTTTGTCAAAAGCTGAAATAATGGTTTCGTGTATTGCTTTCAGCATGGAAAGAATCTCTTTCTGATCTTCATCCATATTCTCTTAATAGTGTGTTAAGTTGAAGTCTTTAAAATCCGATGTGAAAAATAATTTTTATAATAGGTAAGGGACCTCTATTTCACATATTATAGGTGATCTTTATAGTGGAAGATATTTGTCAAATAAAAATTTATAGTCCAAGGTAATCTTGTGTAATAACAAATTACATCTTGTGTAATAACAAATGTTTTTCATATAAAGAAATAGGAAAGCAATTCCCTACGTATAGCTCTGAAAGTCAGTAAAGGCTTACATTCATAGTTCAAGCAAGCCAATTGTGCCACCCAGAAATTCTCTTTACGGCTGAGTTTCCCACTGGTGATATCTATCAAGGTTGAAAGAGTTTTATCTGAAGTCTGGGCTTCAAGCCAAGTTTCTTTTAGGCAATAACAAGTTGTAATACCATACTTTGCCACAAGATGTCACCAATGTCATTTAAAGTTTTTTAAGTCCAAAATTTTTATAATTCTTTTTCCAGTTTAATTTCTTTTTTTTTAGATAAAAACAAAAGTCTCCAAGAATAAGAAAACTTTTGGTCTCCAAATTTCAGAAACATATAGATCCAATTAATTTAAAATTGTTCCTATAATGCTTTAACTTCCCTGGATAGTCAGTTGCCACTGTTCTTAGAGGGTACAGTAGAAATTCCCTTCGCTCTCTCCTCACAGGAGATAAAAATACTTTGGGCAGTTTTTGCAGGAAGAAAAAAAATACTTAATGTCTTAAAGAGAAGATCAGATCTCACCCAGTTTCATCCGCATTGCTTTAAAGGTGCTTGATAGTAAGTTTGACTTTGGCGTCAGCAGCATACTGGTGAGCCATATTGCTATGGCCGGTCTTTCCTCTGCCGGTTTGGAGGGCTGCCCCTGATGAAGCGGAAGGGCTGCCGCCCTCCCATGATTAAGTGAGGGTCCACTCCTTGCTCATCGCCCCTACAGGATGACTTTTGACCCTTTCCAGGGTCCCCCAACAAAGCAAAATTGAACGTGGAAGACGGAGCTCACCTTCCAGCATCCGCAGGCCCCGTGATGGCAAACCAGAAGTCTATTATCCTCCATTTTTGTAGAATGTAGAATGCAGAATGCAATCCTTGGCACCTGTCGGCCCTTGGAAATAATGACTGCTATTTAGTTATTGTCCTATGAAAAACTGTCCCATAATGCATACAATATTTTCATCTGTTTTTCAAGATTATATTGGTCTTTGAGTGTGTGTATGCATGTACACCCACATTTAGGACATGGAAGTAAGGTCTATGGATTTTCTATAAGAATTTTTCAGTATTTTCTGTGATCGAAAAGAAGCAAAAGTAAAATACCAGTGATATGAACATCGTGATTCTAAGGGTTTATTGTTAGAATTAGAATATATTATATATTACATAAAATATGTGCTCTGATTTTTAGCTGATCATGTTGTACCAGAAGTGAGGAAATGCAATTAAAATAAAAATGACACACTAACTGGTATTTCTGAAGGCAGTTTTTCTGGAATTTAAATGGTGACCTCAGTGGAAGCCATAAATATACAATTCATATGTGTTTTGCTTCCTGAATATGATTACCTATCATGAGGTTTGTAATCTAAATGAAATTCTTTATGAAGCAAAAAAATGATAAAATAGCATAAAGTGGCTTATTGCCCTACAGGATACATCAAAGAAAGATTTTTTTTCTAATTTTAAATTAGAATTATGTAGAGAATATTTGATGTGGTAATGCTATCAGGACATTTGTTTTTATTAAATTTTCTTCACTGAATGCTTTCTACTCCTGCTGCATGGAAAAAGTCACGAAGTTCCATATGAACTCAATAGATATGTGAATAATCACCACAATCTTCCATAATTTTCCTTTTCATTTCATTATTTGGCAATGAAACCCCTAAGTTGTTTACACAGAAGCCTGTGTAAACAAAGCCTATGAGGTCAGGTATGAGAGGCTGCCACAAAGACGAGGGTGGTCAACTTATTTTCTAAAGCACCAGAAGGCAAGACAAGAAACAATGAATGGAAACTAATCAAGGAGAGAAGCAATCTGGAATTAAGAAGAAACTTTCTAACGAGAACAAAAGAACAAAACCATGCTGGTTTCAAAAGAAACCAGCATGGCTGCATAAAGAAATCTCTGACAAATTGAAAGATAAAAAGGACAAGTATAGAAAGTGGAAAGAGGGGCACATAACTAAGTCAGAATATCAGCAAATAGCCCGAGCCTGCAAAGATGAAGTGAAGAAAGCCAAGGTTCAAAATGAACTAAGGCTTGCGACCAAAGTCAAAAATAACAAAAAAAGCTTCTTTCAACATGTAAAAAACAAAAAAGTGAAGGAAATGATTGGTCCATTAGTGGGTGGAAGTGGCAAGAAGGTGACAAGCAACAGGGAGAAAGCAGAACTATTTAATTCATTTTTTGCATCTGTCTTTACACAAAGGAAAAAAACAGACCAACCTATCAAAAATAGTGCCATAAAAAACAAAATAGAAACATAAGTTAAGATAGGCAAGAAAATGGTAAGTGAGCACCTGTCCAGCCTAGATGAGTTCAAATCGCCAGGACCAGATGGATTACACCCAAGGTTCTCAAGGAACTGGCAGATGTGATATCGGAACCACTGAACTATATTTTTCAAAGATCCTGGAACACAGGGGAACTACCATAGGACTGAAAAGAGCTGATGTAGTTCCCATCCTCAAAAAAGGGAAAAAATGGACCCAGGAAACTACAGACCTATCAGCCTGACCTCAATACCTGGGAAGATCCTGGAAAAGATAATCAAACAACGAATCAACGAACACCTTGAGGCAAACAAAGTC
This sequence comes from Crotalus tigris, assembly GCF_016545835.1. Lineage (NCBI taxonomy): Eukaryota > Metazoa > Chordata > Lepidosauria > Squamata > Viperidae > Crotalus > Crotalus tigris. The sequence goes on along the minus strand of NW_024100120.1, from coordinate 738,317 downwards.
ATTACTAAAAGCCAACATGGGTTTGTCAAAAATAGATCATGCCAGACAAATCTTATTGCATTCTTTGACCAACTGACAAAATTAGTGGATCAGAGGAATGCTGTGGACATAATTTACTTGGACTTCAGTAAGGCATTTGATAAAGTAGATCACAACCTACTACTTGATAAGATAGAAAAATGTGGGGTAGACAGAATCACCACCAGATGGTGGCTGACCGGCCGTACTCAGCGAGTGATCCTCAATGGAACTGCATCTATATGGAGGGAAGTGTGTAGTGGGGTGCCCCAGGGCTCTGTTCTGGGCCCAGTGCTCTTCAACATCTTCATCAACGATTTGGACGAAGGGATAGATGGGGAACTCATCAAATTTGCAGACGACACCAAGCTGGCAGGAATAGCCAACACTCCAGAAGACAGGCTTAAGATACAGAAGGATCTGGACAGACTTGAACACTGGGCACTAACTAACAAAATGAAATTCAATGGTGAAAAAAGCAAGGTTCTACATTTAGGCAAAAAAAACCAAATGCACAAGTACAGCATAGGTGGCACCATGCTCAATAGTAGTAACTGTGAGAGGGACCTCGGAGTCCTAGTAGACAATCACCTAAATATGAGCCAGCAGTGTGCTGCAGCTGCCAAAAAGGCCAACACAGTGCTAGGCTGCATTAACAGAGGGATAGAATCAAGATCACGTGACATATTAATGCCACTTTACAATGCCTTGGTAAGGCCACATTTGGAATACTGCATCCAGTTTTGGTCACCACAATGTAAAAAAGATGTTGAGATTCTAGAAAGAGTACAGAGAAGAGCAACAAAGATGATTAGGGGACTGGAGGCTAAAACATATAAGGAACGGTTGCTAGAATTGGGTATGTCTAGTTTAACGAAGAGAAGGACAAGGGGGGACATGATAGCAGTATTCCAATATCTCAGGGGCTGCCATAAAGAAGAGGGAATTAAGCTATTTTCCAAAGCACCTGAAGGCAGGACAAGAAGCAACGGGTGGAAACTAATCAAGGAGAGAAGCAACCTAGAACTAAGGAGAAACTTCCTGACAGTGAGAACAATTAATCAGTGGAACAGCCTGCCTCCAGAAGCAGTAAATGCTCCAACACTGGAAGTTTTTAAGAAGAGACTGGACAGCCATTTGTCCTGAAATGGTGTAGGGTTTCCTGCCTGAGCAGGGGGTTGGACTGGATGACCTCCAAGGTCCCTTTCAACTTTATTATTATTATTATTGATCATCGCACAGTCAGCCAGATGTTCAGACTGGATTTGGCATTTTGTCTACCTATCGAGTCCTTACCCAGGACCTGGGATAGGCAGAAGTAGATGTTTGATGGTATTATAGGTATATTATTATTATTATTATTATTATTATTATTATTATTATTATTATTATTATTATTATTATTATTATTAATTAACCAGTGGAAAGCTTATCTTCAAAAGTTGTGGGTGTTTCATCACTGAAGGTCTTTAAGAAGAGCCTGGACAGCCACTTGTCTGAAATGGTGTAGGACACAGGTGTCAAACTCGATCACATCATGTGACATATTGTGATGTATCACAACATTTTTTGCCTTTGCAGAGCTGGGGTGGGCATGGCCTGCATGTGACACATCTGGCCCGTGGGCAACCAGTTTGACATTCTTGGTATAGGATCTCCTCCTTGAGCAGGGGGTTGAACTAGAAAAACTCCAAGATTCCTTCCAGCTCTATTCTGATTGAAATGGAATTGATGTAACAATTCTAAGAAATCTACTTCTCTCAGAAGTTTCCTACTGTTACTCCTCTGTACGCTTCAGCTGGTTTCAATACAGCTTGCCAACATTTCTTGTAAAAAGAATTTGATAGAAGTCTCCTTTTCCTGTTGATACTTGTCCTCATAAGGCTACAAGTTCAAAAGAGTTCTCCAACTTTCTTGAGATTGGCCTATTTTGTTCCTTAAGGCAGACAAATAAATTGGACCTTCATTCAGCCAAACTGAAGCTGGTTTATTTATTTATTTATTTATTTATTTATTTATTTATTTATGAGACTTATATACCGCTTTAAGTGCAAGCACTCTCTAAGCGGTGTACACCAGTAAGCAATGTATATATATATATACATTGCCCCCAACAATCTGGGTCCTCATTTTACCTACCCCGGAAGGATAGAAGGCTGAGTCAACCTTGAGCCAGTGAGATTTGAACCGCTGACCTGCTGAACAGTCAGCTAAAGTGGCCTGCAGTACTGCACTCTAACTGCTGCGCCACCTCGGCTCACATAGAACATAGAAAACCCTACAAGCACTTTTCATCTCTCTAACAAAGAGAATGAAAACTTAGTAGAACAAAAAAAAATGTGATGCCCTTGAATGATAACAAAAGTAGCTGCCTTACTTTGTATCATGGAACACTTGCTCTACTCTGAGCTTAAAAGATATTTGCTATTTATAAACAGGAAGCCAAAAATCCCATTTAACTCATTATTCTGGATAGTTTTTGTAGAGCATATATGTCAGGGAATTGTGTAGCCGGTGTATAAATGGAGTCAGAGCTACTAACACGAACCAGTTTTATATAAATAAATATATTTACGAATGTGACAATTCTAGACCAGGCCAAATACAAAAATGCCAGAGAATTTCTAGAAGCCTGGCACTCTGACAAATCAACCATCAATAGACACATAGATATTAACAACATCTATAGACTATGCAAAAGAGACAATCAATTAGCCCAAAAGAGAAAAAGATTCCAGCACTTCCCCACCAGTAATCAGCACTCAGATCAGGATAGATTAACTCCAAGATCAACTTCAGACCAACAATCAAGTAAACAATACCACTGTTATATCTTCGGTTCTTTACGCATTGAACGAGGCAGAGTGTTGAAACAGCAAACAAATTTATTAACTCAGAACAGAAGCAGCCCTAAAGGCTGCTGCACAACTATTTATACAATTAACATCTAGGTGGCAACCAATAGGTTTAAAGTAACAGTTTCTCACCCCAAATCTCATTATCAGCTTGGAGATAGCCAGTCTGGCTTTCAGTAACAGCAACTGTTAAATAATACAGCAATATAGGTCAGATATTAAGCAAGTGATTTAAAACAGTTGTATCCAACACATTACACCCCTTCCCCCTAGATGGCTCAAACTCTCAATTGCTGGACATAGTCCTGCAGATATTTAGGCAGCCTTCTTGACCGTTCTGAACGTCTAGGGGTTGCAGGGGACTCCCGGTCTACCTGCATGCCTGCCTGGCTGGTAGACCAGGACTCTGAGGTCCAGTGAAGTCAGGTTGACTCAGGTCCCTTTGGCTGGCCAGTCCCAGTCAGCCCAAACCAAAGTCCAGTCATGCAGCAAAGTCTGCAGGGCTATCCCTCAGGGCAGTTTGCCGGTCCTGTTCAGCGAATATTGCCTGTCTGTCTGGGGGAAGCTCTCCTATGGCTTTTTCCCCGTCTCCTTGAGTAAGAGTTCTGTTGGAGCATGCAAGTTCCTCTGTTGGGCCGCTGTCACACGGCCCTTGTGGGCAGACCTCTGAGCCGGCAACTGGTTTGCTAGCCTCCGACGCAGCTGGTCAATGTGCCGGTGAATGACTCGCCCATCTTCCAGGACCACGTCATAAGAGAGTGGTCCCAACACCTTAACAAACACGGCTGCCACCCACAAAGCCCCTTGCCCATAATTCCAGGTCCAAACCTGGTCACCCACTTGCAAATTCCGAGGTGCCTTTGGCTGACCAAAGTCTGAGGCAGCCCGGTTGGGGTGCAGCCTGTCCAGCTTGGTGATCAAATGTCGGCCTCATCTGAGTTTGTCAGGCTTCTGCCCATGGCAGTACAGGGAGTTGTGTGTTGGCAGAGTATAAAATCTGCCAGTCTGTGGTGCCAATCCCCTGTGACAATCCATTTTAGTGATTCCTTTGTTGTGCGGACCATGCATTCTGCTTGGCCGTTCGAGGCCGGGTGAAAGGGAGCCGATGTGGCGTGCTGTATTAGATTTGCCCCGAGGAAAGACTGGAATTCAGAAGCAGTAAACTGAGCCTCATTGTCTGAGGCTAACATATCTGGAAGTCCGTGTGTTGTAAAGTTTCTGCGCAGTTCCTGGATGGTCCTGGCAGTAGTCATAGTAGGGACAGGTGCGACCTCTAACCATTTAGAATGGCTATCTACCACTATTAGAAACAGCTGTCCCTTAAAGGGCCCGGCAAAATCGATGTGGATTCTTCACCACGGTGTGTGTGTGTCCTCCCATCAGTGGACAAGGGCTTGCGGCATCTCTAGTCTGGATTGCTGGCACGTGTAGCAACCATGTACTTGGGCCTCAATGGCTTTATCTAGCCCTGGCCACCAAAGGTAGCTCCTCGCAAGTGCCTTCATCCAGACTATTCCTGGATAACCCTCGTGCAGAGACTCTAGGTCCCTGGGCCTTAAAGAGCTCAGGACTATGACCCTACTTGCCTAAAGGATGCACCCTTTATGAGCTGAAAGCTCATCTTTTCTCATGAAGAAACTCTGAAATTCTGGCCCTGGACATTTGTCCAGCCATTCTGTGTGTACCCAGTTTAGCACACGACTCAGCATTTTGTCAGCAGCTATGTCCCCAGCGTGAAGGGGAGATTCTGGCAAATCCTGGATAGCCAGGATGCGTACAGCCAGAGCTGGATCTGGCTCCACATGGCAGGGGCAACCTGCTCACGCCGTCTGGACGGCCCATTTCCTTGCCCAGTTTGTGAACAATCCTGTAGCTGTAGGATGACAGGAAGATAGACCACTTCAGCATTCGAGGAGACAGAATGTGAGGTGTCTGTTTGGCTTGTGGTCCATGAAGACCGTGAACTGGTGGCCATACAAGTAGCCATGGAACTTTTTAACTGTGGCCACAATGGCCAGAGCCTCCTTGTCAATTTGCACGTAGTTGCGCTCTGCAGATGATAGGGAACTGGAGTAATACGCATTGGGCTTCTGTCTCCCATCAGCCATTAAGTGGCTTAACACAGCCCCAACCCCATATGGGGATGCATCACATGCAATGCAGACAGGCAGCTGCTCATTGAAATGAGTGAGAACTGAGTTCGATGACAGCAGTGTTTTGACTTCTTGGAAGCTATTCTCATGGACACTGGTCCACTGCCACTGAGCTTGTCTATCCAAGAGCCAGTGTAATGGCTCTGCGGCCTTGTTTGGGAGGAAGGCATGGTAAAAATTCAAAAGGCTTAGGAAAGCCTGAAGCTCTCCCTTTGACTTTGACCTTGGGGCCTACTTTTAATTTGGATTCTGCTGGATGAATGCCTTCAGCATCGATGCAGAAACTAAGGAACTTGGTTGACTCTACCCCAATCTTGCACTTTTCTCTTTTTAGTTTAAGTCCCGTGTCGCAGAACTGCTGAAGGACAGCCTTAAGCCGTTCAGCCAGAATCTCAACTGATTCCCGAGCAATGAGGACATCATTTAAGTAGAAGCAAACCCCTGGAATTCCCTTGAGCGTGTGCTCCATCACTCCCTGGAACAGCCCTGGGGCTACACTCACCCCGAACTGTAGGCGCTTAACCTTAAAAGCCCCCCTATGGGTGACAATGGTCTGGGCTACCGCCATGGCCTCATCCATGGGCAGTTCTTGAAATATCTGTGCCAAATCTAATTTGGCAAACACGCAGCCTTCTTGCAATGATGCCAAAATATGGCTGACAACTGGCACAGGGTACGCGTGCTGTTGAAGTGCCCTGTTGAGGGTGCACTTATAGTCAGCACATATTCACACTTCTCCGTTGGCCTTTAATGGCATTACTATGGGGGTCTCCCACACCCCACTGTCTACGGGCTTCAATACCCCTTGTTCCACTAGCTTATCCAGCTCTGCATCGAAAGGCCCTCTACGAGGCTTGATCCTTATTGGAGTTACCATAGGATCAAGCTTGAGGGTGATCGAAGGACCCTTGTACTCCCCTAGACTAGAACTGAAAACATCCATGAACTCTTGGCAGACTGCAGACAGATATGCCGCTTGTGTTCGGTGAATGCCTGTTACTTGAATACCCAATGCATCAAACCAATCGAGCCCTATGAGGCTTGTGCATTGGCCTTCCAACACTACGACATCTAGTGGCCGTTTGAACCTCTTGAATTCCACAGGTATGGCTTCGCTTTTGACCACCACTCGGGAGTTTTGGAAGTCTGTGAGTAGTAGATTAGACGGCTGGAGCTTGGCCCATCTGTTGCTACGATGGGATAGGTGCCTGAATGTTCCTTGTGAAATGATGGACATGGCTGAGCCTGTGTCCAGTTCCATCTTGCATGGAACTTCTTGAAGTTTGACCTGTAGTCTAAGCTTCTGCTTTAGGGAGCGATGGGCACAGTGCAGAATATGCTCCTTTGGCTGGTGCAGAACCCTACTTGTGTTGACCTGGGGCCCCAGTACCTCTCTTGAATGCATCTTCTTTTGGGCGGTCCCTCTGATGACCTCAGCAGGCCCAACATGTTGCAGTTTGGAATCAGCAATCCACGCGTTGATGGCAGCCTCTGCAGCCCATGCATCTAAGGAATGGAACTGCCTTCTCAGCTAGCTGCAGTCCCTTCTCCAGATGCTTTCATAGCTAGTCGACTTCGTAGTCTGAGTCTGTGTCTTTCATCCACTTGGTGTCCTCGTGGTGGACGGCTTCGGTGTTTGGTGCGCTTTTGAAGGGCTGCAGCACTTTTTTTTGAAACAAATTTTATTGGTTTTTTAATTCTTAGAACAAAGAGCTCAAGACACACCGTGGTGCTGGGGTAATCAAATATCCAGAAATAAAACCATATACGAATAACTCAAAGCAAATATTCCCTCTCTGTTTCCCTCATAGCTTAATATATTTAAGATAATCTATTTCTAATTTAAATTTCTATTAATCCTAAATCTGTTTTGGAGCTTTATGAATTTACAATTACCATAATTAAATTTAACTTTAAATAAACACATTATCAATTCAAGTATCTCTTCCAGGTATATTCTAGTTCCTTAATTTTATCTTAAGTCTTGTTTATTTCTTCTTCCACTAATATCTCCTAATTAAAATAAAATATTAGTCTATCCTATACATATCTAATCCATCCATCAATCAATCTCTTTAAGATAACAAGATAATATCAAACCTTAAATCATTTCAGTCCATTGGACGAGATTCAAATTTCATCCAGTTAATTATCATACCTAATAATATCTGTATTATCAAACAATATCTTATTAAATTAACATTCAATTATTTAGTCAATCTGGATCTAAAACATCATCCATTTTTCTTTTACTTCTAACTCAAAATCTTAATCCTTAAATCAGTCCATAATTCTACAGTGCCTTTGATCCATTACATATAATTTTAAATTTCTCTTTTCAGTCTTATTCTGGCCTTCTTTTTGTGCCAGACAGGTTTCCATAACAAAGCTTCCCTTTCAGCTGATAGGTCTCTCTTTGTTGCTTGTAGTATCATTTGAGACAGTAAAAAGCATCCTGACCTCTGCATTGGACATCTATTTCTCTTATCCTTAAAGTCTCGTTGCTTTAAAGGTTCAAGTCTCAGTGTCAGAATCCAATTATATTTCATCTTTAGTTATCAAATATAGAAAACCCCAATTCTGCCTTCTCTGGATTCTGCCATAAGAGGGAGAGAAGGGGGAGAACAAAGGGGCTTTATGGCCCTCACTTCCTTCAGTATACTACTAAGGAACTGAATGTGTGTATTGCAAAAGAACTAACCATAAGAATGGGGCCGTTTTCCTTTCATGTAGTTTCTTTGAAGTCTCCATCCAGCCGGGAAGTAATGAAAAGGGGGTGGAAGTGTAATGGCTGGGACTGTCGCTGAAAGAGGGGGTTGATTGGGTGGGACTACTGGGGAAACCCTTAAAACCTTGAATTGGAGAGCTTGGACCCCAAGTCCTGTCTAGAATGCCTGCAACCATTTTCTCTTAATAAAGGATTCCTTTTGGAAGAGTTATTCCAAGAGTTCTGTCTTCTTAAGATGCAAAGTGGGGTGGGTCCTTACATTACACAGGACTTGCAAAATTAATCCACCTGGAAGGGAGACCCTTGCCGGGGGATTTTGCAAAAATTTACCATGTCAGACAATGGAGCAAGAGAGGGGGAAAACTCCCTGGAAAGAGAGCCGGCTGACCCCATGCCAATGTTCCGAGAGGTCAGATTCCTCAGGAGAAGAAGTGGTTGGGACCACAAGCCTCGCTGGTCAATGGGCATTGGAAAGAAAAGTGAGTGGGGAAAGGAATCAAGAAAGGTGACCCTGAGACGGGGGACCAAGCAACCAGAATGGAAGCAGGAGATGGAGAAATCCCTGCACGCAAGTGAAGAGGGAGAAAGCTGGGCACCATATTCAGACTGGATCCTAGACAAAGCTATTGACCTGATGAAGAGAACTCTCAGCTCCCTAAGAGAGGAGAATCCTGAGCCCTACGGCCGCCCCAGCTCCTGGAGCCGCAAAGGGAGAGACACCGAGGGGGACGTGGAACCTGCAACTCCGGGGACATCTGCTGATCCAGTAGTCCCCACCCCCTACCGGACCACAGATGGCAATCTGGACGGAAGACACTACCACCAACAACGGAGGAACCGATCCATTCCAAGACGTCCGCCGTTGGAGGTGAAATTCAAAGGGGAGCCAACACGCTTGGGGTTTTTCCTAACCCAAGTCCTCAGCTACATGGAGGAATATGGGCAGGACATTCCCAGTGACAAAGCCAGCATCCGGATCGTGCAACCTGCCCTGGAAGGACCGGCTGCAGATTGGGTGGTGAACTGGCATGACTCCAATGCCCCAGAACTCAGTAATTTCAACCATTTCATGTCCTCTCTGAGAAGACGATTTGAAGACCCCCTGGCTGATCGCAAAGCCTGTGAAAGGATAAAAATGATGAGGCAAGGCAAACGCCCAGTGGCTGAATATACACAAGAATTCCGGGCCATTGCCAGCAAACTGAATTGGCCAGAAGACATCCTCTTTAGCCATTTCAAAGATGGACTAAATTATGATCTATATGATGCTTGCTTGCCCCGAGGGGACCCACACCAACTTGAGGAATGGTACGTCTTGGCAGAGGAAGCAGAGATCGACATATTGAAGAGACACCACAGAGGAAAACAATGGAGCCGCCCCCCCACACCTGAGCTGACACACGAACCGGTGAAATCATCGGCTACAACCAAGAAGCAAATGGGGTGTTTCAAGTGCGGAAGAGAAGGGCATCGAGCTGTAGAATGCCACTCAAAGGCCCCCCATCACAACCCAGACAGATCCCCAATCAACAAATCCGGGAAGTCTTCAGCTAAGCCAAAAGAAACTGCCATTAGAATGATGGAAATTGAGGAACCCCCCACTTCTGCTCACCAAGGGGAAATAACTCCAGCATACACCACAGGGCCTGTGGATGCCTCAGATGACAGCTGAGAGGGCGAACCCCTGGTAAGTGGACAGATCACACCCATCCTCAAGACAGTGACTATATTAATCCCCCCCATGCCCTAAGCTGTGAAGGTGAAAGCCTTAATAGACTCTGGCTGCACCCGCTGCCTCATTAGCCCAACACTAGTGGGTAATCTGGGCATCCCATCAAGGAGACTGGAACAACCAATCTCATTTGGCCAGTTAGATGGATCCATAGCAGGGGGGGTGCCAGCTACCCTAGCCACTCTACCAATACACCTCTCCCTGGGCAAACATGAAGAGGACATAACATTTGTGGTGACCCCAGGCATGGAATGCCCAATGATTCTAGGGATGGAATGGTTGAAAAAATGGAACCCCTGGGTAAATTGGAGGACGACAGAAATCAAATTTCCGAAGGGGGACCCTATGGACTTAAAACCCCAAGGGAGGCTACCAGAATCAATTCATCCCCTCATTTGCCCAGATAGCCTTGCCCCTCACTAACTTACTAAAAACGAAGGGAGCATCCTCAGTAAAATCTAGCCAGCCACTAACATGGACAATGGAGTGCCAAGCAGCGTTTGAAAGATTAAAGAGACTTTTTTCTGCCGAACCAGTACTAAGGCACCCAGACATGGACAAGCCCTTCGTAATACAGGCAGATGCAAGTGATGTGGCAGTGGGGGCTGTTCTATTACAAGAAAACAATGAAGGGGTATTGCAACCCTGTGCATATACATCCAAGAAACTCACGGAAACAGAACAGCGCTGGCCCATATGGGAGAAGGAGGCTTATGGGATACATTGGGCATTACTCATGTGGTGACAGTTGCTGGAAGGCAACAAAATCCCCTTCCAGGTGTGGACTGAACACAAAAATTTGGAAGCCCTGAAAACGTCCAGGAAACTCAATCCCAAACAAGCCCGCTGGTCCCAGCATTTTCACCAGTTCCAATTTAAGCTCAAACATTTACCAGGAAGAAAGAACTTAATAAAGGATGCCCCAATATAACAGTGCACGAACCACAGACTCTAGACCAATAATGGCAGAGTCACAACTGGCAGCACCAGTAACCACAAGAACCCAAGCCAAATTAAAACCACAGCCAAACTGGAATTGAATTCAGAAAAAGTTTGGAAACAGATGAATGGTTCCAGAAAAACAAAAATGTGTGCACAATGAGAGACGGGTTGCCTTGGGTAGGGGAAAAGTTATATATACCAACAACTCAAAGGAGTCACTTTCATGCACCTTTGTCATGACACAAAATCAGCAGGGCATTTTGGATTTGTAAAAACTTTACATTTAATTAAACGGCAATTTTGGTGGCCATCCATGAAAAAGGACATAGAAAGTTATATAGCCAGTTGTCCAAAATGTGCTATGGCAAAGAGGTTGCAAGGGAAATTGCCAGGACTATTGCAAACAGTGGCAAGTCCCTCAGCCCCCTGGAGAGAAATAGCCATGGATTTTATAGTGGAATTGCCAGAAAGCAATGGGAATACTGTGGTCTGGACAGTCACGGACTTGTTTTCCAAACAGGTGCACTTTATCCCTTGCCAAAAGATTCCCACTGCAAAGGCCTTAGTAAAACTTTTCATCCAGCACATTTACAGATTGCATGGGGCACCCCAACGCATCATCTCTGATAGGGGAGTGCAATTTACGTCTGCATTTTGGAAGGAATTTTTATCCCTCTTAGGGACCACTCAGGGACTGACATCTAGCCATCACCCTCAGACAGATGGACAAATGGAATGTTGTCATTCAGTACTTGAGGAATATTTGAGATGATTTTAAAATTTCCAACAGAGTGATTGGACAGACTTACTCCCTTTTGCAGAAGTTGCCTACAATAATGCAGTCCACTCCAGCACAAGATACACTCCTTTTCAAATAGCCAATGGTCAAAGTGTCAGCTCCATGCCAGAATTAACTCCAAACAAACCAATGATCCCATCACTGAAAGAATGGATGGAAAAACTACAAAACACCTGGCCAATAGTTAGAAAAGCACTAGATGAAGCTAGTCAGGGATACAAAGCACAAGCCGATAAAAAAAGGATTGAACCTACACCGTTCATTATAGGTGAAATGGTGTACCTATCTACAAAATACCTAAAGTCTCTACAACCCTGTAAAAAACTTGGACCAAAATATATAGGGCCTTTTCCAATTAAAAGAATCATAAACCCAGTAACAGTAGAATTAGAATTACCAAAAAATCTCAGTCAAATACACCCAATTTTTCATTGCAGCTTGCTGAAAAGAGAGCATCAGTCAGCGTTACGGCCAAAAATCCCCCCACCACCACCTCCAATCATGGTAGAGGGCAAACAACACTTCCAAATAAAGGAAATCCTTGATTCTAGGAGATATCATGGAGCAACTCAGTACCTAGTTGCCTGGAAACACCTCCCTGCCTCATAAAACAAGTGGGTTCATAAACGTCATGTCAGAGCCCCAAAGCTATTGAAGAATTTTCACACAGAGTACCCTAACAAGCCTGACTAACTTTTATACCTGTTTTGTTTCTTCCAGGTGGATCTCTCTTATTTTTGAGGGGGCCGGATGTCAGAAACCAATTATATTTCATCTTTATTTATCAAATATAGAAAACCCCAATTCTGCCTTCTCTGGATTCTGCCATAAGAGGGAGAGAAGGGGGAGAATAAAGGGGCTTTATGGCTCTCACTTCCTTCAGTATACTACTAAGGAACTGAATGTGTGTATTGCAAAAGAACTAACCATAAGAATGGGGCCATTTTCCTTTCATGTAGTTTCTTTGAAGTTTCCATCCAGCCGGGCAGTAATGAAAAGGGGGTGGAAGTGTAATGCCTGGGACTGTCACTGAAAGAGGGGGTTGATTGGGTGGGGCTACTGGGGAAACCCTTAAAACCTTGAATTGGAGAGCTTGCACCCCAAGTCCTGTCTAGAACGCCTGCAACCATTTTCTCTTAATAAAGGATTCCTGTTGGAAGAGTTATTCCAAGAGTTCTGTCTTCTTAAGATGCAAAGTGGGGTGGGTCCTTACACTCAGTCTTTGATTTTTTTGATCCTTGAAGATATAGATGAAATGCTTGTAAGTTAAAATAAATTCCTCTTTAATCTTAATTGATTCCTCTTCTAGTATGTTTTGATTTGTAGAATGGTCAGATGTAGTCTGAGAGTCAGTTTGAAGGTTTGGGGTAGATTTTCTTTCATTGTAGCACATATTTCTTCAGTAGCCTTGTAAATCTTTTCCAATATAAGTTTACAGTTTAATTGTGAATAAGGTTTCTCCATTTTAATAGTAATTGAAGAGAATCTCTTTTTTATCTTTTAGTGGAGGCTGTAATTAATAAAAGTTAAGCAATATCCACCCCCACAATTCCCACAGCTGCATCAACTTATCTTTTCTCTTCAAGGGTAGTTTGAAAGTCAAGTCCATCTCATCTCCAAACAATAATCAGCAGTTGAAATGTTAACTTTTTGCCACTAGATGTCCTCAGTAGATTAGAAAATCTTTTCCAGACACCATTTCTCCCTTTTTTCTGCCTTTTAAAGGAAAAAGTGGAAAAAGAAATAATCTTCCAGTATAAAATAATAGTACAGTTCAGAAAAAAGTTTTTTCTGTACCCTAAAGTAAATGAGAATAAAGTGTAGTCTTTAAAATTTTTGTGTTCTATCCTTTTGTTCAGCACCTTTCTTCCCACTCATACAAAAGCTGCTTTTTCAAGACAGGAAAATAATTCCAACAAAGTTTTACGAGCAATAAAAAAAAACAATAGAGTGAAGAGAGGAGCAGAAGGGGTCTCACCCGGATCATCCGCGGTGGGTCTATTACGCTTAGATGTAATTGCAACTTTTGGCTGGTGCAGCAGAGTAATTGGCCATCTTGCAGGACGATCTTTCCTCCGTCGGCCCTAAGGAGATAGTTGGAGATAGTTGGAGCCAGGGGAGAAGCTGCCACCCTCCCGCAGTCACCAGCAAGCTTCCTCCTCAGTGGTTGCCCGTCATGGGTGACCTTCGACCCACTAAGGGGTCTACCGGCGAAGAAAACCCAGCCGGAGTGGAGACGAGTCTCCAGACACGACCGGCATCACCACATACCGGAACCGGAAGTCAGGGCTGCAGCATTTTAATGGCCCCTCTGGAAGCTTCATCGGCCATGACCTCCTTCAAGGCCTCCTGTAGCGAAAGAGTCTTCTTAGCGAACAGTTTTTGTTGGAGCTCTCGATTCCGGAGTCCGCAGAATAAGCGGTCTCGTAGTCTCTCCTCCAAATCCACAAAAATGCAGAGTCGGGACGCTTCACGAAGAGTGGCAATGAATTCAATCAAGAAATTGCCAAAGCGTTATTAGTAAACAGCCCAACCAAAGAATCCCTAAGATCACCCCCACCCACCCAGACAGGCAAGACACCAAAATATAAACAGACAGCAAACAGCACTCCTTACTAGCACTGATGATTTTACCAAGTTAGGGTAATGAAACATCTGCAAGAAAACAAGCTCAGAGAGCACCAAGGATCCCTCAAATATATTTACTGTAAATAAGATGGGCAAACTGGAGCATTGTCAGGTAAATCAACACAGCAGGAACATCTTGAGGTAAATCATAGAGAGCACACAGGGCACACAGGAAAAAGGCAGGAAACAAGGAAACTCCCTCTTTACTCTCACAGCAACCAATTACAGCTCAGATTCCATCATGTAGTGGCCATCTCTCTTTAACCAATTAGCTATAACTGTGTGTTCTTACTCATTGTCCAATCCTTCACTGTTCTAGCTATTTTAAATATCTTAACAACATGCAATTTAGCTTTCCCCTTTTTTGCCAAGCAAATTACTTTCTAATATACAGAACTCCATTTTATTAAGATATAGTAAATGAGAATAAGTAAAGGCTCAGCTGTTGTTTCAGATCGTGGTTTCTTTTAATCCCATTCTTTAAATGAATCTCAGTTCTCTGTAGGAATTCTAGTTTGTTTAAAATTCTTTGCCCCGCAATTGCTTTTCCCTTAATGCATAATTTAAAATTCCTGCAAGAAAGGATATTCTACATTTTTCTTGAATAAAATATTTTTGAGTATCTAAATATTGTTGTCCCTATTGTTACGAAATTTTATTTCCCTCTTCACCCAGGATATAAGTTGGTATCCAAGTGCTCCCTGTACAACTTTTCTTCATGTCTCTATTTAAGACAGTGAGACCCTTCCTGAATGTGTTTGACTACCTGTTGCATCTATAGATAAAAGCATGCCAGGCATGAACTTATCTAATCATTACAACTCAAATATTGAATGCTGTGAAGTATATATATTTTTACTTTCAGTTGAAAACATTTGAAGCTACAGCTGCTTTGCCCCAATTTTTTACTTTCCTAGGCAGCTTTCAAATGAGTTTATTATTATTAGATTGGCTCTTGTCATCACTTCTTTGCCATCTCTTGTAGATGCCTCCCATGGTCATTGCTGACTCTAGGGCCCCTTGTTAGTTTTTTAGATTAATGACATTCCCATTCTACTTAAAATCTAAAATATTTATGTTTGCCATTGACAACATGTCTCTATAAGCTACTGATCTCTTTTCTTTCTCTTGAAAATGCATGCGTGATAAAGTAACTTTATAATATAGCCTCCTTTCCCTTTACCTTTGTACACCATTGTACATTTTCACCCTAGGCAATCAAATTAGTCGACATGTCCAATTTGGTTATTTAGCCTTGGATGCTGAATATTTTTATAATGGCAAAAATACATATAAAATGCAAACTAAAAAAAGTTCTATAAAGGAATATTTCTGGTGCAAAAATATTATGTCACCAGTGGCACCTCAAGAATATGTTTAGAAGAAGGCAATACAGAGCACTGAAAATTGGAAGACATTTAAGAATATATGTCAATATAATAAATATATAAATAAGTAAAAAAGCTAGAAGGACAGATTAAAAATAAAGACAATTGATTTGAATTGCCATTGAAATGGTTAAATCAAGAATTATTGCTTATACAATGCTTTTAGGAAATATTCCATAGGCCACTAATAAAGTATTTTTTACTGGACTCTAAAATGCATCTTCATTATTAGGAAGATCAAAGTGGCATCTAGATATAACAGGAAACTAGCAATCAATTAGAGCTGCATTGTTGATATATTTTCTACTTTCTTTTTCTATTAGTCTCCAAGCATGTATAGCATATGGTGATTTATTATGATGGAATATTTAGCCAGAGATCTCGATCTTTCCTTTACAATACCTAGACAATGTGTAGGTAATTTTGTTCTAATCATTATCTCCTAACAAGTCACAATTTGTGAGATGTGGAAAATAGAAAACTGTTTACATCACATTGTTCTCCTTGGAAGAAAAGGAAAAAGAAAATGCTGAAAAATGATGGTTTTCTAGTATATACCTTTGCTAAGTCATCAATTTTTACAATATTTTTATAAAGCAAGACAGCATTATTTTCTCGGAATTATAGATCTTAGTGGAAGATGGCTATACTTCTTTTCTTTTTAGATGGCTATTGAAAAGAATCCATTGTTTGTTTGTTTCAGGCTATACATCTCAGCCTCATGCCCCTGGGTGGCAAACAGCAGTTAAAAACATAAAATAACAATAATATCACAAATATAATTCTTTTGCAAAGATAAAATTCATCCCAGCATCAATACAACCATCCCCCAGGTTTTGTCACATTTCTGACTCCCATGCCTGGTAGCATAACTAGGTCATCAGAGCTATCTCAAAGGCTATTATGGATGGGACTAATCTAATCTCTAGAGGGATGTTGCTCTGTCAGGTGCCAATGCAGAAAAAGTCTCTCTTTCTAGGCACTAAATGGTACTCTTTAATGTATGGAATCTGTAGCATGCCTTTTCTGTGGGACCTGATGGGCAAGTAGACACAATTGAGGAGGGACAGTTCCTCAAATAATCCAGAATGATAACACAAAGAGCTTTATATATTATTATCACCATTGAAATGAACTCAGAAGTACAACTAATGCAGCCGACAGAGGAGAGGTGTAACATTTGCTGATTAAAGAGCACACATACAATAACTGCCCATACTTCTGCATTTAGCACTTGCTTCACTTTCCAAATATTATTCAAAGGCAGCCCCAGGTAAAACTCATTGCAATAGTTGACCTCTACTAAAGTGGGAAAGAAATAGAATAACATAGAATAAAGAAGAATAAAGTAAAATAATAATAATAATAATGAAAAATCACTAAAAGCAAAAATCATGTGTCTGCATAATCTCTGAAAGAAAGCTGTGTTAGCCAAAAGCTGTATTAACAGTACGTGAATGACCTAATGCATATTTAGAAACATTGTATAAAAGTAAAAACTGCCTTCATTGTATTCCCATGAGAAATGGAGCTAACGTGTGAGAAACTATCTGAATGTTACACAAAGTAGATTCCATATACAATGTAAGATTCCATCTATGCTTCCTTTGTTCCTGAGAAAAAGAAACCTATAAAGCTTTAGTTTAGACCCTCCCCCTTGTTCAGAAATTTGTTGATTGTTAAATCACTTCTGAACCTTTTGCGCAAAAATAAAAATCTCTCTTTCACCCTTGGAATTTCGTAAAAGCCCTTTATTTTTTTAAGGCTTTATTTTTCCACAAGATTTATGGCGAACTTCTCCGCCGGGACATTTTTAAGGGCTTTTAAGAAAAAGGATTTAACCTTCCAAGACGGATTGCCCTGGTGGGGCCCCCCCTCTCCTAAATGACAGCTCCAAAAGCCGGCTCCGTAGCTCTTGACTACGAGGAGACTTCGACGGGAGGAAAGGGAATTAACCCATCAGCGAAGCATTCCAGTCTAAGGATCCGTGAGAGTGACAGACAGATCTTAAATCAACAAAGGAGTCTGGAAAACGCCTGCAGGCAAGTATTGTAAAACAGGGGAAACCTGATCCCTTTTGGATCGGAAGAAGGGATTGATCACCCCTTAGAAGGCAAAGGTGTCGTCCTTAAGCCTTCAATAGGCAGGATTGTGTGGGAGGTTAAACCATTGTAGCTCATGCTGAGTGATCAATGGTAGTGTATTAGAGAAATGGGTGGGAAAAAGTCAAAGGAGAGCGTTGACCAGATGCCACTCCAGTGCATGTTAAAGAATTTCAAAAAGGGTTTTTTTAGGGATTATGGAGATCCAAAACCAAATCCAGCCATGTTAAAAAAATTCTGTGAATCTGAGTGGACTGCCCTGGGCGTAGGGTGGCCAAAAATGGGATCGGCGAATCCCGAACTCGTTGCACGGGTTCATCAAATTGTGACTGGAAATGGTTATTGGGACCAGTATCCCTATATTGACCAATGGAAAATCAACATTGCAGAAAAACCGAGGTGGTTAGCAAAATGTCAGATAGAGTGTGCAAAGATATATTTGGCAAGCCAAAAAGCCAAGCCTCAAACAAAAGCTAAGATTTTCAGCCAGGAAGATAGGGAGGAAATTGCCAGACCACCCCCCTACATTCCTAGAAGAGAAGAAGGGAGAATAAATCAGCAAATTCCATCCCTTCTGTCTGAAAGAGAAGCCTAATTTCAGCCAGAAGCCGGTGAGGAAGGAAAATTAGCAACAGCTGGATCCCTTCAAGAAACAGATAAAAGCGTGAATAACTTTGAAGAAAACAAAACAGTTTCTAGCCGCACCAGGAGCAAGTTAGAAATAAAAACAGAAGAAAATATAGCCCCTCTAAGAGAGGTGTTGGTTCCTGGACAGATAACACTAATATTTCAATGCTACAATATGTTCCGTAACCGTGACAGGGAGGAGGAATGCAAATCAGATCAAAAAAAAAAGAAAAGAAAGTTGAAATGTTAGCCGTGGCATTGGGAGGAACATGCCTAGGACCCAATCAGTGTGCTATCTGTAAACAAGAAGGACACTGGCAAAGGGAGTGCCCCCAGAGGAATGGCCAACCCAGGGGACAATCTCGCCAGTACGGAAGAGGAAGAGGATTTAGAGGGACTTTCCAGAGAGGCTTCAGAAAGAGCTTCAAAGGAAGAGGGCATCCAGTTTATCCCAATCAGACAGAGGAAAGAGAAGAAAACATGATCGGCTTAGCTGACATGGAATGGGAAGACTGAAGAGGACAGGGTTCTATCGCCCCACCCCCAGAGCCCATTGTTAAAATAAGGGTGGGAGGACAGGTTGTCCCGATGCTGGTTGACATGGGAGCCACCAGATCTGTCCTAAATAAATCCATTGGCAAGCAATCAAATCCTTGTGGTAACCGTATATTTAAAAATTCGCCAACGTGCTTTAGTCAAGCCCTAGCCCAAGATCTTGCTTATCTGAAGTTATTCAGACAAGAGGATTGTTGCCTTCAATATGTCGATGATGTCTTAGTAACTGGCCAAAGCAGGGAGGATTGCTTTGAAAACACATCCAGACTGCTCCAATTGTTACAAGACTGTGGTTATAGAGCATCCAAAAAGAAAGCACAATTAATTCAAGAGACTGTAATGTATTTAGGCTATGAACTTTCACAAGGACAAAGAACTTTGGGCCCCCAGAGAAAGCAAGCTGTGTTACAGATTCCCATCCCAGAAACAAAACAGGAAGTTAGAGCCTTTTTGGGAATTACAGGCTTCTGTAGAATTTGGATTCCTAACTTCGCTCTCACAGCTAAACCATTGTACCAAGTTTTAAGGAGACCAGAAAAAGAACCTCTTTTGTGGCAAGAGGAACAAACCCAAGCAATGAGACAATTGCAACAGGCTCTCACCACAACCCCTGCCCTAGGACTATCTGATATATCTAAGCCTTTTTCACTTTATGTGGATGTAAGACAAAATGTAGCTTTAGGGGTCCTTACCCAAAAGCAGGGAAGTTGGAACCGCCCTGTCGCTTATCTGTCAAAACACCTGGACATTTCTTCACAAGGCTGGCCCCAATGTTTAAAAATTCTAGCAGCAATTATGCTATTACTGCAGGAGGCAAACAAGTTAACCTTTTCAGCTCCAGTGACTGTTTATACTAGTCATGCCTTGCAGACAATCATTGATAATAAAGGACATTTATGGATAAGTAATCAACGAATGCATAAAATACAGGCTCTTTTATTAGAAAATCCACAAGTTACACTGCAACAATGCTCAACTTTAAACTCAGCAACTCTAATGCCAATTCCTGATTCAACCAAACCTGTTCAAAACTGCATGCAAACAATAGAACTACAATATTCTTGCAGACCTGACCTCACAGACCAACCCTTGCATAATCCAGACTATCAATGGTTTACTGATGGTTCTAGCTTTATGGATAAAGTATGTAGATACTCTGGTTACGCAATAGTTTCTCAAACTTCTACTGTTGAGTCAGCACAGTTGCCTAGTCAAGCCAGTTCACAGTTTGCAGAATTATATGCCTTGACCTGTGCATTAGAAGTAGCAGTGGGAAGGACTTTAAATGTATATACAGATAGTAAATATGCATTTTTAACAATACACGCACATGCGGCTATCTACAAAGAGAGAGGATATTTGGATTCCACAGGCAAAGTTATCCAATATGCAACTTTGATTAAAAGACTTATCAAGGCAGCACAATTGCCATCCAAAGTTGCAATCATCCATTGTCCTGGACATCAAAAAGACTCAAGCCTTATTACCCAGGGCAATAGGAAGGCAGACAAAGAAGCAAAAAGAGCTGCATTAGAAGGTCCCCCTCTCCAATCAGATGTCACAAGGTTCATGTATCTAGACACTTACTTAGAACAACTTGATCCTACATATACGAGGGAGGAAACTCAAAAATTACAACAAGATGTACAAGCCAAACTAGTTAAAGGCTGGTACACTTTACCTGATGGACACATTGCTGTTCCTTTGGCACTTGCTCGCCCACTTATTTTTCAGGCACACAAGCAACATCATTTGGGAAAAACTGCATTATTACAGCAACTTGAACGATTTTTTTATATTCCATTTGCTTCTTCCTAATAGCAGATGTTTGTTCTCAATGTACCATTTGTGCCCAAACCAATGCACGCCAAGGACCAGTAATACCACCTGGCAGACAACCAATCGCTTATTTTCCTATGGACTATGTTGTTGTTGATTTTACTGACATGCCTAGAAGTAAGAAATATGTAGCATTGTTAGTAATAATTGATACCTATTCAGGATGGATTGAAGCATTTCCAACTGTAAATAAGAAAGCTGTACAGGTTGCCAGAATATTTCTTAAAGAAATTATTCCTAGATTTGGTTGCCCTTCTAGGATTTCATCAGATAATGGCCCTGAATTTGTGCACCAAATCAATCAGGCTTTAGCCCAAGCATTAGGAATTAAGTGGAGATTTCATTGTGCTTTCCGCCCTCAATCGGCTTCTAGAGTGGAAAGATCCCATAGAACAATTAAAACACTTATTACCAAATTTTGTTTGGAGACTCATCTACACTGGCCAGATGTTTTGCCTATGGTTTTGTATGCAATCAGACTGGTCCCCCGCACTAAATTACAACTTAGTCCTTATGAGCTCATGTTTGGCTGTGCTCCTTGCCTGTTTAAACCTGACAGTCAAAGATGGCCCGATTTGGCACACAAGGGGGGAGTAGATCAACAGAAATTGTTACATCAGTTACAGCTTCATAATTTGGCCGTTTCAAAATTGCGCCATTATATGATGGAACAACAACCCCCTCCAGTGGTTTCAGCAACACATGGGTTCAAGCCAGGAGATAGAGTGTGGGTAAAGCACTGGAAATCAGATCCCTTGAGCCCAAGAAGGAAAGGACCGTATACTGTTGTCATGTGTTCTCCTTTGGCGGTGAAAACCTTGGAAGGAAAGTCTTGGATCCACTGGAGTAGAGTGAAAGCAGCTGCATCTGCAGATCCGGTGACCTACAAGGTGGACAAGACTGACAAGCCTTTGGTGTTGAAATTTACAAGAAATACAGCAATGGGTTCCCAAGACACGGTGTGATCAACAACCTTGCTGAGACACCCCAAGAAGCTGTCTCTCTACGTACGGTGGAAGATATGAGGATTCTACAGCTTGTAATATTTGTTAATTATTTAATATGCACACACATTCCTACACAAATCAGTACAATGGCTACACGAGAGGTCATAATGCAGAAACCCTCTAATAAAGAATTATTGAGTAGCACACACCAAAAAAGAGCAGAAACACAGGGAAACCAAGGTTGTCAAAACTGTATCAAAACTACAAAACAAGGAAACCAGATAACCAAGACTTTGATTTACCATACAGTTAAACCAGAAGGGTGCCAAGATAGTTCTCCTGACTCTTGTACATACAATAGAACTACATATAAAGTTTGTAGAAAAGGTGTCCAATATCAGTGTTATAACCCGAAGTCTGATCCTGATCGTTGGGCCTTACAAATCAAAACACATAGAACAAGAACTAGCTATAAGGACCAGACACTCTTAGGGATCTCCCAATGGAAATCCAATCCACACTCCAGTTTTAGCATCACCTTTGATGTTTGCAAAGCAGCTAATTATTGGACTCCAACATATGGTTGCGGAGGGATCGGTAATATTCACAACTTTATCCCAAAACATAAATACTTGTGCCCACCAGTTGGATGTGCGGTCAAATGTAAGTGGTGGTCATGTATTAAGTGGCATACCCAAGACCCAAAAGAGATAGACCACATCTTGTTTGAAAAGAATGAAACAAAAGCAAATTCCTGTGGAACGGATAACTGTAATTTGGTGACTCTCACAGTCAAGAATGGCAGTTGGTTCCTGGAACAAAATAGGTGGGAAGGTAAGAAATGGATGTTTGGGATAGGAATAGATACAAATGGCTATGACCCAATGTCAGAAATAGAAGTCAAAATTATAACTGCAACCAAAAGACCAGAACAAAAATCATTATTTTGGTCATATTATGAGGAAATGGAGAACCTACATATTCCTGAAGTACCTAGACATGTAACTAATACCTTTGTTAAGTTAGCAGAAGACATTGCCCATACTTTAGGCGTGTCTAACTGTTTTGTGTGTGGTGAAACAAACATGGGAGAAAGGTGGCCGTGGGAAGCACAAGAGTTGGATTATACCAAGGTACTAGAAATGTCTAAAAATAATAATTTAACCTATACAAGTGGGAAAGATGGTGATTGGGGTCTTACTTCCAACTTGGTAGGACATGTATGTTACTCAAGAAACAAAACAGAATCTTGTGTAGCAGTAGGTGACCTCCTATGCACAGGGACATGGGAAAATGGTAAATGGTGGTCTGGAACCAATGAGACCACTGCTATGGATCTTGGAATTAACAAGGCTGCTATAACTATGAAGGTTTGTAGGCCTGAAAGTTTTGTTAATTCTAGGATGTATTTTAATTCCTTGCTTGATCCCCTGTCTTATAGCCATAATTCGGAGAATCTCAGAAAGTACACCCCAATTAACAGCAAAACATGAAACAATGTTAGCCTTATGGGAATAAAAAATGGTACCTTCAAGGAGATCCAGAATCAGAGGTAGAATAATGGAAGTTTAAGCTGGAAAACTTCCAAAAGGGGGGAGTAAAGTGGGAAAGAAATAGAATAACATAGAATAAAGAAGAATAAAGTAAAATAATAATAATAATAATAATAATAATAATAATAATAATAATAATAATAATGAAAAATCACTAAAAGCAAAAATCATGTGTCTGCATAATCTCTGAAAGAAAGCTGTGTTAGCCAAAAGCTGTATTAACAGTACGTGAATGACCTAATGCATATTTAGAAACATTGTATAAAAGTAAAAACTGCCTTCATTGTATTCCCATGAGAAATGGACCTAACGTGTGAGAAACTATCTGAATGTTACACAAAGTAGATTCCATATACAATGTAAGATTCCATCTATGCTTCCTTTGTTCCTGAGAGAAAGAAACCTATAAAGCTTTAGTTCAGACCCTCCCCCTTGTTCAGAAATTTGTTGATTGTTAAGTCACTTCTGAACCTTTTTGCGCAAAAATAAAAATCTCTCTTTCACCTTCGGAATTTCGTAAAAGCCCTTTATTTTTTTAAGGCTTTATTTTTCCACAAGACTACAACAAACCTGGCTGCAGCCATTTTTTTCATTCTAGATTGCCACAAGAAGGGGAGGGGGAAGATGTTATTTAGAATAGAATAGAGCTGGAAGGGACCTTGGAGATCTTCTAGTCCAGTCCTCCACTTAATCAGGAGAATCTACATCATCTCAGACAGGTGATTGTCTAGTCTCTTCTTTAAAATCTCCAGTGATGGGGCATCCACGATTTCTGGGGATAAGCTGTTCCACTAGTTGATTGTCATCACTGTCAGCCTTAAATCCAGGTTGCTTCTCTCCTTGATCAGTTTCCAATCATTGTTTCTTGTCCTTCCCTCTGGTGCTCTGGTGAACAACCTGACCCCTTCTGCCTTGTGCCAGCCCTTCAGATACTGAAACACTGCTATCATGTCTCTCCTATTTCTTCTTTTCTTTAGACTGGACAAACCCAAGTCCCACAGCCATTCTTCATATGTTTTAGCCTCCAGGCCTTTGATCATCTTAGTTGCTTTTCTCTGAATATTTTCTAAACTCTCAACATCTTTTTTGTGATATGGTGACCATTGGCTGCAGTATTCCAGGTGTGGTCTTACTAGGGCTTTATAAAGTGATACTAGTACTTCACGTGATCTTGATTCTATGCGTCTGTTTATACAACCCAGGATTGTATTAGCTTTTTTGGTTGCTGTTGCACACTGCTGGCTCATAGTCACTAGGAGTCCACTAGGACTCCAAGGTCCCTCTCACAGTTACTGTTTTTAAGCCAGATCACACCCAATCTGTATTTGTGCCTTTGGTTTTTCCTGCCTAAGTGTAGGACTTCGCTTTTTTCCACATTGAAACTCATTTTGTTGGATAGGGCCCATTATTCGAGTTTGTCAAGATCTTTTTGGATCCTGAGTTTGTCTTCTGGGGTGTTGGCTATTCCTGACTGTTTGGTGTCATCTGCAAATTTGATGAGTTCCCCTTCAATTCCCTTATCTAAATCATTTATGAAGATGTTGAAGGGTACTGGGTCTAAGACGGAACCTTGTGGTGCCCCACTGCTTACTTCTCTCCATGTAGATGTAGTGCCATTGAGGACTACTCGTCGAGTGCGGTTTATCAGCTAGCTACAGATCCATCTGGTTCTGATGTTGTCTATTCCACCTTTTCCTAGCTTGTCAATTAGTAAGTTGTGGTCTACTTTGTCAAATGCCTTACTGAAACCTAAGTATACTACGTCCACTGCATTTCTCTCATCTACTAGGTTAGTCACTTTATCAAAGAATGAGATAAGATTGGTTTGGCATGATCTGTTTTAATAAACCCATGCTGGCTACTAGTTATGACTTTGTTTGCTTCTAGTTGTTCGCATATCTGTTTTTTGATTATCTTTTCTAGGATTTTCTCAGGTATTGATGTTAAACTGATTGGTCTATAGTTTCCTGGGTCTATTTTCTTTTTCTTTTTTGAAGATAGGGACCACATCAGCAATTTTCCAATCCTCGGGTATTTCCCGGTGCTCCAGGATTTATGAAAAATGTGGTGCAGCAGTTCTGAGATAACATCGGCCAGCAATTTCAGAACTCTGAAATGTAATCTGTTGGGTCCCAGTGCTTTATACTCATCAAGGTCGTGTAGGTGTTCTCTTACCATTTTCTTGCTTATTTTAATTTTTGTTTCTAGTGTGTCTATTGCAGTGGTTTTTTGGTATGTTGGGCTATAGTTTCTTTTTGAGTAAAGATTGAGTGAAGCAGCTCTGCTTTCTCCCTGTTGCCTGTAATTTCCTTGCCATCTTCTCTTTTTAGTGGGCCTACAGTTTCCTTGTTTTTTTTCTTTTTGTTAATATGTTGGAAGAAACTTTTTTTGTTTTCCTTGATAACTCTTGTGGGAACCAAGGTCATTCCCATCCTGGGGGAAAGGGGGGGATCGTTGAGTCAGAAAGCCCGCCAAGATGTTCTATTGGGTAGTATGAATAGATGGGTGGGAATTGTTACATTGTAATATTTTGATTCTTGAACAGAAAGTTTAAATCTGATTTCACTTTTGAACGTGCCAATATTATGTATCCAATAAGCATGTTCTTTGAGGAACTTTCCTGCCTCAGAGTTTTTACTTATTTGATCTTACTGATTTTAACCTTGACAAATAATCTATTTAGGAAGTGACAAAGGCATGGGTGACTGTGAACAGAGTTTCTCAGTCATGGAATAGGAACAATTGGCAACTCAAAGCTGTGCAAAAGTCCTCATGGCCATCACTGTGGACATATTTAGTATGTCCTCTTCCATCACTTTGGAAGTTTCCAACAGTGAAAAATCACTTTCCATATTGCTACAAAATAACAATAATAGAATCAAAAGAGCCTAGCTACATCTTTCATTACATGACACTGAATTCATCAGGGGGGAGAAAAAGTGTATCTGAGAAAGACTTGTTATGATTATAACTTCAAAGGAATTCAGCTCCAATCTTTTTGAAAAGTGAAATCATTTGAACATGGCATATAAATTAACGTTAATCCTATGAGTAGAAAAAAAGATGAGAAGAAGAGAAAAAGAAGAAGCTAATAAAATGGCAAATTTACCAATCATAAACAAAAAATGTTATTGTTTGAAATCCCTTATTTCATTTAGTAATGCTGAACAAATGAATAATATTGCAAAATTCCAGTGATAACTTGGACAAGTAGCCATGTCTCCACCTAAATCCAGGCTTAGTTAATCCTAGTTCTTTCCAATTCTATATCTTCTGTTCAACTACCCTCTTCACTGCCAAAGTCCATGTCATAACCAAAGAAGAAAAACCTTACAATGACTGAAGCAAACTTACAATTCCATGTCTCTTGGCCCATTGCTATTGTGTTTTTAATCAGAAGAGCTGCAAGGGAACAAGAAATTAGTATTAATATAGGGCACCCTTAGTGTTATCAGAAGTCCATTAATGCTCTCTGCTATTAATTGCCTTTGACTCTAGGCTGGCATTTACATCTCATCCATAAAATAATTTCAATCAGCTCAATTTCTGGAACCTATGCCCACATAAAAATATCCTGTCCGTCCATCCATCCATCCATCCATCCATCCATCCATCCATCCATCCATCCATCCATCCATCTATCTATCTATCTATCTATCTATCTATCTATCTATCTATCTATCTATCTATCTATCTATCTATCTATCTATCTCTTCAGAGCAGCACAGGGAACAGAAGTCAATGTAAATATAAGGCAACATTTCAGAAGATTATAGAACTAGCTCTGTTTATTTTATAGATCTCTGCTGTAAGACATGCCAGCTCAGTTTATTTACTATTTGTTATTAAATGTGCATGTTGCCTGTTTAGCTGATACTCTCTCATAGTTGCTTATAACATATTTACAGTACATGAAGCAA
Source organism: Crotalus tigris (assembly GCF_016545835.1). Lineage (NCBI taxonomy): Eukaryota > Metazoa > Chordata > Lepidosauria > Squamata > Viperidae > Crotalus > Crotalus tigris. The sequence goes on along the minus strand of NW_024100120.1, from coordinate 711,531 downwards.
AATAATAAATAGCCTCCCCCAGCTGGGTACCTTCCAGATGTACAGGACTGCATTCCTCACACTTGAGCAAGTCTGACCATTAAATTCTTCAGTTCTTTCCCAATATCACTGCATCGGTGGTATCAAAAATATATCTTCTCTATGTGCAGTTACGTCAATTCTCTGAACTCTTCGGCTGAACTGGATCATATGGAGCAAGACAGGGAAATGTGGAAAATTTGAAGGGGAAAAAAGATGAAGCAAACGCAGCAGATAAGTGTTCAAACTGTTGTAGACCTGGGGGAGCAGACGTCATTTCTCTTTAACATCTCACTCTTCTACTAGGTATATTGCTTACTAGGAAAACTACATTTCTTTGCTTTTTAATAAAAAAAATTACTGAAACACGACTGAAACAGGTCTTTTTTTAATTTAAACACTTCATGTCTGTTTTCAGTTCTGTTTTGAACCTTAGATCTTCCTTTTCTTCTTTTTTCATCATGTTTAAAGTGCTACAATTCGTTTCTTTGCCCAGATAGTGAAAACCAGCAGCCTTTATCTAGTACACCTTTAGATCTGTCTAGAATAAAGAGGTGAGGTTTCTTTCTTTGCATCTTCTTCTTCTCTTTTTAATATTTCTTTGGAATGGAAATCCTAAATTTGGTGACCAAATCATAAGAGCAATTTTATGGCATATGCAATAATTTAGGACTAAATGAGCAACATATACTCATCCTTGTTTCGTGATAAATAAGTAGCTGCTAAACATGGCTCCTTGTTTTACCTAAAAGTGCTACACTATTATTAAGTTATTAATATCATATTTATTCATGTGTATCAGAAAAAACATTTATAAATTGATAAATCTGATTCATATCATGAACAGAAGTTTTTGATTTTTGCAAGATAAATTGGAGAATGAGGATATCCTCTGACATATAAGTTGTATGCACTATTCACAGTAATATTTTAGAAATGATGTCCTAGGAAGATTACTTAATCATTGGATGATACTGTATTCAAATTATATAAATGGGACATTTTTTTTAAAAAAAGTTCCTTTGTTCTCCAGTACAGGAGATGGAGAATCCACCAATGGGTTTTCTCTGTCTGCCTGCTCTTGAGACCAAGTAGCCAAACTTGACACACGATGTCAGAATCCAATCATATTTCATCTTTAATTATCAAATATAGAAACTCCCAATTCTGCCTTCTTTGGATTCTGCCATAAGAGGGAGAGAAGGGGGAGAACAAAGGGGCTTTATGGCCCTCACTTCCTTCAGTACACTTCAAAGAGCTGAATGCTGAATGTGTGTTTATTGTAACATCAAAGCGTTAGCACTAGAGAACCTTATCATAACAAAGCAGGGTACTTGCCTTTCATGTAGTTACCTGAAGTCTCCATTCAGACGGAAGAAAGAAGAAAGGGGGTGGAATTGTGATACTTGAAACTATCACTGGAAGGGGGGTTGATTGGGTGGGACTACTGGGGAACCCCTTAAAACCTTGAATGGAAGAGCTTGAACCCCAAGTCCTGTCTAGCATGCCTGCAACCATTTTCTCTTAATAAAGGATTCCTGTTGGAAGAATTATTCCAAGAGTTCTGTCTTCTTAAGATGCAAAGTGGGGTGGGTCCTTACATTAGACAGGACTTGCAAAATTAATCCACCTGGAAGGGAGACCCTTGCCGGGGGATTTTGCAAAAATTTACCATGTCAGACAATGGAGCAAGAGAGGGGGAAAACTCCCTGGAAAGAGAGCCGCTGACCCAGTTGGAACCTTGCCAGATGTTGGGATCCGAGAGGCCAGATTCCTCAGGAGAAGAAGTGGTGGAGACACAGGACCACAAGCCTCGCTGGTCGATGGGCGTTGGAAAGAAAAGTGAGTGGGGAAAGGAATCAAGAAAGGTGACCCTGAGACGGGGGACCAAGCAACCAGAATGGAAGCAGGAGATGGAGAAATCCCTGCACGCAAGTGAAGAGGGAGGAAGCTGGGCACCGTACTCAGACTGGATCCTAGAGAAAGCTATTGACCTGATGAAGAGAACTCTCAGCTCCCTAGGAGAGGAGAATACTGAACCCTACGGCCGCCCCAGTTCCTGGAGCCGCAAAGGGAGAGACACCGAGGGGGACATGGAACCTGCAACCCCAGGGACATCTACTGATCCAGGAGCTCCCACCCCCTACCGGACCACAGATGGCAATCTGGACGGAAGGCACTACCACCCACAACAGAGGCACCGATCCATTCCAAGACGTCCACCGTTGGAAGTGAAATTCAAAGGGGAGCCAACACGCTTGGGGTTTTTCCTAACCCAAGTCCTCAGCTACATGGAGGAATATGGGCAGGATATTCCCAGCGACAAAGCCCGCATCCGGATCGTGCAATCTGCCCTGGATGGACCAGCTGCGGATTGGGTAGTGAACTTGCATGACTCCAATGCCCCAGAACTCAGTAACTTCAACCGTTTCATGTCCTCTTTGAGAAGACGATTTGAAGACCCCCTGGCTGATCGCAAAGCCCGTGAAAGAATAACAACGATGAGGCAGGGCAAACGCCCAGTGGCTGAGTATACACAAGAATTCCGGGCCATTGCCAGCAAACTGAATTGGCCAGAAGACATCCTCCTTGGCCATTTCAAAGACGGACTAAACTATGATCTATATGATGCTTGCCTGCCCCGAGGGGACCCACATCGACTTGAGGAATGGTACGTCTTGGCAGAGGAAGCAGAGATCGACATATTGAAGAGGCACCGCCGAGGAAAACAATGGAGCCGCCCCCCGCCTGAGCTGACACACCAACCGGTGAAATCATCGGATACAGCCAAGAAGCAAATGGGATGTTTCAAGTGCGGAAGAGAAGGGCATCGAGCTGTAGAATGCCGCTCAAAGGCCCCCCAGCACAACCCAGACAGATCCCCAATCAACAAACCCGGAAAGTATTCAGCTAAGCCAAAAGAAACGGCCATGAGAATGATGGAAATTGCAGAAACCCCCACCTCTGCTCACCAAGGGGAAAGGACTCCAGCCTACACCACAGGGCGGTGGATGCCTCAGATGACAGCTCGGAGGGCGAACCCCTGGTAAGTGGATGCATCACACCCATCTTCAAAACAGTGACTATATTAATCCCCCCCATGCCCGAAGCTGTGAAGGTGAAAGCCTTAATAGACTCTGGCTGTACCCGCTGCCTCATTAGCCCAACACTAGTGGGGAATCTGGGCATCCCATCCAGGAGACTGGAACAACCAATCTCATTTGGCCAGCTAGATGGATCCATAGCAGGGGGGGTGCCAGCTACCCTAGCCACTTTGCCAATACACCTCTCCCTGGGCAACCATGAAGAGGACTTAACGTTTGTGGTGACCCCAGGTATGGAATGCCCAATGATTCTAGGGATGGAATGGTTGAAAAAATGGAACCCCTGGGTAAATTGGAGGACGACAGAAATCAAATTCCCGAAGGGGGACCCTATGGACTTAAAACCCCAAGGGAGGCTACCAGAATCAAGAATAGAAAAAGCATCCATAGGAGAGGAAAAAAGATTAACAGAAATACCAGAGGAATATAGGGACCTTGCTGAAGTCTTCAGTGAGGAGAGGGCGAATGAGCTTCCCCCCCACCGACCCACAGACTGTACCATTGAATTCAAGCCTGGGGCAAAACTCCCGAAGCCCAGATTATACTCCATGAGCCCAAAGGAGAAGGAGGAAATGGAAAGATTTATAAAAAAAAACCTGGAGAGAGGTTTCATTGAGCCAGCCAAGCCTAAAGTGGCTGCCCCGGTCCTTTTTAGAGAGAAGAAGGATGGCTCTTTACGTTTATGCGTGGATTATAGGGCCCTGAATACAATCAGTGAAAGCAACCTATACCCGCTGCCCCTCATGAAAGACATGCTGTCACACCTATCGAAAGGGAAAATTTTTTCTAAACTAGACTTAAGGGAAGCTTACTATCGAGTGAGAATCAAGGAAGGGGACGAATGGAAGACTGCATTTAACTGCCCCATGGGGTGCTATCAATTCAAAGTCTTGCCATTTGGATTACAAGGGGGCCCTGCAGTCTTTATGCAATTAATCAATGACGTTCTAAAGGAGCACCTGTTTAAGGGGGTCCTTGTTTACTTGGACGACATTCTTATCTTTACTGAAACAAAAGAAGAACATGTCAAACTTGTCAGAGCGGTTTTAAAGAAGCTGCGAGCCGCTCACCTATATGCCAAACTCTCAAAATGCGAATTCCACCAGGAAAGGATAGACTACCTAGGCTATCGCATATCCCCACAGGGCATTGAAATGGACCCAGAGAAGGTCAAAGCAGTACTAAATTGGGCACCACCCCGCACAAGAAAGCAACTACAAAGTTTCCTGGGCTTTGCAAACTTTTACCGCCAATTCATCCCCTCATTTGCCCAGATAGCCTTGCCCCTCACTAACTTATTAAAAACGAAGGGAGCATCCTCAGTAAAACCTAGCCAGCCACTAACATGGACAATGGAGTGCCAAGCAGCGTTTGAGAGACTAAAGAGACTTTTTTCTGCCGAACCAATACTAAGGCACCCAGAAATGGACAAGCCCTTCGTAATACAGGCAGATGCAAGTGATGTGGCAGTGGGGGCTGTGCTATTACAAGAAAATGATGATGCAGTATTGCAACCCTGTGCATATACATCCAAGAAACTCACGGAAACAGAACAGCGCTGGCCCGTATGGGAGAAGGAGGCTTATGGGATACGTTGGGCATTACTCACGTGGCGACAGTTCCTGGAAGGCAACAAAATCCCCTTCCAGGTGTGGACTGATCACAAAAATTTAGAAGCCCTGAAAACTTCCAGGAAACTCAATCCCAAACAAGCCCGCTGGTCCCAGCATTTTCACCAATTCCAATTTAAGCTCAAACATTTACCAGGAAGAAAGAACTTCCTGGCAGATGCTCTATCTCGCATGCCCCAATATAACAGCGCACGAACCACAGACTCTAGACCAATAATGGCAGAGTCACAACTGGCAGCACCAGTAACCACAAGAACCCAAGCCAAAATAAAACCACAACTGGACAGCCAAACTGGGATTGAATTCAGAAAAAGCTTGGAAACAGATGAATGGTTCCAGAAAAACAAAAATGTGTGCACAATGAGAGACGGGTTGCCTTGGTAGGGGAAAAGTTATATATACCAACAACTCAAAGAGTAACTTTCATGCACCTTTGCCATGACACAAAATCAGCAGGGCATTTTGGATTTGTAAAAACTTTACATTTAATTAAACGGCAATTTTGGTGGCCATCCATGAAAAAGGACATTGAAAGTTATATAGCCAGTTGTCCAAAATGTGCCACGGCAAAGAGGTTGCAAGGGAAAGTGCCAGGACTATTGCAAACAGTGGCAAGTCCCTCAGCCCCCTGGAGAGAAATAGCCATGGATTTTATAGTGGAATTGCCAGAAAGCAATGGGAATACTGTGGTCTGGACGGTCACGGACTTGTTTTCCAAACAGGTGCACTTTATCCCTTGCCAAAAGATTCCCACTGCAAAAGCCTTAGCAAAACTTTTCATCCAACACATTTACAGATTGCATGGGGCACCCCAACGCATCATCTCTGACAGGGGGGTGCAATTTACGTCTGCATTTTGGAAGGAATTTTTATCCCTCTTAGGAACCACTCAGGGACTGACATCTAGCCACCACCCACAAGGAAATGGGTGGGGGCTGAAAAAATGAAATCCGTACTTAAGCAATATTTAAGATGTTTTCTTTGTTTCCAGCAGACCGAGTGGGTGGACTTACACCCTTTTGCAGAAGTTGCCTACAATAATGCAGTCCACTCCAGCACAGGTTACACTCCTTTTCAAATAGCCACCGGTCAAAGTTTCAACCCCATGCCAGAATTAACCCCAAACGAACCAACGATCCCCTCGCTGAAAGAATGGATGGAGAAATTACAAAACACCTGGCCAATAATCAGAAAAGCACTAGATGAAGCTAGGCAGGCATATAAAACACAAGCCGATAAAAAAAGGGTTGAGCCTACACCATTCATTATAGGAGAAATGGTGTACTTATCTACAAAATACCTAAAGTCCCTACAGCCCTGTAAAAAACTTGGACCAAAATATATAGGACCTTTTCCAATTAAAAGAATCATAAATCCAGTAACAGTAGAATTAGAATTACCCAAAAATCTCAGGCAAATACACCCAATTTTTCATTGCAGCTTGCTGAAAAGAGAGCATCAGTCACCTCTACGGCCAAAAATCCCCCCCCACCACCTCCAATCATGGTGGAGGGTGAACAACACTTCGAAATAAAGGAAGTCCTTGACTCTAGGAGATATCATGGAGCAACTCAGTACCTAGTTGCCTGGAAACACCTCCCTCCCTCACAAAATGAGTGGGTCCATAAACGTCATGTCAGAGCCCCGAAGCTATTGAAGAAGTTTCACACAGAGTATCCTAACAAGCCTAACTAAATTTTATACTTGTGTTTTCTTTCAGGTGGATCTCTCTTATTTTTAAGAGGGGCCGGATGTCAGAATCCAATCATATTTCATCTTTAATTATCAAATATAGAAACTCCCAATTCTGCCTTCTTTGGATTCTGCCATAAGAGGGAGAGAAGGGGGAGAACAAAGGGGCTTTATGGCCCTCACTTCCTTCAGTACACTTCAAAGAGCTGAATGCTGAATGTGTGTTTATTGTAACATCAAAGCATTAGCACTAGAGAACCTTATCATAACAAAGCAGGATACTTGCCTTTCATGTAGTTACCTGAAGTCTCCATTCAGACGGAAGAAAGAAGAAAGGGGGTGGAATTGTGATACTTGAAACTATCACTGGAAGGGGGGTTGATTGGATGGGACTACTGGGAAACCCCTTAAAACCTTGAATGGAAGAACTTGAACCCCAAGTCCTGTCTAGCATGCCTGCAACCATTTTCTCTTAATAAAGGATTCCTGTTGGAAGAATTATTCCAAGAGTTCTGTCTTCTTAAGATGCAAAGTGGGGTGGGTCCTTACATACCCCCTCTTGCTAGGAGATCCATTCTTAACTTGGTCTCAGCTCTTGAAGACGTATCAGGTTTGGCTCTCAGCAGATAGCAGGTTAGAAAACTCCATTGGTGAATTCTCCTTCCTTTAGTTATCCTTAATATTTTAATAAAACAATAATTTGGAATCCCCTTTGACAAAATTTCCCCACAAGCACTGGGCTCAGTACTAACTCAATTGTGATTGAGGTTTGTGTGTGTGTGTGGGGGGTGGGGAGGTCTTTGCAGCTCTCCTACTTTCCTTTCCCCAGGGCTCTGGGGGAAAACTCACAAACGGGCTGCTCGGAACGTACCCGACTTTCCTCTCCCCCCCCTTTTCTTCCTTCATTGCTGGTGCTTTATTGCAGGCTGCAGGTCTGAAATTCAATCTTGAATTCAGACCGTTGGAAACATCTCAGGCAGCCAGGGACAGTCGCGGATGCAATTTTGGTTGCCGCTACAGGCAACGAAGCCGATTTAAATCTCGTTTGTTTGCCTGCCATTTGGAGGCAGGCCCACAAAGCTTATTTTCGGCGCAGCAGCTAGCGCTGCCACCGCAATTGCCGCAGCACCAGGATCTTGCTGTTAAGGCCGCAGAGACCGTTCTCAGCAGAGAACGAGTCACGGCCACCATTTTGGGGCCTCCGACGAGGACAGAGAGCTGCGAACGGCCTCTTTTCGGTGTTTCCAGTGCTGCAGTCCTATCAGTGGCTCAGTTTACACAGCCCTTTTCAGGGCTTTAATTTCCAAATTTGCTGTTTTCCCCTGGGCGCAAATTGCAGGATTACCTCCTGAAGGCCGCTATCCTAAAAGCCATGTGGGGGCCTCTATAGGCCCAATGAGTCCTACTTACTGTAGTTGAGTGGCCATCTTGAATGCCATGTGGGGGGTTCTTTAGGCCCAACGAGGCCTACTCATAGTAGTTGACCTGACCTAGGCCACATCTGGGGGTGTCTCTCTCTATTACTGCACTTCTACAATATAAATATAAATTGTGTAGCCGCCAATTGAGATCTGATCCTTCCTTTGCCAGGACCTCTTTGTCCCTTTCAGGCCTCTGCGCCTTCTTGGTGGCTTTTTTCCTTTTTTGCTGGTGCACATTGACTGGCCACCTAAGGCCTCTGGGCGGAGCCCAGAGAGTGGCCCCAAACATGCCTTCAGCATCTGACTCAATTGCCATGACCAAAGCCCAGAAAGAACTTTTTTCTGGTCAGGTGGTCAGGGGAGCAGTCTTGTTACTTGTGCCAATTCTGCTTCCGCCAACTGCTTGCCTGCCAGAGCTTCGCCTCAGTTTCCCTGATACTGCTCAACCAGGATGGAGGACTCCACGATACCTCACCCCATGGGCACTGTCTCTCCATCCAGTTATGGCTGCCACAAATCCTCCGAACAGGAGGGGCCAGACAAGCCCAAATCTAAGACTAAGACCACGCTCAAGAAGTCTTCCAAGTTGGTGGAAAAGCAAGCCAGCCGTAGGCAACAGGCTCTGGAGAAGGAGTTCTCCAGAGTGCAGAGGCAGGCCGGATTAGAGATGGATCAATTGGCGGTCCCTGAATTTGACCTTCCCTTAGGCCAGGGGTAGGCAACCCAAAACACTCAAAGAGCCACTTGGACCCGTTTCCCATCAAAAACAAAACACTGGGAGCCGCAAAACCCTTTTGATATCTAAAATGAAGATAACACTGCATATATCCTTTTTTACCTTTATTATAGGTGTGTGTATGTGTATGTATATGTGTATGTGTGTATGTGTATATGTGTATACACACACAGACACACACACACAGACACACACACACATATACACATTAAAAATAAAAGTAAAAATATGACTCTTGGGAATATCCATACTATTAAAACAATGATCACCAAGAGAATGCTTTAAGAGAATAAAATTACATACACACACAGGTAAAAAAAGGATATATGCAGTGTTATCTTCATTTTAGATGTCAAAAGGGTCTCTCTCTCCCTCCCTCTCTATCTGCCCTTGGTCTGCCACTCCTCTTCCCCACTCTCTCTCTCCCCCCCCCTCTCTCTTTCTCTCTCTCTCTTTCTCCCCCCCCTCCTATCTGCTGCTCACCTGGCAAGCTTCAAGCTGTTGTCCAACAACCTCCGGGGTAGGCAACCTCGTCTCTTTTATGACTCATGGACTTCAACTCCCAGAATTCCTGAGTCAGCCTAACTGGGATAGCTAGCTCTCTCCTGCCCTTCCTGCTTCCTGCTTCCTTCAGAGACGCAGCAAAGGGAGGAGCTCCACCCAGAAAGCTTTTCAGCTCCTCGGAGAACACTGTGAGTGCACTCTCTTTTACACATACACACACACACACAACACACACACCCAGACACACACACACAGACACACACACAGAGAGAGAGAGAGAAGCAGGGAAGTGCAAATGCCTCTCTCTGTCTCTGTCTCTTTCTGCAAAGGCAGAGGAGGCTGGGAGCCACAGGGGAAGTCTCAAAGAGCCGCATGCGGCTCCGGAGCCGCAGGTTGCCGACCTGTGCCTTAGGCCCTTCAACTTCGGCTCAAGGTCTGTGGTCCCTCACAGGGATGCCTGTTACACTTAGCTTGCCTTCCACATTGGTTTAACACACAACAACAGCTCCAGGTCCAGCCCCAGAGGCCACCTTCACTCCTACGGCTGCAAGACGCAGGGGACCGGACATCGGAGACATTTTCTCCGACGGTCGCCTTGAGGCCTTGCTAACCAAGCTGGTGGACTGAGTTTTAGCAGAATGGTCCTTCCATTCACCTGGTCAGGGGGCTTCCACATCAGCCATGCCACCTTATGTTCCTCCTACGGGGCTCCTTATACTTCAGGAGCCCACGTCTCCCGCACACTCCTCCATGAGCGGCTACTCTTCCCCGCAAGGTGAGGAACAGCTGGAATTTAATCTGTCAGAGGAGGAGGAACTTCCCCCTGAGCCCTCCCCTTCGGGAGGCCTATTCAATCCAGCCCTGTTTCTTACACTGCTTCGCAAGGCCACATCAACAGCTAACATAGGGTCCGATCAGTTCCCTCAGGCGCAGGAAACATCGGATTCCAGCCCAAATCCGATATTTTTTGAAATGGTGGCAACCCAACATCACATTCCATGCCCCTCTATTTTTCTTAAAGGGATCAAGAAACAATGGGCCTCCCCCGTAAGCGGGACTGACAAAAAGATATTTAGCACCTCCACAGACCTCACTGATGCACTGGAGGTCCCCAAGATAGATGAAGCCTGGATCCCTCTGATATCCCAGACTGCGGTCGCTGGGGACATGTCAGAGGCGCTCAAAGCGGACGACAGAAAATGGGACCAAACATTCCGGAAGACCCATCAGTCAGCAGCATGGGCAATTAAAATGACCACTTGTGCATCCTTTTTTGTCCGGACTACCCTTTTATGGCTTCGTCAGTTTCAGGCCAGAGTCCCTGCTGATGGCATTCGGACCCACCAGGACCTAAACAAAATGGTGGCGGCCACTGAGTGTGCTGCAGATGCAACACTTCAGTCAGCCAACTTTGCCTCTAGGTCTCTAGCATCCAACATCACAGCCAGAAGGATGCTATGGCTGAAACACTGGTAGGCTGACGCCAAGGCCAAATGGCGTCTAGCGACTGCTCCTTATCTGGGCAATAATTTATCTGGGGAGGCCCTGGCTCCGTACCTTGTGGAAAACAAGAACAAGCAGAAGGTCATGGCTCACTTGAACAAAAGGTCCGGCAAACGTCCTGCTCCATAGTTTCATAGGCAGTCCTTTCAGCTGGCAGCAGGTCCAACAGTTACTCAGCCCTCCCGCTCATACACTCCCAGACAGGAGAAACCGTATGACTGTCCTTATGACAGACCAGGCTTTCGGTTCAGACAGCAGAGCCAGTCTAAGCAGCCATTTTGAGGGGCAGGATGCCCCTACAGGAGGTCCAAGTGACTCTTACACTGCTCTTCCCATCGGGGGAAGGCAGGCCACTTCTTCCACCAGTAGGAACTCACTTCCAGGGACAACTGGGTCTTACAAACCATCCAGTTTGGTCTGTCCCTGGAGTTTCTAGCCAAGCCCCCAGACCGATTCATTGCCTGTTCCATTTCCAGGGGTCCACTCAAACAGGGACTTATGCAGGAGGCCATTCAACATCTTCTAGAGATTCAGGCCATAGAACCGGTACCATCGGACCACAGGGGAGGGGGATTCTATTCCATCCTTTTTGTGGTTCTCAGGGCCTCAGGGGGGTGGAGAGCAATTCTGGACCTCAAAGACCTAAACTATTACATCACTTACAAAAAGTTCAAGATGCAATCACTCCAGTCCAGCGGTTCTCAACCTGTGGGTCGCGACCCCATTTGGGGTCAAATGACCATTTCACGGGGGTCGCCAAACAATGCAGATCGCCATTTTCCCCCTTTTCCTTAGCTGTGCTACTCCCTTTTATTCTATTGGCTTTTGAAAACCAATAGAATAGACTCTCTTGAATAGAGTCTAATTCTATTGGCTTTCAAAAGCCAATAGGAATTGTCCAGGCTGTCTCTGCCCTGCTGAGCCTGCCAAAAGTCCCATTCTGCAAATGGTGCTGCAAGTTGTCTGCAGCGAAGGCGAGCTGTCTGGAAATTTCCACCCCTCCCTGCTGAGCAACTACTAAAAATGTAAGTAAAAGAGGGCCAGGGGTGGGAGGCCGGTGGGTGCAGGGAGGGTTGCTGGGGCGCGTGGGGCCCGGCGGGTGCCTTACCTCCCTTGGGCTGGGCCAACTGGCGGCCCAGCCAGTGGTCGGTCTGCGCCGTCTCTGCCGCTTGCCAGCTACGCCTCGGCCAGCGCAGGGGACGGCACCACACATGCATGGGACTCCCGGGCAGGGAAAGTCCTCAACTTACACCCGGTTAGGTAGTCCTCGACCTACACCTGGTTGGGTAGTCCTCAACTTACGACCAGTTGGGGGTCACAGCATTAAAAAGGTTGAGAACCACTGCTCCAGTCCATCCTGGGGGGCATCAGACAGGGAGACTTCCTAGCATCAATAGCCCTCATGAAGCGTACCTCCACATCCTTATCCATCCAGCTCACTGGTGGTTCCTCAGGTTCTGATACAGGGGCAGGCACTTCCAGTACAAGGCCCTTCCTTTTGGCCTTTCCTCGGCACCCAGAGTGTTCACCAAGATCCTGGCTGTACTATCCGCCCAGCTGAGGAAAGTACCAATATGCGTCCAGTGTTATCTGGACGACATCCTGATCCACGTGTCATCCTTCCAGGCAGCTCAGGTGGACCTGAAACACACCATTCAGGTCCTTCAACAACATGGCTTTTCGGTCAATTTTCAAAAAAGCCAGACAGTTCCCTCATCCAGGCTTCTGCACCTGGGAGCCACCATAGACACCACAAACGGCATGGTCTATCTCTCCCAGGAGCGATTGGTCAGCATCAGGGACCTGGCTCGCCAGGTGTACAGGGACCATACCTTTCCATTGGTCTTACTCTCCCAACTGTTGGGAAAGATGGTCTCCTGCATAGCCATAGTTCCCTGGGCCAGGCTCCACTTGCGGGACCTCCAATGGTTCCTCCTACCATTTCAGCGGGTGAATGCCAGCACATCTAACCGTCAGGTTAGGGTCCTGGTTCACATCTGCAGGTCTCTGCGCTGGTGGTTCTCACAAGCGGTGACCAAAGGATCACCCTTCAAGGAACCGGACCACATCACCATCACGACAGACACCAGTCTGTTTGGTTGGGGAGCCCATCTACAGTCTCAGTTTGCGCAGGGCCGTTGGTCCCGCGTAGACTTGACACACAACATCAATTGGCTGGAGCTCAGGGCCATCCACCTAGCTCTCTGCTAATTCAGGCACTGGATCAGGGGATGTCACGTTCTGATCTTTACGGACAACGTGGCATCCAATGCACACGTCAATCATTGGGGGGCACCAGGTCCAGGTCCCTTATGTCCGAGGCACAGCTCCTGGATTCCTGGGCATAGTCCAACCTGGCCTCTCTCAGGGCTGAACACATCTTGGGGGTCGAGAACCAGCAGGCAGACTTTTTGAGTTGCTCTATGGTGGACCCCTCGGAGTGGGGGTTGCATCCGGATCTGTTTTCCGAGGTGTCCCACAGGTACAGCCATCCAATCGTCAACCAGTTTGCATCGTCAACCAATGCCCAACTCCCCAGGTACTACTCCTGCTATTTTCTTCCGGGGTGGAGGGGATGGATGCCTTGAGGACCACGTGGCCATGAGGTCTCCTCTATGCCTTCCCTCCCCTCCCACTCATACCGGCGACCATCCGCAAGGTACCAGAGGAGCAGGCAGAAGTGGTCCTCGTGGTCCCGTACTGGCCACAGAGGCTGTGGTTTGCCGACTTGGTGACTCTTTCCCGGTATCCTCCTTGGAAGATTCCTCCACATCACGTGTCCTTACATCAGGGGACCCTCCAACACCTGGACCCTCAATGGTTACAGGGCCGTCTGCCACTTGAGCGCAGCATCATGACACAAGAATTGTTTTCCCCCCGCGCAATTACCATGATTCAGGCCTCTCATCTCCCAGCGACCAATCGCATTTATGATTCTACTTGGAAAAAGTTTTGCCATTGGTGTAGAAGGCGACAATTGGATATCTACAAATTGACCATCCCTAAGATCGTAGATTATCTGCTAGATGGTCTGGATAGAGGCCTGGTCCCTGTCACTATTCGCAGACAGGTGGCAGCCCTGTCGACATTACTCACTTGTGCGGATTCAGTTCCCTTAGCTCATCATCCTAGGATTTGTGCCTTTATCAAGGGTGCGTGCAACACCAGGCCTCCCGTGGTACATAGGTACCCCACTTGGGAATTGCCTTGCATCCTTTGTGCTCTAACAAAACCACCCTTTGAGCCCATAGCGACTATTCTGTTACAAAACCTATCTCTTAAGGTTGCGTTCTTAATTGCCATCATGTCAGTCAGACGTATCTCTGAGCTGGCTGTTCTATCGGTCAGGAATGACCTTTGTATCTTTCACAGCGATCGGGTGGTCCTTCGTCTGGACCCCGCCTTTGTGCCCAAGGTAAACTTGCTCTTCCATAGAGCTCAGGAAGACATCATGCCAAATTTTTGCCCCAATCCTTCCCATGACTTGGAGCGGCAGTGGCACACACTGGACATCCACAGGGCACTGCAGCGTTACATGAAATGCACAGAGCCTTTTCGTAGGTCTGAGGCCCTATTTGTTTCCTTCCATCCGGCTTCTCTGGGACAGAAGGTTTCCGCTGGCACTATTGGCAGAGGCATACCAGGCCTCTTCCCTGCCGGCTCCAAGTCATCTTACTGCCCATTCCACTCGCAGTGCTGCAATCTCTGCAACATGGGCCATTCAGGCATCCATCGAGGAGATTTTCAGGGCTGTGACATGGTCCTCGCCCTCCCCATTTGTACGCCATTACAGGATTGACTGCTTCGCTTCTGCGGACACCTCCTTTGGTCAGAGGGTCCTTCAGCAGGTGGTCTCAGGGGACACTATTCCAGCCTTATCTGTTTCCCACCCATCGGGACAGTGAGGCTTTGGTATGTCCAATTGGTGGATTCTCCATCTCCTGTACTGGAGAAGGGGAGTTGTCTTACTTGAACACCTTTTCTCAGTACAGAGATGGAGAATCCACACCCACCCTTTAGGTCGGTCAGGCTGAATTTAAGGGATTGAGAGCCAACCCTTGTCCACCTTCAGCCACTTCGCCCTCGTTAAGACTGGATCTCCTAGCAAGAGGGGCCATGTCAAGTTTGGCTACTTGGTCTCAAGAGCAGGCAGACAGAGAAAACCCATTGGTGGATTCTCCATCTCCGTACTGAGAAAAGGCGTTCAGGTAAGACAATGCCCCATCTGCATTATTTCAAAAAACCTTTACAATGAGACCTAGGCAGGAAAAGAGATATTTCTAGGGGGATATTTTAATACATCTGAATATGCCCAAATTCATAGTGCATTTCCAAGTATAACAGCTCTAGCGGCTTTACTGGATGTTTTTGTTTGTAAGCAAGGAAACAGTGCTAATGAAATAGGATCCTGGATAAGGTGCTCTAACCCACTAGAGCTGTATACTTGGAAATGCACTGTGAATTTGGACATATTCAGATGCATTAAAACAAAGTTGAAATGTGAGTTCAGTGAATGTGCACAAATGTTATTTTATTCTAATCCCTTTAGCAGAATAACAGAATTGCAAGTGACCTTCTGACCTTGGAGGTATTCTAGTCCAACCCCCTGATCAAGGATTTTAAAAATCCTTGTCCTCCAATTCACTAAAAATTGCTGTAGATATTAATTTGTCATGTTAGTTGTTGTGTCCTGAGCCTGCAAACAGAGCAACGTGAGCCTTGAGCGCATGCGCAAGGTGCGAAAACACTCTGTTCCTGTTGGTTGACATTGTCCGGGTTTCTGGCCATATAAAAAGGCATGAGTGCCTATTGCTTTTGCTTGATTGTTGGAAAAAGAAAATAAAAAGTAGTTAACAGTCACCATGTGTCTTCATCATTCGCATGCGAACGAAGTACTTAACATTGGCGACGAAGGTGGGATCCTTTGCAAGCTGAAACAAAATATTTAAGGACTTACTCAGGAAGTCCTGAAGATGGGAAGACGGCATCTGAATCAGCGTCCCAGCCTGCCAGTACAGCGTCGCTGGAGGGTGAGCTTGGCTAAAGGACCCTTTCCCCAAACAGCACCTTGCAGAGGAAGCGATTGGTGAAGATCGTAAAGTTTATGATGTCGAAGATTGGCCGCTTGTCTGATTTCGATGTCTCCCACCCAGAGAGATGGAATTCCTACGTAGCACAGGTGGAGAACTACTTCAAAGTAAATCAGATAAGAGAAGATGGCCTGAAGGCAGCAACTCTTTTGTGTGCCTGTGGACAAGAAGCTTTTGACATCACAGAAAATTTGGTGGCCCCTGCACCTCTAGAGTCAGTAACATATACTGACTTGAAAAAGATGTTGAAGGAGCACTTCCAGCTGAAGTTATCCATTATTGCCTGGAGGCACGTGTTCGAGCAGAGAGACCAGAGGCTGGGTGAATCTGCTGTGGACTTTATTGCGGCCTTAAGGCAAGTGGCCAGGCCTTGTGAGTTCAAGGACCTGGAATAGAGGCTGCGAGATCACTTCATATGCAGTTTGAGGAGCAGAGACTTACAACAGAAGATTTTTGCAAAAGAAGGTATCTCCTTCCAAGACGCACTACGAGAGGTAGCAGCTGAGGAAGCAGCAGGTGGGGCTGTGAAGGCCTTATGTCTCACCAGGAACCTTCCAGACACAGCTACCATCCATCAAGAGGACGCTTGAGAAGGATCGGAAGAGGATCCTGAAGAGGAGGTAGACAGACTTCACCAGCCAGCTGAAAGGAGGCAGAAGGGACGTCCAGACAAGGCCCCAGCATCTCTTCAATACTTTGGGTGCGGATGACGCCCCAAGCGAGCTGACTGCAGGTTCCACTCCGCCATTTGCAGGGCATATGGCAGGCAAGGCCACATCGCATCCATCTGTTTGGGTCACCAGAAGGTCCAACCTCATGAAGAATTGCATCTGAAAGGTTCCAGGGTCCCCAGCCAACACAGGGTGGGTTTCTGTGCATCGCGCAGGTGTATTCTGAGAACAGGGACACACAAGCCCCTTAAGAAGAAATTTTCCATTAACATAAGGTTGAAAGGAGTTCCCTTATCCATGGAGCTGGACACTGGGTCTGCTCTCTCAGTTATTTCAATTAACACATTCAAAAGGATATGCAGCAGCAGTGGCCTTCAAGTTAAACTCAGGCCATCAAATCTAATACTCACTGATTTTCAGAATTCTGTGGTGTGTGTTAAGGGGGAGGCCACCCTTAGAATACAGCATAAGGATTTTGAAGGTACCCTAGATGTGGTGGTAGTTTGGGGTGAACGTACGAGTCTTATTGAACTCGATTGGTTCGAGGCTCTGGGAATCCAGGTAACAGGTCTGTACCATTTGCAAATGATGAGCCTTGCAGAAGTCTGCAAGGAGTTTGCAGATGTGTTTAGTTCAGAGCTAGGATCCTACAAGGGGCCCCCCATTGCGCTACGGTTAGACCCAACTATCATGCCCATCAGTGTCAAACCTAGGAGGGTACCTTTTGCCCTCAAAGGTAAAACAGATGCTGAGCTGGACAAATTGCTCCAGTAAGGCATTTTAGAATCTATGGATTCTAGTCCATGGGAAACCCCCATAGTAATGCCTCTAAAGGCTAATGGGGAAATACATATCTGTGCTGACTACAAGTGTGCACTGAATAAGGCATTGTAACAGCACGCTTATCCAGTCCCTGTTGTGAGCCACATCCTGGCATCCCTCAAGGGGGGGGGTGCACTTTTGCGAAGCTTGACCTGGCACAGGCTTATCAACAACTACCTATTGATGAGGCAGCTGCAGAGGCCCAGACTATTGTAACTCACAGGGGAGACTTCAAGGTCAAAAGACTGCAATTTGGGGTAAATGTAGCCCCTGGCATATTCCAAAGTGTCATAGAGAGTATACTTCGAGGTATTCCTGGGGTCTATCCCTACTTTGATGATGTCCTCATCGCTGGGGAGTCATCTCAAAATTTAGCAGAAAGATTAAGGGCTTCTTGTTTCATTTTTGAAAAGCAGGCCTTAAGCTAAAGCAGTATAAATGCAAGATAGGAGTCACTTCCACTGACTTCTTAGGTTTCAGGTTTGATGCCCAAGGCATTCACCCTGCTGAAGCTAAACTACAAGCTATTCAACAGGCCCCAAGTCCAAAAGTGAGCTGCAAGTTTTCTTGGGGCTATTAAATTTTTACCATGCATTTCTCCCACATAAAGCTGCAGTGGCAGAGCCGTTACACAGGCTCTTAGACAAGCAGGCTCCTTGGCAGTGGACTAAAGTCCATGACAAGAGTTTCAATGAGGTTAAGGCCTTGCTCATTTCTAATGCTGTTTTAGCGCATTTCAATGAGGAACTGCCTGTTTGCATCGCATGTGATGCATCTCCTTATGGGGTGGGAGCTGTACTTAGCATCTGAAGGCTGATGGGACACAGGCCCCTGTGGCCTATTACTCAAGGACTCTGTGTTCTGCAGAGCGAAATTATGCTCAAATTGACAGAGAAGCCTTGACCATAACGGCTGGCATAAAGAAATTTAATGATTTCTTATATGGCCGCCACTTCACTGTCTATACTGACCATAGCCTCTGCTGGTTTGTTTACCACTAATAAACAGACCCCACATATCATTTCTCCTCATATGCTGAGATGGTTCATTTTCCTGTCAGCATATGACTACACTTTAGTTCACAAACCTGGAAAAGAAATGGGTCATGCAGATGGTCTAAGCAGATTATCTCTAAAACAGGTAGAAGCAGACCCTGCTCCTGCCATCAATATTCTTTCCATTCAGGAGTTACCTGAGTCTCCCCTCAATGCTAGGGACATGGCTGCAGAAACTGCAACTGATCACATGCTTACACATGTGCTGACATGGGTGTTGTCAGGATGGCCTGCAAGTGCCCAGATACTGAGTTCCAAAGCTTCTGGCACAAGAAGCATGAGTTTTCTACTTTCAAGGGTTGCCTGTTATGGGGTAGCAGGGTAGTGATCCCAGCCTCATTGAGGTCTAGAATCTTGATCTCTCTGCATGAGGGACATCCTGGTATAGTCAGGATGAAAGCACTTTTGCGCAGCCATCTTTGGTGGCCTGGGCTCAATAAAGCCATCGAGGTCCAGGTGCACGGGTGCCAATTGTGCCAACAGTCACGGCCTGAAATACCTCAGGCCCCAGTACATAGGTGGGAGGAAACTCAAACCCCATGGTTTAGGGTGCATATAGATTATGCTGGGCCCTTTCAGGGGCAATTCTTCCTGGTTGTTGTTGATAGCTATTCCAAGTGGCTAGAGGTTGTTCCTGTTTCCTCCACTACTACTGCCAGGACCATCCAGGTGTTGAGAGGAATTTTTGCATCACACGGTCTTCCAGATGTTCTGGTTTCAGATAATGTCCCTCAATTTACATCTTCTGAGTTCCAGGCTTTCCTTCAAGCCAACCTGATCTGGCATGCAACGTCGGCTCCTTTCCATCCATCCTCCAATGGACTGGCAGAGAGAATGGTGCGCACTATCAAAGATGCTCTCAAGAAACTGATTTACGTAACTGGCATCACAGGTTAGCAGATTTCCTTCTTGCACACCGCACCACACCATGCACAGCCATAGGGAAGAGCCCTGCTGATCTCCGCTGCAGTCGCCGCCTTATTACCAAACTGGACAGGCTGCACCCTGACCAGGTGGCTTCACAGGTGTCACAACCACGGGCACCTAGGAGACTCCAGGTGGGCGATCCGGTTTGGGCAAGAAACTATGGGCCTGGACATCTCTGGGTCACAGCTGTGGTCTGCAAGGTCTCTGGGCTGTTGTCATATGAAGTTGCCTTGGGTGACAGCCACCGTTTTTTGCAGACACATAGACCAACTGCGTTGGAGATTGGACCGCCACCCTTCTGCTCCTGGTTCTGCTCTGGGGGGGGGAGGACCATAATATCCATTCTGGGTCACAGGTTCCCAGGTGTAACAGGCCCTCACTAGCTGATGAGGCTGTCAAGGCGTCATCCCAAGGTTCTGCAAGTGCTCCAGACAGGAATTCACTGAATAGGGGGTCATCCCACACATCCACAATTACTCCAGACAGGGAGTCACACTGGGGGTATCCACAGTATTCACATACAGTATGACAGATAATGCTCCAGACAGGGAGACTGACCAGGGGTATCCACATAAATCACAAACAGCAAGAGAAAAGAAATTCCATCAAGGGTGCTTGCACAATTCAGCAAATGCTCCCAAGAGAAAATCACCAGAAAAATGGGTTGTTATGGAGGCGGCTCCGGACTCTGGCACCTCTGGCACGTGCTTAGGGGCAACAGAGTACTGGGGCACTTCCGCTACCCAGGCCTCTCCATATTATGGCCTTGGGCTCAAGGGACAGTGTTCCCAAGAGGGGTCCATTGTGGACTCGGGGACTTCCACCCCTCCAAGGTATGCTGGCTTGGACTCAGAGGGTCCAGCCAGTCAGCAGCTGGGTGGGTCAACCGGGTACTTGGGGCAGCAAAGTCCTGGCCTGCCTAGCCTGGTAGGAAAGCAGGTAGGCCAGGCACCCTCACCAGGGTCACCTGGATATTTATGGCAGCAACATCCTGGCCTGCCTAGCCTGGTAGGCAAGCAGGTGGGCCAGGCAATCTCTCCAGGCCTTAGAAGGTCGCAGCAG
The DNA here is from genome assembly GCF_016545835.1 of Crotalus tigris. Lineage (NCBI taxonomy): Eukaryota > Metazoa > Chordata > Lepidosauria > Squamata > Viperidae > Crotalus > Crotalus tigris. Next base: position 691,295 of record NW_024100120.1, on the reverse strand, counting down.
GCCAAGTGCCCACCCAAACATCTGAGAGACTTTGTGAGGTTGCTGTCAAATCATGAGGGACCTTCTTATGAGGCCCCTGAATGAAGGGAGTAATTCAGGGTTAGATTATTTTGCATTATTTTGATTTTGGATATATTTATTTGTGTTAATAAATATTGAAGGGGTTTGCCTGTGTGCAGACTCAAGTATTCCACACTTTTTGCATTTGAATAATGCAGCTGTATGTCACTCTTCCCAGTACATGACGTACCTGTGTGTATGCGAAGTATGTTCCATCTAGGGGGGAGGGGTGTTGTGTCCTGAGCCTGCAAAAGCAGGCTTGGGACATTGCATTAGTCCTGGGCATTCCAAAAACTGCCCAGGACCAGACAGAGCGGTGCAGCCTTGTGCGCATGCGCAAGGCGCGAAAATGCTCTGTTCCTATTGGTTGACATTGTCCGGGTTTCTGGCCATATAAAAAGGCCTGCGTGCCTTTTGCTTTTGCTTGGTTGTTGGAGAAAGAAAATAAAGAGTAGTTAACAGTTACCATGTATCTTCATCATTCACATGCGAATGAAGTACTTAACATTAGTAATGGCAGGTCTTAAGGGTATAAGCTCCATCCAATAACTAAACTTTCAACTGTTAAAAGTAACAATAGTAACAAATTTAAAATATGGTTCCTTTCTCCTCCTTAGTTCTTGCTCGAATTTATATTTTTGAAGAACAAGTTTCTAGAACAAAGCCATTGACATCTCTATTCAAATAATGAAGAGTTGTGGGTTTTCTGCCAAAACCTTGTTTTTTTAAAAGCAGTTGTTTTGAATTATTTAATTTTAACATAATGTAAGGTCCCAGTCTCTTACTTGAACTTGAAATACCATATCAATCTAATCCGATAACCCAAGCAGAGACTTCTTGATCAAGCAGCATTTTATTTGATCAAATTAAGCATCTGGGTGGCCAACAATCTGGAACACTGGCAGAGTTACATCCAGAAGTGCCACTACATTAGAAAATTGGTAGCATTGCTTTATAAACTTTCCTAGCCAATGAAAATCAGACAACAGAGTCATTACATCATAAGAAAGACATCAATCGTTCCTGTACGCTCCCTTATTCCCTCCTTCAGTATATCCCATCCAGGTACATGTTTCCCAAGCTTGCATGAAATTTCCCTGGTGCAAAAGCTGATTACAAAAGCAAGAAAGCAATAGTTAGATTAAACACTTTCCCTTTGTTCCAGAACCCTTCAATAATAAATTATTATTACCTACTGGGGCAAATCAAAGATGAAATGCAATTAATTATTAGCCACTATCTAATATTATTATGCTGTTTAAATGCTAATAATAAACCAGAATGCATTTTGAGTAAAATATAACTTTCCTCTGATCATTCATTACCTTTCAGGAATGTCATATTGCAGATACAATAGTAGCATTCAAAGTGACAATCAGTGTTACCTTCAGGTATATTATAATCATAAGAAGACCCCAATATATATATGCAGAACAACATTTTAAAGATAAATTAGAGAATGAGCAATGCTTCACAATTCAGAGCACTGATTAAAAATAGATACTAGAAATACAGACATCTTATTTTTATCTTATTGAAACAATGCAATTACTTTTATATGTCTAATACATTAAAGTTTTAATTTGCCTATCATTTTCCTCTATCTAAAACAAGTACTGTATGTTCTCCAGCATGAACAATGCAGAATCCACGAATAGGTTAACTCTGTCTTCCTGCCCTTTAAGACTAAGTCAGTCAAACTTTGCCACGCCTCTCTCCTGGACCAGGATTCCCCAGTCATGACTTAGTCTTCACCCTAAAGAGACGTGGCAAACTTGGCTCTTAATCTTAGGCAGAAGATAGAATCAGGTTGTATGGTTTCTTGTTTCCCCTCGTTTCCCTTCGCTGCACTGTGAACAGCACAGCGTTAAACTGGCCGGTTATTCAGCAGACTTTGCTGGCTTCAGGAAGCCTCAAGCCTCTCTTTGCTTCCTTCGGTGTTGTGGGTGCCATTTGGACACTGCGGGGGAGGTTTATTGCTCTGTTTATTGCTCTGGGTTTTTTTCACTTCTGTGCTTTACTTTGAGAGCGATTCATATCTACTGCTTTTCTTGCTTGCAACGCTGATTTCTCAACGTTTCTGGCTTCTTTCTGCATGAATTGCTATTTAAGCTTCAGCTGAAGCCTGGGTTTTACTTTAGCTTTCGGCAAAAGCGGTCACCATTTTGAACACCGCTAGCATGTTTTCCAGCCAGAGGGAGGTAATTCCTTCTGCAAACAGTACTTGTTTAGCTCAGCAATTTTAAAAGGGACCTCAGTTCAATTATTGGAAGAGGCCTTAGAGAAACAATTCTCAATTCACAGCAAGGACTGTTTAGACCTGGCCACAATGCTCAGGTCTTAAATCAGTGCTGTCTTTTCAGCGGGGTATTTTTTTTTTTTTTTTTTGAGGCCTCTGAACTCAATCAACTCAACAGAAGCTCAAAGCAACTGCGGATTGCAGATTAGCAATTTAACACATTCAGGGTCCAGTTTAATACTGTACTTTTTGCCTTTACAAATTCTTCTCTTGAAATTGAGGCATTTCAAGCCTCAGGAAGTGAATGGGCCTCCACAAGCAGATGTAACAACTAGGCCCCAGCCTTTGTTGCCTCTCTCCGTATTTTGACTACACTAGGTATGCTGGCTGTGTCATTATTGGCTGTGTCATTATTGTCATTATTACTAGTGTGCTGACTGTTACCATTGAGTTGGTCTGTTCGCCACTAAGTGAACTACTCGTGAGCTAGCCTTTACCATTCAATTGGTCTTGCCGCCACAGTAGAGCCGACCAGAGCACCAGAGTGCCTTACTGGTTTTACTGCCATAAGGAGCATTGCAATGTGCTGGTTGTGCCATTAAGTTGGTCTTAGAGCTACTATTAACACTGAGAATATTGGATATTCACTCAATGACTAACTTCTCCTTAATATTGAGATCCCTCTCAGCACACCACTGAGAAATCTCTGCTGAGATCCCTCTCAGCACACTGCTGTGATATCTCTGGTGAGATCCCTCTCAGCATACCACTGAGATATCTTGGATTGCAATGGCAGACAACACTGCACCTCAGATTTCTCGAGGTGCTCCCAATACTCCCAGGCAAAAGAAGTCCAAGTCCTCCAAACAGGAGGCTTCTGGGAAACTCAAGGCCAAAGCCATTTCTGGCAAAAGATCTTCTAAAGTGTCTGAGAAGGAGGCCAGGAGGAGGCATCAGGCCTTAGAGAAACAATTCTCCAAAGTGCAAAAGCAGAGCAAGGTGGGAACTGGACAGGCCTCTCCCATCCACACTGAGGCTTCGGTTTTTGGTCCATAACTCAAGCCTTCCACCTCAACTGCCCAAGGGGTCTGGTCCCCAGAAGGGGACTCAGGTCAATTCTATTTTCCCAGGGCAGAACAGGAGGAGATAGTTCGCTTCAGTGAGGGGCCCAGCCTTCAAATGGCTTTGTCTGCTATGAGAGTTGCTCCTCTGAGCCTGCAGGCCACATTTACACCCACAGTGGCAGGGCTTTGGCCCTCAGAAGCTCAGGGGGCATGGACACCAGAGCAACTACAGGTCATGATTTCTCAAGCTGTCGCCCAGGGCATTGCCTCTACACTTCACCAGAGATCCAGGGCCATATCTGTAATATCAGAGGTCCCATCTTATCTTTCTCAGGTGGAAGCAGCGGATTTCAGGGGTCAATTTCTCCTTCTCGCTCTTCCAGGAGCAGAATGTCATTCACGGAGGAGTACAAACAAATGGACCGACCGCTGTCGGAAGATGAGGACCTGTCCCCTGATCCTCCTCCTTTCGTGGGTCTCTTCAATCCAGCTCTCTTTAAGTCCCTGCTTCACAAGGCCAGTAGCACAGCTAAGATTGGCCCTGAATGGGTTCCTCAGGCTGGACCCTCCACCAGCCAGGACACCAGCACGGTGTTTTCAGAACCCACCTTTACTCAATAGCACATCCCCTGTCCTCCCCTCTTTCTCAACATGGTCCAGAAACAATGGAGAACACCTGGCACTTTCCCCGCTCTGGGGGGGGGGACAGATAAGAAGCTGGTTGATGTGGATCCAGCACTATCAGACATGCTAGATGTCCTAGTTGTGTATGTCCCAATTGTGGTGTCAGGTGATATGGCAGAGCCTTGAAGGTGGAGGACAAGAAGGCAGAACTAACCTTCCACAGGACTCACCAAACCTCAGCATGGGCAGTAAGAGCGGCTATATCCACCTCCTTCTTCATCAGGACTTCCCTTCTCTGGCTCTGCCAGCAATAGGCTAGGGGTCCGCCAGAAGAGGTATGGATGCACCAAGATTTGAACAAATTGGTGAGTGCATTAGAATACATGGCAGATACATCACTACATGCCGCAAGATTTTCATCTCGAGCAATAGCCTCTAATGTCACCGCTCGCAGGCTTTTGTGGCTTAAGCAGTGGCGAACAGATGTCAGCTCCAAATGGCATTTAGCTGCCTCCCCTTATGGACAGCTATTTGGAGAAGCCTTAAATCCTTATCTGATAGAGAATAAGGACAAACGCAAGGTCATGTCCCATCTTTTCAGAAGAGCAGATAAGAGGTCTACCCCCTACTCCCATAGGGAGTTCTTTCATTCAGGATCAGGGTCCGAGTCTGCTCAGTTTTCCCATTTTTTTCTTCCCAGACTGGACCATCAATTCAACCATTCTGGCAGCAGAGACAGACCCAGACAACAGTTTCAGGCAAAGCGGCCCTTTCGAGGTGCAGGAGGCCGCTCTTTCAGGCAGTCCAAGTGACTACAGGGAGGCTTCTCCCATAGGTGGCAGGTTGGCCCTCTTCACACACAAATGGGAGGCCACCACCTTTGGGTCCTAAACACCATCAAATTCGGCCTGTCTCTGGAATTCATATCCAATCCCCTGAAGCGTTTCATCCTTTGCCCATTGTCTAGAAATCGGTAAAAAAAAGGCCTCATGAAGGAGGCCATTCAACATCTCTTGGAGATACGGGCTATAGAGCCGGTACTGGCGGAACAAAGGGGATGGGGATTCTATTCCATTCTGTTCATGGTCCCCAAGTCATCGGGAGGATGGAGGGCAATCCTTGATTTAAAGGGATTAAATATTCACTTGGCACACAAGAAATTCAAGATGCAAATGCTCCAATCCATTTTGGTAGGCATCAGAAAAGGGGACCTTTTGACATCCATCGACCTCACGGAGGCATACCTGCATATTCCCATCCTTCCTGAGCATTGGAGATTCCTCAGCTTCTGCTATGCAGGCCACCACTTTCAATACAGGGCCCTATCCTTCAGCCTATCATCGACTCCCAGGGTGTTCACAAAGGTCCTGGCATCACTAGCTGCACATTTGAGGTCAGTTCCGGTATGTATCCAGTGTTACCTGGATGACATCCTCATTCAATCCTCCTCAGTCCAGTCAGCTCAGTCGGACTTGGCACTGTCCGTCAAGACCCTCCAGGATCATGGGTTTTCAGTAAACTTTCAGAAGAGCCAGACTGTTCCTTCCACCTGCCTTCTACATCTGAGCACGGTGATAGACACAAGGAAATGCGAAATCTATCTATATCAGGAATGGCAGGACAGCATCTGAGCCCTGGCCATCCAGGTTCAAAGGGAGTGTGTGGTCTTCCTGGCTATGCTTTCCAAATTATTAGGAAAGATGATTTCCTGCATAGTAATAGTGCCTTGGGCCAGGCTACACTCCAGGAACCTGCAATGGTTTCTGCTTCTGTTCCAGAGGTTTGGCACCAGTTCCTCCAACCAAAGGGTAAGGGTTCTGTCTCAGACCCTAGGATCCCTCCAGTGGTGGATCTCCCCAGCGGTAGCCAGGGGGACCTTGTTCAAGGAACCCACATGGCTCACCCTGACTTCAGATTTATTTATTTATTTATTTATTTACAAATATGTATATGCCGCCCAATTCCAAAGGACTTAGGGCGGCATACAAGGTTAAAAACAGTCACAAAAGAATAAAATAATCCAGTCATACCGCGAGTCCGATCATATCCCCCCCCGGGGACATCAGCCCCAGGCCTGCCGGAACAGGAGAGTTTTAACGGCTTTCTTAAAGGCCGGCAGGGTGGGAGTAGTTCGAACCTCGGGGGGAAGTTGATTCCACCAGGTTGGAGCCACCACAGAAAAGGCCCTTCCCCGAGGGCCCGCCAGCCGACATTGTCTGGCCGACGGGACCTGAAGGAGGCCCAATCTATGGGACCTCACCGGTCTCTGGGAGCTGTGCGGCAGAATGCGGTCCTGTAAGTAACCTGGCCCTATGCCATGAAGGGCTTTGAAGGTGATAACCAACACCTTGAATTGCGTCCGGAGACCCACAGGAAGCCAGTGCAGCTCGCGGAGGATAGGTGACACGTGGGCGTACCTTGGCGCGCCCACAATCGCTCTCGCGGCTGCGTTCTGAACCAACTGCAGTCTCCGAACGCCCTTCAAGGGTAGCCCCATGTAGAGCGCGTTACAGTAATCCAGTCTTGAGGTGACAAGGGCATGAGTGACTGTGAGTAAAGCCTCCCGGTCCAAATAAGGCCGCAACTGGTGCACTAGGCGAACCTGTGCAAAGGTCCCCCTGGCCACAGCCGATAGATGTTGTTCCAAATTTAGCTGTGAGTCCAGGAGGACACCCAAGTTGCGTGCCTGCACTGAGGGAGGTAAATTTGCCCCCCCCCAGGACTAAAGATGGACCATCCAGTTGGCCTTTGGGAGGCAAGACCCAGAGCCACTCGGTCTTGTCAGGGTTGAGTCTAAGCCTGTTCACCCCCATCCAGACCGTCACATCTTCCAGGCACCGGCACATCACGTCGACTGCTTCACTGAAAGGACACGGGGTGGAGATATACAATTGGGTATCATCCGCATACTGATGATACCTCACCCCGTGTCGCCGAATGATCTCACCCAGCGGTTTCATGTAGATGTTAAAAAGGAGGGGGGACAGGACCGAGCCCTGAGGCACCCCATAATCGAGGCACCTAGGGGTCGATCTCTGTCCGCCCGCCAACACCGACTGCGACCTGTCAGAGAGGTAGGAGGAGAACCACCGCAATACGGTGCCGCCCACCCCCACCTCTCCGAGACGACGCAGAAGGATACCATGGTTGATGGTATCGAAAGCCGCTGAGAGGTCAAGAAGCACCAGGATAGAGGAATAACCCCTATCCCAGGCTCGCCAGAGGTCATCGGTCAGTGCGACCAAAGCAGTCTCAGTGCTGTAGCTGGGCCTGAAACCAGATTGAAAAGGATCCAGATAATTGGTTTCCTCCAAGGATCGCAAGAGTTGAGACGCCACCACCTTCTCTACAACCTTCCCCACAAAGGGGAGGTTGGAGATGGGACGAAAGTTCTTCAAAACAGCTGGGTCCAGGGAAGGCTTCTTGAGGAGGGGCCTCACCACCACTTCCTTTAAAGGTTGCGGGAAAGACCCCTCCATCAAGGAGGCGTTGATTATCGCCTGGAGCCAGCCTCGTGTCACCTCCCTACTGGCAGAAACCAGCCAGGAGGGGCACGGGTCCAATAAACAGGTGGCGGCATTCATTGCCCTCACGGCCTTGTCCACTTCATCAGGGGTCACAGGCTCAAACTCGCTCCAGATAACATGACTAAGACCAGCCCCTGGCAACTCGGCTGGCACTGCCCAGTCGGAGTCCAGGTCTCTCTGAATCTGAGCGATTTTGTCCGACAGAAACTGAACAAACTCCTCAGCTCTGCCCTGCAAGGGTTCCTCTGTCTCCTCCACTTTAAGAAGGGAGCGGGTCACCCTAAACAAGGTGTCCGGGCGAGATTCTGCGGACGCAATAAGTGCGGAAAAGTGAACATGCTTTGCCGCCCTTATCGCCACTAAATAAGTCCTAAGATAGGCTCTTAATAGTGATCGGTCAGATTCAGAGTTACTGGCCCTCCAACGTCACTCTAGACGTCTCTTGTGGCGCTTCATCTCCCGGAGCTCCTCAGTAAACCAAGGGGCCCTCCGGGGACCACCACCACAGAGAGGTCGCAAAGGCGCAATTCGATCCAGGGCCCCGGACGCCACCTCATTCCAGGCCGCAACCAGGGACCCGGACGAGTTGTGGACAAGGGAGTCAGGTATTTCCCCAAGCTCCTCCTGGAACCGATCTGGGTCCATTAGGCGCCTGGGGCGGAACCACCTAGTCGGCTCCCTCTCCCTGCGATGGGGGAGTGATGCTCTGAAGTCCAGCCTCAATAGGAAATGATCTGTCCATGAAAGGGCGAGATCTCTATTCCCCTTAATTCCATATCATGTCTCCATTGCCCCGAGAGAAACACAAGGTCGAGTGTGTGACCACCCCTATGAGTTGGGTCCTGAATTACCTGGGTCAGGTCCATGGTTGCCATGGAAGCCATGAACTCCTGCGCCGCCTCTGAGCGATCGCCGAGTGATGGCAGATTAAAGTCCCCCAGTATTATAAGTCTGGGGATCTCCACCGCCAACCCGGCTACTGACTCCAGCAACGCAGGCAGGGCTGTTGCAACGCAGCTGGGAGGTAGGTACGTCAGCAGCAGGCCCAACTGAGCCTGTGAACCCAACTTCAATAGGAGGGACTCACACCCAACAACCTCCGGGGCAGGAATCCCACGAGGGCTCAAGGACTTCCGAGCGATGACTGCCACTCCCCCACCCCTGCCCTGATGTCGAGGCTGATGAAGCACCACAAACCCGTCCGGGCACATCTCCGAGAGGGAAACACCCCCCTCAGGGCCCAGCCAGGTTTCGGTTATACATGCCAGGTCCGCCCCGCTGTCCAATATTAAATCACGGACAAGGGGGGCTTTGCTGACAACGGACCTGGCATTAAGCAACAGCAGCCTGCAATCAGGGCCCTGTACTCCCCTGTCACCAGTACTACAGGATGAGCCTTTTGAGGGGCCGGAACAAGGAATCGCTCTAACATAGCGAGTCCTCATTCCCCAAAGATGGCCTGCCCCTCGGCTCCCGCCATATCTGCCCATCCCAGTCATGACCGGGATGCTCCGACCTTCTCCCCTCCCCGGAATACCTCCACCCTCACCAGCCTTCTCCCTTCCTGACCGGACTCGCTTTCCATACAAACCAAGCCCAAGGGTAAGTCCTGCCCCCCCCTACTTTTGCTATTGCACTCAGCAGAGGGGGTACCAGGCTCCACCCCCGACTCCACCATTCTCATACCCCAAACACTCAATACACATTCACACTCAATTTATATACATAAAAAGTAAAAAATTTCCGCATTCATACACCCTAAATACAATAATAAATTTATATATAACAGGGCCACCATTCATCTACATGCATACTCACACCCACAGCAAACATTCTCTAAAAAAAAATAGTATTGCCCCTCTGTGTCCCAGGCTGGTCCAATGTGGCTGGCTAGATGATCATTAAGTACTTGTCTTGGGGCAGACCGTACTTGGCCTTATGCTCCTCAAAGAGCTGGGTCAACTTCTCCAAGTTGTTACTGGCCGTCACCGCAATGGCGGCAATTGCTGCCAAGGCAATGGGCGAAGTCACGCGGGAGACCCAGATGCCAGTTTATTCAGCTGGAGAGCGCACCTTCAATCACAATTGGCTCAGGGCCATTGATCCCAGTCAGACCTGAAGCACAACATAAATTGGTTGGAACTCAGAGCTATACATCTGGCTCTGCACCACTTCCACGCACAGTGGCGAGACAATACATTCTAGTCCTCATGGACAACGTGGCAGCGAAAGCCCGTGTAAACCGTCAAGGGGGTACCCGTTCCAGGTTCCTTATGGCCGAGGCTCAGTTGTTGGGAACCTGGGCAGAGATCAACATTTCCTCCCTCAAGGCTGAGCACATCTCGGGAGAGGTGAATCAGCAGGCGGATTTCCTGAGCAGGGCAACAGTTTATCACTCCGAGTGGCATCTGCATCCAGATCCCTTCAGAGAGATATCGGAGAGGTTTGGTCATCCAGTACTGGATTTTTTCGCCACTCCAGCAAATTCCCAGCTCCTGAGGTTCTTCTCCAGGTTCCCATCTCCAGGGGCGGAAAGGCGAGATGCCCTCCACAGCCTATGGCCCGGAGGTCTGCTGTATGCTTTCCCTCCACTCCCTCTGATCCAAGCAGTTATCCAAAAGATACTGCAGGAATGAGCAGAAGTGATACTTATTGCTCCATACTGGCCAAGACGGCCGTGATTTTGCCGACCTCATGAGTCTTTCGATCTCTCCTTCGTGGAGGATACCTCAGGAGCAAATTTCCCTCAGGGGACACTGCAACATCCAGAGCCCCAGTGGCTTCAGTTAACCACCTGGCATTTGAATGGCGACTTCTGACACAAGAGTCCTTCTCATCAGATGTAATTATTATGATTCAGGCCTCATGAAGGCCCACAACAAACAGAATTTATGACTCCACATGGAAAAATTTCTGTAACTGATGTGCAATGCAACAGTTAGATCTCTCGACAATTACCATTCCGAGGATTCTGGATTATTTATTGGAAGGGCTCAGGAGGGGCTTAGCGCCCAACACATTCCGCAGACAAGTGGCTGCTCTGTCCACATGCTTACATGTGGCAATTCAGAGCCCTTGGTTCAGCATCCCATGGTGTATTGACCATGGGATACAGTCCAGGGTCTTACGGCCCTTACTTTACCTCCTTTTGAGCCTGTCAGAATCTGCACTCTATGGTTCTTAACACTTAAGGTCGCCTTTCTGGTAGCCGTTACCTCAGCTAGGTGCATTTCTGAACAGGCAGCTCTCTCTATCAGAGATGATTTATGCATTTTTCATGCTGACAGGGTGGTCCTTCAATTGGACACATCCTTCATTCCCAAAATCAATTCATTGTTTCACAAGTCACAAGAAGTGGTGCTGCCAGATTTTTGTCCTCAGCCGTCTCATGACTTGGAACGTAAATGGCACACCTTGGATGTTCGCAGGGTCTTGCGTCAATACATTAAGTGGACCACGTCCTTTCGCAAGTCAGAAGCTCTCTTTGTTTCATTCCAGCCCTCTTCAATGGGGCAGAAAGTGACTGCCTCCACTATCGGCAGGTGGATTAGGGCTTGCATAGCAGGGGCATACCAATCACATTCCCTTCCAGTTCCAAGTTGTATCATTGCACATTCCACTCGCCGTGCTGCGACCTCGGCAGCATGGGAGACACAGGTCTCAATTGAGGACATATATAGGGCAGCGACATGGTCCTCGCCTTCTCCTTTCGTGAGGGATTATAAACTAGATAAGCTTGCCTCTGCGGAAGCCTCATTTGGTAGGAGAGTACTGCAGCAGGTAGTACCAGAGAGTGAGACACAGGCCCAGACTACTTCCCTCCCACAGGGACAGTGAGGCTTTGGTATGTCCCATTCATGGATTCTCCATCGTTCATGCTGGAGAAGGGGAGTTGTCTTACCTGAACACCTTTTCTTAGCATAACAATGGAGAATCCACTCCCCCCCCCTTAGGGTCCGTCAGGTCCTCTGTCAGGGGTAATTGAGCCACCACGTTGAAATGTCAACAGCTGCGCCTTCATCGTAACTGGGGAATCCTGGTCCAGGAGAGAGGCATGGCAAAGTTTGAGTGACTTAGTCTTAAAGGGCAGGAAGACAGAGTTAATCCATTTGTGGATTCTCCATCGTTATGCTGAGAAAAGGCATTCAGATAAGACAACGCCCCATTTGTACCTCGTTGTTATATCAAAGACCTACTTTATGCCACTCAGGATTGTGTTGACTATGCTTAATAGATCATAACCAGTGTCAGAACCCATATTTATCATATTGCATACTTCCCTGCCTCTCTTTCTCTCATCTCCCGATTCCATTCTCTTCTATCCCTGGGTTCTGCCATACTCCTCTATTGATACAATGTAACATTTTGCTTCCCTGTCTCCTTTCCCTATTTCTATAATGTAACAGTTCGTGCTCCTGCACTGTATCTCTCTCTGAATTTTCTTCTCCCTAACCTGTCAGCTAGGAAAAGGGGGGGGGAGAAAATGTAACCTGTCACCTTAGCTTCCTTTATTGCCTCAATGTAACACTTCACACCCCTGCACTGTACCTCCCTCTGAACTTTCTTCTCCCTAACCTGTCAGCTAGGAAAAGGTGGGGGGGAGAAAGAAATACAACCTCTGGAGCCTGGCTTATTTCTCCAGTCTCAAGAGAAGTGCAAAGAGCTGTTTGAACATCGCATTACAACCAGAGCTGGACCGATGTTATCTCTCCTTTCCCACGATGGACTTAACACCTGGGGATTGACTGATTTGAACCGTCCAGATGAACTGTGGGGTGGGGTTTGCTTAGGGATACTTTAACCCATCGATCTGTACAGGAATCCCTCAGATCCTGTCTAGTATGACTGCCATCAGCTTCTCCTACTAAAAGTTCCTTTTGGAAGGACTTGCTTCCATGAGTTCTGCTTTCTTGGGATGAGGTGTTGAGGTGGGTCCTGACAACCAGATGGCTTTCTCAGCAGCACCAGAAACTTGTAAAATAAGAGGAAACAAATATGTTGAGGTGGGAAAAAAAGTGGTCAAAACCTTCCCTTCCAAAATTGTGACCGCAATATTCATACTACCCTTCACCGCTTTATAATATGATTGTACTTTTGAGAAAGAGAGAGAGAGAGAGAGAGAGAGAGAGAGAGAGAGAGAGAGAGAGAGGAAAAAAGGAAGGAAGGAAGGAAGGAAGGAAGGAAGGAAGGAAGGAAGGATGAAAGAAAGAAAGAAAGAAAGAAAGAAAGAAAGAAAGAAAGAAAGAAAGAAAGGTATTTTGTTGCCTGAGGCAGAACAGCAAATGGTTCTTTCCCATACATTCATGTACAAATGACATGCACAATAAACGACACAAAAGTGTATATGTTCCTGTTTTACTTATTTTAATTTTTTAGCTGTATTTTGCTATAGAAAACACACCACTGTCTTCATTTACTTATTCTCTTACAACTTTCCCCAATGAAGACTTTTTTCTATGCTTGTGCTATTTATAATTTATTTGATAAAACACAACTTTTCAAAATATAGATTGATTTGTAACTTTCTGAAAATGGAGGTTGGTTTCTTCAGTTTATTTTCAATGAGCATTTCTAGAAAAAGAAAAGGTGAGGAATGGATTTCATCCACTGCTACCACTTGTGGGTAGCTGATCAGAACATTACATGTTATTTTGTGGAGGATTTATCTTACACTGCTAGATGGGCCACAATCATGAATAGTGGGCAAGGGCTGGCATCATACTGAATTCAACAGTTAGGCAGGATGGAGCACTGGGTAACAAGAATACAGCTTGTCAGATCTGCCCTAAAGCCTTTTCATACCTTTAATTCTCCACTATTCCACTATTACAGTTCAAAGAGTGGAATGTTGGCAGATATGAATCATATTCTTATTTCTTCCTCATTGTCCACATGTTCAGTTTTTAAATGTGTTGTTTCAAATAGGAAGTGGCCAACAGTGCAAAGTGCACCATGCTTCTGAGAGATACATGTATATGCGTGTTTGTGTGTGTATACTGAAATGTTAATATAGAACTTTATTTACTTCATCAGCATTGAGATATCCTTCCTCTGTGAAATAACAATCTTATCTCTATTTAGAAAAAGGAAATTAGCTTTTAAATGGAAAATTCAAAGGAAATTCAGTGATGGTGGTGACTCTTAGTAGGAGCCTTAAATATGTTGTAAAACCAAAGGTTGGCATAGAAAGGAATTCTATGTCTCAGCCTATTAACAGGCATCTCTAAGACACACATAAAAAGTAGAGTTCTATTGGCAAACCTTGCTGTTAATTATTCTCAATTTTTTCTTTTTTATACCATCATCAAATCCTGCAAGAACAAAGTAAAAAAGACTTCTGGTTTTGTGCGGTAGCAACTGGTCATGGGCTTGCAGATTCTCTACACCCCCGCAGCTAATTTTGCCCTGCCAGGGTATCCTAAATGGGTCTAAGGCACCCCGGAGAAGCGACGAAGAAAGAAGGGTGCCCCATTCTGGAACGATGGCAGTCATTCTGTTTGACTTGGGGAAAGCTTTCTAACCTGACAGGAGAAAGGCTGGCCATATTTCATCAACCACCCCAAGCTACTTGCAACTGAAGTCCAAAAATACTAACCAGCACAACTGTGAACAGCGTGCTTGAAACTGGGTGAGGAATTTGATCTTCTCTTTTCTATTCTATATTTAATTTCCTGGAAAAGATCCCCAAGAAGCAAAATACCTCCAAAAGGGAAGGGGGGGGATTCCTGCCTCACCCTTATACTAATGGAAGCAGTGAATTAATCTTTTTATGGAGGATCAAAATATATGGAAGTGAAATAAATATAAAACCTGAAATTTAAAACTTAAATCTGGATAAATCTAAAATTGTTGAATGGTTAAGATTCTCATTCTAAAGAGAATCTTGTTGTTCATTTTGGAAATTGAAAAACAAATAGATGCTGACACCTAGTGGTGGATGAAGACTATGACAGCTATGACTTTAATATAAGATTTGGCAAAACCTGGGAAAAGCTAATTTGTGTTTAACAACAAAGAACAGTTGTGACAAAAAAGACAATCTGGGCGGTAGACAAAGAGAGAATTATAAATTTCAGGAAAAAAAACTTTTTTGAACTATTTGGATTACAAATAATTATTTAATCGGGACTCTAAAGCTATTTTGCAGAGAAAAGAAAAGAAGAGAAAAAATCAAATTCTTGGCCACCATAGATCAGAGACATGTAGAAAGAATATATCAAGAAAACATAAATACTCCACAGGAGGAGATATGTAGTATACTGCAACTAATTCAAACAACAATGATTTTAAACCACAAAGAAATCCAAAATAACTTTGAAAATATAAACCAATCTATTTCCAAGTTAACTCTACAATAAAAAAATTCCCAGAAAACAACAACAGGAGCAGATAAAACAGAAAAATGGATACAAAATTGAGAATAGAGACTTAAAATTGGAACTTAACAAAACAAGGAAACATGACTTAATCCTAGTGGAAAAAAAATCACAAGAATTGGAACAAACAACTTATCTCTTAAGACTACAAAATAAATCTGAGGACAAGAAAACAGATTGGATAAAATGGACTGTAGATATGTCAGGAACATCAGAGAGAAAGGAAATGATTAGACAAGCGGAGAGAAAGAAAAAGAAAAAGATTTTCAACAAACATGGAAAGGCAGAAGCCCCATACAAAGACTCTTCATCAGATTTACTTTTTATATCTACAATAACATTTACGAACATACGGAAAAATCTTTCAACTCAGCAAAATACATTGATTAAGAAAGATACTGGGCAAAGAAAAAGATCAAAGTGGAAATCAAGAAAATAGATGATGGGACTTACCAGAGAGAATACTTAAAAAAGAAACATTTGTTTGAGTATGGTTATTAGATTTATATACTGCCTTTCATTGAGGAAATCCTGGCAGTGTTCATAAATCTCTATTCTGTAATAGAGTGAACTGTATCTTGTCCAAAGTCATCCAGTCTGTGACTTGGGTGGATTCAAACCCGAATCTCCTGACTTCTAGTACAATATATTAACCACTGCATCACATATTGTTACTGTTTTAAATCTAACAATTCACATTTTTGTACTACTCTCCAGTTTATTGCACTTTTATTTTTATAACAACATATCTGGAGAGCAGCAGTTTAGAGAAGATTAACCTCATCTAGATTATTCTTTACATATTTCCCTTTTTTACATATTGAATAGAGGACTAATATCTGAAGGTTTATTGAACTACATATTACTGTCAGAATCCAATTATATTTCATTTCTAGTTATTGACTATGGAAAACCCCATTTCTGCCCTCTCTGGATTCTGTCATACGATGAAGGGAAGGAGGTGAACAAAGCAGTTTTATGGCCCTCACTTCCTTCGGTACAACTTCAAAGGGACTGAATGTGGATAACACCAAAAGGACTAAACATAACAATGGGGTTATCAGCTTTCATCTACTCCTCTCTGAAGTCTCCCTTCCACCAGCAGTGAAGAAAAAGAAGGTGGAAATGTAACGCCTGGGATTGTCGCTGGAAAGATGGTGGGGTGGGGTAGGGCTGCTGGGGACCCCTTAAAACCTTGAACCGTAGGGCTTGGGCCCCAGGTCCTGTCTAGCATGCCTGCAACCATTTTCTCTTAATAAAGGATGCCTGTTGGAAGAAATATTCCAAGAGTTCTGTCTTCTTAAGATGCAAATGAATCTGCCTTTGTCTTTTGGATTATGAGGGGGCTTTGATTCTGTTTCTTCTATTGGCCAGTCTGGTGTGGGGATAAATGTATTAAATTTACACTGGGGAGACTAATGGTCAGCAACTCACTTTACCATTTGTACTCTCAGTGTTTACTGCAACTGTGTGATCAATGGTAGGACTATGCACAATAAGATTATGTACTGTAAATGGAGAAAGGAAATTATATGAACAAGTGAGGATCAATGCTAAGAATTATAGTTTGGGGGACAAACACGATGTCAACACTGCAAATATTGTATATTCTTGCTTTGACAATATGCAGAATTGTCTGGTAACTATGGGGTTAATAAAGAGCAGAAGGGGCGTTGGGGGTAAAGCCCAGGAAAGAAAGAGGAAGAAAACATTTGACCTTCACACTAATTGGATAATGTGAGATATGACGGCTAATTTAGGGAGGGAACATGCTGATAATTTAACTGCTCAGAGGAAGAGAACTTAGATCCTACCATCCCTCCATTGTGCCTGTGCTGACATTTGTAACAATAAAAGACTTTTAGGAAAATAAATGCCTGGAAGTTCTTTGGAATGTTTCATTAGCCGGAACCACATCATCATGGTAGGATCACACATTCTTTTCAAGCGACCTGGGGTCCCGAGCCCCATCCACTCTCTCTATGCTTGAGAGGAGCTGGCAAAGATTCAGGGAAGATCTCATTATGGAGAAAGAAAGATTGCCTGAGCCCAGCCATGTGCCTGCAACAGTTTCCCGGGGGGGGGGAGCGACAGCCAGCAAGCCGGGGGAGAGAGGAATTTGGCAGATTTCCCAGCTGAGAGCAAAGACTTCAAAAGCAGAACGGACAGATATCACAGTTATGGGTGAGTCATTGGAAAGATTTCAAAACTTAGAAATGAAAACCAGAAATCAGTTCCTACAAAGTGAAATCTACAGCCCTGAAGAGAGAGGGAATCCCAGTCTGAATCCTCTGCAGCGATGGGGAGATTGGGTTTCTCAGCATGTGGCTGATCCATGTCCTCTGAACTTACCACAGCTAATAGAGGCCTTGCAATGCCTTGGGGTGGTACAGAAGCCAGGAGATCAGCAGCTGTTGGGAGAACAGCCACAGCAAGGAGGTTGGCCACAGCCCCCAAACGTGCAACCCCTGGGCATAAATCTGCAGCCAGGTTGGGGCCTACAGCAGCCAGGGGGGCCACAAAAGCAGTGGGGAGCCCAGCAGGAAGCCTGTCAGACCCTGCCTTCACTGGCCAGAGACCCCAACCCTGAAGAGATGGTCAGTTCCAGTCTGAGGCATCTGCAGCAATGGGTAGATGGGTTTCCCCAGCAGATGAATGATCAGCAGCAGCAGAGGGCGTCACCACCCCCTACAGTCCAACAACAGAGAAGACCACTACAACCCCCACTTACGCAGCCACCATTAGGAGGCCTACAGCAGCAGGGGGCACCATCAAACCCCTCTGGCCAGCAGCAGAGGGCCCAGCAGCCATGGAACCAGCCCCAGTGGGGGCCACAGCAGCCTGTGTTCGCACCACCTTTCAATGCAACCTTTGATGGGGACCCAGAGAAGCTGATTTTTTTCCTCAACCAAGTGCATTCTCACTTGAAACGCTGGGCCTATCTGTACCCGGAACCAGGGGCCATGGTCGATATCATTGCGTCCAACCTAGAGGGAGAAGCATTCGAATGGCTGAACAATTTATATAGCGAGCAAGCCCCCGAATTGGAAGATCCCCACCACTTTCTTTTAAGTCTGAGAGAACGATTTGAGGACCCATCCATTGGCCTCAAAGCAGCAGGACAAATTCATAAAATAAAACAAGCCAGGAGGCCTGCCCTGGAGTACGTGCGAGAATTCCGCAAGATAACAGGTCAAATAGAGGGGTGGCCTGAGCAGTCCCTCATACATTATTTCATCGAGGGATTAGATGATCACCTCTCTCAGGCATGCATCTATCGAGAAGTACCTGATCGGCTGCAGGAGTGGTACCAGACGGCCGTGAAGCTAGATGTTAAGCTCTCTCACTATAAGAAGCCTCCTCCACATGAACCCGAACAGCAACCAGAGCTACCCAGACAGCAATCACCCCCACGAAAGCCTTTGACTACTGCAAGAGCTGAGAGACCCAGGCCACCTACATGCCCTTCCTTCAAGTGTTTCCGGTGTGGACAAGGAGGACATCGAGCGGCCACCTGCCCAGTCCCCTACCCCCAACTGCAGAGCAGGCCAGAACCAGCAATGCGAAAGAAACCTGCTCAGAGGCCAATGAGAAAAAAATCCAACCGACTCACGCAAGAACCTGTCACCCAGGTTACACCCAATACACAGGAGGACGCCGAGACTCCAGATGGACCCGCCCCTGCTCTACCCTTCTTTGACAGTGACAATGAAGGAGAAAACTACCCAATGGTGAGTCAACAAATCCTGCCTTTTTCACTGGCCGCCAAACTTATAATCCCTAAGTCTGGGGCACAAATAGACTTGAACGTACTAATTGATTCAGGATGCACCCACTGCATTATTAGTCTGGTGTTTGCCATGAAAATGGGCATAAGGGCAAAACACCTTTCCAAACCGGTGAGATTTGAGCAAGCCGATGGCTCCCTGATGGGAGGGACTCTTATCACACAATTAACCGAGCCTTTACGCCTAGAAATAGGTGTCCACTGGGAGTTTATTCGTTTCCTGATGGCTCCAAAAATGACTGAGGCGGTGATCCTAGGACTAGCCTGGTTAGACAAATGGACGCCGTTTATCTGGTGGGAGAAAGGAATGAGAATTGTGAGACTACCTATAGGGCCTGATCCCCCCATTGATTCAACAGATGTTACTGGGCAACTTAGGCTACCCAATGAGCGAGCGCACATGGCCGCCTCACTGCCTCCAGGCGAACCAGTCATCCCCAAGGAATACTTGGACCTGGCGGAGGGGTTCAGTGAAAAAGACCCCCTCACAGACCCAATGACTGCTCCATCGAACTGGTGCCCAGAGCCAAACTCCCATGTCCGAAGATGTATGCTATGTCTCCCCCTCGAAATGGAGGAGATGCAGTGATATGTGAACAAAACCTAACGAGGGGGTTTATCGAACGGGCCAAATCTTCCGTGGGAGCCCCTGTGTTGTTCAAAGAGAAAAAAAATGGGTCTCTTCATCTCTGTGTAGACTACAAGGGACTCAACGCTGTAAGTGTGGAAAATAAATACCCCCTCCCCCTCCTAAAGATTTTTTTTATTGAAAATTTTTTAAAAGTTTTACAAAAAACAAACAAAAAAAAACAACAAAAAATAAAACAACCCTCCCCCAAACCATCCCAAACCACCCCCCTCCATCCCCCCCGAGCTTCCCAGAGCTGAATATAGGCTTAATTAAAATTTTAAAAATTCTAAAGAAAAAATTAATCAACCTATAAGGTAATTAACAATAAAATATATATAACAATAAAAACATATACATTAAAAAAAATACTTAGAAAAGAAAGAAAAAGAAAGAAAAAAAGAAATAAAGGAAAAGAAAAGAAAGAAAGAATACAATCTATAAAATATCAAATTTAAATACAAGTTATGAAAAAGCTAAATGGTATTTTTTTATAGCCAATTTATATTGTATGAAATTTATCCATTTTTCCCATACGGCAAAAAATTTCTCTTGTGATTGCTCCTTTAAAAAAGCCGAAATCTTTGCCATTTCCGCCAGATAAGAAACTTTAAAAAACCACTCTTGCAAGGTAGGCAAAGATTCCTTCTTCCAATATTGCCCTACTAACAGCCTTGCGGCTGTAATTAAATTTAACATCAATATAATCTCTTTAGTATCACAATCAGTAACAATACCTAACAAAAATAATTGTGGGGTAAATTTTACCCTCCTTCTAAAAATTCTTTGAATATTCCACCATATCTTAATCCAAAAAGCTTTTATATTTTTACACGACCACCAGATATGATACTAGGTAGCATCCAAACATCCACATCTCCAACATTTAGGCTGTAAGTCAGGATACATACGAGACATTTTTTGTGGATCAAGGTGCCATCTATAAAACATTTTATAAAAATTCTCCCTTAAGTTCTGGGCTTGCGTAAATTTAACATTTCTCACCCAAATAATTTCCCAGGTATCCAATAGAACTGGTTCACCAAAATTTTGTGCCCATTTAATCATACAATCTTTGATTAATTCTGATTCTGAATCCAGTTCCACTAGAACCCCGTAAATTCTCTTAATATGAGTTCGCCTTTGATCTTTTACTTGCTTAAAGAGATTCTCATCTTCTCTAAGCAAGCCTATATTGCTATCCATCTTCCATCTATCCACTATTTGTCTATATTGAAACCATGAATAGGAAATATTTTCATATACTAAATCTTCCAAAGATTTTAACTGCCAGTTTTGACCATCCCATTTAAGTAATTGTGTATAAGAGACCCTATCCATTTTAACTCCTCTCCTTATCCCCTCTATCGCATGCCCGGGTATAGCCCATAATAGTATTTTAAAGTCACTTTTATAATATTTCCTCCAAACCCGAAGTAGAGGAATCCTTATAATATGAGATTTAAAAACCCGATCCACTTTTTTTATTAAAAATTAAATAGGCATGCCATCCAAAAAGTAAATCCCAACCCTCCAAATGGAGTATTTCTACATTTGTTAAGTTTACCCAATCACTAATTAATGTTAAAACCACAGCATCATAATATAATTTCAAATTCGGTACCTTGAGTCCACCTCTCTCACGGAAGTCCTGCAAAATTTTGAGCTTTACCCTTGGTTTCTTCCCTGCCCAAATAAATTTATTAATACCTTTCTGCCATTCATTTAAATTAACCTCATTCTTTAAAATGGGTAGCATTTGAAACAAGAAAAGAAATTTTGGTAAAACATTCATTTTAATCACTGCAATTCTTCCCATAAGAGATAACTGTAACTTCTCCCAATTCTTCAAGTCTTTCTGTACCCTGACCCACAGCCTTTCATAATTATATTTATACAATTTTGCATTAGAAACAGACAGAGTGACCCCCAAATATTTTATCTTATCAACAACCTCAAAGTCAGTCAAATTAACCAAAATCTGCTTATCCAGATTAGTCATATTTTTAGGTAATATTTTAGTTTTATTATTATTAATTTTAAAACCCGAAACCCGTCCATATTGATAAATCAATTGTAATAACTTTACTGCAGAATAGGTAGGTTGAGACAAAGTAACCACCAAGTCATCTGCAAAAGCTCTTAACATATATTCTTTTTTGTTTACTTCTATTCCTTTTATTTCCTGCGACTCTCGAATTTTAATCAACAAAATTTCCAATGTTAAAACAAACAATAATGGTGACAATGGACATCCCTGTCTTGTACCTTTTTCTATTGCAAAAACCTCTGACAAACCCCCATTAACAATAATTTGTGCTGTTTGTTTTTGATATATAGAACCAAAAGCTTGTAATATTTTTTCTCCAAAATTCATCTCCTCAATTACTCTTAGCATAAACTGCCAATTCAATTGGTCAAAAGCTTTTTCAGCATCTAGAAATATCAGCCCAGCAGAAATTTGGTTATTTTTATCTAAATATTCTAATAAATTAATAACTTGTCTAACATTATTTTTCATATACCTACCAGTTATAAAACCCGATTGATCCTTATGTATAAATTGATGCAAAACCCTCATAAGCCTATTCGCTAAAATTTTTGTAAAAATCTTATAATCTACATTTAAGAGGGATATAGGCCTATAATTCTTTGGTAAGGTAAGATCTTGATCCTCTTTTGGAATCAAGGATATAAAAGCGCTGCGCCATGACGGAGGAATCTCTGAACCCTGTAATATGTTATTAAAAAGCTCACATAAAGGTTGGGTCATCTCTTCTACTAAAGTTTTGTAATAAATAGATGTCAAACCATCCGTACCCGGCGCTTTACCTAGTTTTAATTGTTTAATAACTGTCACAATTTCCTCATTAGTAATTAAATCATTAATTTCTTGTTTCTGATCTTCTGTTAATTTAGGAAAATTAGCCTCACTTAAATAATTATTTATATCTAAAATTTGTACATTAGTACTCTTATATAGTTTTTGATAATAATCTAAAAAGGATTTCTTAATCAACTCCTTCTGATACACTAATTTACCATTATAATTTATTTTATCTATAGTTCTCTGTCTCTGTTTCTTTCTTAATTGATAGGCCAACCATCTCCCTGGTTTATTAGCATTACAAAATGTATTTTGTTTCATAAACAGTAAGTTAGTTGCAGTTTGATCAGCCATCAGCATGTTAAATTGTGTTTTTAACAACTTTATAGATTCTTTAATCTTTTCATCAATAGGATTTAGAATCAGAGATTTTTCTTTTAATCTCCCCTCTTAAAGATTTATTGACCCATCTGGCTAAGGGAAATGTCTTCACTAAGTTAGACCTAAGAGAGGCATACTACCAGGTGAGAATAAAAGAGGGAGACGAGTGGAAAACTGCCTTCAACTGTCCTATGGGGAGCTATCAGTTCAAAGTCAAGCCATTTGGACTACAGGGGGCCCCAGCTGTATTTATGCAGTTGATTAATGAGGTTCTACATGATCACTTGTACAAAGGGGTTTTGATGTATCTTAATGATATCCTGATATACAGCACAAATATGATTGATCACATAAAGCTAGTGAGAGAAGTGTTAAAGAAACTATTGAATGCCAAGCTTTATATCAAATTGTCAAAATGTGAATTTCACCAAACCCGATTAGACTATCTTGGCTACCGAATTTCCAATGAGGGTATTGAAATGGATCCAGCCAAGGTGAAAACTATAATCGAATGGCAGCCCCCAAGGACTTGCAAACAGCTCCAGAGCTTTCTGGGTTTTGCCAACTTTTATCGTCAATTCATCCCTTCTTTTGCCAAGATTGCCCTACCTCTTACAGAACTACTCAAAACAGGCAAAGGAGGAGGGAAGCCACAACCGGGCCAACCACTAGCATGGACAATGAGCTGTCAAACAGCTTTTGAGAATTTAAAGAGACTATTTGCCGCTGAACCGGTTCTAAAGCACCCCTGCCCAGGGGAACCCTTTGTGATTCAAGCTGATGCCAGCGATGTGGTGGTTGGAGCAGTGTTACTACAAAAGAACAAAAATGTTATCCTGCAACCCTGCGCCTACACCTCTAAGAAATTCACTGAGAGTGAGCAAAGATGGGCAATCTGGGAGAAAGAGGCCTTCACGATTAGGTGGGCACTATTGAACTGGCGACACTATCTAGAAGGGAGCAAGGTGCCATTTGAGGTATGGACAGATCACAAAAACCTAAAGGCACTGAAAACTCCCCGCAAATTGTCCGCAAAGCAAGTACGGTGGGCACAATACTTTAACCGCTTCAACTTCACTCTAAAGTGCATACCAGGAGGAAAAAACTTCCTAGCTGATGCGCTATCCCGGTTACCCCTGTACAAAAGTGAATGAGAGGAGATTAACGAGGCAATTATCCCCAACCCACAAACTGCCGCTCAACTTACACCTTGCAGGGTCCCCAAACCTGATGACCCTGGAGTGAAGAAAATAAAACGAGAGCTCCTCACCGACCAATGGTTCAAAGATAATCAAGCCTCCCTAACATGCAGGGATGGCTTGGCTTACAAAGGGGGGAAGCTATATTTGCCAGAAGTGCTCCTGTCAAGACTGCTAACATCGGATGTTCTTGCTTGCCATATATGAAGAAGCAAACCTGTTTTATTTAGCCTGTATAGCATTTCTAGAGTTGAGGCAGATAGTAGTAGTCTAGGGAGTGGGAAAGTATGCAAGTTAACCACAACAATGTCTCAGCACAGTGTGGCCAAGGTCAGCCCAGCTGCAACGGGAGGGAGACCTCACACTTCACATTAATTGGAGAATGTGATTGATGACTGTAAAATGAAGGAGTGAGTTATGCTTTGTTATGGATGCTTGGGGGAGGGAGGATTCAGTTTCTGGCTTAACTTTGTTAGTACCGAAGCTATGCAGAATAATAAAAGATTCTTTTAGAGGAATAAGCCTCAAAGTTCTTTGAAAATCTGTTTCTTTCAGAACCATGTCATCAAGCCAGAAACTGAATCCTGTCAGCTCCATCTTAATGCTCTCAAACACAGCCACGATGTAAAGCAGGCTGGATGCTTTGGATATTTGAATACCCTACACCTCACCCCCTGGCAATTCTGGTGGCCGGGGCTGAAAAAGGATGTAAAAAGTTGTACTGTATGTGCCACAATGAAAAGAATCCTGGGGAAAATTCCTGGGTTACTACAACCCATGGCAGACCCTTCTCAACCCTGGGAAGAAATAGCTATGGACTTTATAGTAGACCTACCTGAAAGTAGGGGAAATACTGTCATCTGGGCTGTAATAGACCTGTTCTCAAAACAGGCTCATTTCATCACCTGCAAAGGACTCCCATCTGCCCAACGACTGGCCAAATTGTTCCTGAAACATATCTACCGGCTGCATGGCACCCCTAAGTGAATAATTTCAGATGGGGGTGCAATTCATAGAAAAAAATTGGAGAAATTTCCTTACATTGATTGGATCATCTCAAGGGTTATCATCTGCTTTTCATCTGGCCACCAATGGGGATGCAGAAGCCGCTAACAAAATGGTGGAGCAATATCTTAGATGCTACATTTCTTACCAACAGACGAACTGGACTGATCTCCTCCCTTTTGCGGAGGTGGCGTATAATAATTCTGTGCACAGCAGCACTGGCTACACACCTTTCAAAGTAGCCACAGGGAAAGAATTTAACCCAATACCTGAATATCCTCAGTTGCCCTCTGCTTCCCAGACACTTGATCAGTGGGTGAGAGGGTGGGAAGAAGTTTGGAAAAACACAAAAACTGCTTTAAAAAAGACTTTTGAAACCTATAAAAAGCAGGCTGATAAAAAAAGGGCTCCCCGAAGAACATTCCAAGATGGGGAAAAGGTCTATCTGTCAACTAAATATCTACGCCTCAAATTGCCCAGCAAGAAATTGGGACCAAAATTCTTGGGGCCTTTCCCCATAGTAAAGATCATCAACCCGGTCACAGTAAAACTAAAACTCCCTAGACTTTTAGGGAAAATTCACCCAGTTTTCCATTGTAGCTTGTTGAAGCCTTATCGGGGCTCCACTTTAAGACCTCCCCCGAAAAAAGCACCTGGGCCCCTCATAGTTGCAGGGCAGACCCACTATGAAGTAAAACGTATTCTTGATTCTAGAATTTTTAAAGGGAAATTGCAGTACCTAATCCAATGGAAGGGATATCCGTTGTCTGAAGCCACCTGGGTGAAATCCAGTGAAGTGAAAGCTGACAGATTGGTCAAAAGGTTTCATATGAAACACCCCAACAAACCGAAAGATAACCCTTAACATATGCTTTTGTTTACTTTACAGGATCCGTCCTTCTTGTAAGGGGGGCCGGATGTCAACGCTGCAAATATTGTATATTCTTGCTTTGACAATATGCAGAATTGTCTGGTAACTATGGGGTTAATAAAGAGCAGAAGGGGCATTGGGGGTAAAGCCCGGGAAAGAAAGAGGAAGAAAACATTTGACCTTCACACTAATTGGATAATGTGAGATATGACGGCTAATTTAGGGAGGGAACATGCTGATAATTTAACTGCTCAGAGGAAGAGAACTTAGATCCTACCATCCCTCCGTTGTGCCTGTGCCGACATTTTGTAACAATAAAAGACTTTTAGGAAAATAAATGCCTGGAAGTTCTTTGGAATGTTTCATTAGCCGGAACTACATCACACACTTGTTTCTACCTATGTTTTATTAAAAGAAGAAAGATTATTTGTTTTATGCCTTTGGCAAACTGGTATGCTGCTAGTAGAATAAGCAGCACTATACTATTTCTCAGGTATATAAACTCAGATTACATTTTTCACATTTTCTGCCATAAAGTTTATTCTAAATTTCCCTTAAGATTTTCTTTATTTATGACATTTTCAAGAATTGTCATTTTTCTTATTCCATGATCAAAAAATAAGCTCAGAAACAAGTGCAGTAGTCACACTACACTAATCTCTATAGGTAGCACTGTTTATAGCGGTAACATCATTAAATATATCACATTCATGGAGAGCTAGTGCCTGAACTTTTTGAAGCATCATTTGTACTCTACAAAATCAATCAGAAATCTAGGCTAGCTAATGAGATTCCAGAGATTTTAGATAAGACCTGCAGCTTTTTTATCCAGAACACTAATCTGGACACAACTGGATTCATTTTGGGACAATTTCTCAGGTAGGCTCTGCAGCTTTAAAAAGCTAACAGCTATAAATAAGGTGTCAAGAGATGGGAAGCAACTGTTTCTAAGGAATGTCTAACTAGCGATGTGCATTAAATAGAACACTTTTTCCATGCAAAATAAGAGACTAAGAGAGAATGAATGGTACTTAGAACTATTATAACAATTTTATTAAAAATCTAATCTCTCTCAAAAGTCTACAGTAGATAACATACAAAGAATCAGTTATTATTAACAAAGACTTCCTAATGTTTACTAAGGTGACCAACTTTTTTACAATGAAAAGGAGGACACAGATAAATTGAAGAAAAAAATATTGTAAATAAAAGAAACATTTTATTCATGGCAACAATAATACAGAATACACTATAATATGATAAATGCATAATAAAAAACATTTGTAACAATAACATTTTATATTGTAATTATGCTTACCTGCCTATTAATTATTATTTAAATGAGTACTTTTCCATTGAATGAATATTTTTGTCAATGTATCATCTTCTAAAATATATTGGAAATATCTGAACAAGAAATATCCTTCATACTGAATTTTATGGCAAGTGCTGCAGCTAGAGTATCAACATTCAATCTCGATTTCTCACTTTTCCAAAAATCATTAGCAATTGAAAAAACCCTTTCAACTGCTGCATTAGTTCCAGGGCAGCACAACGTAAATTGAACAAGAATAAATAAATTTTCACATGGAATATGTTCATTTTTGAAATGGCTGAATATTTCCACCCATCTTTTATCAATTTCAACGTGTCTATTTTCCCATTGTATTAATTTTTCAGAATTTAAAAATACATTCAGTCTTCCAGTTTCTTCAAAGAGACAATTGTCGTCTATTTTAATGTCTGGCACATTTCTTTAGATAAAAACTCAACACAAGATTCAATATCTGTCCAATATACTTGCGATAAAGTCAAAAAACACCCTTGAAAACTGTATTTCCTGTGATGTTTGTTTCAGACCATTCTTTGATATATTGAAAACATGTTTAGTAAAAAATTCTGCGCTTCTTTGATAAACTTTTCCATTATGCTTGGATTTGATTCCTCTAAGTCTGACAATTTTCTTTTTATAATTAAAAGAAGAATTTTTTTCTTCAAATCGAGTTTTATATTGAAAGATAAAGTCATTCAAAATAAGACTAACTTCTGTAGCTGAAATGTGTTCACCTTCAATCTTTTAAATCGTTTTGTGAAAAATAGATGCTTGATTATGTACAAAATACTGACAATGTATCCGTTATCATCTGGAAGGAAAAAAACCAGGAACGCCGGTATACAGTGCAATCATCAAAAAGGTTTATTCTTTGACAAAACAAAAGTCAGCACTGGGAGTGGTTTGCTCCCAATGCCTTACATAGGATTGCCACACCCTGTATCCCCACCCCCAGTTCCAAACCAACATCCACCCGAAGTGTATAAATGTTCCTCCCCCGCCCTGTCCACGCCCTCCCCCAGATGCGGATCTGCCTTGTTGATCTCCACCATGGCCGGTAAACCCCTGTGCGATGCCTTCAGGAGCCACCCGGTCCCTGTCAATCCGGTCCGGTAAGACCCCCCCCCCAATACCACCCCCTACGCTGTTCAGGCAGGCCTCTGAGCCATCCAAGGAGCCCAGACAGGCCTCCGCTTCTCTCAGCAACATCCCTGTCTCAGTGCTTATGACCGGCGCTCCGCTATAGGTCCGCGCAGGCACATGTCCATTCCAGGTGCTTTTCCCCCTGGCAGCAACGCGCGACGGCTGTCGGGAGAAAATGGCGCCACATCATGGTCCGTCTTCACCGCACCAGCGGTACATTGCGAACACCGGAACCACCCGACTATCGGGACACGTGAGAGGTGAAGACCGGCCAGGAAGAGACGGTTGTTGTGGCGGTGGTTGTTGTGGCGGCGGTTCTCGTCGTCGGTAGGCTCCATTGCATATCATCCCCCCACCTTCGAATGGCAAGCCCCGTGGGGCTTGACAAATACATTAATATCTCAGATATTTCATTATTGAAAAACGATTCCAGGATTTTAGGACATTTGTCTAAACTTAAAAAATATGAACAGAGAGGCTCAAATAATTGTAGAACACACTGTATAGCAGATGTTGGAGCAAGCCATCTAACTTTTGAATATCCTAAAAGTTTTTTGTATTGAACATTCGCTTCTTCACCAAATTGTTTTAAAGTAGCCACATGAATGGTAAAACAACTAAAATACAAATAAATTGTAGTTATTATTACTTCTACATCAATTGGCATGGCACATGACGCAGTGTTGATTGCATTTGACAAAATATGTACATTACAACCTATTCCTAGTATTTTCTTTTAGAGTAAATCTTGTAATTTTACATACACATTATTCACCCCTTTGCATCTTCGCCCACCAAAATTTGTGTTTGTATTATCAGCTGTTAGTGCAACAACTTTGGATTTCAAATTGTTTTCATTTATTACTCTGTATAGATGGTTTGACAAAATTTCAGCAATTTCACTCTCAATGGATTCTAAATTTAAAATTTTTACATGAATACCCTTGGTAACATTAAAATATCTTACTAGTATTGGATACAATTTAGTTTCATTATGATTGGATGCATCAGATAAAACTGTTACAAATGCTGCAGTTTCCAAGTCTTCTGTAAGTATTTTGTCACAGTAATTTTTAAATACTGATTTAATAATAGCCTCACATTTTGTCCTGGCACATGAAAATTTAACATCGTGAAACTTTTCAATAATTTAGTTGTACAATCCATACTACAAAAACTTTGATTGTGAATTATGGTATGGTATGGAATGCAAATGTTCCCTCCATTGCAGCTAACTGTTTTTCGTCTTCAGAATACTTTGAGGTTTTAAAAAAACTTGTTACTTTACAACTGGAAGCAGATGCATCTGATGATTGCTTATGTTTCTTGGTGGTCAAGTGTTTCTTAATAGCTGCTCTGCCCCCAACTGCAATACAAAATTCTCTGCTGCAAATATTGCAGAAAACAATGTTATCCTTCTTTGATGTGATGAATGGAAATTCCTTATTCAATTTATCGTTGAAATGGCATTTCCTCTTTTTTGATTTTTCCATCCCTAAATGGAAGTTAGTTTCCTCCAGGTATCTTCGGGACTAACTAGGAGATGGTGTAGTTGGGTAGCAGGGAGGGGTGCAAAGTTCCTGCCAATTCACCTTTGCTGCAGACAACTTGCATGTGCAAAGTTTGCCAGCCGGGTGTTTTGGCGGGCTCAGCAGCAATTCCTATTGGCTTTCAAAAGCCAATAGGGGGAGTAGCACAGCTCATGCAAAAGTTGAAAAAACCCCCATCAATAAAAGGTGCCGGAACGCCATTCTGAGTATTCTACGAGAGAGAAAAAAGCCCTGCAGATTAGTCTTCAAATATCAAAAAGGAGGACATGTAGGAGGACACTTTTTGAGGGAGGACAGAACTTACAAAAGGAGGACTAGCCTCCCTAAAGGAGGACGGTTGGTCACCTTATGTTTACTGCAACATGTATTTATGTATGGCACTGTTTCTGAAAGTATCTAATCAAATCAATATAATCAATTCATCAACAAGACTTTAAACACTGTGAAATCCAAATGCTTTTTTGTGTCAGTATGAACACTGCTGACAGGCAAAAGTTGTTATCAGATAAAAGTATGAAAGATGGAAAGTCTTTCAAAGTCTTTCAAAATCCAATTGATGGGGGAGGGGTAACCTAAAGGCATTCAGTTAAAAGAAAACTATGAGTCTTCTGACAGAATTTTTTGCTATACTCTATGCTCATTTTGTTTTCTTCATCAAAACTTCATGGCACCAATTTTCATCTTATAATTGCCTGTCACTAGACAATTGCCTAGTCACAATAAACAGTCACAAACAGTAATGTATAGTAGCCTTTTGTAATTCAAAAGCCTTTACTGAAAGGAATACAAAGGGTGGGTTCAGTCTGCTTTGATAAAAACCTTCTTTGAAGAAAAGAAATATACTGTATATGCCAGCATATAAGGCGACTTCCGCGAGCGCTAAAATTGGCACCAAAGATGGGGGTCGTCTTATATGCCGAGTCGTCTTATACGCCGGAAATACTGGTAGTTTCCGGCTTATAAGACGACGTTCTAGGAATGCGGCTCGGCGATAAAGTCGGGGGTCATCTTATACGCTGGGTCGCCTTGTACGCCGGCATATACAGTATTTATCCAATATATTGTTCATTTGGTCTACATGAATGGGGGAAAAATCTGTTCTGTTAAATGTATCTGTGTTAGAGTCATGAGAATTCCGTACACAATTAATTTTACATATGATTGCTGTACCTTGTACTGTATATATAACAAAACCATATATAATATAAACAATTATTGAGTTCATTCATCAAGTTAAATTGTAATGTTCACTGAGTTTTGGTGTTCAAACAGCCATTGTGGTTGGTAAACCAAGATTTATGGCCTAGCAGGTTGAGTGAAACTTAGTAATTGTGGCTTAATTAACAAAACACAAAACAATAGCTTAACGTAGTGTGTGTAATAATAGTTTTGTGGAACTAGAAATTCCATAATACAATTTGATTTCATAAAAGATGTCAAAATATGTTTCACTATGTAGAATTACAGTAAAATTGTATACTATCAGTAACTGAGTCAGCTTATAGTTCTTAAATGTTATTCAACAGATTCATTACAACTTTGGTTTGTTACTTTATTATAGATTATACCATTTGTGGAAAGAGTTCCTGTGAATATTTTCATTATCAAAAAGTCAATATTAGTAATCTTTGAAAAATATGTCTATATTTAGTTATACAATATGGCAGTAAGGAACAGTTAATTATATTTTATTTATCTGGAAAAAAATCCAATTTGTAAATGAAAAGAAAAAAAGTAGAATAATATTACAATACAGGTAGTCCTTGACTTATGACCGCAATTGAGCCCAAAATTTCTATTGTTAAGCAAGACAGTTGTGAGTTTCTTGCCATAGTTGTTAAGCAAATCATTGCAGTTATTAAGTGAACCATGCAGTTGTTAAGCAAATCTGCCTTTCCCCCTTGACTTTGCTTGTCAGAAGCCAGCTGGGAAGATTAGAAATGATGATTGCATGACCCTGGGGCAGTGCAACTGTCATAAATACATGCCAGTTGCCAAGCACTCAAATTTTGATCATGTGGCCATGGGGATGCTGCAATGTCAGGTGTGAAAAATGGTCATAAGTCACTTTTTTCAGTGCCGTTTTAACTTCTAATGGTCATTAAATGAATGGTTGTAAATTGAAGACACTTGTACATTATTGCAACAATAAAAGAAAAAAGTCTGTAAACATTTCAAAGTAAACAAAAATCTATTTATAAGATCTAAGTATTTATCAATATTAAGAGAAAGAAAAAAACTTGATAACAAATCAGGGTTAAAGAAATATAAGTTTGTTTGTTGCTAACATTTTAATTACAAGTAATCCTCAACTTAAAACTACAAATGAGCCCAAAATTTCTGTTTTTAAGTGAGACAGTTGTTAAGTGAATTTTGCCCCATTTTACGATTTTTCTTGCCAGAGTTTTTAAGTGAATTGTTAAATAAATTGTTAAATTAGTAACACGGTTGTTAATTGAATCCAACTTCTCCATTGACTTTGCTTTTCAGAAGGTTGCAAAAGGTGATCGCATGACAGCAACCATCATAAATATGAGTCAGTATAAAAATCAAAGTCGATCCCATATAAAGAGAGTTTATAATGTATTAGTGGAATTGGATTCAGAGACGGAATTAGTCAGAGACTATATGGTAAAATGGACCCAAAATTTTCAAGAGCCGATTTTATTAGATACATGGGAGGCAATTTGGGTTAGGAATTTGAAGTTTACTCAGGCTCAAAATTTAAGAGAAAATTTTTATAAAATGTTTTATAGGAGGCATTTGGATCCCCAAAAATTGTCTCGCATGTATTCCAATTTACAGCCTAAGTGTTGGAGATGTGGTTGCTTGGATGCAAGCTATTATCATATTTGGTGGACGTGTAGAAATATAAAAGCTTTTTGTATTAAGATTTGGTGGAACATTCAAAAGGTTTTCAAAAGAAAGATAAAGTTTTCACCACAATTATTTTTGTTAGGTATTATTGTAGATTGTGATGCTAAAGAAACTATTTTAATGTTGAATTTTATTACAGCTGCAAGGTTACTGGTTGGGCAATATTGGAGGAAAGATTCTTTGCCCACTATAGAAGAATGGTCGCTTAAAGTTTCTAATTTAGCAGAAATGGCCAAAATTTCTGTTTATTTGAAGGATCATTCACAAAAAAGATACATCTCGGTGTGAAGAAGATGGATAAATTATGTACAGAATAAATATGGGATTAGAAAGTATCATTTAGTTTTTGAATAACTTATAGTTTAAAGTGGGAATTGTTTATATTGTTATTTTTGTTTTTAATTTTTTTGAAATTTTCTTGTATTTGAGTTAAAGTATTTTATGCATTTGGTTATGGGCATAGTTGGATAAGCTTAGTTAGAATTTGTTTGCTTATTTGTAACCTTGTAATCAGCTCTGGGAAGTGAGGGGAGTTAGGGTTAGGGTGGGGTGGAGGGAGGGAGGGATATTGTATTGTAATAAAATGGAAAATTTCTATAAAACTTTTCAATAAAAAAAATAAATATGAGTCAGTTGCCAAGCATCTGAATTTTGATCACGTGACCATGGGGATGCTACAGTGGTTGTAAGTGTGAAAACGGTCATAAGTCCCTTTTTTCACTACCTTTGTAACTTTGAATGGTTACTAAATGAACTGTTATAAGTGAACGACTATCTGTACTAAATTAATCCCTATTTCTCTGTAGACATTTAATTTTGGCACAGATTTCATAAAGTGATATTTTTTTTAAAAAAAGCAAGTTTCAATAATGTCCCAGTTATTCAAATATATATATATCTATTACTTGTTACAGCAATTATTCAGATTTTATTACTTATGCTGCCAGGGCCAGCCTTAGGCTAAACAGATTCTGGATGAAGAAGCCTTTTTGAATGCTCTCTCCTTGCTATCTCCATCTTGGCTATCTTACAGTTTTCTTTGTTTTTCTTTTTTTCAGAATGTGTTTTTGTGTGCTATTAAATATTACAATATTTAAAGTACATGTAGATTGACTCTAAGTAAAGATGTGTTCCATCACATTTTACCTAGAACAAATTACAACAAACTAAAAATATAAAAAAGGATTAACTATCTGAATCTAACTACCTAAAAAAAACCCACTCTATTTTTTCTTTAAAAAATTGGAGTTGCTGTTCTTTCTATCTGTTTACTGCAATCTCTCTAAAGCAGATATGTCAAACTTGTGATGTCACGTGATGTCGCGCAAAGTATTGGGATTGTTTTGCCATTGCCAGCAATGGGGTGGACACGGCTTCCACGTGGGCAGTTTGACATTCCTGCTCTAAAGTCTTACTGAGTATCAATTCATGGGATTCAAATGCTCCTTCCTCTTCAGCTTAGTCTTCTGCAATTTTTATTGTGTATCCCCTTGTAAAGATAGTGCATCCTGCTCATTGTGTCTCTTGTTAATTATTCTTACATTGGAAGTGTTGGCCAGGAATATTAGACAAGATGTGGAGATCAAAGGGCTGGAGATAAAAAGATCAGAAATATAAATTACAAGCTTTTGCAGATGACTTGGTCTTTATCTTGGAGGAGCCTTCGGAAACAGCCACTAAATGGTTGCAGAAAATAGAGGAATTTGGAGAAGTGGCTGGGTTGAAAATAAATAGGGAAAAGACTAAAGTATTTACAAGAAATCTAATAGAAAAACAGAAAGCTCAATTGGTGAAAAAAACAAATCTCCAGATAGCCAAAAAAGTTAAATATTTAGGTATCTATTTAACATCAAAATATACAACAATAAAAGAAGACAACTATGAAAGACTATTGAAACAAATAAAAACAGATTTGGAGAAGTGGAAAAACCTTCAACTATCACTATTAGGAAGGATAGCGACTGTTAAGATGAATATCTTACCTAAACTGCTATTTTTATTTCAGATGACAGAGGGGGCTTTGGGCTCCCAGACTGGAAACTCTACTACCAAGCCACTATTTTGTTGTGGCTTAAAGAATGGATCACATTGAGAAATAAACAACTTCTTTATTTAGAGGGACATGATTTGCAACTGGGTTGGCACGCTTTCCTATAGTATGAAAAAAATAAAGTACATAAATACTTTCAAACTCATGCTATAAGGAATGTACTACTCTCAGAGTGGGAGAGAATTAAAAATAAAATTTATATGAAAATACCTGAGTGGCTTTCAACAATGGAAGCATTTGCATATCCGAACTTAATTAACTATGATAAACTTGTGGTCTATAAAGATATTTTAGACAAAGAAGGAAAACTTAAAGATAGGCAAGATCTTCAATAAAATGGTATTGATTTAACATGGTGGTCATATTTGCAAATTCAAACAAGATATGAAAAAGATGTAAAAGTAATGGGATTTTACAAAGAACAGACACCATTAGATAAAATACTCTTGAAAACAGATAAAAACTTGATTAAGAAACTCTATAAATTTTTGTTAAACTGGAAGATGGAAGAAAAACAAGTAAAAGAAACAATGATAGTGTGGGCAAAGAATTTTGGTTATTCTATAGATTTAGAGGATTGGCAAAAACTATGGGACCGAAATATTAAACTTACTAAAGCAGCTGCATATAAGGAAAATTTATATAAAATGTTTTATAGATGGTACATGACACCAGTTAGATTAGAGAAATGTTTAAAAATGTATCAAATATGTGTTGGAAATGTAAACAACAACCAGGCACTTATTACAATCTCTGGTGGATATGCCCTAATGCTAAGAAATTTTGGTTTAAGATTCATATGTAGCTAGAAAAGATTATTAAAATACAGATAGAATTTAAACCAGAACTCTGTTTGCTAGGAATATTAGGCTTGAATTATGGAAAAGAGAATGAGTATTTAATATTACATGTGTTAACAGCTGCAAGAATAACATTTGCTCAATTTTGGAAAAATGAAAATTTACCATCTGATCAGATTATAATAACAAAAATATTTAAATGTGCAGAAATGATAGATTAACTTTAGAAATGAAAGAGAAAGAAGACACAATTTATTTTAAAACATGGGAAAATTTTTACCAATGGTTAGCAATACGATAGAATGAGAAAAGGTTATAAAACTTAAAGAGATAATTGATAATTTGTATTTATATTTCATGATTTTTTGTATGAACTTGTCTTTTTCTGGTTTTTTTTGTATTTGTGATATATAGTAAATTATAACCAATAAGTAATATATTACTATTTTAAAGTTATTACAACTAATTAGTATTAAGCATTATTAATTAGTAAAATGAATGAGATATATTGATTAAGTTGTTATTTACATGACTATATTGAAAGCTGTTTAATACTAGAGTAATCATTAAGATTTACTATGTATACCCGGATGGGTTTACTTGCTGAAGCGATGTTATTTTGTGGGATTGATCCCACTTTTGTGTTTACCCCCTTCCTTTGGTTTAACCCTTTTGTATCTCTCCCTTTGTTTTACCTTTGTTGACCCTATTCCCTTGTTACCCTTAAAAAAACTCAATAAAATATTGTTTTTTTTTTAAAAAAAGATAGTGCATCCTGTAGAGTGTTTCTCTACTGTTTCTCAGATCTGCCCCTCAGCTGTATGCAACTACCACCAAGCATTGCTAAAGTGCATGGCAATCTTTATTGCTGCTCATATAAAATGGGAGATAACACTAAATATCAAAGCTGAGATAGGTCTACTATATCCATTACTTAATTATATAATATATTGGATTTGATCCAGAGATGTCCTTCATTCTGTGAATATAGAGGCAGATTTTGGAAAACAGTAACAGGGTTGACTTTTTTTTTCTTGTAGTACTTCTTTAGTTTCTGAAGTCAGAATGCTTTGGATGCAAGAATAGGAATCGGGAAAATTGCCCTCTCTCTGGAGAATTTTCCAAACTCAAGAAAAGTTCTCCCTTAAACATTATGCTTCTTAAAATCAAATCGTATGAAGCAATTGTGGGCAGGGACAGCAAGATTAGATCTTGCTCATATTCTTTCCTTACGGCTAAATTGATCAAATAAAAAATTCATATCACTCTGCCTTATTGTTTTGCTTTAATTACTTGCATGCTAGCTTAGCCTTGACTGGGATTCCTATGTGCATGGAAATTCTTACATTATTACCATTCCTCTGTGGGTGCATTAAAAGAAAAGTTGGTGACAAAAAAGCTTTTTTTTAAAGTTATACTCAGAAACATAAAGTTTTCTTTTAAAAAGGGGGGGAGACAACTTCAGTTCAATTTCCCCCACCCCATGCATGGTGGCCTTGATCTTAATTTTACCACTGTGTAGTTACTATTAAGTAAAATTTTAAAAAGAAGAAAAATAATGTATGAATTTTATGAATCACCCAGGTGGATCTTTGGAAAGCTTAGGACAAATAAGTCACTGGGCCTTTCAAATATTTGCTCTAATTCAGGGGTGTCAAACTGCTGGCCTGCAGGCCGGATGCATCAAAGCGAAACCACGCCCACCCCATTGCCGGCAATGGCAAAAAAGTCACGATACTTTGCAATACGACGTTGCGAGTTTGACACCCCTGCTCTAATTCAACAAAACTCTAATGATAACTAATATATGTTAATTGCATGAGATTCTCTACAATTTATATGCTTGATACCAGCAGCTTAGACTTTATCAGTTGTATACATAAAAAAAAGATATCCATGTTTCTCTTGCTACTATTTTGCTAGCTGACTAAATTAAGACTGCTCTCTGATCACCAAATGAGTGGTCTTTGTGGGATCAAGGAAGTGTGTGATCAAACAGAGCATCCAGCTCCTTTGACAGGTTAGAAGCTGAGTTTGTCTTGTGTCTGACATCAGCAGCAGGAGGGGTGGAGCTGAGGGAGGGAGTGCATTTACACTGGTTGCCAGGGAAACAAGAGAAATTGCAGATCTGCTACATAAAATGTAATCAGATTTGGACTGGAATCACAGAATATCTGAAAAGCATTTTATAGCCCTCTCTATCATATAGTAAAAAGGAAAGAATTTATT
The DNA here is from genome assembly GCF_016545835.1 of Crotalus tigris. Classification (NCBI taxonomy): domain Eukaryota; kingdom Metazoa; phylum Chordata; class Lepidosauria; order Squamata; family Viperidae; genus Crotalus; species Crotalus tigris. The sequence continues at coordinate 653,725 of NW_024100120.1, read as the reverse complement.
CTGGTTTTTATGGATACCTGAATCTGTTTTACATAAAACACATTAATTCAAACTGTTAAGATAGCGACTAAAAAGAGGATGGCAGCCTTAAAGGTCTTTCAGCTGCTTTTTTTTTACTTCTTTTGGCTACCTGGCCTTGCAGATGTTGTTCTTCTCCAGCACGATGAATGTAGAATCCACTGGATGGGTAATTTCAGCTCTCCTGCTCAGCAAGAGACTAGGTCAGAACTTTGGCCACGCCTCCCTCTGGGTGTGTCCTCCCAGTTTTGACTTAGTTTCTGGCTCAGCTAGGCGCAAATTTCTTGTATCCTTAGCTAGATTAGGTTGATAGATTTCATTTGTTCATTTATTGAATTTTATTTGATTTAATTGGCTTTATATTCAATTGGTTACTATTCTAAATTGGTGTAAATTGACAAATTGAAAGGCAGGACCATACTTGGTGTTTTTGGCCTCTAACCACAGGCTCCTTTGTCGAAGGCTGCAAGCCATTTGGTCTTCTGACTAGAGGCTTTCAGATCACAATCAGCAGCACAGTGAAGCGGCGGATAGCCGAGCAGCTGATTTTCGGCAATTAAAGCCACGAGCGACGAGGGCTGTTCGGAGGTTTCCCTTTGGCTTTGTCGACACGAGGCTTCCCTCCAATCATTTCCTGGCAGAGGCGACGCACAAAAACAGCAAGTGTATTGAGGGGATTCCTCTCCACTCCTGATTTCTCCCTAAAGTCAGTTTTTGACGGGGTTTTTTTCTGCTCTGCTTTCCATTCTATTTTCCCTTTCAAAGTAAAACCTTCTTGGGGAAGCTTTTAAAAGCATTTTGGTCACGTGTTCTACAGGCAGCCGCCATTTTGGGAGAGTAGCAAACAACGGTCACCATTTTGGGTGTGACCTTGGGGCGGTCGCCATTTTGAGTGTACCTTCGGCATGGAGGCCATTGCGGGGGGGGTCTAATTGTGCCTTGCAGGTATGGAGACCTGAAATTCTTTTGTTGATCTGCCTTGTCAGCCCTATCATCGGGGGGGGGGGAAAGCTCAGTTTCATCACTCAGAGAGCTGAGTTTGATCTTATTGAGGATTATTATTAATTTATCTACTTCTTATGCTTCAGCACTTATTTGTATTTCTCTGGTGAGCGAAGGGGAGTTGTTTATCCACCTGGCATTTGTCACAGGCCTGACAGGCAGTTTTAGGAAACTGTCTGACTGTCACTTGCCATTGCAGTTGTGCAGAGTAAGGATCGGTTTTCCATCTCTGTCAAATAGATCTGCGTCTCTGGGTTCCCCCCCCCACTTCTGGATATTTCCTACTCAGTATATCTAGATAGCAATGGCAGATGGTGCCTCGCCTCAAGCATCACAGGGCTCCGGTATTCCCCCCCTCAACCAAAGCACAGATCCACTGATTTGGACACGGGGGGGGGGGAAGAAAAAAGCCAAAACAAAACATATTTCTCCCAAGGAGCCCTCAAAAACAGCCGAGCGAGAGGCCTCGAGGAGACATTTGGCACTGGAAAGACAATTCGCTAAGGCCCAAAGGCTCAGGTCCAATGAATCTGAAGCTGTTTCCCTCAATCCATTGAACCTCCCTATAGCTGAGCCTACATTTATTCCTTCTCATGAAGTTCTAAGATCTTGGTCTCCTCAGGGGGAAACTGAGCAGGTTGGTCCCCCTCGCTCCTCATCATCATCACCTACTCATCAAGGTCTGGAAGCCACATTCAATCCAGCCGAGGCTGGTACTAGTTTTACAGATCAGGGGGACATGTGGTCAGCTCAGTTTCAGTCTTTCATGCACAATGCATTCATGCAGTTTATGTCTTCCAAGGGACAACGTTCCTTTCAACCACCACCACCTCCCTCTATACCTCCTTCCCAAGCAGGGCTTACCACAGTTCCCGCTTCAGGTGTTTCCGAGATCTCCTCCCAATTAGGGGAGGTGGAGTCTGTTGACCTAGAGATAGCTGACATGCCCATGTCAGAGGATGAAGAGGCAGCACCCGAGCAGGCATCAACTTCGAGACTATTTGACCCTTCACTTTTCAGGTCTCTACTGTTAAAGGCCATTACCACCGTCAACCTCACTTCAGTGCAGGAGGAGAAGCCTTCTACCTCCACTAACCAGGAGGCTAACCCTCTGTTTGCAGAGAAGGTGGTGGAGGACAAGCAGATTCCTTGTCCACAGGTTTTCTGTACCTCAATGGAGAAGCAGTGGGCTTCACTTGCAAGTCCGCCTTCCCCTAACAGTTCAGAGAAGAAACTGTTTAATGTTTCTCCTTCATTTGCCTCTCTCTTGGAGGTACCTACTGTAGATACTCCCTTGACTTCTTTATTCTCCATATCTGCTATTCCAGGGGACATGGCAGAGGCCCTGAAGGCGGAAGACAAGAAGTTTGAACTCTCTCTCTGCTGAGCACACCTGGCTTCAGCCTGGACTATCAAAGCGCAACTTCATCCTCTTTCTTCGCCAGGGCTTCGATCATGTGGCTTCGGGAGCTGCAAGCAATCGTTCCACTGGATCAGATTCGAACACACCAGACCCTGGGAAAGCTAGTGGCAACATCAGAGTATGTGGCAGATGCTTCTCTACATTCCACCAGGTGCTATGCCAGGTCCATTGCGGCCACGATTGCCTCTCGTAGGCTTCTTTGGTTGAAACAGTGGAAAACTGATTTGAAATCAAAGTGGCGCTTGTCCACATCCAAATATAGTGGTACACAGTTATTTGGATCGATCCTGGAACCTCACATTATTGAGGGCAAGGTTAAACGCAAGATACTGGTTCATCCTTCCAAGCAGTCAGATAGGCGGCCCCAGCAGGAGTTTCGTAGGCAGGCCTTCCGTCCCAGTAGTTCCTGGGAGTGGAGACAGCCCTTTCGGGCAGGGCAGTCCTGGGATTGGTCAAGAGGCTCACGATCTTTCCCTTCCAGGCAGGATTGTCTGCAGGACCGCCAGAACATGGGAGCCAAAGGCCAGTTTCAATCTAAGCGCCCCTTCAGGGGATCAGGCAGTTGTCTGTATAGGTGATCCAAGTGAAACCAGGGAGGGCTCTCCCATCGGGGGTCATCTGGAGCAGTTCAGCGATGTCTGGGAAAGGACCACCTCCAACTCTTGGGTACGGGAGACCATCAAGTACAGTCTCACCCTGGAGTTTTACTCTCATCCCCCAAACCGCTTTATAAGGTGCCCGAGATCAAGAAATGCAACCAAGGCAAACTTGGTAGCCATGGCCATCTCCCATCTGGAAGAAATTCAAGCCTATAGAACCTGTACCAAGGGGTCAGGAAGGAAAGGGGTTCTACTCCATTCTGTGTGTGGTTCCCAAGACCTCAGGAGGATGGAGGGCGATACTGGACTTAAAGAGTCTGAATCACTTCTTGACGTACAGAAGGTTCAAGATGCAGACCCTAAAGTCCATACTCGCCAGTATCAGAAAAGGGGATTTCCTCTCATCCATAGACCTCACAGAGGCATACCTGCATATCCCCATACATCCGGAACATCACAAGTTCCTCAAGTTCTGCTACGCACGCCGGCATTACCAATACAGAGCACTTCCTTTCGGTCTATCCTCAGCTCCAAGGGTCTTCACAAAGGTCTTGGCAGTCTTGGCGGCTCACCTCAGGCTGATACCAGTGCGGGTGCAGTGCTATCTAGATGACATTCTAGTCCAGTCCAGTTCCTTTCAGTCGGCCCAGTCAGATCTACAGATCACAATACACACTCTTCAGAGGCATGGGTTCTCAGTGAACTTCAAAAAGAGCCACACTATCCCCACCAAACGACTTCTGCACCATGGGGCAGTCATAGACTCAGATCTGTGCAAGGTATATCTTTCCCAGGAGCGTTGGGTCAGCATCCGAAAGCTGGTACATCAGATTCGGAGAGACAAAACAGTACCCCTGGCACAGTTGTCAAAACTCCTGGGAAAGATGGTATCTTGCATGGGCATAGTTCCATGGGCCAGACTCCATTCACGACTTCTACAATGGTTCCTCCTTCCCTTCCAGAAACAGAATCTCAGTGCATCCATCAGGAGGGTCAGAGTTCCCCACCACACCTTGTTATCACTCCTATGGTGGACCTCTTCCGCAATGACCAAGGGAACCATTTTCAAGGAGCCCCTCAGGATCACCCTGACCACAGACGCCAATCTATTTGGTTGGGGTGCTCATCTTCAAACTCATCTGGCCCAGGGGCAGTGGTCCCGATTGGACCAAGGCCACAATATAAATTGGCTCAAACTAAGAGCCAAACACCTAGCACTACTACAGTTCTCCTCCCTAGTGAAGGGACAACGTGTCCTCATCCTGACAGACAACATGGCAGCCAAAGCCCATGTCAACAAACAGGGAGGGACCCGGTCCTGGGTGCTCATGCAGGAGGCCTTGGATCTGGGCCGTTGGGCAGAGTCCAACTTGCAGAGCAGATTTCGGGAGAGGAAAATCAACAAGCAGGTTCCCTGAGCATGGCTATGGTGGACCACTCAGAATGGCGACTGGATCCGGCTCTGTTCAGGGACATATCAATGAGGTTTGGGCGCCCTCATCTGGATCTGTTTGCCTCCCCGTCGAACACTCAACTTCCCAGGTTCTTTTCCAGGTTCCCGACATGGGGAGCGGAGGGAACGGACACCCTCTGATGCCAGTGGCCTGAGAACCTGCTCTATGCCTTTCCTCCCCTTCCGTTGTTATCAGCAACTATCTGCAAGCAGATCCAGGAAAGAGTAGAGGTCATCTTGATTGCTCCACATTGGTCAAGGCATCTGTGGTTTGCTGACCTTGTGGATCTCTCAATTTCACCACCATGGAGGATTCCCCCGGACCGAGTGGCTCTCAGTCAGGGTAACCTTCAACATCCCGACCCTCAGTAGCTCCAGCTGGCAGCCTGGCACTTGAGCGGGAAGCTGTAGCTAAACAATCCTATTCATACGGGGTGATCTTGTTGATTCAAGCCTCGAGGCGTCCTTCGACTAATAGGATCTATGATGCCACATGGAGAAACTTCTGCATGTGGTGTGCCAAACATAACCTCAACCAGTTTTCAGTTACGATTCCCAATATCCTAGATTACCTGTTGGAGGGTTTGAACTGGGGCTTAGCATCCATTACCATTCGCAGGCAGATCATGGCTCTTTCAATGGTCCTCTCCTGTGACAATTTGAGCCCATTGTCGCAACATCCAGTGGTTAGTGCCTTTCTAAAGGGGGCGGTCAATACCAGACCACCCGTGGTACACCACTATCCATCTTGGGATCTACCCAAGGTGTTGCAGCTTTGACTTCCCCTCCTTTCAAACCTCTTAATTCCTTTGTGGCATTCCTGGTAGCTATAACATCGGCTAGGCGAATATCGGAGTTGGCCGCACTTTCAGTTAGGGATGATTTTTGTACCCCTTTTGAGGATAGCGTGGTCCTCAGATTGGATCCTTTCTTCGTTCCAAAAGTTAATACCTCATTTCACAGGTCACAGGAACTAGTTCTTTCCAACTTTTGTCCGAATCCCTCACATAGACTGGAACAGCAGTGGCATAAATTGGATGCGCACAGGGCCCTGCGCCACTATGTTAAGTGAACCTCGGACTTTCGCAAGTCAGAGGCCCTGTTTGTGTCCTTTCAACCCACTGCCATGGGTCGGAAGGTCTCATTTTCCACCATAGGTAGGTGGATAAGGGCATGCATTGCTCGGGCTTATATTTCCCAGTCACTTCCAGTTCCCACGCAGATTACTGCTCACTCAACGTGCAGCGCAGCTGCGTCTGCTGCTTGGTCCAAGCAGGCATCGATTGAGGAGATTTGTAGGGCAGCGACGTGGTCGCCCCCTTCCGCATTTGTTAGGCATTATAAGATAGATAGTTTTGCAGCAGCGGATGCTGTGTTTGGCAGGCGAGCCCTGTAACAGGTTGTTTCTTCTCAGGGGACACAAGCCTAGACTTCCCTCCCCGTAGGGACATGAGTGGCTTTGGTATGTCCCATCCAGTGGATTCTACATTCATCATGCTGGAGAAGGGGCATTGTCTTACCTGAACACCTTTTCTCAGCTTGATGATATAGAATCCACACCCTCCCATTATGGTAGTCTAGGCAGGTGTCGCAAAAATTGGAGCCATTGTGCTGGACTTTGTCAGTGATGCTTCGCCTTGTCAAAACTGGGAGGACACACCCAGAGGGAGGCGTGGCCAAAGTTCTGACCTAGTCTCTTGCTGAGCAGGAGGGCTGAAACTACCCGTCCAGTGGATTCTACATCATCATGCTGAGAAAAAGCGTTCAGGTAAGACAACGCCCCTTCTACCCAAAAATTCCTGTTTCTGAAGAGTCCCACTTCACAGACATTAGAAAAGATGAGACACATTGCTTTAAGCAGGTGCAGGTGTTCCTTCTGCTTCAATCACTGAGGACATATCTGGTCTTTAGGACACAGAGAAAATGTGAACTTTGGTGGGTTTTATTTTGACTTGGGATAGGGTGTAGCATCTTACAAGCTAATCAAATCTCTGCAGAGGAAATGTATTGTTTCAGTTTTGTTCATTAATGATTCTGGAGGAAGAAGTAGAAGTTAATTTATTATTTGGTGAAAGTTTTGCTTCTCTGGGTACAGTTGAAATGGGTTTGCCGAAGCCATAAGTTATTGAAAATGGAAAGAAGTTGGCTTAGTTCTGCCATCCTTTCCACACAAAACATTAGAATTAAATAGGACTAAAATGCTTATCTTTGTAAAGTACCTAAAGTCCATTATCTGGAGGCTGAATAGGTAAAATATTTAAAAACCTAGAAATGTTTTTTCATACCTGTATTAGTCCAAGAACAGATTTAGAATACATGCAACAAAGTGTTCAGAAATTAAATCTGGCAATGCAAGGTATTTTTTTAATCCAGATGTTTACTATTCTGCCAGCAATTAAACTATAACTAAACTCAAATGCCATTGTTTTATGGCATTTGGAGTCCTACAATCCATGATTTTGAAGTTTCTATAATCAAGTGTGGGAAGAATCCAAAGAAAGAAATATTTTGGGAAATATTAAAAAGGCAAAATATATTTCCCCAAAGGATTTTAAAGGCAGAAAGCAACCCTCCTCCCAAGTGTCTCTGTCCCAAACACAAACCAGGTCTGCAGAAATGCAGATGTGATAATCTTGTCAGAAAGATTGGAGTCAGGAAACTGGGATTAGAAAGATAAAGATCCCTAGAATCAACAATCCCTCATACCAAAAATTCAACAGTCATCAGCCACAGCCCCAGGGAAGCAGGATATGACGTTTGGGACATAATAGGATTAACCCATCACCATCAGAATACCAGAAAGGCACACTCAGACTCAGATCAAAATTCATGCCACAGGAACAACTCCAAACAAAAGCTCAAGAAGATATAAAAGTTCACCACTTTCTGCTTCATGTGGTCAGTTTTTTCAGAGCCATCTTTTTGCTGGCTCTCCTCTTCAATAAACTTTCTAAAGCGGTCTCCATTTTGATTATTCCCAGCTTGGACTAGATCCTGATGAAGATTTTTCCTTCAACAATTTGGGACCCAGGATGGGACTCCAAGATAATTTCTCCAATAGACTGAAACTGGTAACATCTTGTCGGCAGCAGACCCCTTGCGTCTGTAGATGGTTTTCCCAGGCCCTGCCTATTTGGAGCAAGAGTAGTAAAGGGAGTTTTGAGTTTGAGCTCAAAGGCAGCTTTGGAAAGAAGGTGAGTACTTCTAAATTTTAACTTTAAATCCCAGGGGAGTGAGAGAAATGTGTATATTTCTGTGTGTTGAGAGTGAGAAGACCCTTTTCCCAATTACAGTCAGATTTTGCTTCCTCTGTCCTTTCCTAACCACAGAAAGGATCTGTTCAACCAACAGACACTGGAAAGCATGGGGATTTGGCCAGAGCACACAACCTTTTGTTAGGGAAAAGGGAGAGGCTGTGTGAGTTGGAATAGAAAAGTGAATGAGAGAATCAGATTTGGGCAACCAGCTGGTAAGGTCCTGTAAGTAAAGCCTAGGTTTGGGAAGGAGGTGCTCATGGTTGCTGCTTGGGAAAAAGGCAAGCAGATCGTCCCGGACTCCTCTGAGTCCAAAATAGTAAAAGTAGAAGTGTGTACACAGGAAATGTTGTGAATAAAATGATCCTAGGGATGGAATGGTTAAAAAAAATGGAGGACTTCCGGTGGATTTGCGCGGGCGATGGCGGCTACTTTGTAGCCGTCCTCCTGGGTAAGTGTAATGAATCGCTATGAACAGCGGACATCAGCTGTTCAGCGGTTCAAAATCCCCCTCCCGGGCAAAGGGGGGGGGAAGAGGGTTGTCTGAATAGTGGTAGAGCCACTTACGCACCCCCAATATTTTTTTGGGGGGTGTGAAAGGAGTGCTCCCACGGAGTTCAGACTGTCTCCGCTTCCCAGCTGCTTTTGTCCCTAGGGACAAAACAAGCCGTTGCAACCACCTCCGCGTTTAAAGAGATCTGGTGAGTTTTTTTAGAAGCGGACAGAGTTGACTATAGGATTTAACTTTTGCTTTTTTTGACTTTATATGGATTTTGTTTAAAGATTTATCTTTACGTTTATATTCCCTCTTTTTATTTTTTACTTTTTGCTGAAAGGGAAAGTAAAATGGCGATCGGCAGACTTTCCGGCGTTTTTTCTATTTTTTAAAGCATTTTTGGTGTTTCCTTTTTTCCCTTTCCTTTTTTCTTTTTTGTTTTTTTTATGATAGGAATGGAGTGTTAGTATTATTATTTTTGTTTAATTTTTGTGTTTTATATTTTGTACTTTTTGGTACTTTTAAAAAATGGAATGGATTTTTTCTATTTAATTATTATTATTTTCTTCTCCCTTTTCTTTTTCTTTTTTGAACTCCTTTTTTATTTTATTATAATGATCCCCTCTTGAAGGATTTTTTTTTTTGAATTTATGGAGCTAATTTCTTATTTTTCTTGCTTAATTCTTGCAATTTTTAAGAAGGAGTAAAGTTTTTTTTTAAGATGGCTCCAAAGCGTCCAGTAATCTCTACAGCTTCCAAGGTGACTTCTTCTTCGGTGTTATCATCAGGGCAACAATCTAAATTAATAGTTTCACCTTCTTCCTTGCCACAGTCAACAATGGTGAAGGACTTGCAAGATATGATGGGAGATGTTATACTTCAAATTAGGGGAGAAATGAAAGAGATTTTAGAGGAAAATAATAAGACTTTGAAGCAAGAGATAGTTTTGACTTTAAAAGGAGTTGCCTCTGTTCTTGAAAAGTTGAATTCTCGCGTAGAAGAGGTTGTTGAAAAAGTGGAATTGATGGAGGAAAAATTTGAAAGTATGGAAAAAGAAATGAAAAACTTTCAAGATGAGATTCTTATGCTTCAATATAAACAAATGGAATATGCCTTAAGAATCAGAGGTTTACATGAGTCTGTGCAAGGAGATTTGAGAGAGATGGTGGCAAAGGACTTTGCTGTGATTCTGAATAGAGAAGAAGAGGAAATACTTAGTGGAATTGATCAGACATTTAGAGTTAACTCTGTGGTGGCAGAGCAAAAGAATTTGCCAAGAGATGTGGTAATTTACTTTGGGAAAAGATCCCTGCGCAATGAAATTATACAAGCCTTTTATAAGAAGAGGTTTCAAATTGCTTCACAAGATGTTATAATTTTAAAGGAGATCCCACCAAAAATTTTAAGAAGAAGAAAGGAGTTTGCTTTTTTAGCAGACAAACTTAAAAAGAGACAAATTTTGTTTAGATGGGATGTTCCGACTGGAATGGTGGTGAGCTACCTGGGGATACATTATAGTCTTAATACTGTTTCTAAAGCAAAAGATTTTTATACTTTGGTCCTGGGGGTATGCTCATCATCACCTACCATGCTTAAAGCTTTGGAAGAAAAAAAGGCAGAATTGCAGTTTGAGGGGCCCCAACAAGTAGAGATGGAGGAGCAGAAGACAACCTGTGCAACATATAATTGTAAAGAAAAGGATCAACAGAAGAAGTTTAAGGAAGTTCCACAAGTATTGGTTCCTGAATCTGAGGGAGAAGTAGGATTTATAAATTCTTTGGAGCAACCTTTAATGCCAGAATTGCAGTCTGAAGAGTCTATATTAATTAAAAATGGGAGGCCTCAACAAGTAGAGATGGACGAGCAGAAGATAACCTATGCAATATATAACTGTAAAGAAAAGGATCAACAGAAGAAGCTCAAGGAAGTTCCACAAGAGATGAAAGACCAGAAGACAACTTGTCCAACATATAAACGTAAAGAAAAGGAAGTTGAGGAAGCTTCACAGGTATTGGTTCCTGAGACTTGTGTAACGTATAAATGTAAAGAAAAAGTAACATATAAACGTAAAGAGAAAGACCAACAGAAGAAGGAGGTTGAGGAAGCTTCACAGGTATTGGTTCCTGAGTTTGTGGGAGAACCAGGACTTACAAATTTTTTGGAGCGATCTTCAAGGGCAGATTTTAACGCATTTCTTTCGATGCTTATGGGCAAGAGAGACTGATAAGGATTGTGTTTATAGTGGACATAACCGGTTATTGGACAGAAGATTATGGAGACTGAATGAAAATTTTAGATAAGAAGTTTAAGTTTAAGTAATAGGTTTGGAGTATATTATAATGTCTTCAATGTTTGGGTTTTTTTTATTATTATTATTATTATTATTTTTAAGATGCAATTTGTTATTGGTAAAGATGTATATTACAATGTGTTTAAGATAGTATTTGTTATTGGTAAAGATTTAAATGCGTATAAGGGGATCTTAATGTTTTAAGTTTTAAGTTTTAAGTAATGTTCAAATTTGTGTCTTGGAGGGAGTTTATAAAGAATGATGGAATATAAGTATGACATGAAAAGGTTTAGAGTATATTATAACGTGTTTAATGATTGGATTTTTTTAATTATTATTGTTATTATTATTATTTTTAAGAGAAAATAATTTGTTTAAAGTTTAAGTTTAAGTATTTAGCTTAAGTATTCAAAGAGTGTTTTGTTTCAATGGTATAATGAAGGTTTATATGTTTATTTTTTTGTTTTATGATAAAGAAAGAGGGAGAGATTAGATTTATATTGTACGTATAGATGTTCAAAGAAAATAATGTTTAAATTTGTGTCTTGGAGGGAGTTTATACAGAATGATGAATAATATTATAAGTATGATGTTAGAAAATATTTAGAGTATATTATAATGTGTTTAAGGACTGTAATTATTATTTTTTTAGAGAAGATAACCTATTTAATTTAAGGTATTTAGATTTGTTTAGGATTTATATGTGTTTTAAGTTTTTCTTTTCTTTTTTTTTGAAAAATTTTAACTAAGCCTGTACTCAACTCCGGGAAGGTTGGGGGAGGGTTTGGGAGGTTTGGGGAGGGGGGGGGTATGGGAGGGTGGGGGGGTTTCGGGAGGGGATTTGTTTTGTAAAATTTAAAAAAATTTCAATAAAAAAAATGGAACCCCTGGGTGAATTGGAGGACGACAGAAATCAAATTCTCGAAGGGGGACCCTATGGACTTAAAATCCCAAGGGGGGCTACCAGAACCAAGAATAGAAAAAGCATCCATGGGAGAGGAAAAGGGACCACCAGAAATACCAGAGGAATACAGAGACCTTGCTGAAGTTTTCAGTGAGGAGAGGGCGGATGAGCTCCCCCCCCCACCAACCCACAGACTGTGTCATTGAATTGAAGCCTTGTGCAAAACTCCCAAAGCCCAGATTATACTCCATGAGCCCAAAGGAGAAGGAGGAAATGGAAAGATTCATTTTAAAAAACCTAGAGAGGGGTTTCATTGAGCCAACCAAGCCTAAAGTGGCTTCCCCTGCTCTTCTTTAGAGAGAAGGATGGCTCTTTACCCTTATGCATGGATTATAGGGCCCTGAATACAATCAGTGAGAGCAACCTATACCCTCTGCACCTCATGAAAGACATGCTGTTACACTTCTTGAAGGGGAATTTTTTTTTCTAAGCTAGACCTAAGGGAAGCTTAGAGAATTAAGGAAGGGGACGAAGGGAAGACCACATTTAACTGCCCATGGGGTGCTATCAATTCAAAGTCTTGCCATTTGGATTACAATGGGGCCCTGCAATATTGATGCAATTAATCAATGATATTCTAAGGGAGCTCCTGTTTAAGGGGGTCCTTGTTTACTTGGACGACATTCTTATCTTCACCGAAACAAAAGAGGAACATGTCAACCTCATCAGAGCGGTTTTAAAGAAACTGCGAGTTGCCCACCTATATGCCAAACTCTTGAAATGCGAATTCCACCAGGAAAGGATAAACTACCTAGGTTATCGCATATCCCCCCCAGGGCATTGAAATGGACCCTGAGAAGGTCAGAGCAGTATTAGATTGGGCACCACCCCGCACAAGAAAGCAACTACAAAGTTTCCTGGGCTTTGCAAACTTTTACCGCCAATTCATCCCCTCATTTGCCCAGATAGCCTTGCCCCTCACTAACTTACTAAAAACGAAGGGAGCATCCTCAGTAAAACCTAGCCAGCCACTAACATGGACAATGGAGTGCCAAGCAGCGTTTGAGAGATTAAAGAGACTTTTTTCTGCTGAACCAGTACTAAGGCACCCAGACATAGATAAGCCCTTCGTAATACAGGCGGATGCAAGTGATGTGACAGTGGGGGCTGTTCTATTACAAGAAAACGATGATGGGGTATTGAAACCCTGTGAATATACATCCAAGAAACTCATGGAAACAGAACAGCGCTGGCCCATATGGGAGAAAGAGGCATATGGGATACGTTGGGCATTACTCACGTGGCGACAGTTCCTGGAAGGCAACAAAATCCCCTTCCAGGTGTGGACTGATCACAAAAATTTGGAAGCCCTGAAAGTGCACAGGAAGCTCAATCCCAAACAAGCCCGCTGGTCCCAGCATTTTCACCAGTTCCAATTTAAGCTCAAACATTTACCAGGGAGAAAGAACTTCCTGGCAGATGCTCTATCTCGCATGCCCCAATATAACAGCGCACGAGCCACAGATTCTAAACTAATGATGGCAGAGTCACAACTGACAGCACCAGTAACCACAAGAACCCAAGCTAAATTAAAACCACAACTGGACAGCCAAACTGGAATTGAATTCCGGAAAAGTTTGGAAACTGATGAATGGTTCCAGAAAAACAAAAATGTGTGCACAATGAGAGATGGGTTGCCTTGGGTAGGGGGAAAGTTATATATACCAACAACCCAAAGAGTCACATTCATGCAGCTTTGCCATGACACAAAATCAGCAGGGCATTTTGGATTTGTAAAAACTTTACACTTAATTAAACGGCAATTTTTGTGGCCATCCGTTAAAAAGGACATAGAAAGCTACGTAGCCAGCTGCCCAAAATGTGCTACAGCAAAGAGGTTGCAAGGGAAATCTCCAGGACTATTGCAAACAGTCTCAAATCCCTCAGCCCCCTGGAGGGAAATAGCCATGGATTTTATAGTGGAATTGCCAGAAAGTAATGGGAATACTGTTGTCTGGATAGTCACGGACTTGTTTTCCAAAGTGGTGCACTTTATCCCTTGCCAAAAGATTCCCACTGCAAAAGCCTTAGCGAAACTTTTCATCCAGCACATTTACAGATTGCACTGGGAAGTAATCAAAAACAAATGAAGGCAGGGAACTCTGCATCCTTCCTGATCCTTAAGCTCACTTAATCCATCAGGCAGGTCCCTGGCACTTATAAACCCATGAGGGAACTGTCTAGCTGTTTGACAGTTTGGGCTGCCTTAATTTCCTGAGTGTCAACTCCAATATTTTCACCACTGGTAAGCTGATCAGACATCAGGTGCAGCCTAAATCTAGCAGGGCCATGACGGTGTCTTTTACTCCCAAATAGGGCACCAGGATCTCTATCCTGGCAGTCATTGGGGCGATGGTGCCATTTACTATTGGATCATTTTTCCCTTTGCTTTTCCTCATGTAAAATACCATTGCCAAGCTTATTGGGGGTCAGAGTTCCCTGCCTTCATTTGTTTTTGATTACTATATTAATACAGATTTATTTAAGTCAAATATCAGAAATTTCTGAAATTAAATAAATTGCATTGAAAATGAATTCTGATTCTGCTGAGCCTTCCCTACCCACCTAATGACAACTTTAATTATGCATGTTATAAATTGCAAAACAATGTAAACAATTAGGACAGGAGGGACATTATGCATCCAAGTCTTGATTTATACAAAATATCAATCTAGTAAATACTTGCATATCTGCATACATAAAACAGGGGGAAAAAAAGAAAGCTAGTTGTAATAATGGCTGATCCTCTTATTTTCCTCTGAGTTTATTATGCTGCAAGGAAATGATTTGCAATAAACTGGTCCTACACCTAAAATTACCTCTGGTGAAATTCTGAATGGCAACCTGAAGCACTTTGAGGTCAATAGACTAGTGATAAAAATTAGACCTTTATGAAAAAGTTTTAACATACACCAGAGAAAATTTCCCCAGTTTCAAGGGGTCAGATCGGTGGGGTGGGGGTGGGGAATTCCCATAACTTTCAGCTGAAGCCCAGTCTGTACCAACACATGGAAGTAATTTTTTATATATACTTTTGCTATTCTTTGTGAAATCCTCACTCATAACTTGCCCTCATCCCCCATCAATAAGCCATTATTCAAATCCTTTTGCAGGCTCCCTTCTTCAGCTTTCATGTCACATTTAGTAAATTAACAGTAACTATCAAATCATACTGCAAATAGAAGAATATAAGTTTGGGAAAAAGTCAAAATTGCTTGCTTTATGCCTCAGGCCTGCTTGATGGAAAAGGCAACAAATAGATTCTGGAGAGATATTTTGGATAAGCTGAATGAGCAAGGAGGGCTTTGATTTTATCAGGTGCACAGAGTTTTTCTATTACATTTTTGTACAACTTCCTTCTATATTTTGCATCCCTTCTGATAAGGCATATTAAGACTATGAGAAATTGTAGTGAAAATCAGTGAGTAAGAATAGAATTTATTTAAGGGTTGAAGCTTTAACCTTCAGTGGGATAAATTGGCAAGAAAACATGAATGAAAGAAAACAGATGGTTTTATGCCCCAAATGAGTGATTATTATTTAAAGGAATTAATCTTAAGCACACACATATATAAAAATTTTAAAGAAATATAAAGGAATAGCTTACAGTAATTAAATAATATAATTGTGAAACAAAAAGTTAAAAAAACTCTCAGAGGAATTGTAATCTGTGGCGATGTAAGCTAATCACTTAGTCACTTGCAGTTGTAAATCTTATTGGAAAAGGAATTACTGTAGTGGTTAAATTACATATATTTATCTGCTAATAGCCTTGGTCAATTAGTGATTCTAATTTGTCATCTTGAAAGCCATTATTAATGACATCAATCATGTAGAACAACAATAATAATTAATATAAAAGAAAACATTGTCCATTTAATATCCAGATGTTCAGAAAAGAGATGACAAATGTACGGAACACTGGAATCAGTTAGTTCAGCCAGAAGACATTCCAGAAGTAAGTTGAAATAAGAAGTAAGTGCTACTTACTTTTAGAACAAATGGTATTTTATTTACTGTACAAAGCATAATAATTTAGCAGCAATTCTAAACGAAGTACATAAAGTTTGCAGCTATAATTTATTTCCTTAAAATCATTAAGAATCCAGTTTTCATCTTTATCTATCTGAAAGTATAATTTCTTTACAAATAATATAATAATTGATTGATATTATTGATTTTTCTCTTTGACTAAATCAACTTTTTCTTTCTGATTAGTATTTCTTGCAACAAGGATGAGTGATATAATGGAAATATAGAGACTCTGATCCTTTAATTTCCTCTCTGTGTTCCACATGGAGTTTTATGGGGAAATAAAATTCCAGCAAATAAATTCATTTTATCATTTCAGAGGAAATTTGCTGCAGAACTGGCAAGGGCAAAAGTACCAAGAAAAGATAAACATTTTACTTAGCTGGTAGCAAAGAAGAAAATCAAAATAATTACACTCAAAATATTTAACTTGCAAGATTTTTTTTTGTCTGGACTAAAGTTGTAGCCTGAACAATGACCAGATCTGTCTGTTTGATATGATTTTGTATGTATAATACAGGATTTTTACTTTAATGTTGCAATAGATGTTTTGCTCTAAATCCCGAGAGAGTATGATACCATTTATAATTCAAAGTGGCCAATGATCTCTTTGAGATGGTATCAAAGGAAGAAGGCTAGGTAGGTTTATTCTTATGATTAGCATGCTGCCTTCCAACAGTAGCACAACTTTTAAATTGTGATAATTTCCATGACATATCAATTTTCAGTAGAGTCAATGTCACCATCAACCTCTGAATTCCTGTTTAACTCTTTTTGATTAAGGCTGATTGTTGACTCCTTTCATTATTGGTTCCTTTCAACATCAAGTATATGTACCATATTTTGACTGAATAGTGAATACTTACTTTGTGCAAATCATCATCTGTTTACCTTAATGACTGTAAATCATAGACTCCCAATTTGTATTTTTCAGCAGTTTAATATTTCAGCATTTCTGGAGTCTGCATGTATATACAACAAATTTATATTTATTCATCACTCTCTCTTTCTATTTTTAATGCTTGTTGCATGGGATCCATATTTTATGAATATGTGATTCAAGTAGCTCATATTAAAATTTGTCATTAATCCAAAGAAAATTGTCCAGCTCACTTTCCCCCCAAAATTCACATAATAGGTCTTTGTAATATTACCGAAACCAAATTCCATGTTTATTTATTTATTTATTTATTTATGAGACTTATATACCGCTTTAAGTGCAAGCACTCTCTAAGCGGTGTACACCAGTAAGCAATGTATGTATATATTTACATTGCCCCCAACAATCTGGGTCCTCAGTTTACCTACCTCGGAAGGATGGAAGGCTGAGTCAACCTTGAGCCGGTGAGATTTGAACCGCTGACCTGTTGAACACAGTCAGCTAAAGTGGCCTGCAGTACTGCACTCTAACTGCTGCACCACCTCGGCTCATTTTCGCTGTTCTCTTTTTCTCCCCCATACATGGAACCTGAGAAACAAACAAACAAACAAAACCCCCAATCCAATGGTAGTAAAGGGAACGGAAACATTTTATACAAAGTACCTGTAGTTAACCTGTAGTTAACCTTTGTAATCTTCAAAACCTGAGGATAATTTAATCATAATTACCTGAGTATTTTGTGAAGGAAAAATTGTCAGCAGATATTCCAGAATGAAGGAATATTCCATAATTTATGAAGATTTTCAAAGCTTCTTATTAAAGCTGTTCAGAAGAACACAAACAAAAATATCTACGCAAGGATAATTGGTAAAGAAGTAGGAAAGATATAGCGGTAGGACAAGTAATCCTGATCTCTTATTTAATCTAGTTTAGAATTTGTCTGAAAGAAGTAGTCAGGGTGATAAGAATTAATAGGTAGAAAAAAAGGAGGGGAAATAATGATCTGGGACTGAATGAAGCAAATAATTATTGGGATCTGTTTGTTAAGTTAAGAACTATTTTCTTAGCCCAGTTGTGAACATTCAGTTTTAATATAAAAGTTTCTTAAGACTCTCCCACCACTAAATTCCAGTGCCCCTTCTGTAATCCCTATCTATTGAGTCATCTTAACTTTCCTCAAAAAGAGGTTATAAGGCTTAAGCTATGGTCAAAAGTGCTTCATCTTTCTGGGGATAGAGATATTTTGGTTAACTTTCTTTTTCCAAATATTAAACTAGAATTCTGAGTCTTCCAAAATGAACCATCTGCTGAAGGAACACTTGCTGTTTCATTTATTAAATTCTACACTTCTCCAATGTCTCACATTTCATTTTGTTTGAGCATTGATTATCCATGCTAGGCAAAAGCCTGAAAATCAGTTGTTAAGTGCTTTTGGAAGAAAATAACTGCATAGAAAGTCACAGAGAATGTATGAAGTAGAACTTCCCAGGTTCATTCCTTAGCATCTCCAGATAGATCTGGAAAAGTCCCTGTGGAAACTAATCAAGGAGAGAAGCAACCTAGAACTAAGAAGAAACTTCCTGACAGTTAGAACAGTTAACCAGTGGAACAACCTGCCTCCAGAAGCAGGTTTTTAAGAAGAGATTGGACAGCCATTTGTCTGAAATGGTATAGGGCAGTGGTTCTCAACCTTCCTAATGCTGTGACTCTTTAATACAGTTCCTCATGTTGTGGTGACCCCCAACCCCCCATCCAGCTGGCTGGGGAGGGGGTGCAGGAAGGCTGCTCCGCTGGCTCCGCCCAGCCTGGTTGGAATAGCATCATTCCTCTCCCTCTTTCTCTCTTTCTCTCTTTCCTCTCTCTCTTTCTTTCCTCTCTCTTTCTCTTTCCTCTCTTTCTCTCTCTTTCCTCTCTCTCTTTCTCTTTCTCTCTTTCCTCTCTCTTCTCTCTTTCTTTCCTCTTTCTCTTTCTCTCTTTCCTCCCTCTTTCTTTCCTCTTTCTTTTCCTGTTTCTCTCTTTCCTCTCTCTCTTTCTCTCTCTCTCTTTCTCTCTCTCTCTTTCTCTGTATCCTCCCTCTTTCTCTCTCTCTTTCCTCTCTCTTTCTCTTTCTTTCACCCTTTCCTCTCCCTTTCCTCTGTTTCTCTCTCTTTCCCTCTGTTTCTCTTTCCTCTCTCTCTCTCTCTCTCTCTTATGGCAGCATCGTTGGGGGTCCCTGCTGCCCACGGCCTGGCCTCTGCTGCATCCTCAGCCATACGGGTGGGGAGGGAGAGCAGGATGGGAGGCAGTGGCTCCAGTGATGGTGGTGGCAGCACAGCTGCATCGTCGGGGGTCCTCGCCGCCCCCGGCCCAGCTGCCACCCCCGCCGGGACTCTGTGCTGCCCAACCTTGCCCTCCGTCCATCGATGGAGCCGTGGTGGGGACAGCACCCGCCTGAGCCACCTGGGGGGCAGCAGGAGGAAGAAGGAGAGGAGGAGGGCGAGGAAAGCCGCCCCAGCTGGGACTCTGTGCTGCCCAGCCTTGCCCTCTGCCCATCAATGGAGCCGCAGTAGGGATAGTGCCTGCCTGAGCCGCCTGGGGGGCAGCAGGAGGAAGAAGGAGAGAAGGGCAAGGAAGCAGCCGCCCCAGCTGGGAATCTGCGCTACCCGGCCTCGCCCTCCACCCCTCGATAGAGCCGCAGTGGGGGTTGGTGCCGCACAGCTCCTGCCAGCCCCTCTGCCAGCCCGGCTTCTCCCCCCCCAGGCACCCCTCTTGTTCCGGCACCTGCCCAAGCCACCTGGGGGCATCAGGAGGAAGAAGGGGATGAGAAAGAGGAGGGCAAGGAAGCCGCCACCAGTGCCGAGCCCCAGGAGGAGGCTCTCCTCTCCTAACATTGCTGCATCTCCTTCTTCCTTCCTGGCAGCCTGGACTCTGGCACGCCTTCTCAGCCAGCAGGGCCAATGGTCGGGCTGGCTGGGGACCACAGGGGCTGATCTCCCTTGGGCCACAGCTCGCGGGAGGGCTGGCCCACTCAGCAGAGCCTCCAGCGAGCTGCTCCCAGCAGGGATCCCGGGGCTTCCCCGGGCGGCTCCAAGGACACGAGGCCCTGGCCACACTTCTCCAGGAGGTAAGTCTGCCTGAGAAAGAGAGAGAGAAGGGAAGCGAAAGTGCCTCTCTGTCTCTCTCTCCGCAAATGGTGGAGGAGGCCATGCAGAGACGGATGTGGAGTGGTATCTCGGTTCCTAAGACCATCAGAAATATGTGTTTTCTGATGGTCTTAGGCGACCCCTGTGAAAGGGTCGTTCGACCCCCAAAGGGGTCGCGACCCACAGGTTGAGAACCGCTGGTATAGGGTTTCCCGCCTGAGCAGGGGGTTGGACTAGATGACCTCCAAGGTCCCTTCCAACTTTATTATTATTATTATTATTATTATTATTATTATTATTATTATTA
Source organism: Crotalus tigris (assembly GCF_016545835.1). Taxonomy (NCBI): domain Eukaryota; kingdom Metazoa; phylum Chordata; class Lepidosauria; order Squamata; family Viperidae; genus Crotalus; species Crotalus tigris. The sequence continues at coordinate 633,885 of NW_024100120.1, read as the reverse complement.
TTATTATTATTATTATTATCGATCATCACACAGTCAGCCAGATGTTCAGACTGGATTTGGCATTTTGTCTACCTATCGAGTCCTTACCCAGGACCTGGGATAGGCAGATGTGGATGTTTGATGGTATTACAGATATCGTCGCAGGATGGAAGCAGTTCCTAATAAGGCCGCCTTTTGCAATTGACTAATGGCGAATTTGTCAATGCCAATGGTGTTCAAGTGGTGCTCCAGTTGTTTTGGGATTGCACCCAAGGACGCCTATTACTATTGGTACTACCCTTGCTTGCTTTTGCCACAGTCTTTCTATTTCTATTTGTAGGTCTTTGTATTTTGTTATCTTCTCCAGTTCTTTCTCTTCTATTCTGCTATCTCCAGGCACTGCCACGTCTACTATCCAGACTTTTTTGTCTTTCTTATCGACAATTGTTAAGTCTGGGGTGTTATGTTGCAGGTGCTTGTCTGTTTGAATTCTGAAGTCCCAGAGCAGTTTAATTTTATCATTTTCTATGACTTTCTCTATTTTATGATCCCACCAGTTTTTGCTTACAGGCAAATGATATTTTTTGCAGATCTTCCAATGCACCATTGTTGCTACTTTGTCATGCCGCTGCTTGTAATCAGTCTGTGCAATCTTCTTGCAACAGCTTACCAAGTGGTCCCTGTTTCTTCAGCTTCTTTGCATAGGCGGCACTTACTGTCTGTTGCTGTCTTCTCAATTTTGACTTTGTATGCATTTGTCCTTAAGGCTTGGTCTTGTGCAGCCAGAATTATCCCTCGGTCTCTTTCTTCAATTTTCCTGCTCTTAGCCATTGCCAGGTTTTATTGTTATCTACTTTCCCAGCTATTTTTTTCATGAATTGGCCATGTAGTGCTTTGTCTTCCCATGCCTCTATTCTGTTCTTCATTTGTCTTTCTTGTAGGCCAGTTTGGTCTCTCCAGTAGTTAGTAAGCCTTCCTGATATACTAATTTCAGTGCATCTTCATCATTGTTCTTCAGATATTCTTCCAAAGCCATTTTTTCTTCTTCAACCATCTGATGTATTTGTATTATTATTATTATTATTATTATTATTATTATTATTATTATTACTATTATTATTATTATACCCCTGATGTACTGGACTATGGTATTATACCCTTGATGTGCTGGACTATGCTGATTATGCCAGCTAGACAGATCAAAGGTTTGATAAAACATAAAAGTTTCTATGGCTGAGAGAGCACGTCTTATGTTCTAACTGCCAGCCCATGGAGTGGATGCGTCATGCCAAAACTGCGCCCACCCCATTGCTGACAATGGGGAAAAATTTGCAATACGTCATGTCATGTCAAGTGATGTCGCAAGTTTGACATGCCTGTTCTAACTGAAGCATTTGTTTACTGAGTAAATCAAAATTGGAACAATTCCTAAATGTTCTCCTACCTCACCTTCATGAATGATTTTAATTTAAATAAAGACAATTTCTGGAAGAGTACTGAACTAGTTAATTCTTGTTTTATATAGACTGGTTTTTTCCTTCCTATCTTTATGACAATAATGGGCTTGTGTTGACCTTTAATTTATTTTGCTAAATTATATCTGGCAACTTTTCTTTGGAGCTTAGATTCATTTCTTTTGTCTACTCTGCATTTCATGAATATATTGCAAATACTTTGGAATCCTATCTTGCAAATACTAGCAACTTACTTCCCTAAGCCAAACTGATCTATCAACAGTAATCACAGATTACACAGAGGAAGTATAGCATGTTAATTCAGTAGCCAAAGAGTGAAAGAAAGGCAATTACATCTTCTAATCCAATCCCCTTAAATCATTTCAGACAAATGGTTGTCCAATTCCTTCTTAGAAATCTCTAGTGTTGGAGCACCCATAATTCTGGAGGCAAATCATTCCACTGATTAATTGTTCCAACTGTCAAGAAATTTGTCCTTGTTTCTAGGTTGGTCCTTTCCTTGATTAGTTTCCATCCATTGCTTCTTGTCCTGCCTTCAGGTGTTTTGGAGAATATTCTGTAGCAGTCCCTCAAATACTGGAACACTGCTACTATGTCACCCCTAGTCCTTCTTTTCATTAAACTAGACATACCTAATTCCTGCAACCATTCCTCATATGTTTTAGCCTCCAGTCTCCTAATCATCTTTGTTGCTCTTCTCTGCACTTTTTCTAGAGTCTCAACATCTTTTTAATGTCATGGCGACCAAAACTGGATACACTATTCCAAGTATGATCTTACTAAGACATTATAACACGGTACTAACATTCTCATCTTGATTCTATCCTACTGTTAATGCAGCCTTGGACTAGATCGGGGTTTTTGGCAGTCACAGCCTACTACTAGCTTATATTTAAGTGATTTTCCAGTAGGACTCCAATATTCTTTTCATAGTTACTACTATTGAGGCAAGTACCACCTATTCTATACTTGTGCATTTGGTTTCCCTTGCCTAAATGTAGAACCTTACTTTTCTCATTGAATTTCATTTTGTTAGCTAGGGCCTAGTGCAAGTCTGTCGAGATTCTTCTATAGCTTGAATCTATCTTCTGGAGTGTTGGCTATTCCTTCCAGCTTTGTGTCATCTGCAAATTTGATGAGTTTCCTTTCTATACCCTCATCTAAATCATTTATGAAGATATTGAAGAGTACTGGGCCTAAGACAGAGCTGAGGTATCTCACTGCATACTTCCCTCCATGTAGATGAGTTCCATTAAGCACTACATGTTGAGTGCGGTTGGTCGTCCAGTTACAAATCCATCAGGTGGGGAGGGATACTGTCTCAAACTACATTTTTCTATCTTATCAAGTAGTAGGTTGTGGTCTACTTTATAAAATGCCTTATGGAAGTCCAAATAAATTATATCTACAGCATTTTGCTGTCCACTAATTTTGTCATATTGTCAAAAAATGCAGTAAGATTTGACTGGGATGTTTTTTACATGTTGACTTCTGGTTATGACTTTGCTTGCCTCTTGGTGTTCATGGATTCATTGCTTGATTGTCTTTTACAGAATCTTCCCAGGTATTGATGTCAGGTTGATAGATCTGTAGTTTCCTGGATCCATTTTTTCCCCTTTTTTGAAGATGGGAACCATCTTAGCCCTTTTTCAGTTATCCAGTTGTTCTCCTATGCTCCAGGATCTTTGAAAGATATAGTTCAGAGACTCTGAAATCACATCTGCCAGTTCCTTCAGAATCTTGGGATGTAATCCATATGAACCTGGTGATTTGAACCTATCTGGAATGGATAAGTGTTTACCATTTTATTGCTTATTTTAACTGGCATTTGCTTATTTTGACTTGCATTGTGATTGACACCCGTTCAGGTACTTCAGTCTTTCCCCCTTTAAAACAGTAAATTATTTTTAATTCTATGGAATATATGTATGATTTTTGGAAATCTTCCTATGGGCAGTGTTTCAAGAAAGTGATAAAATTTGCCATCTGAATTGATGCACATCAAAATCACCAAACACATCAAACACAAATACACACATGCAAAGAGTTCACATATTTAACTTTGGATGGTAAAGGTTAACTCCTTCAATATTATTCTATAGATGGCCAACATTGTTAGGTAATTGGATCAGGGTCAGACAGGGTCAGTGCTACATGTTAATTTGCCAATGAAAATTTAAAGATCTTGTAATATGATGAGGTCATATTGTATTATAAGGTGGTGACCTTAGCACCTAAACACATGCCCAATGAGTAGCTGAAGACAATGTACTAACAGTACCCATTAGACAAGAAATGAAGTTACAACAGGGAAAGCAAAGTATTCTCTAGTTAGCAACTCTTCTATGCCTAAGAGAAGAAAAGAGGAGAGGAGAGGAGAAGAGAGGGGAGGGGAGGGGAGGAGAGGGGAGGAGAGGGGAGGGGGAAGAGAAATATTTCATAGCAGAAAAGTTTATATTTAAAAGGCACTAAGACACATTCAAAGCTATATATGAGAGAAAAATTATAATGCAAGTCAAGAGAAGAAAACTAAGAGAAGTAAAAATTTAAAAAATAAGAGCCTATGATTATAAATAGATATCAAAAAGTTACAAAATGAATCCACTAATTTTTCTCTCACAAAGAGCTCTTCAATAATGTGTCAATTACCATACCAATATTGAATTTAATCAGGGCAATAAACTGTAGCCATGGCCAAAGGGCACAATATTACAGAGCTGAATTTCTACATAAATAGCATTTGTGTGCTGCAATTTTCCTGGAGATCAGAGATAAAACGAGTATGTAAGTCAGTCTTCCACTTATGTTCAGGAAATAAATGCATGATTTACAGATTTTCAATGTGTCTGATGTGAGCTTCTTTACAAGAAAACTTAGCCTGGGTAAGTGCAATATCCTTTCAACTTCCCACTTTTGGGAGAAATTGTTTAACATTATTTTCTGCTTTGTGTGGTCTTTGAAAGCTGCTCAGAACACTCATTAAATGCAGTTCTCACCATTAATCCTCCATATTTATTAATACAAAAAAGGATTAGAGGTTGGGGGAAAAAAGGTCAAGAAAGGGTTGCACGAATAGGCAATTAATGGGTAAAAGAATCATAAGCAGTAAGGAAAATGTGTTTGGTAGAAGACACTTTCTTGCTTACATTTACGATCATATTTTTAATGAATTCATGATATATGCTGGAGCTATCATTCAAATATTTCCATTTTTTATTTGTGGCATAATAAATATGGAGATAATAAGGGTGGGAATGGAAGGCAAACACATTTAATAGGAAAGCAGGCTTTTTAATTTATCAACTGCATGTTCAGATCACATTAAAATAAGTGAGACACCAAACTTCAGTATTTAGAGTAAACACTATTATCTGACTTCCAAATTTTCTGTTTAAAATAGCTAAACCTTTAATAAGCTGTTGGGATTAGAATAATGTTCAGAATAAAGAGGTCAATGGAAATATTTTTTTCTGGACTATATCACTGGAATGTATTCATTTCACTGCAAACACAAACACAATGCATAACTGTTTTAAAGTGAAATGAATGGATTCTATTTACAAAGACCTTAAAGTAGGTGAAAATGTTTCTTACATCATTATTTCATAACTTTAATCCTCCTACCTTTATATTGTCAATTTCTTTTACTATTTACATTGGCACTGATCAATATTATTTACCATTTGCATCAATAAATATTCCAGTCCATTTATTTAAAAAGCTGCCACTGTGAATGTCATATGCATGGGAGATGCATAAGTAGTAGTATTAGATTAGAGAGAAACCTGATTTCAATGGAAGAGATCTGACTTGTTCATAAAAACATATTTTATCCCAAAGAATCTCATTAGTTTCTTCCAGTTACAGGGATGTTTTAAGTTAAACTACTGCAATGGTTTTTAACCTATGTTTTAAATAAAAACAAAGACCAAAATGATCTCAGAAGATGTTCCAAAAAGGAGACTATCAATGTTCATTTAGTGTCACTAGCAACACAAAGGTCCAATTGTACAAATGTACTGATAATGTTATCTAGTTTGGGTAATGAAATCTCTGCAAGAAAACAACCAAGCTCAGAGAGCACCAAGGACCCCTCATTTCAACCCTGAACTACAAATATTACCTTTGTTGGTACAAATACACTCAAGCCACAATTACATATGTGATAATACAAAATACATGTTTAACCTCTTTTACAATAAGAGAGCACGTGAACTGTCCTTAAAGTAAATAATAATCATATACAGAAGAGACCAGAAAAATGCATTCATATGTCTAAAAAGAGACTTGGAGGTCACTGAAAGAAAATTTTATTGAAAACTGTTTGCAAAGGCTGGTGGAAGCCACACACGATCAAAATTGGCAACAGTTTAAATACCTCCTGGTCCTGATGACATGCCACATCCCTCCTCTGTGGGCCGAGTTGATAGGTCCACCTTGGTCACATTCTTTCAGACATTCTTAACTGACAAAAGGTTTTCTGTCTGACAACAAGTTTCCCGTCTTTTTAGAAATTAAGGCTATGTGACATTTAACTAATTTCTCATTAAAGAATTTTTATAAAAAAATTATATTCCCTTCAAACCACCCCTTCTCTATTTACATTAAAAATTCTTTATTCATATATTTCTTCATTAATTAGTTCAAAGTTTTGAAAATGCTCATCTTTACTTTTAGAGGTTAACTTATCCACTTTCAATATTAGAATCTTTTCTCCATTCTTATCTTTCCTTTGAACCAAGATTACCTGCAGTCATTCAATTGTATATTGTATTATTTTGACCATCAGGGGTAGAATGCAAGGGAGGATCAATATTCCTCCTATGAACAATAACATTATTATTCCCCATTTTGACGATTCTCCTTCTATTAGTTGGGACCACCAAGAAGTATCCATGATTTCTGTCCAAGTCTGAACTGGCACATAAGCTTTTTTTTTTTATTTTAGTAGTGATTTCTTCAATTGCTTTCCCTTGATCATCTATTTGTAGGCAACAACTGGTCAGATTTAATTTTCCACACACTCGTCCTTCTTGAGCCAATAAGTAATCTAAAGCTAAACAATTTTAGTACACTGCTGTCCTAAGTTGAATATTTTGTTTAGCAAGGAACTTCAAACCTCAGAAAACAAATATATATATATTTGTTTTCTGAGGTTTTCGTGGGTGTTTGTATGTAGGTCTTTGGTTATTCGGGTTTTCTCCCACGTCAAATTGGAAGTGTCTTGGTGACGTTTTGACGTTTCGACGAAGTCTCATTCGTCATCTTCAGGCTGGTGTTTTCAGCTTCGTGCTTCTAGGAGCAAATTGCTCCTAGAAGCACGAAGTCAAAAACACCAGTCTGAAGATGATGAATGAGACTTCATCGAAACGTTGCCAAGACACTTCCAATTTGACGCGGGAGAAAACCCGACTAACCAAAGACCCATATATGTATGTATGTATGTATATATATACACACATCCTTAATAACATTAAAAATGTGAATCCTGGGAAAACACATATCAATAAAATATAGAAAAAATGAACACCAGGATAAAAATAAAACAAACCTGTTTAATACAAACAAGTTTGTAAGTAAAAGAATTACCAAGCTTTCATCGGTCCGACTGCCGATGTCATCAGGGTTGGAATGCTAGGTGATTAGGAAGCTTCCCTATATAGCTACCTGTCTCTGCACTTGGCTTCTCGAGCGCGTAATCGGCCCATTAGTTGTATTACTCTGCAACATGCTAAGTTGATTAACATCCAGCAGCCTGTTGGTGGACCCAGTGGTTATGCCCAGATCCTTCATTACTTTTCTAGTGTGCGTGCAAGCGCCTGGGGGATGGCTGTCAAGCTGTCTCTGCCCCCTATCTCTCCCCCCCTCATTTTGGAGCAATCTCTCAAACTGCATTTCAAATGCCCTGTAGGGCTGTCATCTTCCCCTACGGCTGCCCCTGCAATTACGTTGGGAAACAGCCAAAAGGCTCAGGACTAGGGTCCATGAACATGAACTGGCAATTAAAAGACCCACATACCCAACCTGGACTATATATTCGATCTGGAAAATGCACAGGGCATATTTCATGAGACCACCAAGGGTGGCCACCTTTTTAAAGAAGCCTGGCTTTTGGATGAAAACTCCATCAACCAGCACATAGACCTCCTACAGGCATACCAGACCCTTAGAAAGTGGGAGAGTCAACACTGCAATCCACAGAGTAGATGGCCACCCCTTGTAGTGCAAAAGCAAGATCATGATTTTACAAATGGGGAAATTGTGATCTCTAGGGAAGACAGCAAACTGCAAAAAGGAGAGGGGGGCAGGGAACACTACAACGAGATAGCAATAGGCAAGACTGGAGTGACTGGGCTATGGGTGAGGCAGTAACAGCTGCTATGGGAGGGGATGCGAAACTTAACGATGTGTCAAGATCAGGTGTGGAAAACGGACGCACGGAAGCAACTCGAAAGGAGAGACAAAAAGGGGGGAGAATAGTGAGAAGGAAGATCTTAACAGTTGCTTCTTGCAGGATTGGGGAGAGAGAGCTACGGGTGAGACAATGGCAGCCGTAGGGGAAGATGACAGCCCTACAGGGTGTTTGAAATGCAGTTTGAGAGATCGCTCCAAAATGAGAGAGGGGAGGAGAGATAGGGGGCAGAGACAGCTTGACAGCCATCCCCCAGGCACTTGCACATGCACTAGAAAAGTAATGGAAAATCTGGGCATAACCATCGGGTCCACCAACAGGCTGCCGGATGTTAATCAACTTAGCATGTTGCAGAGTAATACAACTAATGGGCCGATTACACGCTTGAGAAGCCAGGCACAGAGACAGGTAGCTATATAGGCAAGCTTCCTAATCACCTAGCATTCCAACCCTGATGACATCAGCAGTCGGACTGATGAAAGCTTGGTAATTCTTTTACTTACAAACTTGTTTGTATTAAACAGGTTTGTTTTATTTTTATCCTGGTGTTTGTTTTTTCTATATTTTATTGATATATATATATATATATATATATATATATATATATATATATATATATACACACATATATATATGTGTGTGTGTGTGTGTGTGTGTGTGTGTGTGTGTGTGTGTGTGTGTTTCTAAAAGTTGGATTGCTAGAAAAGAATTAAGGGAGAACTGGAATAGCTATTTCGACCTCTTTAGTTCTTTTTAACCAGACATACCCTTCTGAGATTCGAACCTGGGCTGTCTGCATGTTAGGCAGCAGTATTAACCTCTAGGCCACAGGCTCTTTCTACTTTTGCCAGCTGTGTTAGGGAGGGAAGAAACAGGTGAGGAGTTATCTAGAATGCTGTATGTTACCCCCTGTTGACCCAAACATGGGAGAGAGAAATCTTTTGCCTTGTATCAACTCAAACTAGAGCCATCCACAGGCAGCAGTCGCAACTGCGACATCATATACATTTCTAAAATTTGGATTGCTAGCAAAGAATTAAGGGAGAACTGGATAGCTATTTCGAACTCTTTAGTTCTTTTCAACCAGACATACCCTTCTGAGATTCGAACCTGGGCTGTCTGCATGTTAGGCAGCAGTATTAACCTCTAGGCCACAGGCTCTTTCTCACTTTTGCCAGCTGTGTTAGGGAGGGAAGAAACAGGGGAGGAGTTATCTAGAATGCTGTATATTATACCCTGTTGACCCAAATATGGGAGAGAGAAATCTTTTGCCTTGTATCAGCTCAAAGTAGAAAAAGGAAAAAGGAAGAAGTTAGGTTTAATTGTGCCCAAAACACATGCTCCATTCCATTTACATAGGCATTATCTGCGACAGATCCAATACATTCCATCTGGCACTTTCCATTCTAGAGAAATGTTTCCAGGTTGATTCCATATTTCTTTAAGGTTGATTACATTTGTTAAGGGATTGGAGGATTCACTCATATTACTGCTACTCCCACCAGCTGTAAGCTGTATCATTTATCTGAATCCCCGTTCACATGCCTATTGTTTGGGTGAATTGGTTTGATTCTTCTCAGATAAAGCACACTTTGCCTATTATAGATATTTGTGTGATCCTCCGAGATGGTCTATCTTGTGGTGACCAAGTAAAATTCATCCTGGCTACACTGCTGAGATTTAATTCACAAGCTTCCCAGGGCCATTGTTCACCCATATTAGTTCCTCCACACACATAACAATTAGTTACATTCAAGGAAGCTACTATTCTTTCAGCCAAATCAATGAACAAATTCTTGGTGATGGCTGGTATTTCAGTCTTGGTTTCCAACTTTTCGTAGAAAGAATGGAACAGTTTGTGTTGCTTACTCTGTTTTTCTATTTTTACTACTTATAATGAGATTGACTGGGTCAGAGTCAGTACCATCTATTCCCAATCCAAACTCCTGTAAAATATTTCTGACATTAACAGCTCTTTCCCATTCACTAAATTTGGTGAAGTTGAGCACGACTGGACTACAGCTGTTAGGATTGCAGTTTGAGTAAGCTGTTCCTTTTCTTATGTTAACGACCATCCATGCTTATCCTCATTTTTAGGTCTTGGGGTTCGCGGCATTGAAGCAACACACACTCACGTTGTAACCAAGTTCTTCTTTATTCATTCCATGTTACCACTCAGTAATCTAACAGGCTAACAAGCCTTTTATAGTTTCACCAAACAGCCTATCATAAATTTCTTTTGTTCACGCCTTGCACCTGTGCACAAGGCTGGCGTCAACCAGTCTGGTCCCAGGCAGCTTTTGGGTTGCCCAGGACCATTTGCATCATTTCTGGGCCTGCTGAGCTGCCTCATCAGGCCCAGGACACAACACCCCTCCCCCCCAGATGAAACACACAATTACATTTGTTCCCTGGCAGGAAAAAAAAAGAATTCTCCTGCCCAGCACACAGGCAGAATATCTTTATAAATTAATAAAGTTAACTTAAACAAATCGCTCTCCCAAATTATAATTAGTGTGTTTATCTCTACCAAGTGTAGATCCCCATCTTCCAGTTATAGACCATCAAGGTTCCTTTGTGATGACAGAAATCTCACATAATCTCCCAGATGCTTGGGAGGGGCCTTAGCCCTTTGTGACCTACGCAAGGTCAGGGAGGGTGCCTGGCCTGTCAGCTCACCTGCCAGGCTAGGCAGACCTGAATGGTGCCTGGCCTACCGGCCTGTCTGGTGGGCTCAATAGCCACATTGGTGGAAGGGTGGAAAGGAGCTGACATTGCATGCCGTATCAAGTTGGCCTGAAGGAAAGCCTGGAACTAAAAAGAAGTAAATTTGATGCCCATAAATGACAGGTGACCCCCATTGCGGTGGGCTGGCTGAGTCTTCTTGGAGAGGAGAAAATCCCCAAGCTCAATGGTGGAGTGGAGGTCTCCCCTTCCACCATGGACTGCTCCTGGGAACTTAGTCCCTCAAGCCCGTGACCAGTCTCGGACATGACCTGCATTGCAGCTGTGCCCCAATAGTTCCAGTCCCCCGTGTAGGTGGCCGAGGTGCCAGAATCAGGAGCTCCCTCTATAGCAAACCCCCTCTCAGGAGAATTCCTGTTTGGTGCACTTGCGGATGCGCAGGCCACCCCCCGGGATGACTTCCTATTTGTAGCACTTGCTGAACTCTGGGATGACTGTTGCTCACCCACTGGGACATTAACAGTGCCCTGTGGAAAACCCCAGGCACTGTAAGACGGATTCCCAGGAGTTTGACCTGAAGTGTGAACTTGTTCCTGGTCTCCCTTTCCCCCGAGAGCAGAGCCAGGAGCAGAAACATTGTGAGACAACCGCCAGTGCAGTTGGTCAATATGATGCCGAAGGACGTGGCCGTCTCCCAAGGTCACTTCATATGAGAGCGGCCCTGAGATTTTCCAGATGACAGCAGAGACCCAGAGATGTCCAGGACCATAGTTCCTTGCCCAGACCGGATTGCCCACCTGAAGTCTCCTAGGTGCCCGCGGCTGTGACACCTGTGAAGCCACCCGGTCTGGGTTCAGTCTGTCCAATTTTGTGATGAGGTGGCGACCCCAGCGGAGTTCAGCTGGTCTCTTTCCAGTGGCAGTGCATGGTGTAGTGCAGTGTGCAAGAAGAAAATCTGCTAACCTGTGATGCTAGCTACTTTGCGTGATTCTTTTGAGTGCGTCTTTGGTGGTACACACCATCTGTTCAGCTTGCTTGTTGGTGGAAGGCTGGAAAGGAGCTGACATTGGGTGCTGGATCAAGTTGGCCTGAAGGAAAGCCTGGAACTAAAAAGAAGTAAATTGAGGACAGTTGTCAGAAACGAGGACAGGGAGGCCATGGGCAATGAAGATTCCTCTCAACACCTGGATGTTCCTGACAGTAGTAATGGAGGAGACAGGTATAACCTCTAGTCACTTGGAATGGCTATCCACCAGGATAAGGAAGAATTGCCCCTGAAAGGGCCCAGCTTAATCTAAATGTACCCTTGACCAAGGGGTTTGTGTCTCCTCCCATCTGTGTACAGGGGCCTGAGGCATTTCAGGCCATGATTGTTGGCACACCTGGCACCTGTGCACCTGGGCCTCGATAGCTTTATCAAGCCCCGGCCACCAAAGATGGCTGCGTGCAAGTGCTTTCATGCGCACAATGCCTGGATGTCCCTCATGCAGAGAGGACAAGACTCTAGACCTCAGTGAGGCTGGGATAACTACTCTACTACCCCATAACAGGCACCCCTTAAATGTAGACAGTTCATGCCTTCTTTGCCAGAAGCTTTGAAACGCAGCATCTGGACACGTGTCAAGCCATCCTGACAAGATCCATGTCAGCACGCGTGTGAGCATGTGATCTGTGGCAGTTTCTGCAGTCACATCCCTAGCATTGAGGGGAGATTCAGGCAACTCCTGAATGGAAAGAATATTAATAGCAGGAGCAGGAGCTGCCTCTATTTGTTTGAGAGGTAATCTGCTGAGGCTGTCTGCATGACCCATCTCTTTTCCCTCTTTGTGGATGAGTGTATAATCATATGCTGACAGGAAAATTGACCATCTCAGCATACGCATGGAAATAATGTGTGGTGTCTGTTTGTTGGTAGTAAACAAACCCAGCAGAGGCTTATGGTCTGTATAGACTGTGAAGTGACGGCCATATAAGAAATCATGGAATTTCTTTATGCCAGCCACTATGGCCAAGGCTTCTCTGTCAATCTGAGCATAATTCCGCTCTGCAGATGACAGAGTTCTTGAATATTAGGCTACAGGGGCCTGTGTCCCATCAGCCTTCAGATGCTAAGTACAGAATGTGGCTCACCACAGGCACTGATATGCGTGCTGTTGCAACACTTTATTCAGTGTACACTTATACTCTGTGCATATGCGGACTTCTCCATTAGCCTTTAAAGACATAACAATGGAGGTTTCCTGTGGACTAGAGTCCACAGGTTCTAAGTTGCCCTGCTGGAGCAGCTTGTCCAGCTCTGCATCTATCTTGCTTTGAGGGCAAAAGGCACCCTTCTAGGCTTGATCCTGATGGGCGTGATAGTTGGGTCTAAACACAATGTAATGGGCTTCTGGTGGCGTTGTTCTGTGCCGATGGCGGCTACTTTGTAGCCATCCGCCTGAGATGGTGTAAAAACCGCGGTGAAAGCGAACATCAGCTGTCCCGCGGTTTGAAGCTTCTCTCCCAGGCAAAGGGAGAGAGATGAGTTTTTTGCCTTGTGGATAGTGGTAGAACCACTAAGATCTCGAGATCTTTTTTCAGGATTGAAGGTGAGCTCCCACGGAGTCCTAGGCATTTCTCCACGACTCAGACACCTTTGTCCCTTTTTGTTTTGGGACGAAGCAAGACGCAGCTTCCACCTCCGCAACTTATGTGAACTGGTGAGCTAATTTTGAATGCGGACAGAGCTGATCAGGGGAATGGATTTATAAGTTTAATCTGAACTTTAACTCCTGAAAAGAATAGTCTTTTTCTTGTTTTTGTTATAAGGGAAAAGTAAAATGGCGATGAGAGGTTTCTCTTTCTCATGCATATGAAAGAGAAGTGTTAAAGGATTTTTATATTTTTTTGTTTCTTACAAAGCAGTAGCTTTTGGGATTTTTAGTGGTTGCATGAAAAGGGTAAATATATTATCCTATATATATATATATATATATATATATATATATATATATATATATATATATATATATATATATATATCCTTAATGGTTATAAAAATACGAATCCCGGGCATATTTGTTCAATGATGCAATCTTCGATCTCCGGGAAGAGTATACTCCAGTTATTTATTGTTAAAACCACATTTAAAACAATAAAAACAGTTATATACAAAAATTAAAACAACTTAGCTTTCGCTGGTCCTCTGCCAGCGTCCTCAGAGTGGGGCTTAGGGGGTGGGAAGTTCTTTTTATCCCCTTGCTGATCCAATTGCCTACTCATTGCCCTCGTGACAGGGCCACTCTTCCTGATTGCTCGTGACTGCCTCAACTGTTCCGCCCTCTCTTTTTTGCACTCTAACCTGGTATTTTCTTGCTTTGTCATCCTTGTGCTGTCTCCCCCTCCCTGTGCTGTTATCAGTAGCACGTTCCTGGGCTGCTGATCTGCCTCCCATTTTTGCATACCATTGCCCGTTCCTATTACAACTCCTTCCTCCAACCCCCCTCCTCTCCCAGCCTGCCGATTCATACACCCTTTGTTGTCCATTCCTGTCATCCTTCCCCCCCCTTCCTTCAACCCTCCCACCTGTTGATTAACATGTTGCTCCTGCCTTTCATCAACCATCCTTATTGATGTTCTCTTCCTCAATATCTTTTCCTTCCCCATCCACTGCTCTACCTGCTGTTCCTGTTTACCCTCCTCCCCCACTGTCCATCTTCCCCTCTCCAATATCCTCCCCATCATCTGCTGACTTACCTGTTGTTCATCCATTTCTGTACATCCTCTCTTTTCTAGCATTCCTCTTCCTCTAACCTGCCATCCTACATGCTGTTCCCACATGCCAACATCCATTCCTGTTAAATCCTCCTTCTTAAGCTTTCCTCCCCCCCAATCTGCCGTCCTGTCTTCTATTCTTATCTGCCCTTCTCCTTTCCTGTCAGTCCCCCCCTCTCCTGTTTCCTCCCCCCCTCTCCAATCCACTGCTCTGTTTGCTGTTTCTTCCAGCATTCTTCCTTCCCTTACCTGCTGTCCTACATACTGTTCCCATTTACCGACCTGCGTTCCTATTGGACTCTCCTTCCCAAACTTCCCCCCCCCAAAAAAACTGCTGTCCTGCCTGTAATTCCTGCCTGCCCTTTTCCATACCTATCAACTCCACTCTCTCCTGTTTCCTCCCCCCCTCTAATCTGCAGCTCTACCTGCTGTTCCTGACTATTCTCCTCCATTCTTACTCCCTTCTCAAATATCCCCTCTCCACCCGTGAAGCGTGCCTCATCTTTTCTGTTCTTTTCTGTCTCCCCCTCTCTTTTGATCAGTCCCCTGGGGTTGGGCATACGCCTCCCCCGTGTTCTGGGCCGTACGATCAATTCCGATGTTCCCAAGAGTCTTCCCTGGTCCCCTTCTCTTTGCAACTCTCCATCATATCCGCCTCCTCTTCCTTTACTACCCTTACCTATCTGTGACCCTAATGTTCCCTCATCTGTCCCCACCTGTGATGTGTCTATGGGATCCTCCCTATGTCCAGTCATGTAGTGAATACCCCCCCCCCACCAGTCCTGGTTTCACCTCTGACAATCGGCATCCGTCTCTTGGCATGCTCTTCTTGCACTCTAAGTGCCTGGTACGCCAGGGGCAGTTCTATACTTCGGTTGATGGAGTCTGTGTTGGAGAACCAGGCCTCCTTTAATAAGCGTCCTCCTTTGGAGGCGTCCTGGGCAATGGCTTCTGCCTCCTTGAAATCAAAAGAATGTCCGGTATTGATCATGTGCGTCCATATTTGAGAGTACTGCTCCTGCCTTCTGACAGCCAATTTATGTTCATGTATCCTCGTTTTTATTCGTTTGGCTGTCTCCCCTGTATAATTACATTGGCAGTCTTTGCAATGGAGCAGTGGATTGGAGAGGGGGGGAGGAAACAGGAGAGGGGGGGATTGACAGGAAAGGAGAAGGGCAGATAAGAATAGAAGGCAGGACGGCAGATTGGGGGGGAGGAAAGCTTAAGAAGGAGGATTTAACAGGAATGGATGTTGGCATGTGGGAACAGCATGTAGGATGGCAGGTCAGAGGAGGAGGAATGCTAGAAAAGAGAGGATGGACAGAAATGGATGAACAACAGGCAAGTCAGCAGATGATGGGGAGGACATTGGAGAGGGGAAGATGGACAGTGGGGGAGGAGGGTAAACAGGAACAGCAGGTAGAGCAGCGGATCAGGAAGGAAAAGATATTGAGGAAGAGAACATCAATAAGAATGGTTGATGAAAGGCAGGAGCAACATGTTAATCAACAGGTGGGAGGGTTGAAGGAAGGGGGGGAAGGATGACAGGAATGGACAACAAAGGGTGTATGAATCGGCAGGCTGGGAGAGGAGGGGGGTTGGAGGAAGGAGTTGTAATAGGAACTGGCAATGGTATGCAAAAACGGGAGGCAGATCAGCAGCCCAGGAACGTGCTACTGATAACAGCACAGGGAGGGGGAGACAGCACAAGGATGACAAAGCAAGAAAATACCAGGTTAGAGTGCAAAAAAGAGAGGGCGGAACAGTTGAGGCAGTCACGAGCAATCAGGAAGAGTGGCCCTGTCACGAGGGCAATGAGTAGGCAATTGGATCAGCAAGGGGATAAAAAGAACTTCCCACCCCCTAAGCCCCACTCTGAGGACGCTGGCAGAGGACCAGCGAAAGCTAAGTTGTTTTAATTTTTGTATATAACTGTTTTTATTGTTTTAAATGTGGTTTTAACAATAAATAACTGGAGTATACTCTTCCCAGAGATCGAAGATTGCATCATTGAACAATATGCTCGGGATTCGTATTTTTATAACTATTAAGGATATATATATATATATATATATATATATATATATATATATATATATATATATATATATATATATATATATATATATATATGTACAAGAGGGTTTTTTTCCCCTCTTTTTGGTCTTTTGGATTTTTTGGAGAAAAGTTTTTCTTAAAATGACTTCGAAGCGTCAAGCAATCTCTGCTGTGCCTAAAGTGGCTTCCTCTCCGGCAATACTTACAGTTCAACAACCTAAAGCTAGATCACCACCACCCTCACCGCCTGTACCATCACTGATGGTAAAAGATATTCAAGATGTTATGGGTAATGTTGTATGTCAAATTAGACAAGAAATGAAGGAACTTTTAGAAGAGAGAAATAGAGTTATGAGGGAGGATATAGTTATGGCTCTGCAAGGACTCGCCTCTGTTGTTGAAAAGCTGGACAATCGTATTGAGGATGTTGTTGATAAAGTGGATTTATTAGAAGATCATGTTGAAAATGTCGAAAAAACGGTGGAGACTTCACAGGATGAAATTCTCATGTCTCAGTATAGAGAAATGGAGTTTGCTTTAAGAATCAGAGGCTTGAGGGAAAATATGCAAGAAAATTTGAGGGAAGTGGTGGCAAATGACATTGCTGTGATACTTGAGAGGGAACCAGAGGAGATATTGAGGGAAATAGAGAAAATATTTAGAGTTAATTCATGGATTGCAAAGCAGAGAAACCTACCAAGAGATGTGGTGGTTTATTTTGGAAAAAGATCTTTACGTAATGAAGTAATACAAGCATTTTACAATCAGAGATTTCAGATTGCTGCTCAGGATGTGATAATCTTAAAGGAAATTCCATCAAATTTTTTAAGAAGAAGGAAAGACTTTGCTTTTCTATCAGAGGAACTTAAAAAATGGCAAATGCCATTTAGATGGGATATCCCAATTGGAATTGTGGTGAGCCATGCGGGGACACGTTATAGACTTAATACAGTTGCAAAGGCAAGAGAGTTTTATATTTCTGTCCTGGGAGTTTGCTCACCACCACCTTTACGCTCTAAAGTTCTTGATGTGAAAGAGGGAGAGCAATTGGTTGGAGACACCATATCAATGAAAGCTGGAAAATTACAGGCTGAGTTGATGCAGCAGTCGGTTGAGATGAAAGAGCAGAGAATGACTCGAGCAGCTCATAGACAAAGAGAAAAAGAGCAACACAAGATGGATATAAAAGAGTCTACACAAGAATTTGTTTCTGAGCCTGTGGGAGGAGCAAGACCCAAGAGATCTTCGTTGATTGATCCTCGATGTCAGATCTTCAAGCAGTCTTCTCCAGGCTTGCAGCTGGAGGAGATGGCAAAGCTCCTGACCTGGAATGTTAATGGCTTAAATTCTCCTCAGAAAAGAAAGAAAATATTTCATTATTTAAAGCAATATAATAATGATATTGTTTGTTTGCAGGAAACTCATATTATTTTAAAGGATCAAAAATATTTGATAAATGCCCGATTGGGTTCTCATTTTGTATCTTCTGCTCCAGGGAAGAAAGGGGGTGTTGTCATTTATGTTAAGAAAATTTGGCTGCTAAATTAATAGATTCAGACTCTCAAGGAAGATATGTTATGATTGAAGTGGTTTTATATGGAAAGAAATTGCTTATAGTGGGCTTGTATGCTCCTAATCAACAACAGAAACAATTTTATAAGTTTTTACATCAAAAATTGATTTCATTGGATTATAAATCTGTGATTTTGATGGGAGATTGGAATGCAGTTTTGGATACATATAAAGACAAGAAAGGATCTTCTACTTTCTTCAAGCAAGCTAAACTACCAAAGGCTTTTTTTGAATTGAAAGAAGATTTGGAATTGAGAGATATTTGGCGGGAACGTAATATGGATGAGAGGGACTTTACTTTTTTTCTGATAGGCACCAATCATTTGTAAGAATTGACTTTTTTTATTACTATGGATTTATATTTTAGTGTTAAAAATGTAAAAAATTTTTCCAAGGACACTTACTGATCATAGTCCTGTATGGTTGGAATTAATTCCTGAGAAGGAGGAAAGAAGATCTTGGAGGTTGAATGAAAATTTATTTAGACATGAGGTGAATGTATTGAAACTTAGAGAACATTTAAAGGAATTTTTTACTTTAAATATGTTTAAGAGAACTTCAATGGCAATGGTGTGGGATGCTAGTAAGGCTTATATGCGGGGGGTTTTGATTCAAATGAATAATTCTTATAGGCGAAAATAAATGCAAAAATGTAAAGATTTGGAGGAGGAGATTAAGATAAAAGAAAAAGCATTAATTATGAATCCTTTGGATAAGAATGTAAAGGCTTCCATAAATTTGCTTAAATCACAATTTAATATGTTAATGGCTGACCAGGTTGCAACTAACTTACGTTTTATGAGACATAATACATTTTGTAATGCAAATAAATCAGGCAGGTGGTTAGCTTATCAATTAAGGAAGAAACAGAGGTCGAGAGTTATAGATAAAATAAATTATAATGGCAAGGTGGTTTTTCAGAAAGAATTGATAAAAAAATCTTTTTTAGATTTTTACACAAAATTATATATGGGTCAGAAGGTTCAGAGTTTGGACTTAGATAAATACTTACAAGATGCTCATTTTCCTAGATTAACAAATGATCAAAGAGATGAGATTAATGGGTTTATTACTTTACAGGAAATTATTAAAGCAATTAAACAATTAAAAGTTGGTAAAGCACCTGGTATTGATGGATTGACATCAATTTATTATAAAACTTTAAGTGATGAGATGATTGAGCCTTTAAAGGAACTCTTTAATAGTATTTTATTGGGTTTAGAGATACCTTTATCTTGGAGAAAGGCTTTCATATCTTTGATTCCAAAAGAGGATCAAGATCTTACTTTACCTAAAAATTATAGACCTATATCTCTTTTGAATATAGATTATAAATTTTTTTCTAAAATTTTAGCGAATAGACTTATGATTGTATTGAATCAAATTATACATACTGATCAGACTGGCTTTATAACTTGGAGGTATATGAAGAATAATGTTAGACAAATTATTAATTTAATAGAATATTTGGATAAAAATAATCAGATTCCTCCGGGTCTGATTTTTTTAGATGCTGAAAAAGCCTTTGATCAGTTAAATTGGCAATTTATGTTGAGGTTGGTTGAAGAAATGAATTTTGGGGATAAAATTTTGCAAGCTTTTAGAGGTATTTATCAAAAACAACCAGCGCAACTTATAATTAATGGAGGTTTATCTGAGGTTTTTCAAATTGAAAAGGGTACAAGACAGGGATATCCATTGTCCCCATTGTTGTTTGTTTTAACATTAGAGATTTTGTTGATTAAAATTCGTGAATCATCTAAAATAAAGGGAATAATGATTAATAAGAAAGATTATAAGTTAAGAGCTTTTGCAGATGATTTGGTTGTTACTTTGTCTCAACCAACTGGTTCAGTAGTAGAGTTTTTACAGATTATAAATCAGTATGGACAAGTTTCTGGTTTTAAAGTTAATAATAATAAGACTAAAATTTTAACAAAAATATGTCTAATTTGGATAAGGAGATGTTAGTTAATTTGACAGGTTTTGAAATTGTAAAAAAGGTAAAATACCTAGGGGTTTATATATCTGTTTCTAATGCAAAACTTTATAAAAATAATTATGAAATGTTATGGCTTAAAATGTAGAAGGATTTGAATGATTGGAAAAAATTGCAATTACCTTTGTTAGGGAGAATTGCTGCAGTTAAAATGAATGTTCTGCCAAAATTTCTTTTCTTGTTTCAAATGATACCTATCTTAAAGAAAGAGGTAAATTTAGAAGAAGGACAGAGGGGTATTAATAGATTCATTTGGGCTGGGAAAAAACCAAGAGTTAAGCTTAAAATTATTCAAGATGTTCGAGAGAGAGGTAGACTCAAGGTGCCGAATTTAAAATTGTATTATGATGCGGTGGTTTCAACTTTGATTAGTGATTGGGTTAACTTAACAAATTCAGATATACTTCTTTTGGAAGGATGGGATTTATTATTTGGATGGCATGCATATTTAATTTATAATAAAAAGGTGGATAGGGTTTTTAAATCCCATGTCTTAAGAATTGCTTTATTGCGTGTCTGGAAGAAATACTATAGATTAAATTTTAGAATACCATTTTGGGGAATTCCTGGGCACGCTATAGAAGGGATAAGGAAAGGAGTGAAAATGGATAGGATTTCTTACAAGCAATTACTTAAATGGGAAAGGAATAAGTGGCAATTAAAATCGATGGAGGAATTAACGCAAGAAAATATTGTCTATTCTTGGTTTCAGTATAGGCAGTTATTAGAAAGATGGAGTATAGATCAAAAAGTGGGTTTTATTACGGAAGATGTGAATTTGGTGAAACAAATTAAAGACCAAAATCGAGCCCACATAAAAAGAGTTTATAATGTTTTAGTGGAATTGGATTCAGAAACAGAATTAGTTAAGGATTGTATGGTTAAGTGGGCTCAAAACTTTGAAGAGCCGATTCCATTAGACACATGGGAGATAATTTGGGTGAGGAATGTTATGTTTACCCAAGCTCAAAATTTGCGAGAAAATTTTTATAAAATGCTTTATAGATGGCACCTTGATCCACAAAAGATGTCTCGCATGTATCCCAATTTACAGCTCAAATGTTGGAGATGTGGTAGTTTGGATGCAACGTATTATCATATTTGGTGGTCATGTAGAAACATAAAGGCTTTTTGGAGTAAGATTTGGTGGAACATTCAAAAAAATTTTAATAGAAGGATAAAATTTACACCACAATTATTTTTGTTAGGTATTATTGAAGATTGTGATAGTAAAGAGATTATTTTAATGTTGAATTTTATTACGGCGGCAAGGTTATTGATTGGGCAATATTGGAAGAAAGATTCCTTGCCTACCTTAGAGGAATGGTTTCTTAAAGTTTCTTATTTATCAGAAATGGCTAAAATTTCGGCTTATCTGAAAGACCATTCACAAGAGAGATATAATTCTGTGTGGAAAAGATGGGTAAATTTTGTTCAGAACAAATATGGGATTAGAAAGTATTATTTAGCTTTTGAATAATTTATAGTTAAAGTTGTTATGGTTAGATTTGCTGATTTTATTGTATTGGAGTTAAAGTGTTTTCTTAATTTTTTAGGATTTATGTATAGTTGATTGATGTTTATTTAATTTTTATGGTTTTTTTCCTGTTTTTTTAAGCTCTGTATTCAGCTCTGGGAAGAGGGGGAGAGTTAAGGGGGGGATGTGGGAGAGAGGGGGGGAGGGATTTTATTGTAAAAGTTTATAAAAATTTCAATTAAAAAAAAACATAATGTAATGGGAGGCCCCTTGTAGGAGCCAAGCTCTGAGCTAAACACATCAGCAAACTCCTTGCAGACTTCTGCAAGGCCCAACATTTGCACGCTGTGCAGCCCAGTCACTTGAATTCCAAGAGCCTCAAACCAATCGAGTCCAATAAGACTTGTGCATTTACCCCCAGCTACCACCACATCTAGAAACCCTCAAAAGCCTTATGCTGTATCCTCCCCTTTTACACTGACTTTGGAATTCTGGAAGTCAGTGAGGATTAAATTTGAGGGCCTGAGTTTGACTTGAAGGCCACTACTGCTGCAAATCCTTTTGAAGGTGTCAAGTGAAATGATTGATAGAGTGGACCCTGTGTCCAACTCCATCGATAAGGGAACCCCTTGCAACTTCACGTCAATGCGAAGTTTTTTCTTAAGGGGCTTGTGTGTCCCTGTCCTCAGAATACTCCTGTGTGATGCGCAGAAACCCACCCTGTGTTGGCTGTGGACCCTGGTACCTTTCTGAAGCAATTCTTCCCAAGGTTGGACCTTCTGGTGACCCAAACAGACGGAGGCAATGTGGCCTTGCCTTCCACATGCCCTGCAGATGGCAGAGCAGAATCTGCAGTCAGCTCGCTTGTGGCATCCTCCGCACAAGAGACACTGAGGAAATGCTGGGGTCTTGTCTGGATGCTCTTTCGGCCTTCTTTCTGCTGGCTGGTGAAGTCTGTCCACTTCCTCTTCAGGATCTGCTTCTGAATCTTCTTGAGCGTCCTCTTGATGGATGGACGCAACTGTGGTGGTGCTTTTGGCAAGTCACAAGGCCTTCACAGTGCCACCTGCTGCCTCTTCAGCTGGATCTTCACACAAGACATCTTGGAAGGTGACTTCAGCTTTAGCAAATATTTTTTGTTGCAGCTCTCTATTTCTAAGGCCGCAGACAAAATGGTCTCGTAAGCGTTCTTCCAGGTCCTTGAACTCACAAGGCCTGGCTGCTTGTCTCAAGGCAGCAATGAATTTCATAGCAGACTCACCAGGCTTCTGGTCTCTGTGCTCAAAAGTGTGCCTCCACGCGATGATAGACAGCTTTGGATGAAAATGGTCCTTCACATATTCTTCAAGTCTGTGTACGTTACAGACTCAAGTGTGTGCAGAAGCTACTAAGTTTTCGGCTATATCGAAAGTGTCCTGACCGCAGACGCACAGCAAGGTCGCTGCCTTCAAGCTGTCTTCTCGAACCTGGTTAACTCGCAGGTAGTTTTCCACCCGGGCCACGTAAGTGTTCCAACGCTCCGGGTGAGACACGTCGAATTCGGACAGCCGGCCAATCTTTGACATTGCTAGCTTCTCTTAGCCTCGCTGCAACTTTGGCGGGAAAGAGGCCCGTTTGCCAAGCCCACCTCCAGCGTTTGTGTACTGACAGGTGAGTGCAGATCTGGGTGCCGACTTCCCGGCTTCCAACTCCTTTTTTAGAGGCTAGATTCTTTGGTTGTCTTCTTCTTTGCAGCGATCCCACCTTCGTCACCACTTTTACATCTTGGGGTTCGCAGCATTGAAGCGACACACACTCATGTTGTAACCAAGTTCTTCTTTATTCATTCCACATTACCACTCAGTAACCCAACAGGCTTGCAGGCCTTTTATAGTTTCCCCAAACAGCCTATCATAAATCTCCTTTGTTCACATCTTGCGCCTGCGCGCAAGGCCAGCACCAACCAGTCTGGTCCCGGGCAGCTTTTGAGTTGTCCGGGACCATTTGCAACATTTCTGGGCCTGCTGATTTGCCTCATCAGGCCCAGGACACAACACCCATAATCCTCATAACAGCCTTCCATGCTTATCCCCATGCTTATGCTCCAAGACACACATTCCTACCCTGTATACTTGGTTGGGTTATAACATAGGGATACTGAACCCCAGTCCCCCTGAAGATAATTATGCTGAATACATAAATACTTTTCATTGTGAGTATAGGTGTGAATCCAACTCATGGAACCACACTTATATAATCTCAAATTATGATCCATTGCCCCACGTGAATCAATAGTAAGGTCCACTAGAAAGTCAGGGTTCATAATTTTTGTGGAGTTCAATAATTTCCTTTCTCCAAAGGCTGACCAGATTTCCAGATAAATTTCCTTAATCTCCCCTCTTGGATAATAACATATTATCTTATTATTCTGGGTACAGGTGAGTATATTGGTTGGTTATGGGTACACTTCCCTTTTGTCCCTATACACTCAGAATCCAATTATATTTCATCTTTAATTATCAAACATAGAAAATCCCAATTCTGCCTTCTCTGGATTCTGCCATAAGAGGGAGAGAAGGGGCAGAACAAAGGGGCTTTATGGCCCTCACTTCCTTCAGTATACTTCTAAGGAGCTGAATGTGTTTATTGCAACCTCAAAGAGTTTGAACCTTACCATAACAAAGGGGGCTATTTACCTTTCATGTAGTTTATCTGAAGTCTCCATCCAGACAGAAGAAAGGAGTAAAGGGGTGGATTTGTGATGCCTGAAACTATCACTGGAAGGGGGGATGATTGGGTGGGACTACTGGGGAACCCCTTAAAACCTTGAATGGGAGAGCTTGGACCCCAAGTCCTGTCTAGCACGCCTGCAACCAATTCTTCTTAATAAAGGATTCCTGTTGGAAGAATGATTCCAAGAGTTCTGTCTTCTTAAGATGCAAAGTGGGGTGGGTCCTTACATTAGACAGGACTTGTAAAATTAATCCACCTGGAAGGGAGACCCTTGCCGGGGGATTTTGCAAAAATTTACCATGTCAGACAATGGAGCAAGAGAGGGGGAAAACTCCCTGGAAAGAGAGCCGCTGACCCAGTTGGAACCTTGCCAGATGTTGGGATCCGAGAGGTCAGATTCCTCAGGAGAAGAAGTGGTGGAGACACGGGACCACAAGCCTTGCTGGTCAATGGGCATTGGAAAGAAAAGTGAGTGGGGAAAGGAATCAAGAAAGGTGACCCTGAGACGGGGGACCAAGCAACCAGAATGGAAGCAGGAGATGGAGAAATCCCTGCACGCAAGTGAAGAGGGAGGAAGCTGGGCACCGTACTCAGACTGGATCCTAGAGAAAGCTATTGACCTGATGAAGAGAACTCTCAGCTCCCTAGGAGAGGAGAATCCTGAGCCCTACGGCCACCCCAGCTCCTGGAGCCGCAAAGGGAAAGACACCGGGGGGGACGTGGAACCTGCAACCCCGGGGACATCTACTGATCCAGTAGCCCCCACCCCCTACTGGACCACAGATGGCAATCTGGACGGAAGACACTACCACCAACAACGGAGGCACCGATCCATTCCAAGACGTCCACCGTTGGAGGTGAAATTCAAAGGGGAGCCAACACGCTTGGGGTTTTTCCTAACCCAAGTCCTCAGCTACATGGAGGAATACGGGCAGGACATTCCCAGCGACAAAGCCCGCATCCGGATCGTGCAATCTGCCCTGGATGGACCGGCTGCAGATTGGGTGGTGAACTTGCATGACTCCAATGCCCCAGAACTCAGTAACTTCAACCGTTTCATG
Organism: Crotalus tigris; assembly: GCF_016545835.1. NCBI lineage: Eukaryota > Metazoa > Chordata > Lepidosauria > Squamata > Viperidae > Crotalus > Crotalus tigris. Next base: position 608,702 of record NW_024100120.1, on the reverse strand, counting down.
TCCTCTTTGAGAAGACGATTTGAAGACCCCCTGGCTGATCGCAAAGCCCGTGAAAGGATAAAAACGATGAGGCAAGGCAAACGCCCGGTGGCTGAATATACACAAGAATTCCGGGCCATTGCCAGCAAACTGAATTGGCCAGAAGACATCCTCCTTAACCATTTCAAAGACGGACTAAACTATGATCTATATGACGCTTGCCTGCCCCGAGGGGACCCACATCAACTTGAGGAATGGTACGTCTTGGCAGAGGAAGCAGAGATCGACATATTGAAGAGGCACCACCGAGGAAAACAATGGAGCCGCCCCCCGCCTGAGCTGACACACGAACCGGTGAAATCATCGGCTACAGCCAAGAAGCAAATGGGGTGTTTCAAGTGTGGAAGAGAAGGGCATCGAGCTGTAGAATGCCGCTCAAAGGCCCCCCAGCACAACCCAGACAGATCCCCAATCAACAAATCCGGAAAGTCTTCAGCTAAGCCAAAAGAAACGGCCATGAGAATGATGGAAATTGCAGAACCCCCCACTTCTGCTCACCAAGGGGAAAGAACTCCAGCCTACACCACAGGGCCGGTGGATGCCTCAGATGACAGCTCGGAGGGCGAACCCCTGGTAAGTGGATGACAGTGACTATATTAATCCCCCCCATGCCCGAAGCTGTGAAGGTGAAAGCCTTAATAGACTCTGGCTGCACCCGCTGCCTCATTAGCCCAACACTAGTGGGGAATCTGGGCATCCCATCCAGGAGACTGGAACAACCAATCTCATTTGGCCAGCTAGATGGATCCATAGCAGGGGGGGTGCCAGCTACCCTAGCCACTCTACCAATACACCTCTCCCTGGGCAAACATGAAGAGGACATAACGTTTGTGGTGACCCCAGGTATGGAATGCCCAATGATTCTAGGGATGGAATGGTTGAAAAAATGGAACCCCTGGGTAAATTGGAAGATGACAGAAATCAAATTCCCGAAGGGGGACCATATGGACTTAAAACCCCAAGGGAGGCTACCACAATCAAAAATAGAAAAAGCATCCATAGGAGAGGAAAAAAGATTAACAGAAATACCAGAGGAATATAGAGACCTTGCTGAAGTCTTCAGTGAGGAGAGGGCGAATGAGCTCCCCCCCCCACCGACCCACAGACTGTACCATTGAATTCAAGCCTGGGGCAAAACTCCCGAAGCCCAGATTATACTCCATGAGCCCAAAGGAGAAGGAGGAAATGGAAAGATTTATAAAAAAAAAACCTAGAAAGAGGTTTCATTGAGCCAGCCAAGCCTAAAGTGGCTGCCCCGGTCCTTTTTAGAGAGAAGAAGGATGGCTCTTTACGCTTATGCGTGGATTACAGGGCCCTGAATACAATCAGTGAAAGCAACCTATACCCTCTGCCCCTCATGAAAGACATGCTGTCACACCTATCGAAAGGGAAAATTTTTTCTAAACTAGACCTAAGGGAAGCTTACTATCGCGTGAGAATTAAGGAAGGGGACGAATGGAAGACTGCATTTAACTGCCCCATGGGGTGCTATCAATTCAAAGTCTTGCCATTTGGATTACAAGGGGGCCCTGCAGGCTTTATGCAATTAATCAATGACGTTCTAAGGGAGCACCTGTTTAAGGGGGTCCTTGTTTACTTGGATGACATTCTTATCTTCACCAAAAAAAGAGGAACATGTCAACCTAGTCAGAGCAATTTTAAAGAGACTGCGAGCCGCCCACTTATATGCCAAACTCTCGAAATGTGAATTCCACCAGGAAAGGATAGACTACCTAGGTTATCGCATATCCCCACAGGGCATTGAAATGGACCCAGAAAAGGTCAAAGCAGTATTAGATTGGGCACCACCCCGCACAAGAAAGCAACTACAAAGTTTCCTGGGCTTTGCAAACTTTTACCGCCAATTCATACCCGCATTTGCCCAGATAGCCTTGCCCCTCACTAACTTACTAAAAACGAAGGGAGCATCCTCAGTAAAACCTAGCCAGCCACTAACATGGACAATGGAGTGCCAAGCAGCATTTGAGAGACTAAAGAGACTTTTTTCTGCCGAACCAGTACTAAGGCACCCAGACATGGACAAGCCCTTCATAATACAGGCAGATGCAAGTGATGTGGCAGTGGGGGCTGTGCTATTACAAGAAAATGATGATGCAGTATTGCAACCCTGTGCATATACATCCAAGAAACTCACGGAAACAGAACAGCGCTGGCCCGTATGGGAGAAGGAGGCTTATGGGATACGTTGGGCATTACTCACGTGGCGACAGTTCCTGGAAGGCAACAAAATCCCCTTCCAGGTGTGGACCGATCACAAAAATTTAGAAGCCCTGAAAACGTCCAGGAAACTCAATCCCAAACAAGCCCGCTGGTCTCAGCATTTTCATCAGTTCCAGTTTAAGCTCCAACATTTACCAGGAAGAAAGAACTTCCTGGCAGATGCTCTATCTCGCATGCCTCAATATAACAGCGCACGAACCACAGACTCTAGACCAATAATGGCAGAGTCACAACTGGCAGCACCAGTAACCACAAGAACCCAAGCCAAATTAAAACCACAACCGGACAGCCAAAGTGGAATTGAATTCAGAAAAAGTTTGGAAACAGATGAATGGTTCCAGAAAAACAAAAATGTGTGCACAATGAGAGACGGGTTGCCTTGGGTAGGGGAAAAGTTATATATACCAACAACCCAAAGACTCACGTTCATGCAGCTTTGCCATGACACAAAATCAGCAGGGCATTTTGGATTTGTAAAAACTTTACACTTAATTAAACGGCAATTTTGGTGGCCATCAATAAAAAAGGACATAGAAAGTTATGTTGCCAGCTGCCCAACCTGTGCATGGCAAAGAGGTTGCAAGGGAAATCACCAGGGCTATTACAACCAGTGGCAAGTCCCTCAGCCCCCTGGAGGGAAATAGCCATGGATTTTATAGTGGAATTGCCAGAAAGCAATGGGAATACTGTTATCTGGACAGTCACGGACTTGTTTTCCAAACAGGTGCACTTTATCCCTTGCCAAAAGATTCCCACTGCAAAGGCCTTAGCAAAACTTTTCATCCAGCACATTTACAGATTGCACGGGGCACCCCAACGTATCATCTCTGATAGGGGAGTGCAATTTACGTCTGCATTTTGGAAGGAATTTTTATCCCTCTTAGGGACCACTCAGGGACTGACATCTAGCCATCAACTCCAGACAGATGGACAAACGGAACGGTGCCATTCAGTACTTGAGCAATATTTGAGATGTTTTTTAAATTTCCAACAGAGTGATTGGACGGACTTACTTCCTTTTGCAGAAGTTGCCTACAATAATGCAGTCCACTCCAGCACAGGCTACACTCCTTTTCAAATAGCCAACGGTCAAAGTTTCAACCCTATGCCAGAGTTAACCCCAAACGAACCAACGATCCCTTCACTGAAAGAATGGATGGAAAATCTACAAAACACCTGGCCAATAGTTAGAAAAGCACTAGATGAAGCTAGGCAGGCATACAAAGCAGAAGCCAATAAAAAAGGGTTGAGCCTACACCATTCATTATAGGAGAAATGGTGTACTTATCTACAAAATACCTAAAGTCCCTACAGCCCTGTAAAAAACTTGGACCAAAATACATAGGACCTTTTCCAATTAAAAGAATCATAAATCCAGTAACAGTAGAATTAGAATTACCCAAAAATCTCAGGCAAATACACCCAATTTTTCATTGCAGCTTGCTGAAAAGAGAGCATCAGTCACCTCTACGGCCAAAAATCCCCCCACCACCACCTCCAATCATGGTGGAGGGTGAACAACACTTCGAAATAAAAGAGATCCTTGACTCTAGGAGATATCATGGAGCAACTCAGTACCTAGTTGCCTGGAAACACCTCCCTCCCTCACAAAACGAGTGGGTCCATAAACGTCATGTCAGAGCCCCGAAGCTATTGAAGAAGTTTCACACAGAGTATCCTAACAAGCCTGACTAAGTTGTATACCTGTTTTGTTTTCTTTCAGGTGGATCTCTCTTATTTTTAAGAGGGGCCGGATGTCAGAATCCAATTATATTTCATCTTTAATTATCAAACATAGAAAATCCCAATTCTGCCTTCTCTGGATTCTGCCATAAGAGGGAGAGAAGGGGGAGAACAAAGGGGCTTTATGGCCCTCACTTCCTTCAGTATACTTCTAAGGAGCTGAATGTATTTATTGCAACCTCAAAGAGTTTGAACCTTACCATAACAAAGGGGGCTATTTACCTTTCATGTGTCAAGCCCCTAAAGGCTTGCCATACAAACGGGGACGGGGGAGCACGGATAATGACCTACCAACCCGGGAAACAGCTGAGCATTGCCCCGCCACGCCCCATGACTGCACCAGCCGAACGTCAACTGAGCAGACATCTCCGCGGACTGCGCCACAGACGCCAGCGAAGCCTAAGGGAGGCCAGTCACCGACGGGGTCGGAGGACCATGAATGCCAGCTGCGCTTTACGGAAGGGAGGGCGATGGGCGGGCCATCTGGGGCCGAAAGGACTGCACTCCGGCGGCCGGACCCAGCAAAGGGGGGTGGGGGGTTATCCTTTCGCAACCAGGACAGTAGGCAGGGTAAGTTTGGCGGCGGGCAACTGACGCGCAGTTCGGGCGCACGGACAACGGGGGGTGGGGGCGGAGTTCCGTCGGGGAAAGGGAAAGCACAGGGAAAGGGTGGAGCATTTATTCATTTGGAATGGATGGTGGTTTGGAACCGGGGGCGGACCCAAAGGGTGGAGCACGCCAATATATGGCGGTGGGAGGTAACTAACACCAGTGCTGACTTTGTCTCACTTGCATAATAAAGTGCTTGTTGGGTGTCAGTGTGTGCCGGTCTTCTTTGCCTTCGCGCTACGGACGACATCGGATATTCTGACAAAAAGTCAGCACTCCCACTCTTCTAACGTTTCTCCAGCCTCCTGCTCCCACGTGCAGGCTCAGGTATGGCAGAGGGAACGCAGGGCCCCGCCCTGGCCGAGGGAGAGGTGGCGACCGACGGGGCTGCGGACGCGGTCCCGGCGGCGGAGGCGACGCCAGCCCAGCCAGCGGTGCGGCCCAAACTGCTACTGTCTGCGGTCCCAGGACTCGACGTGGGGGAGGTAGGGGCCGCTAAGCCACAGGAGGAGTGGTGGCAAAGCCCGGCAGTAACGGGATTGCAAACCGAACAGTTAATAACACCGAAGCCGAAGCCCAGTCTTTCGGGGTGGAGGGAGAGACGCGCCACCATGGAGGATGATGAAGACTGGAGCTACTCTACGGCCCCGGGCCAAGAGACCATGGATATATTGCGCCATCGGTTTGGCGAAGCAAGCTACAGGGGCGCCGCCGATGTGTGGCGATCGGAAGGGGATGCTGCGGGCCGCACCCCCTCATCTAGGTTCCGCCTGAGTAGTCCGCGGCTGCGGCTGCCTACTCCCACGAGTGGGTTGGGAACCCTGGGTCTCCCTTCAAGCAGGCTACCGGGCCAGGCGCACTCAGCTCAGCCGGACGGGCCCCGGGACGGGGCAAAAGGTTCAGCGAGGCCAGGGGGTGTGGAGCAGCAGGGCTTCACGGCCGGGTATCCGAACCTCAGGCCAGGCCAACCCCAGGGGCCGTGGGGGCCAGGCTATCCATGGGGGGTTCCTCCTATCCCGGTCACCTTTGATGGGAACCCCGACCACCTGGCAATGTTCTTAGGCCAGGCCATAAGTCACCTGGACCAGTTTGCACAGCTGTATGTATCCCAGTGGGCTATGGTCGGCGCCATTACCGCCGCCTTACGCGGGGAGGCGGCTGCATGGGCAGCCGACCTGTACAGCGACCATGCCCGAGAGTTGGGGAATGCGGGGCTGTTCTTGGACGCGCTGCATGGGAGGTTTGAGGATCCCACCCGGGCGCAGAGGGCCGAGGCAGACCTGCTGGCGCTTCACCAGGGGAACCGCCCGGTTGTCGAATACGTACGAGAGTTCCGGAAGTTAGCCGGCCGATTGCAGTCTTCATGGCCGGAGCGGATGTTGGTACACCAATTCAGAGCAGGCCTAGACTATGACCTACGGCAAGCCTGCGTGTACCGGGGTGTGCCCAACAGATTGAGAGACTGGTTTAGGGTGGTGGTCGAACTCGAGGCAGGCCTTAAGGCTGTATATCGAGGGATTGGGGACGTCCCGCGGCCGCGGCGTCTCGGAGAGAAGCCTCGTGAGGGAAGCCAGGACCAACAGCGGATAACGCCAAAACCACCCGGAGCGTCAAAAGAAGGCGGCTTCCGATGTTTCCGCTGCGACCAACCGGGCCATCGAGCAGCCGACTGCCCAGCACCCAGCCCCCGTAAGGGCGCAACAATTGGTAGAGCCACGCCCGTAAAGAAGACGACGGAAAGTTCAAGGGCGACTATTCAACAGCCAACCCCAGGGGCGAACAAGGGGTCTCCGGTCATGGCGGAGTCTACGGTTATGGCACGGTACCAGCTGGGAGACGAGGAGGACAACCCTGACGACGTATTGGCCGATCCAATGGTGAGTGACCCTATTAATCCATTTATCCTCCCTATAGTTCTCACGAGTCCGGTAACAGGGGTGCAGAAGGCGTGTCAAGCCTTGATCGATACGGGGTGCACGCGGTGTCTGATGAGTAGGAAGGTAGCGGTGGATAGTGGGTTCCGGATACATCCATTACCGCAACCAATACGGTTCGAACAAGTGGATGGGTCCCTGTTGGGAGGAGTCCCAGCAACCCACATGACGGAACGGGTACGCATGGAACTAGGAGATCATTGGGAGGTCTTGCGATTCATTGTGGTGCCCACTTTGACGGAGACTGTCATATTAGGGTTGTCCTGGCTGGACAAATGGACCCCAACCATTTGGTGGGAGGGAGGGTACCGTAAGGTGCGTCTGGGGAGGGGCCCAATGCCAGAGACTGGCAGTAATGGAGGCCAGTTTCCTGAGGCTCCGGAGGTGACGGCGCAACTCCAGGAGGGGGGGGGGAAGTAACATACCCTGAGGAATACAGGGATTTAGCAATGGTCTTCAGCGAGGAGGAGTGTAATCACCTGCCCCCTCACCGGTCAACGGATTGCGCCATAGAGTTATTGCCGGGGGTTAAACTCCCGAAACCAAGGATGTACGCTATGACATCACCAGAGGTGCAGGAACTCCGTAGATATATTGACCAGAATTTGGCGCGGGGGTTCATCCAGCCTGCTAGGTCACGAATAGCGGCTCCCGTACTGTTCAAGGAAAAAAAGGATGGGTCGTTGCGCTTATGTGTTGATTTCCGAGGGTTAAATGCAGTATGTGTTGAGCATGTATACCCCCTCCCCCTAATGAAGGATTTGTTAGCGCACCTGGGAACGGGACGTATATTTACCAAATTGGACTTACGGGAGGCTTACTATAGAGTACGAATCAAGGCTGGCGACGAGTGGAAAACGGCATTTAACTGTCCGTTGGGTAGCTTCCAGTTTCGCGTCATGCCGTTCGGGTTACGGGGGGCCCCGGCGGTGTTCATGCAGTTGATCAATCAGGTATTGCATGAACACCTATACCGCGGGGTACTCGTGTACCTACATGATATTCTAATATACACCGCAACAAGGGAGGAGCATGTCAGTCTGGTGAGGCAGGTGCTACGGAAGTTATTGGAGGCACAACTTTATGTAAAGTTGTCTAAGTGCGAGTTCCACCGGGAGCGACTAGATTACCTGGGCTACCGTATATCGGGGAGCGGGGTAGAAATGGACCCGTGCAAGGTGCAAGCAGTACAGGAATGGCAAGCGCCCCAGACGAGACGCCAACTGCAAAGTTTTCTCGGATTCGCGAATTTTTATCGCCAGTTCATTCCGTTATTTGCCACCGTGGTGCATCCCCTCACGGAACTGCTACGGACAAGACACCTGGCGACGAGACCTCGCCCGAGCCAACGAATAGAGTGGACTATGAGTTGCCAAAAGGCATTTGAGACGCTGAAAACGTTATTTGCCAAAGAGCCCGTATTGCGCCACCCAGACCAGAGTGCTCCATTCGTGGTACAGGTGGACGCAAGTGATGTGGCAGTGGGGGCGGTGCTGTTGCAGAAGAACAGTGGGGGAGCATTGCAGCCATGTGCCTATACCTCGCGGAAGTTCACGACGGCCGAGCGTAGCTGGACCGTCTGGGAGAAGGAGGCCTTCGCGATCCGCTGGGCTCTAGCAACATGGAGGCATTTGTTAGAAGGGGCCAAGCGGCCGTTTGAGGTGTGGACAGACCACAAGAATTTAGAGGCGCTACAGACCCCGAGGCGCTTAGCCCCCAAACATGTCCGGTGGGCCCAATATTTCAACCGGTTTCGGTTCACACTGAGGTATGTGCCGGGAGGAAAAAACTTTCTGGCCGACGCATTGTCGCGGATGCCGCAGTACCATAGCAAACGGGAGGAGGTCATACAAGCACTAGTGCCGCCTCCGCGGCATGATACCGCTAAGACTGTAAGTCACAGGTCTCAGGTAAGTGACCTAGAGGCTATTAGAGCTGCCCTGCCGACGGATACATGGGCGAATAAGCATTCAGGGTGCTTAACAACTCGGGACGGTGTGGCATGGAAAGGCGGTAAGATATATGTGCCCGAGAAGCTACGCTTAGCCGTACTCCAACAATGCCATGACGCAAAACAAGCGGGCCATTTTGGGTTTGTAAAGACCCTACATCTATTACAACGACAATTCTGGTGGCCCAAACTGAAGGTAGATGTGGAACGGTATGTCAGAGGATGCCACGTATGCGCCAGTGCCAAACCCCGAGTAGGGAAACCCATAGGGTTGTTACAACCAGTGGCTGATCCATCCCGGCCGTGGGAAGAGATCGCCATGGATTTTATTGTAGACCTGCCTGGCAACCGGGGCTACAACGTGATATGGACCGTGATAGATCTCTTCTCCAAACAGGTGCATTTTATCCCATGCAAGGGCCTGCCATCAGCACGGCGGTTGTCACGGTTGTTTATTCAACACGTTTACCGACTCCATGGCATACCCAGAAGAATTGTGTCGGATCGAGGGGTGCAATTCACCGCGAGATTCTGGAGGGAGTTCGTTCGTACACTAGGGTCCTCGCAGGCGTTGAGTTCAGCGTATCATCCGAGCACCAACGGGGCGGCAGAAAGGGCAAATGCCATGGTGGAAAGATACCTCCGGAGTTATGTGTCATTTCAGCAAACGGACTGGGTGGACCTCTTGCCGTTTGCTGAAGTGGCGTATAATAACACTGTCCACAACAGTACGGGATATACCCCGTTTAAGATAGTGTATGGGATGGAGTTTAACCCCATTCCCAACCTGTCACCAGAGGTAGCTAGCGGCCAGACCCCTCAAACATGGTACGCCCAGATCACAGGGTTGTGGGACCGGGTGAAGGAAGCACGGAGAAAGGCCGAGGCCGCTGCCAAACTCCAAGCCGACAAAAGACGAGCAGAGCACAAACCGTTCCAGGTGGGAGACTGGGTATATTTAGCCACCAAGTATTTACGCTTGCAGGTGCCATGCAAAAAACTGGGGCCGAAATATGTGGGTCCCTTCCAGATCCTCAAAGTAGTCAACCCGGTGACGGTTCAATTACGGCTACCCGCCTCTCTAGGCAAAGTTCATCCCGTGTTCCATAGTAGCCTGCTCAAACCTGCACATAAAAGTCCCTACGCTGACGGAGCACCCGGGCCGGTCTCGGGGTCCCATTATGAAGTGCAGGAAGTCTTAGACTCACGTAGGCGCTATGGTAAGACCCAATACCTCCTTCGATGGAAAGGATACCCGTTGTCGGACGCAACCTGGGTGGGAGAGGAGGATATAAACGCACCTAACCTAATCCGAACGTTTCACCGTAAGTGCCCGGGGAAGCCAGGGCGAGACAGATGTAACATGGTACATTCAACCCCTTCCCTTTCTTTTCCAGGGGGACACGTGGTAAAGGGGGCCGCATGTCAAGCCCCTAAAGGCTTGCCATACGAACGGGGACGGGGGAGCACGGATAACGACCTACCAACCCGGGAAACAGCTGAGCATTGCCCCGCCACGCCCCATGACTGCACCAGCCGAACGTCAACTGAGCAGACATCTCCGCGGGCTGCGCCACAGACGCCAGCGAAGCCTAAGGGAGGCCAGTCACCGACGGGGTCGGAGGACCATGAATGCCAGCTGCGCTTTACGGAAGGGAGGGCGATGGGCGGGCCATCTGGGGCCGAAAGGACTGCACTCCGGCGGCCGGACCCAGCAAAGGGGGGTGGGGGGTTATCCTTTCGCAACCAGGACAGTAGGCAGGGTAAGTTTGGCGGCGGGCAACTGACGCGCAGTTCGGGCGCACGGACAACGGGGGGTGGGGGCGGAGTTCCGTCGGGGAAAGGGAAAGCACAGGGAAAGGGTGGAGCATTTATTCATTTGGAACGGATGGTGGTTTGGAACCGGGGGCGGACCCAAAGGGTGGAGCACGCCAATATATGGCGGTGGGAGGTAACTAACACCAGTGCTGACTTTGTCTCACTTGCATAATAAAGTGCTTGTTGGGTGTCAGTGTGTGCCGGTCTTCTTTGCCTTCGCGCTACGGACGACATCGGATATTCTGACATCATGTAGTTTATTTGAAGTCTCCATCCAGACGGAAGAAAGGAGTAAAGGGGTGGATTTGTGATGCCTGAAACTATCACTGGAAGGGGGGGTGATTGGGTGGGACTACTGGGGAACCCCTTAAAATCTTGAATGGGAGAGCTTGGACCCCAAGTCCTGTCTAGCACGCCTGCAACCACTTCTTCTTAATAAAGGATTCCTGTTGGAAGAATGATTCCAAGAGTTCTGTCTTCTTAAGATGCAAAGTGGGGTGGGTCCTTACATATGGTAAATTAAAGTTTGTGTCTTCGGCCTTCCCTTCTTGGTGGTGGCAGTGCAACTATTGCAGTTCGACTCCTGTGGGCTTGTTCTACAAAGGGTTTGGCCCCAACCCACAGCATCCAGATCATTATTTCTGTCATTCATACATTCCTGTCCCCCCACCACCTCTTTTATGATTATTATATCACACTCCTCAGTACAGTGAGAATGAATAGGTGCACAGTCACAACAATGTGTACAATAACAACAATCACACCAACACTTGCAATTACAAAACCAGCACATCTGGTAGCTGCTCGGCTCTTTTAATAGGCATCTCTATTTCCTCTGTTCTAGGCTTCTCATGGAACAGCAGGGGCATCCATTCATTTCTGCAATAAAACATAATAAGCAACCACAACAAAAGCGACAATCCTGCAAGTATTAGACCAATCAATACTCCAACAGGCAGCCACATTCATCTCCTGGTAATTTTCAATTTCAATGGGTCTGTACCAGGTTCAACCCTCCACCCCTTCTCTTTTGTTTGGACAGCTGCTTCTGTGGTCAGCAGCACTTGGTCTGGTCCTTCCCAACTAGGTTGCAGTTTCTCTTTCCTCAGGTCTTTATTAGGATCCAATCACTCAGTTAAAATTGATGAATAGCAAATTTGAGTGGTGCAGCTTGAGTCAGGAGTCCTTTTTTCCTGAGATCAGATAAATATCTGGACAGATCAAGGACATACTTTCTAATCATATTATCTTTTAATTCTATGTCTTCCTTTTTCTCAACCCTTCCCAGGAAAGGTACCCCAACATATTTCAAAATTCTAGAGCCAGTGAGCCACCGTCCTGCTTTTTGATTTAATATGGCTCTTACTTGGTGTGAGGTGCTAACTATAAGTGCTCCTCCAAAGGTGAGTTTTCTACTTTCTTGGACCAGTATAGCTGTGGCTGCAATGACATGAATACAAACCAGTCATCCCCTTATGACTGGATCCATGATTTTTGACAAGAAGGCAATATGTTTTTTCTTATCTAGCCATTTCTGAGTAAGGAACCCTTGTGCCACTCCATTTTCAGTATTCGCATATAAATGGAAGGTCTTCTCCAGATTGGGTAAGCCAAGAACAGGAGAAGTAGTCAGGGCAGTTTTTAAGATGTCAAAGGCCTGGGTTTCTTCTGGGGTCCATATTCTATTAACACAATCAAGAAGCCACACACAATCAAAATTGGCAATGGTTTAAATACCTCCTGGTCCTGATGACACAACACATCCCTCCTCTGTGGACCCAGTTAATAGGTCCAATTTGGTCCCATTCTTTCTGACTGTCTAACCCAGTAGTTCTCAACCTTTCTAATGCCATGATCCCAGAATACAGTTCCCCATGTTGTGGTGACCCCCAAGTGGGTGTGGCCACCAATAAGAGGGAGTAGGACAGCTAGGGAAAAGGGAAAAAAATGGCGGACAGCGTGGTTTGGCGACCCCTGTGAAATGGTCGTTCGACCCCAAATGGGGTCCCGACTCACAGGTTGAGAACCACTGGTCTAACCTATCATTAACTGGCAACACATTTTCTGCCTGACAAGTTTCCCGCCTTACAACAAGTTTCCTGCCTTTTTAGAAATTAAGGCTATGTGGCATTTAACTAATTTCTCATGAAATAATTTTTTATAAAAAAAGTAAATTCCCTTCACATATAACAGAACAAAGCTTGCAGTCAATTTAAAATGTATAAAATACAAAATCTTGATCCTAGTGGAATATCAGAATAATCACCATGGAGATCTGGAGCTTCAAGCTATTTTTCACTATACAAATAGTTAACATAATCTAATAGATTGCGATTAGGAATCTTTTTTTCTGGTAGGTTATATTCAAATTGTATCATTAATTGTGGCAGATTAAAATAAACAGAGAATAAGAGATAACTCAGCCTTCCCTAATCTGGTGTTGTTCAGAAATCCTGAACTTCAGTGTCCACATGAACACTGGGATATCTGGAATTTGAAAGGTAACACTTTTGGAGGACCCCAAGTTGAAGTAAGAATGGTTTTCTCTTCTCTTTGGTTGAGTTCCTATGTCAGATCCCTTTGGAACACTGCCATAAGAAAGGGGAGGAGGGCATGCATCGGTGTGGATTGAGGATGTTTATGTGTCACTAGCATTTGTTTTACAAATACCCTCAGGGCCATCTGTTTTCACTCCTGCTGACAAGGCGCCTGAGAAATGGCTGGTTATCACCTTTTTGGCTCAAAGTTCTCATAACACCTTCATGTCAGTGGATTGGCTCCTAATGGACTGGGGAATTGGGGTGGGGCTGAAGAAACAGGACTTTTAGCTTAACGTTTTCATGCAGGAACTTCAGATTCCACCTTTTCTTCCACAATCGCTTTCTCTCAAAGATCCTTTTTGAAACAATGCCTGTTTCCTGAGCTGTGCTTTTCTGAGGGGAAAGTTGAGGCAGGTCTTTACATTAGGCAGAATCTGTAAGGTGGTCAACCTGGAGATGCATCCACCCGACCATGGGGACCGTGCAAGAGATGTCTAACCAGGACAGTGACCAAGAAGAAGTGGAGTCCTGGGGGGGGGAGAGATGATGCTGAACCTCACCCCAGCACAAGCCCCCTTGAAAGGAAGGGGGAAGCTGCCAGCCTAGACGACTTCTCTAAGCCGAGGTGATCCATTAGCATGGGGAAGAAGGAGGACTGGGATAGGAGGATGAAGGGAATCACCCTTACCTGAGGCAGCCATTAGCATGGATGGAGAAAAGAGCTAGAGGTGCTTGACAAGGAAGAGGCACCTGACTGTGCAGATGCCCTCATGAATCAGGCGATGCATTTCATGATGGAAGCATTCCAAGACTTAAATGCAAGAGGAGCTCAAAGCAGAGCAATGAGGGGCAATGACCGATGAGATCAGACTGCAATTGGGGGGGTGAGCCTCTCCCCAGAGCACTGCAGCAGGAACAAGCAAAACCTCAGACAGAGCAACAGCTGCTGCCACTGGGACTTTGATGTCTGGGGCCCCTGGAGGCACAATTGCTCCCAGGGCTAGAGACCACCAGTGGGGGACAACAGCATGAGTACAAAATGCCCCCCCTCAGAATGAGGTTTGACTGACACCCCCAGCAACTCGGGTTCTTCCTGGTGCATGTCCTCATCTACATGCAGGAGTATGGCCGCACTGAGGGGGTCAGAGTCAGGGTACTCATCCTGGTACTAGAAGGTGCCACCACCATGTGGAGGGTGACCCTCCACAACACAAATGTGTTGGAGCTGAAAAACTTCAATCGCTTCATGACAACCCAGTAGAAGTGCCGCCTGTAGCTGAGTACACCAATCTGGCTTCTTGGCAAAACTGGTTGGAGGACATGCTTGTGAATTGCTTCAAGGATGGCCTAAATCAGGGCTTTTCAACCACTTGTGGTACTTTACCACATGGCAGGTGGTACGCGATTGCTAGCCAAGTGTAGCAGGGGAGGGGAATGAGCCAAAGCAAGCCAAGCCTGAGGGAGAGGCAGCTGCAGCTGCAGGACTGTCTGGGCTTGGTGAAGCCCCAGGAGCTGGCAGGGCTCCAACTGATTGGCTCCAGCTGATTGACGCTTCCAGAAGCAGCTCGGAGCTGGAGATGAACTGAAGAAAAGGGGGGGGGGAAGAGAGGAGAGGCTATAAAAGAACGTGGTTTGGGTGGGGGAAGGGGAAAAAAGACAACAGGAAAGGTTTAATATCTTTAAACAAATGTAATTAGTTTTACCCCCTTTAATTGAGCCTGTCTGTGGCTTTTAGAAAGTTTTCTTTGAAGGTAAACAGGCTTAATTTAAAGCTAAAGCTTTTTGCAATTGCCTGAGCCTTTCAGTCTAGATTTGCAATGTTGTGACATGTGACACACCTGAGGCAGCTTAAAGAGAAAAAAAAACAGAGTTTGTGTTTCTTTATTTTCTTGCTTTGCCCTTGTTTCCTGTGTCTTTAAGAGTACGAGGAAGGGATTGGGGAGATGCATTCTTACTACACTGTGGAAGAGCTCAGAAGGGCCAACCGGCTAGCTCAGGAGTCTACAAACTTAGCAACTTTAAGACCTGTGGACTTCAACTCTCAGAATTCCTCAACCAGCCATGAGGGCTATGGAATTCTGGGAACTGAAGTCCACAAGTCTTAAAAGTGCCAAGTTTGAGGCCCCTGAACTAGCTAATAGTGGTGCATATTAATAAACATGGATAAATTCATCATACATTTGTCAGTGTAAAGGGAAAGTGATTCAGCAAAGGAACAGCCACCAAAGAAATTAAAACTGGTACTTTTTTCTTTTTTTCTACAGTCTGTAATATTTTATTAGATTATAGAATAAAATACAAAAATACAAAAGCAAATAGTAGGACACAGTGGGGAGGAAAAAGGGGGAAAAAGTGAAGGGGAGAAGGGGAAAAGAACAGACTTCCTCTGTTGCAGTAGAAGGAAGCATTAACATTGAGCCTCAACTTTTTACTTTTTCATAATATTATAAAGTAGCCATTTCTATAACAACAAATGAATCTAATCCAGTGGTTCTCAACCTTTTTAATGCTGCAACCCCCAACCGGTCGTAAGTCGAGGACTACTCAAGTGGTGCAGCACCGTTTGCAGAATGGGACTTTTGGCGGGCTCAGCAGGGCAGAGACAGCCTGGACAATTCCTATTGGCTTTTGAAAGCCAATAGAATTAGACTCTATTCAAGAGAGTCTATTCTATTGGCTTTCAAAAGCCAAAAGAATAAAAGGGAGTAGCACAGCTAAGGGAAAGGGGGAAAAAATGGCGGCCTGCGTTGTTTGGCGACCCCCGTGAAATGGTCGTTCGACCCCAAATGGGGTCCCGACCCACAGGTTGAGAACCGCTGATCTAATCAGTAAAATCCAAAATCCCCCCCTTTTTTAGTCATCAAGTTTTTGACACCTTGCTAAGCACTGGTGGTACTCAAATATTGTCATGCCCTAAAAGTGGTACAATCTGTGAAAAGATTGAAAAGCCTTGGTCTAAATGATGACCTATACAATGCCTGCATCACAAGGGCCCCCTGCACACCATGAGCGGTGTGTGCTTGCAGAGAAAGCTGAAATCGACCAGGCTCATAACAAGTCTTGATCCAGTTTGGAAAAGGTCACCCCCAAAGAGGAAGAAAGAGGTAACCAAAACTCAGCCCCAGCCAGTATGTTCCACCACCTGTTTCAAATGTGGGAAGGAGTGTAGAGCAAGAACCCCAGCAAAAAAGGGAGAACATGCAACAAGAGGGAAAATTGCCAGTACTATGGGGAATGGCTGTTCTAGCTCAGTTTGATTTAGCCCCACTTTTCCATAGACTTGCATTATAAGCCCCTCCACCCACACATGAACTCTGATTGATCACATGACTTAAATAAGCCCCAAAACACATTAACATTATTTTTTTCCTAGTATATATAAAAACATGACTACAGCAAAAAAAAAAAATCCGCTTCCTGTCCTGAAGTAGATAATGAAAGACAAAGATATCAGTGATGCATGGCTTATGAACAAACCAGAGATCTTGAAACTTCTTGATGAAAGAGGGCTTTTTCCATATGAGGCTCCCACAAAGCTGCAAAAGATTGTGAAGAAGTTGACCCAAAGTACGAGCTCCTTAACAGGAAACACTTGCTTCCTGCCCTGAAGCAAATATTAAAAGAAAATGATATTTATGATGTATGGTATATGAACAAAGTAGGGATCTTAAAACTTCTCGATGAAAGAGGGCTTCTTCCTGATGAGGCTCCTGCAATACCACAAAACTGCAAAACCCTGAGGAAGGTGATAATTAATGATAAACTAGAATTGAAACTGAATATCCTTCGATTTACAAGTCTAGTTGCACGCTAAGATGTTCAACAAGTATAATTATTAACAACAGTAGCAAAATATTGTTTGAAAGATACGAGATAAACATGAACTCTAAAGTCGAGACCAGGGGTAGGGAACCTTGGCTTTTTTATGACTTGTGGACTTCAAAACCAGAATTTCTGACCAGCCATGCTGACTCAGGAATTCTGGAAGTTGAAGTTCACAAGTCATAAAGAGCCAAGTTTCCTTACCCCTGGTCTAGATAATTGTTTTTCAGAAAATGAATTTATGTTAAAAAAAAAAAAATTCCTTTAAGAAAAAGAGTTCCTACAATAAAATGACTCTACCAATTAAATAGTTTAACACAAAAAATATTGTTTTTGATAAAGTCAAAAAGTATAATGCCAGATATCATCGCATTCCTATAAAGTATCTTACTGAAAATGGAAAGATCAGTTAGCTATGTATCGCAATACCAGAGTTAACATCATATGATATACAAGAGTATCAGAAAACCTCCAAAGGGTCAGTCGAATTGTATTTGTTGCCTTTAATGATAGACAATGAACCCGTCATAGATGTGTTTGAGGAGATTTTAAGCTGGTGTCAAAATCACTTGAATGACCAAGCTACGCAAACGGCTTTCAACCGGTTTGACATGGCTTCTGAGAAAATTATGGACATATTTTATAGAAAAAGAGACAAAGGGAGAATCATACCCAAGTCCCACCGATCCTGTATCTTAAACTTTTAACAAAATACAACAGCAAACCTTTAGAAATTATAACACCATTTTTATTGGGTGTTATTGTAGATTGTGATGCTAAAGAAACCAATTTGATGTTGAATTTGATAACAACTGCAAGGTTATTGGTAGGGCAATATTGGAAGAAGGATTGTTTGCCTACTATAGAAGAATGGATGCTTAAAGTCTCAAATTTAGCAGAAATGGCTAAGATTTCTGCTTATTTGAAGGATCATTCACAAGAAAGATACATTTCAGTTTGGAGAAGATGGATAGATTATATTCAGAATAAATATGGGACTAAAAAGTTCCATTTACTTTATGAGTAAATTTTAGAGTATTATTATTATTATTAATAGTTTACTATAGTGGAATTTTTATTAGTTTTATTATTATTTTTAGTATTAATATTGTTTAACAATTTGGATATTGCATTGTTCAAGAATTAGTATATTAACTTGTTTATATTACTATGTTTATTTTTAATTTGTTTATTTTTATGTTAAAGGAGAGTTAAAGCGCATTATGGACTTGGTTATTTACATAGTTGGTTAATGTTAGTTAGAGTATGATTATTATATTTGTTACTCTGTACTCAGCTCTGGGAAGTGGGGGAGGGAGAGGGGGGGTTTAGGGTGGGTGGGTTTTGGGGTGTATATTGTAATTTTTATAAAACTTTTCAATAAAAAAAAGAAATTATAACACCGTTTTATGATTTAGAAGATGGTTTAGTGGATCCGTTGTAATGTAAAGTGATTACTGTGATAAACGTTAGTGATATTTATACAGGAGTAAAACCCAGTATACAGCTTAAAGTGAATGAAGCAATTGTTGTTTAAATATAAGCCAACAGGCATCTGCTAAAGCGTACTTAAAGATAAGTGAATTTACACCACATATGGTGTAGATTCCTAAAATGTAAAATGCAATTCTATCTGTTCTTTATGGAATGTAGCCTTTGAGAAACCGATATCACAAGACAGTGGCAACTGCGTAATTTAGCATTCAGGATAGGAGGGTTGATATTTTGGCGAGATAATCCATCCATATATTATCTCTCTTTAACCAAACATGAATTCTGCATTCCTAAAGAATATGTTGTGCAAGATCATGCTAAACTCATCAACCTTCTTTGGAATTGTAAATCAGAGTACAAAAAACTTGAGCAAGCAATCTTTACAGTTTCATCTTCTGCAGTTCAGGCTCATAGAAGCTGCCAATGATTTCTTTGCCATAATCATCAATTATTTTATAAGTAGGCGGATCTGTATATTGAACTTTTGATATAATGAACAATTCCCTTCACCATCGCGTGATGTATCATTTCTCAAATTGGCTCTTAAATTTGAAAATTCTAACTTCATACCCGATTTTAAACTTAGGCTTTATTTCAACAGCCAGCCTTAAATTGTATAAATTTAAGCTAATACTCCACTCATTTTCCTTGAGGCTAGCTTCAACTGGTGTCATCTTTATAGAGGAATGTTTACAGTTATTGTACAGATCAACCATTTGATCCAACACATCGATATATCAATGGGTGCTATTAATGGTAAAGTATTTGAACATAATTTCTTTCATCGTTCTATACCACCGCTCTACCACACAACTCTTTTGCTCATTTTCAGTTGTGTAAATCTCAAATCCCAATGACTCAATGACCTTGTTATGAAATTCTTTTCCTTTATCCATCCATAATTTTTCAGGTCTACAACTGCTTCTTTTGAAAATATCCCTAAACACCCTACTAACGCTTTTGCTGGCTTTATTTTTCAATGGAATGATCCAACTGTATTTTGAGAACACATTGATAACCATCAACAAAAGTTTAATGTTTTTGTTATCTGTAGAAAATGCTTGTATATTGATCAAGTTGGCAGCCCAAGTATTGTTGATCCCTCTTACTTCAACATGCCTTTTAGTGAAATGACAGATAATCAGTTTATGTAGTTCTTTGGCTAGTTCATTCATCCACCTTAGGCTTTTTTAAAACCCAAACCAAATGTCTGTTTCACATTTATAATTGGTTTCATAATTGCGTGCTCCACTCTTTCCTGCATAGTAGGATTTTTAATTGCGTCCATCTCTTCAAGCATCAATCTGTTGGCAACATTTCTATGAGTCATATTGGGAAAATGTTGATACACCAAGTTGTGATGATATGCAGCTTTATCAACTCTGTCAACGGGTTTTGACCAATCTTTCTATACTGTGCATCTTTATATAGCCGCACATCTAAATTAGTCTCAGGTCCTGCAAAGTTCATTCCAGGTAAATGCATCTTGCCTGGGAATTTTGCCCTCGGAAGTTTTATCTTACTAGTGACAGAGTTCAACCACGAAACCAAGTCACTGCTAATAATAAACTGTGTCTTTATCAAGCTGCACATAGCACACTTTCCGCAAAGCATACATCTTTTGTTTTTGGTCATGTTTTGAAGGTCGTTTGTTGCAGTCTTGCTTCTACACCTTACACAATACAACATCGCCATTTAAATGCAATTATATTTAAATGGAAGTAAAAGATCTATCATTGAGTGATGTATTATTGAAAAGGTTTAATAGCCCTCTTCTTCCAGGATCAATAAGAGGTCTCATCATTGGAAAGAGCGCTTGTGGAAAAACAACTCTTTTGTTGAATCTTCTCTTATACCTGGAAGGTTAGACTACAACAATCTACAAATATTTAGTAAGTCTCTGTATCAACCAGAGTATAGGATAATCAAGAAAGCATTTGAAGAGAAACTACCAAAAGAACCAATTGTTAGATTGTTTGCAAACTATGATATCATGAGACTTAATGAATCCCCATTGTGACTAATTGAAGAAATGGCAAAAGACATGAGTAGCCCGGCTAACACTGAATGCAAGTTTTTTGAAATAGCGGATGATGTGCCGGACCCGAGAGACCTCGATGGTGCAAAGAACAACCTGATGATATTTGTCAATCTTCTGCTGGAAAAGCAAAACAAGTGTGAAGTGTGTTACACCAGGGGTAGTCAGAACAATGTAGACTGCTTTTACCTTGTGCACAACTACAACCATCAGGGAAAATGCTAATTTCATCTGCCTATTTCCGCAAGACCCAAAAAATGTTAATCATATCTATTATGATCACGAGTCAGCAGACATGCCTATGGAAGAGTTTAGATGGCTTTGTAAAACTGCATGGGAGCAGCCATATGGGTTTGTCATTATAGATTTATCAAGTGAGAAAGGCAGGGGTAAACACATATCAGGATTCAATAAATTTTATATATTCATTAAAAAATGGATACATCACTTCTGGAAAAGATTGCTTGCAACACCAAACCAAAATCTTCATTCTACATACTGCTGAGTGAAAAACGTTTAGGCCACTTATCAAGTTAGACAGAAACAAAAAGTACAAAATTGCTCAAGTGTGCCTCGAAATACATTATTCATTCCAAACATCGACATGAGCAACAACTTTAAGTACTCATCGGATAATGGTACAATGTGGCTTGATATAAATGTGTCAGAAGGGTCATATGAACTTACAGATATAAACGATTAAATACAGAGACTCATGAGAGAAAATGGGCACAATAACTCTGTCATAAATGAGAATTACATATCCATAGAGCTAAACAACACACTCAAGTCTGTACTCGACATAGTGTGTCAGAATCCAATTATATTTCATCTTTAGTTATCAAATATAGAAAACCCCAATTCTGCCTTCTCTGGATTCTGCCATAAGAGGGAGAGAAGGGGGAGAACAAAGGGGCTTTATGGCCCTCACTTCCTTCAGTATACTTCTAAGGAACTGAATGTGTGTATTGCAAAAGAACTAACCATAAGAATGGGGCCGTTTTCCTTTCATGTAGTTTCTTTGAAGTCTCCATCCAGCCGGGCAGTAATGAAAAGGGGGTGGAAGTGTAATGCCTGAGACTGTCGCTGAAAGGGGGGGTTGATTGGGTGGGGCTACTGGGGAAACCCTTAAAACCTTGAATTGGAGAGCTTGGACCCCAAGTCCTGTCTAGAACGCCTGCAACCACTTTCTCTTAATAAAGGATTCCTGTTGGAAGAATTATTCCAAGAGTTCTGCCTTCTTAAGATGCAAAGTGGGGTGGGTCCTTACATAATGCCTTGATACAAAGTCAACTTTACGATGGCAAATTTTATCAGAATCGTCTTAGGCTTCAACTTGTGAGTGTATGTGGAAAGCTACCATGAGTCAGAGAACATTGTTAACATATAATATATGTATAATTGGGTCATCGTATGCTAGCAGCACAATGGAAAATATTATATATAGTTTCTTCCCAGATGTAAGGCCCAGGTACAAGATCATCGAGAAATTGGCTAACTTAATATACCTTCCAATCATCATGAGCACAATTTCAGTGATGGAAACAAAATGGGAAACTCATCAACCTACAAGGTGAAGAAGAACTATCCCTAAGGTTTCACATAGGAGAGGTTTAATATTTTACACATATTAAATGAGCGGATATGTAAATGTGAAAGTAAATGTTAGCGATGGACAAAAGGACAAGATCAAACGTGCTATTCAATCAGGATTGGTTGTGTCTATTCACCTTTTGCATTCAGATTTAACAGGAGAGCATGTGTTGGCATTAACTCAAACACAAGTTAACAAACTGGCAAAGGCGTACCAAAGCAGCATAGGAACAATGGTTAAAATTTCTAAAACACAGCTAGAGCATAATGCAAAAGTTTAGGGAGGATTTATCGGAGCTCTTTTACCTATGCTAGCTACTGTGGACAAGTTCCTTCTATCAAGAGTATTAGTATACACTTGGTTATAGGATCTGCCACCAGCAATAAACTCGTCAATGGAGTTCTGGATTGTATCTTCTGCCATACCAGAAGGGGTCAGGTATAGTGGGTGATGGACTCTACCTCAAATCTGGGAGCGGCGGTTTTGTTCCAGTCTGGATTGATCGCTGACAATTCACAAATTTCAAGAGGTGTTTTGAATGTGCCACTGATAGGATCATTACTTTCAATGATAATTTTAAAAAAAATATTAATAAAATGCCAATACACAAGTTTATTCATAAAAACAAATGCCTGCTGCTGACCCCAGTCAGATGGCGACCACACAAAGGTCTCATGCATTCGCTGAGTCAATTAAAAAGGCAGTGGGAGATTTTTACACAGCAGCTGTTGTCAATTCAGCCTAGATCAATAGTTATTCTATCGCTAGGATTCGGTGTTCACTTGGTTCGAGGCGTTTACTCAGTTTCTCTTAGGCATGCCATAAAAGAGTTATGATGCAGTTTATAAGATGGGTTTGTTTCTGAGTCTGTAGAAAACATAATTATAACGATTCAAAACAACTCAGAGGCTGTAGTAAACATTGCTGCAGGTGATTCTTTATTTTATGTTTTTCATCAATAAATAAAAAGGTATGGAGTAATAAAGACTGTACTAAAATTTATCCAGTTCTTCCATCTGCTCCAAAAAAAGTACACATTGTTGAAGGAATGGCTCACATGTACAGATTTCAAAAGATTAATGAAATTCAAAAAGAGATTATGAAAATGCACTTCTTTATTGAAAAAGTATCACAGAGCTGTTAAAGTTATTGATGGAGTAGACAATGCATTTGTTGTAGCTTTCATAGGACTAGGAGTAGCAGGAATAGGATTTTTAAGCACGTTGGTTGGTGCAGCAGCAGCCATAGTGGTAGAGGGCATCGCCTTAGGAATTGATTATATGCCAGGTCAATAAAAAGATATCCATGAAAAGATCAAAATGCTCACAGACACAAAGCTCAACACGATACATTTCCACATTTCCAAAGCATTAAAGGACTGTCAAATTTCAGATGAGGAATACTCTCTCATCCTGAGTGAGCTCAAAAAAATTAACCATATGAAGGAAGAAATCAGAACTAAAGTCAAAGTAGGCATTGGTGAAGAGACAAAACAATCGCTTATCCCTCAACGACATGAAGACATGATAGAATCTTTTCAAAACATGTTTAGTAAATCACAAAATATGTTAAGGTTAAAAAATCACATTGGGCATTAAAACTTTATTTAAAATGACATTGGACGTTGAAACATTATGTTACTTACTAAAATGTTGTTCTTAGATATATCAAATCCATCAAAGAGAGACTTTATCGTGGAGGAGTTTCTAAAGACAAAAAGGAACATTCAACAAAAAAAATTATCTGAAAAATTAGGTGATATTGGGTTACAAAGAGAGCTAGAGAAGCTTTACAAACCCATAACCGAGTCTCAGTCAGCTCAAATAGTGTCACTAATGAATGCTTTAATGCTGCTGTCGGTAACATTTCCTAATTATCCTAGTAAACAAGCAAAAATGGATGAAGAAAACCTATTAATAACAGGACTAACAGCCACCCATTACTTGAGATCAATGGTGAGCAAAACAGCAATGGATAAAGCATTCAGGCTAAAGCGAAAAGATTAATTGATAGAGCAGCAATACCTAAAAACATTAAACCAGCAGAGGAGACAACAAATATACATGATCTGCTAGCAGGCATGGGTGTTAACACTAATGCTATTGCTATTCAAGATTTGGTGAAATGATTAAACAATAAATAAAAAAAATCTTTGCAATATAAAATGTCTAGTTTTCTCAGAGTTACAGAACCTGTTCTAATCAATGAAGCCATAGAAATATATGAGTTTCACAAGTATGGGTCTGTTAATAGTGCAACTGCAGACAAGATTCATATCAACATTGAATTGCAAAATCTCTTTACTCATCCTGCAGAATCTTATCTGCTGTTTGAGGGATGTTTGACCAAAAACGACAATGGAGCATATGCGGACAATGATGCTTTAGCTTTGGCAAACAACAGTTTAATGCACCTGTTCTCACAGATTTCATACTATTTGTCAAGCCGAGAAATCAAAACCATGTATTTTCCTGGGCAGGCTACAACTATGCTTGGAATGTTAACATACCCTGATGGCTTTGGCAAGGCCCAGGGATTAAACCAGCTTTGGACAAAGGATATGGCCGCAATTGCAGACAACTCAGGATTTGCCCTTTGACAGGCATATTTGGTTAAGAAACCAGCCAACAGAGGAAGGTTTTCATTCGTCATTCCTCTGAAATATATTTTGGGATTTTGCGATGACTATGACAAGACATATGATGATGCTAGTTAGAAAACCCAATGATGATGCAATCTCTTGAGCAAAAGGCATTACCACTGGAAAGGTAACACTAAATAAAATTTCATGGTTCATGCGGCATGTCATTCCATCAGATTTAGAGTGAGTGCAGTTGTACAAAATGATTGAATCAAAAGCAAAGATACCAGTGAGTTTTCAGGCTAGACACTGCAAAACTATAATGGTACCTCAATTAACCACATTCAGTTGGAGGTTGAGCGATCGGTCCCCATCGAAAAAGCCTAGGTGGATACTAATTGCATTTCAGACCAATCACAGTGGTAGCCAAGAAGCAAACCCATCAACCTTAGGATCATTGCGACCTTGAGAACATGCATGATATCCTGCCATTGTCTTTCTTTCCCAAATCATCAGTTTTCAAGAGCTTACCAGGATGCGGCAGCATTTAGAGTGTCAAGCAACATCTCCCTGGCAGAGTTCAAAGATCTGTTCCCAACCATGGTGTTTGATGTACGTAAGCAAAGTGGAAAACTAAAATCATTGGATGTAGATATTTCAATCCATACAACATTCAGTGCAGAGGTACCAGCTGGAACTGAAGCTTTTGTGATGGTTATTTCAGACAGGATGCTAAACTTTCAGTCTAATGGGTCAAAGATGTCAATAGTGTACTGAATAAATAATCTTTGCAATATAAAATGACTAGTCCTGGTGATATTCTCAGCTTTAGAGAATCTATTAAACTCAATGAGGCTATAGAGAATTCTGAGTTTCACAAGTATGAACCTGCCACTTGCACGAACGTAAACACCATCGGTGAGATTCGTATCAACATTGAAACGCAAGATCTCTTTACTCATCCTCCAGAATCTTATCTGCTGTTTGAGGGATGTTTAACCAAAAACGATTATGGAGCATATACAAACACATATGCTGTAGCTTTGGCAAACAACAATCTGATGCACCTGTTCTCGCAGATTTCATACTACTTGTCAAATGAAGAAATCGAGACAGTGTTTCATCATGGGCAGGCCATGACGATGCTTGGATTGCTAATGTACCCCAACTACTTTGCTAAGGCTCAGGGACTAAACCAGCTTTGGACAAAGGATACTGCTGCAGTGGCTGTAATTGCAAACAAATTGGGATTTGCCATTTGTCAAGTGTACTTGATCAAAAAGCCAAATGATACAGGAACGTTTTCGTTCATTGTTCCTCTGAAACACATTTTTAGGTTTTGTGATGACTATGACAAGATTGTCTATGGGTTGGACTTCCGGTGGTTTAGCGTCGATGATGGCGGCTACTTTGTAGCTGTCCTCCTGGGAAAGCATGAGAACTGCAGAGAACAGCAGGCACCAGCTGTTCCGCGGCTCAAAACCTCCCTCCCGGGCAAAGGGGGGGGAGGGGAGTATCACCTGAATAGAGGTAGAGCCTCTTGGACCCCCCAGGAAGTTTTCTTTGGGGGGTGAAAAGAGAGCTCCCTCGGAGTTCGGGTTGCCTCTGCCTCCCAGCTGTCTTTGTCCCTCGGGAACAAAGCAAGATGCCGCTCCCATCTCCGCGCTTAAAGAGACCGGGTGAGTTACTTTTAAAAGCGGACAGAGCTGGATAAAGGATTTTTTTTTATTGGATTTTACTTGGACTTTAGCCTAAAAGGTTGATTTTTATTTCTCTTCTTTTTTCTTTTTTTTTCTTTTTGTGAGAGTGAAAGTAAAATGGCGATCGGAAAGTGAGTGAAATGGAATGCAATGGACTAGATTGTTCTTTTTTTAAAAAAACCTTTTCTTAAGATGGATTTGTGTTTTGGGAAGATCTTTTTTTGTTAAACTCTCCTTTGCTATTTTTTTTTCTTTTTTTTTTCTTTTAAGGGATTTTTTTTATTTTTTATTTTTTTTTCAAAGAAGGAGGAAAGAAGAAACAAAACTTTTTCTTTTTAAAAATGGCTTCAAAGCGGCAAGCAACATCTACAGTACCTAAGGTGGTTTCTTCTCCTGCGATTTTACCAGCACAACAACCTAAAGTACACCACCACCCTCTCCCCCTTTGCCAGCAGTAACGGTAAAAGATATGCAAGACATAATGGGAAATGCTGTATCTCAAATCAGAGGGGAAGTGAAAGAGCTTTTAGTGAAGAATAATATTATTTTGAGGCAAGATATAGTTATGGCTTTAACAGGACTTCCTTCTGTGGTTGAGAAGTTGGACTCTAGAGTGGAAGAAGTAGCAGATAAAGTGGAGATTTTGGAAGATAAATTTGAAGGCATGGGAAAAAAGATGGAAATTTCACAAGATGATATTGTCATGTCTCAATACAGAGAAATGGAATATGCTTTAAGAATCAGAGGCTTGAAAGAAGACATGCAACAAGACTTGAGAGAGATTGTAGTAAATGACTTTGCTGCTATTCTGGATAGAGAGAAGGAGGAAATATTCAGAGAAATTGAAAAAATATTTAGAGTTAACTCTTGGGTTGCAAAGCAAAGAAACCTGCCAAGAGATGTGGTAATTTATTTTGGGAAGAGATCTCTGCGTAATGAAATTATTCAAGCTTTTTATAATAAGAGGTTTCAGATTGCTGCTCAAGATGTCATTATTTTAAAGGAGATTCCATCCAAAATTTTAAGAAGGAGAAAAGAGTTTGCTTTCTTAGCCAATGAACTTAAAAAAAGATTGATGCCATTCAGATGGGAGATTCCGATGGGTATCGTAGTGAGTCATGCGGGGACGCGTTATAGACTTAACACTGTTTCTAAAGCAAAGGAGTTTTATAAGTCAGTCCTGGGAGCAGGCTCATCACCACCTATGATGCAGAAAGTCTTGGATGGCAAGGAGGTGGAACAGCAGTCTGAAGAAGTAGTATTGATGGATGTTGGAAAATCACAGGTTGAGTGGTTGCAACAAGCAGAGATCAAAGAGCAAAGAATGACTCGGGCAGCTCATAGACGTAAGGAAAAGGAACAACAGAAGAAAGAAATTAAAGAAGTTCTACAAGAATTTGTTTCGGTGCCTGTGGGAGGAGCAAGACCCAAGAGCTCTGCAGCACATTCTTCAATGGCAGATCATCAAGCAGTCTTCTCCAGGCTTTTGGTCAAGGGAGATGGTAAAGCTCCTGACATGGAATGCTAATGGTCTTAATTCCCCCCAAAAGAGAAAGAAATTTTTTCATTATTTAAAGCAACATAACAATGATATTATTTGCCTGCAGGAAACACACATTATATCTAAAGATCAAAAATATTTAGTTAATGCTCGTTTGGGATCTCATTTTGTATCTTTTGCTCCCGGGAAAAAAGGGGGAGTAGTTATTTATGTCAAGCAAAATTTATCAGCCTGTTTAGTAGAATCCGATCCTCAAGGGAGATATGTTATGATTGAAGTGGGTTTGTATGGTAAGAAAGTACTCATAGTGGGACTGTATGCACCAAATCAACAACAGGAACAATTTTATAGATTGTTACATCAAAAACTAATTTTGTTGGATTATAGATCTGTTATATTAATGGGAGACTGGAATGGTGTTTCAGATACACAAAGAGATAAAAAAGGATCCTCCATTTCTTTTAAACAGGCTAAATTACCTAAAGCCTTTTTTGATTTGAAAGAGGACTGGGAGCTGCGAGATTATTGGCGTGAACATAACTTGGAGGAGAGAGACTTTACCTTCTTTTCGGATAGACATCAATCTTTCTCAAGAATTGACTTTTTCTTGATTACAACGGATTTATATTTTAGGGTAAAGAATGTTAAGATTTTTCCTAGGACATTGACGGATCATAGTCCAGTTTGGATGGAATTGGTTAATGAAAAAGAGGAGAGGAGATCTTGGAGGATGAATGAAAATCTATTTAGACAAGAAAAGAATGTTCAAAAATTAAAGGAGCAACTAAAGGAATATTTTGCTTTAAATATGTATAAGGGAACTTCAATGTCAATGGTCTGGGATGCAGGTAAAGCTTATATGCGGGGGATTTTGATACAAATGAATAAGGTTCATAGACAGAAGCAGGTGCAGAAACATAAGGAGTTGGAAGACGAGATTAAACTAAAAGAAAAAGCTCTGATTTTAAACCCCACAGATGAGAAGATTAAGGAATCTATAAAATTGCTTAAATCATAATTTAATATGTTGATGGCTGATCAAACTGCAACTAATTTATTGTATATGAAACAAAATACATTTTGTAATGCCAATAAACCAGGGAGATGGTTGGCTTATCAATTGAGAAAGAAGCAGAGACAGAGAACTATAGATAAAATAAATTATAATGGTAAATTGGTATATCAGAAGGAGTTGATTAAGAAATCTTTTTTAGACTATTATCAAAAATTATACCTGAGTACTAAAGTACAGGTTTCAGATATAGATAATTATTTAAAAGAAGCTAATTTTCCTAAACTAACAGAAGATCAGAAACAAGAAATTAATGGTCTGATTACTAGTGAGGAAATTGAGACAGTAATTAAAGAATTAAAATTAGGTAAAGCACCGGGTATGGATGGATTGACATCTATCTATTATAAAACCTTGGTACAAGAAATGATTCAACCTTTAAGGGAGCTTTTTAATAATATATTACAGGGTTCAGAGATTCCCCCGTCATGGGGTAGAGCTTTTATATCCTTGATTCCAAAAGAAGATTAAGATCTTACTTTACCAAAGAATTACAGACCTATATCTCTTTTAAATGTAGATTATAAGATTTTCTCGAAAATTTTAGCTAATAGACTTATGAGGGCTTTGCATCATGTAATACATATGGATCAAACGGGTTTTATAACTGGAAGGTATATGAAGAATAATGTTAGACAAATTATTAATTTATTAGAATATTTAGATAAAAACAATCAGATTTCTGCAGGATTGATACTCTTAGATGCTGAAAAAGCCTTTGACCAATTGAACTGGCAGTTTATATTAAGATTAATTGAGAATATGAATTTTGGAGAAAAAATTTCACAAGCTCTTGGTGCCATTTATCAAAAACAAACGGCACAACTTATAGTTAATGGGGTTTGTCAGAGGTTTTCACAATAGAAAAGGGGACTAGACAGGAGCTTCCGGTGGGAGGCGACGGCGATGGCGGCTAGCTTTTAGCCGTCCAGCTGGGGAAGTGTCAGAGCCGCGGAGCGCAGCGCGCATCAGCTGGCCCGCGGCTCGGAAATCCCTTCCCGGGCAAAGGGAAGGGATAGAGAACGCAAGAGTAGAGGTAGAACCCCTGAACCCCCTCTGGATTTATTTCTAGAGGGGGTGAAAGGAGTGTTCCCTCGGAGCTCTTGCTGATCTCCGCCTCCCAGCTGTTTTTGCTTCCTCGGAAGCAAAAGAAACCGCCGCTTCTATCTCCGTGTTTACAGCATTTTGGTGAGTAATTTTTAAACGGACGGAGCAGTTTAAAGGATTTTTTGTTATATTTTAGGTGTTTATTTTTTTTATCTTTTGATTTTTACTATTTTTCCTCCTTTTCTTTGTTATACTAGTGAAAGGACTTAAGATGGCGTTTTGAAAGTGTCGGAGTTTTTTTTTCCTTTCTCTTTTGTTTTACTTTCCCTTTTTAAGGATTGTTTTTTGCTTTTGCTTTTGCTTTTGGCTTAGAATTTTTTTTTTTTGAATTGTTTGCTCTTTTACTACTTATTCTTGGGATTTATTCTGGACTTTTAATGATTATAGTTTGTCTCTTTTTAAAAATTCTTTTTTTCTTTTTTTCCTCCTCCCTTTTTGGCTGGAGGGGAAAGGGAAGTGACAATTGTGCTTTTTAAAATGGCTTCAAAGAGGCAGCAGCCTTCCTCAATACCCAAGGTTATTTCTTCTCCTATAACTTCCACTGCACAGCTACAACAACAATCTAAACATGCACCACCGGCTCAGCCACCACCCTCCCCTCCTTTACCTGGACTTTCAGTGCAAGAGGTTAGAGGTATAATGGGAGAGATTGTAGTTCAAATGAGAGAGGAAATGACTCAATTTGTTTCACAGATTAAATCAGAAATTAAATCTGATCTCAAAGAAGAGATAACGGGGATAAAGTCTAAATTGCAAGAAAATAATAATGAATTACGACAAGATATACTGGCAGCTGTTTCAGGTTTGGCTACTGTGGTGGTTAAGCTCGATGCAAGGCTTGAGGAAGTGGAAGACAAAGTTGACTCTTTAGATGACAAAATTCAAGACGTGGAAAGGAAGGTGGACTCCTCACAAGAAGATATTTTGATGTTTCAGTACAGACAGATGGAGTATGCTCTGAGGATTAGAGGCCTCAAGGAAGATATGAATCAAGATTTGATGGAGGTGGTTCTTAGTGATCTGGCGCTGGCTTTGGATATGGATAAAGGAGAATTACAGAGAGAAGTAGAAAAAATTTATAGACTCAACTCCTGGATTGCTAAGCAGAAGAATTTGCCCAGAGATGTGGTGATTTACTTTACAAAGAAGTCCCTGCGGAATGAGATTATACAAGCTTTTTACAACAAAAGATTTCAGATTGCCGCCCAAGATGTCATCATTCTAAAGGAAATCCCATCTAAAATCTTAAGAAGTAGGAAAGACTTTGCTTTTTTAACCAATGAGCTTAAAGCTAGATCGATGCCATTCAGATGGGAAATTCCGATGGGTATCGTTTTGAGCCATGCTGGGACACGTTACAGATTGAACACAGTTGACAAAGCTAGAGATTTCTATACTTCGGTCCTGAGTGCAGGCTCAATTTCATCTGGTCGGAAATCTTTGAGTGCTAAGGAACCTGAGCAGCAATCTGAGGCACTAGATTTGGTTTCCGCAGGGATGATAGAAGTGGCAAAGCAACGCCAAACGGAGGCTAAAGAGCAGAGGATGACTCGTGCAGCTTATAAGCGTAAAGAGAAAGAGCAACGTAAAAAAGAGCCCAAAGAGAATTCTCCTGGAAGTCCATCACCGCCGGTGGGAGGAGCAAGACCCAAGAGTTATGCAACACATGCAGCTCTGTCAGAGTTTGATGGTGTCTTCTCCAGGCTGCGTGCCAAGGGAGATGGCAAAGTTTTTGACCTGGAATGTTAATGGATTGAATTCTCCTCAGAAACGGAAAAAAATCTTTTATTATTTGAAGCAACATACCAATGATGTTATTTGTTTACAGGAAACTCATATTCTACTTAAAGATCAGAAATATTTAGTTAATGCTCGTTTGGGATCTCATTTTATATCTCCTGCACCTGGGAAGAAAGGGGGAGTTGTTATATATGTCAAACAAAACCTGCCAGCTTGTCTGGTAGAATCAGATCCCCAGGGGAGATATGTGATGATTGAACTTGGTATTTATGGTAAGAAAGTACTTATAGTTGGACTTTATGCTCCAAATCAACAACAGGAACAATTTTATAAACAGTTACACCAAAAAATAACTTTGCTTGACTATAGATCAGTGGTACTAATGGGTGATTGGAATGGTGTCTTAGACACACAAAGGGATAAGAAAGGTTCCTCTCCTTTTCTTAAACAAGCAAGGCTACCTAAAGCCTTTTTTGATATGAAAGAAGACTGGGAATTAAGGGACTATTGGCGGGAACGTAATCAAGAGGAGAGAGACTTTACTTTTTTTTCTGACAGACACCAATCTTTTTCAAGAATTGACTTTTTCTTGATTACCACGGATTTGTATAATAAAGTAAAGAATGTAAAGATTTTTCCTAGATCACTGACGGATCATAGTCCAGTTTGGATGGAGTTGATTCAAGAGAAAGAGGAAAGAAGATCCTGGAGAGTTAATGAAAATTTGTTTAGACAAGAGAAGAATGTTCAAAAACTAAAGGAGTGTTTAAAGGACTATTTTGCTTTGAATATGTACAAGGGGACTTCAATGTCAATGGTATGGGATGCAGGTAAAGCATTTATGCGCGGTGTTTTGATAAAAATGAATAATTTTTATAAGCGAAATCAGATTCAGAAACGTAGAGAACTTGAAGATGAAATTAAACTAAAAGAAAGGGCTTTGATTCTAAATCCTTCTGATGAAAGTACTAAAGAATCTGTAAAGTTATTAAGGTCACAATTTAATATGTTGATAGCAGATCAAGCTGCAACCAATTTATTATTTATGAAACAAAATACATTTTGTAATGCTAATAAGCCGGGGAGATGGTTGGCTTATCAATTAAGAAAGAAACAGAGACAGAGAATAATAGAGAAAATAAATTATAAGGGTAAACTAGTTTCTCAGAAGGAATTAATTAAAAAATCTTTTTTGGATTATTATCAAAACCTATACAAATCTACTAATGTACAACTGTTAGATATAAATAAATATTTAGCTGAGGCAAGTTTTCCTAAACTGACTGAGGATCAGAAATATGAAATTAATGGTTTAATCACTAAGGAGGAAATCGCCTCAGCAATTCAACAATTGAAATTAGGGAAAGCACCGGGTACGGATGGGTTAACAGCTGTTTATTATAAAGCCTTAATGGAGGAGATGATTCAACCATTAAATGATCTTTTTAATGGTATCCTACAGGGTTTAGAGATTCCTCCTTCATGGCGTAGTGCTTTTATATCATTGATTCCAAAGGAGGATCAAGATCTTACTTTACCAAAAAACTATAGGCCTATATCTCTTTTAAACGTGGATTATAAGATATTTGTAAAAATTTTGGTAAATAGGCTTATGAGGGTGGTGCATCATCTTGTGCATAAAGATCAATCAGGGTTTATAACAGGAAGGTATATGAAAAACAATGTTAGACAAATTATTAATTTACTAGAATACTTAGATAAGAACAACCAAGTTCCTGCAGGGCTCATATTTTTAGATGCTGAAAAAGCATTTGACCAACTGAATTGGCATTTTATGCTAAGAGTAATGGAAGAAATGAATTTTGGTGAAAACATATTACAAGCCCTTAAGGTAATATATCAA
The DNA here is from genome assembly GCF_016545835.1 of Crotalus tigris. Taxonomy (NCBI): domain Eukaryota; kingdom Metazoa; phylum Chordata; class Lepidosauria; order Squamata; family Viperidae; genus Crotalus; species Crotalus tigris. The sequence goes on along the minus strand of NW_024100120.1, from coordinate 575,314 downwards.
AAACAAACAGCACAACTTATTGTTAATGGAGGTTTGTCGGAGGTTTTCACAATAGAGAAAGGTACTAGACAGGGGTGTCCTTTATCGCCATTGTTGTTTGTTTTAACATTGGAAATATTATTGATTAAAATTCGAGAGTCTCAGGAAATTAAAGGAATATATGTTAATAAAAAAGAATATAAGTTGAGAGCTTTTGCGGATGACTTGGTTGTTACTTTGTCGCAACCTGACTATTCTGTAGTAAACTTATTACAGTTGATTCACCATTATGGTTTGGTTTCGGGTTTTAAGATTAATGTAAATAAGACTAAAATTTTACCTAAAAATATGTCGAGTCAGGAGAAGCAGATTTTGGTTAACTCGACGGGTTTTGAGATTGTTAATAAGGTAAAATATTTGGGGGTGATGCTGTCTGTTTCTAATGCAAAATTATTTAAAAACAATTATGAAAGGTTGTGGGTCGGGGTACAGAAAGACTTGAAGAACTGGGAAAAGCTGCAATTATCCCTCATGGGAAGAATTGCAGTGATAAAAATGAATATTCTACCCAAGTTTCTTTTTTTGTTTCAAATGTTACCAATTTTGAAAAATGAGATTAATTTAAATGAGTGGCAGAAGGGTCTCAATAAATTTATTTGGGCAGGGAAAAAACCAAGGGTTAAGTTCAAAATTATGCAAGACTTCCGTGAGAGGGGTGGACTCAAGGTACCAAATTTGAAATTATATTATGATGCGGTGGTTTTAACATTAATTAGTGACTGGGTAAATTTGACAAATTCTGAGATACTTTATCTAGAGGGATGGGATTTACTTTATGGGTGGCATGCCTATTTAATATTTAATAAAAAAATAGATTGGGCTTTTAAATCTCATATTTTAAGAATTTCTTTACTTAGGATTTGGAGAAAATATTATAAAAGTGATTTTAAAGTACCATTATGGGCTATACCTTGGCATGCGATAGAAGGAATAAAAAGAGGGGTTAAAATGGATATGGTGTCTTATAGACAGTTACTTAAATGGGATGGACAAAACTGGCAATTAAAATCACGGGAAGAATTAGCACAAGAAAATTTTACTTATTCTTGGTTCCAATATAGGCAACTACTAGATAGATGGAAGATGGATTGTAAGGTGGGTTTTCTTAGAGAAGATGAAAATCTTATTAAGCAACTGAAGGATCAAAGACAAACCCACATTAAGAGAATTTATGGGGTTTTAGTTGAATTGGACTCAGAAACGGAACTAATTAAAGATTGTATGATTAGATGGGCGCAGAACTTTGGTGAGCCAGTTTCATTGGACACCTGGGAAACTATTTGGGTGAGAAATGTCAAATTTACTCAAGCACAGAATTTAAGGGAGAATTTTTATAAAATGTTTTATAGATGGCACCTTGATCCACAAAAAATGTCTTATATGTACCCTGACGTGCAACCTAAATGCTGGAGATGTGGTTACAAGGAGGCTTCTTATTATCATATTTGGTGGTCATGCAGAGAGATAAAAGCATTTTGGATCAAAATATGGTGGAATATCCAGAGAATTTTTAGAAGGAGGGTAAAATTCACTCCGCAATTATTTTTGTTAGGTATTGTTACAGATTGTGATACAAAGGAGGTTGTATTGATGTTAAACTTGATCACAGCCGCGAGGCTGTTAGTTGGACAATATTGGAAGAAGGAATCTTTGCCTACATTGCAGGAATGGTTTTTTAAAGTAGCTTATTTGGCGGAAATGGCAAAGATTTCGGCTTTCTTAAAGCAACAAACGCAAGAGAAGTTTTTTGCTATCTGGGACAAATGGATAAAATTTATACAATTTAGATTGGGTATACAAAAATATTATATAGCTTTTTCATAAGTTTTATTTTTATATATATTATAGATATCTTTTTTATATATATAAATATAAAGTTTTTAATTTAATTTTTATTTTTTTTTTATTATTTCTTAAGCCTATATTCTGCTCTGGGAAGCTCAGGGGGGGGGAAGGGAGGGTTTTTGGGAGGGGTGTGGGGTGGGGGTTTTTTTTTTTATATGTATTGTTTAATTTTTTTTTTCTCTTTTGTATATGTTGTTTTTTGTTCTGTATTGTTCTTGTTTTTTTTGTAAAATTTATAAAACTTTTAATAAAAAAAAAAAAAAATAAAGACAAAAAAAAAAAAAAAGAAAAAAAAGAAAAAGCTTTTGACCAGCTGAATTGGCAATTTATGTTAAGATTAATTGAGAGAATGAATTTTGGAGAAAAAATTTTACAAGCTCTTTGTGTTATTTATCAAAAGCAAATGGCACAACTCATAGTTAATGGAGGTTTGTCAGAGGTGTTTTTAATAGAGAAGGGGACTAGACAGGGTTGTCCATTGTCACCATTGCTGTTTGTTTTAACTTTGGAAATTTTGTTGATTAAAATTCGAGAATCACAGCAAATAAAAGGAATAGAAGTTAATAAAAAAGAATATAAACTAAGGGATTTTGCAGATGACTTGGTTGTTACTTTATCTCAAGCAACTTATTCTGTAGTAGAGTTATTACAATTGATATATCAGTATGGACAGGTTTCGGGCTTTAAAATTAATAATAATAAGACTAAAATATTGCTAAAAACATGACTAATTTGGATAAGGAGACCTTGGTTAAGTTGACAGATTTTGAGGTTGTTAATAAGGTAAAATATTTGGGGGTTATTTTATCTGCTTCTAATGCAAAATTGTATAAAAATAATTATGAAAGGCTGTGGGTCAAAATACAAAGAGATTTGGAAAATTGGGAGAAACTGCAATTATCTCTTTTGGGAAGAATTGCGGCGATTAAAATGAATGTTTTGCCAAAGTTTCTTTTTTTATTTCAAATGATACCTATTTTAAAGAATGAGGTTAATTTAAATGAATGGCAGAAAGATATCAATAAATTTATGTGGGCAGGGAAAAAACCAAGAGTAAAACTTAAAATTATACAAGATATTCGTGAGAGAGGTGGACTCAAGGTACCAAATTTGAAATTGTATTATGATGCTGTGGCTTTAACATTAATTAGTGATTGGGTTAATTTAACAAATGTAGAAATACTCCTCCTGGAGGGTTGGGATTTACTTTTTTGGATGGCATGCCTATTTAATTTTTAATAAAAAGGTTGATAGGGTTTTTAAATCTCATATTATAAGGATTTCTCTACTTCAGGTTTGGAAGAAATATTATAGAAGTGATTTTAAAATTCCACTATGGGCCATACCGTGGCATGCAATAGAAGGGATAAGGAGAGGAGTCAAAATGGATAGTGTTTCTTATGCACAATTACTTAGATGGGATGGTAAAAACTGGCAATTAAAATCTTTGGAAGATTTAACACAAGAAAATATTATTTACTCATGGTTTCATTATAGACAAATAGTGGAGAGGTGGAAGATAGATTGTAATGTGGGTTTGCTTAGAGAAGATGAGAATTTGCTAAAACAAATAAAAGATCAAAGACGAACTCATATTAAGAGAATTTATGGGGTGTTAGTAGAACTGGATTCAGAAGTAGAATTAGTTAAAGAATGTATGGTCAAATGAGCACAAAATTTTGATGAACCAATTCTATTAGATACCTGGGAAATTATTTGGGTGAGGAATGTTAAATTTACACAAGCCCAAAATTTAAGGGAAAATTTTTATAAAATGTTTTATAGATGGCACCTTGATCCACAAAAAATGTCTCATATGTATCCTGACTTGCAGCCTAAATGTTGGAGATGTGGATGTTTGGATGCTACTTATTATCATATCTGGTGGTCATGTAAAAATATAAAAGCTTTTTGGATTAAGATATGGTGGAATATTCAAAGAATTTTTAGAAAAAGGGTAAAATTTACCACACAATTGTTTTTGTTAGGTATTGTTTCTGATTGTGATAGTAAAGAGACTATATTGATGTTAAATTTAATTACAGTGGCCAGGTTGTTAGTAGGGCAATATTGGAAGAAGGAATCTTTGCCTACTTTGCAAGAGTGGTTTCTTAAAGTTTCTTATCTGGCGGAAATGGCAAAGATTTCGGCTTGTTTGAAAGATCAATCGCAAGAGAGGTATTTTTTGGTATGGAAAAAATGGATAGATTTCATACAATATAAGTTGGATATAAAAAAAATACTACTTAGTTTTTGAATAACTTATATTTAAAATTTAAGATATTTTATAGATATTTCTTTTTAATTTTCTTTTTACTTGATTTCTTCTTTTTCTGTTTCTTTTTTCCTTCCTTCTGGTATTTTTATATATATATATATTGTTGTTAACTATTTTATAATTTGTTTAATTAATGTATTTAGATTTGCTTATGGTTTATAAGTGTCTTAAGATTTTTTTTTAAATTTTATTTAAGCCTCTATTCAGCTCTGGGAAGGTCGGGGGAGGGAGGGGAGGGTTGGTAGGGTTCGGGGAAGGGAATTGTTTTGTAAAACTTAAAAATTTTCAATAAAAAAAAAGATTGTCTATGGGTTCAAGCACATTGTTATGGTTTCGGCTAATGAAACACTTCAAAGAACTTCCAGGCATTGATTTCCCTAATAGTCTTTTATTGCTTCAAAATGTCAGCCACCTGCTGGGGAACCCAATCTCCCCATTGCTGCAGAGGACTCAGACTGGGATTCCCACTCTCTTCAGGGCTGGAGTCCCTGGCAGGGACATCTGCAATGGAAGGGCTGTAGGCTTTTCTCTGTAGGAATTGATTTCTGGGTTTCATCTCTGAGTTTTGAAATCTTTCCAGTGACTCACTCACAACTCTGTTATCTCTCCCTTCTCTTTTGAAGTCTTTGCTCTCCCAGATTCCTCTCTCCCCCGGCTGGCTGGCTGGCTGGTGCTCCCCCCCCCCAGTGAAACTGTTGCAGACAGGGCGCTGGCCTCAGGCAATCGTTCTTTCTCCATAATGAGATCTTCCCTGAATCTTTACCAGCTCCTCTTAAGCCTACAGGCAGTGGATGGGGTTCGGGACCCCAGGTCGTTTGAAAAAGATTGAGATCTTAGTATGTTGTTATGGTTCCAGCTAATGAAACACTTCAAAGAACTTCCAGGCATTGATTTCCCTAATAGTCTTTTATTGCTTCAAAATGTTGGCACGGGCATAACGAAGTTTTATCTAAGTTCTCTTCCTCTGAGCAGTTAAATTATCAGCATGTTCCCTCCCTAAATTAGCTGTCATATATCACATTATCCAATTAGTGTGAAGGTCAAAGGTTTCCTTCCTCTTTCTTTCCCCTGACTTTGCCCCCACCCCCTTTCTGCTCTGCATTAACCTCAAAAATACCAGACAGTTCTGCATATTGTCAAAGCAAGAATATACAACATTTGCAGTGTTGACACACATGCTGGCACTAGTTAGAAAGCCTGACAATGATGCAATCTTCTGAGCACACAGCGTTACTGCCGGAAAGGTGGACCTACATAAAATTTTCTGGTTTGTGCCACACGTCTTTCCATTGGATTTAGAGTGAGTGCAGTTGTACAAAACAATCAAATTGAAGGCAACTATACTGGTAGATTTTCGATCCGGACACTGCGGTACTATAACAGTACTGTAAGAACCCACCCCACTTTGCATCTTAAGAAGACAGAACTCTTGGAATAATTCTTCCAACAGGAATCCTTTATTAAGAAAAAGTGGTTGCAGGTGTGCTAGACAGGACTTGGGGTTCAAGCTCTCCCATTCGAGGTTTTAAGGGGTTCCCCAGTAGTCCCACCCAATCACCCCCCCTTCCAGTGACAGTTTCAGGCATCACAATCCCACCCCTTTTCTCCTTTCTTCCGTCTGGATGGAGACTTCAGATAAACTACATGAAAGGTAAATAGCCTCCTTTGTTATGATAAGGTCTTTTGGTGCTAACCACATTCAAACTCTTTGAGGTTGCAATAAACACATTCAGTTCCTTAGAAGTATACTGAAGGAAGTGAGGGCCATAAAGCCCCTTTGTTCTCCCCCTTCTCTCCCTCTTATGGCAGAATCCAGAGAAGGCAGAATTGGGGTTTTCTATATTTGATAACTAAAGATGAAATATAATTGGATTCTGACAAGTACCACAATTGGCCATGTTCAGTTGGAAGTTGGGTATTAGGTCTTCTGAACCAAAAATGATATCCCGCCATTGACTACAACTTATCTTTCACCAATCAACAATTTTCAAGAGCTTACCGTGATGCAGCAATGTTCAGTGAGAAGTTCTATGGGTTGGATCAACTAATTACACAGAGCAACATCTCCCAGGCAGAATTCAAAGATTTCTTCCTGATCATGGTGTTCAATGTAAGTAAGCAGAGTGAAAGAGTAAAATCATTGGTTGTAGAAGTTCAAATCAAGGTGGCATTCAATGATGAGGTACCAGCCATGGCTGAAGCTTTTGCAATGGTTATTTTAGACAGGTTGCTAAACTTTCAGTCTGATGGGTCAAAGATGTTGATAGTGTACTGAGATTGCTACAGTTTCCAAACCTAAATAGGGTTTGAAAACATTACAGTTTCTCAATCAATAATGTAACACCCAGGTTCATTATGATTCCACATCTTAACTTTAATGATACTGTTGTAGGGTAGGTTTGATACACAGGTAAACTCAAACTGATTTTTAATAAAACCTGTGATTAAACTCACTTTGATCTCTTGGACGTTCACAGCAAGCTCAATTTTGGCATCTTGGTTGAATGTTTTGCTGTAAAGCGAAAGCCTCCAGATGCCAGAGTTAAATAAAAAAATCGCATCAGTAGTGTTTTTGAGCAACAAGCTAATGCACAGATTCCGGGTAGCATTTAGGCCGACCAATTGCCAGGTTGTTAGTGGGCTAAAAGAATTGATACTGCCTGTGTAGATGTCATGGGTGAGCGAGGTATCCACATAGTTTTTCATCACCACATCTTGTGCATCAGTTGGATCCAGGAGGAATGTGAGACGACAATTGGTCATGGTAATGTCCTTGTGGATCTTTATGACATCGGGAGTACTGACCTGACACAAGTTTTGGCCGGTGGCTCGGACCAGAAATCCATTCGTGGTTTCCAGAGTAACCAGCATCTGCATCTTTGACGGTTTGACGATGGTAAAGTACATCCAGTTTTGCAAATTTCCCAGTGTGAGGGCAAATCCTTTCCTGAATGTGAGATCTGTATAGCCCAAACACCTGACTGAGTTGGAGCCGATACTCAGGTGCAGGTCACCAGTCACTTTGCTAGCAGCATCCACATAGCATTTTGTCGCAACATCTTGCGTATCGCTTGGATCTGCTACATTAATGATCTTGTGAGAATCCAAGTCATTATCGTTGGTTTCAGTGTTACCTTTGCTGCATCTTCGAAATGTGTTATTAACTTGTGATAAAGTAACTCCTCCAGAAACTATTCTTTGTGAGTCATCGGTATCTGTTCTTCCAAACTTGTCAATGGACATTTTATATATATATATATATACTTTTTTTAATTGAAAAGTTTTATACAAATTTATTATTACAATACAATAACCCTCCCTCCCTCCCCCACCCCAACCGTCCCCCCTCACTTCCCAGAGCTGATTACAGGGTTAAAAATTCTAACTAAGCTTATCCAACTATACCAATAACCAAATCCCTAAAATACTTTAACTCAAATACAAACAAATCCCAATTTAAACTATAAGTTAATCAAAAACTAAATGATGCTTTCTAATCCCATATTTATTCTGTACAAAATTTATCCATCTTCTCCACACCGAGATGTATCTTTCTTGTGAATAATCTTTCAAATAGGCAGAAATTTTGGCCATTTCTGCTAAATTAGCAACTTTAAACGACCATTCTTCTATGGTAGGCAAAGAATCTTTCCTCCAATATTGCCCAACCAATAAGCTTGCCGCCATAATAAGATTCAACATTAAAATAGTTTCTTTAACATCACAATCTTCAACAATACAATCTTCAAAAAAAATATACTTTTTTAATACAGAGTATTTATAACCTCCTGAAATTTGTAGCCATCGCTCAACTTTTTAAGTATGAAAAGACACAAAGGACCACAAAATGTCTCACCATCCAGCTGTATTCTCTCGCTATAGTAGTATATAGGACAATCCAAGTACTCAAAGAGCTCATTGGGTGGCAATAGCCCATAACTCAAAGTACAGTTTCTTGCTTCCTTTCTTGTACCAAGCCATCCAGTGGGTTCCTTTTCCGTTGGAGCTGTCCAAGTTCAAAATACTACACTCTATCTTGCGAGGTCATTTCAGCAGTTTGTCTCTTAGAAAAACTTCACTAAAGTTTTTCATTTTTAGCTTCTTGGCCACCTGCATCAACTGAAAGTTTGACAATGGAACATTCGGAGGCAAGACTCCTTCCATGTCATTTTTTATGTATTTAAAAGGATAGTGGTTTTGTTATCCATTTATAACAAAACTTTTTTTTCCTGCTTGCAATCTCAAAACTGTGTCTATAAGATGTTTCACATCATTGTAAAATATGGTGAAGCATAATTTGGGATTAACCTCAGCCATTGGTGGACAGTCATTATCATTAGTATTTGCCTTAGAGACCTTGTGCATTTTTGTGATCCTAAGTCCTCGCCCTGTAAGCTGCTTTATGTCCTTGGGATGTATGAAGAAGAATTTTTTTTACCTCTTGGCGTGTTTTTATATAGAAGACTAAAAGATTTTAGTGCAATTTCAATTTCAATTTTGTAGTTTGTAATGTCACCCTCTTTGGAAACTTAGGTCATTTGCAATGGTTTTGTTAGGCTAAGGCCTAACAAAACTTTTTTTTATAATTACTGTGATGATGATTGAACCTTGTAATGACTGTGTGCTAGGGTGTGAATCCCATCCTCCATGATGACACATTTACCATCGTCATCAATGCGTAAAGTGTGTTGTTTCAAGATCACTGATTTGAGTATATCGTGGAGGTGAGGTCTATAGATGTGGTGTTTTATTTTGCTATGTTCATCTTTATTAGTATTTGCTTTACGGGATTTGTAAAATTCACTATGTCTAGGCATGTTTTTATTTAGAAGAATAAAAATTTTATTGTAAATTCATTTTTGTAATTTATAGTGGCCATGTGTTAATGTGTGTATCATATCCTCCAGGATGACTCATTTGTCATCGTTGGCACTTGTTGACCTCTTCTGTGTAGATGTCATGGAGGTGGGATCTAAAACAGCCATCATTCTGTACTGTTTCTTACCACTGTCCAGCGCCTTTCTGTTGTCATCGTGAGTGATGGTATTTCTGACTATTTCCTTCTTTACACCCTTACACTTTTTCTCTTCATCACCTTCAAACTTTTTGTATGAGTAAAGCTTGGCCCTCAGCCTGACAAACTCTTTGATCAGCTTTCCCTTAGCTTCATCCTTGAACATGCCAAGCATATCTCCGTTAACTCCAGTTTTTATTCCAATTGGATGATCCTTAGGATACTTGCTCATGTTGAATCATTTCTCCACATCATCAGCAATGTCCTCATAGAAATCTTCAGTCTGTATCTCATACATTAGACTGTTGATGTTGATGAATAACAATTCTGCTCTATCTCTGTACTTGGGTTTAATGTAGCTGTAATGGAAATTGTACATCAGAGTCTTGCTAAGGTCTAGTATACACGCACCTAGATATATTGGCTTGTTGTATGTCAGCTTTGTTTTTGTCATGTGAACGGCAAGCAAGTTTTCATCAAATATCATGAATCTGTCGAAGTTTGTTTTGGTTGTCAGTTTCAACAATTGTTCCTTGCTCATAACCAACTTTACATCCACATGACTTTCTGTTTTCCATGGTCTTACCGAAGATGCTGTTGTTCATGAGCTTGAAGAAGTCTTTCTCCAAGTTGTTGGTAGCTTTCATTCTCAAGATGGTGTTCAGATCGATGTACTTTTTCAGCCACAGCTCTTCTTCAAACTTTATACCTCTATGAATTTTTGTGACCTTCAACCTGAGGCTCTTGTACTGCTTCAGGTTCTCATAATCACAATGTACTTGGTCTTGTCGTACTAGTTGGGTATTAGCTTTTGCAGCTTTGGTCCTTCAGGAATAATATAATAATTATTATTGTGAAGATAATAATTGTTGTGATGATCGTGCAGCTCTTTTAGCTACCCAGAGTTGACTTTGAGAATGCAGCCTGTTCCATCTGGTCTGGTAATGGTTTTCCAGTCATTCAGTTCTGCTTCTTCCATCCATTTAAATCCACAAACCAGAAGCGATTTGCTCATAGCCATCCATAGTTTGTTGGCATCCAGATAAACAATGAATGTTGAAGGCTCATTCTCCTTAAAGGCTTTACCCATGTACTTACTGTTTGCTTCAGCATGTCATTTTGATATGACGCTGACTCTGCCACATATTCCTTGCTTTTTTATGAGTATCATATCGTAGTCACTCAACAACTCTAGTTCAACCTTTGTCAGTTTCAGTGATGTGTCCCAAGTGAGTCTCAGTGATGTATAATACCAGGTGAGATATTGTCTGTAGTTTTCCATACAAACATCTCTAAAGCTTTCAAAGACATCCGCCAATAACAACACATCACTCTTGTTATACAGTTTGTGGTAATCCCTGAGTGTTTTACAACCGAATTCCTCCCACACCTCATTGTCGCTTATCTTGCTGTTGTCCAGTCTTGAATAGAAAGTGGACTTTGGAGGCAGCTCATTTTTGTTTAACCTTTTGACGAAGTCCATGTACTTGTACAGATAAACTCCTTTCCTCAGTAATAAATCAAACCATTTTCTGCTGTATTCCTTTGCCAATTCTTTACACTGGTCTTTACAAAGATTCTTTATCAAAGCGGTGAGGCTTTGGGGCATGAACCTAAAGCTGTTGATAAATCACAGTTCTCACTTGACTAGTTTTACCTTTCCCTTTTTATCAGTGAATTTGTCAACAATCACCTCTCTGCTGAAGGAAATATACTTTTCCTCGTTATTCGGAATATTTGTTCATTGTTTTCATCTCACAGTTTTTTAATGAATAGATGGCTGTCGTACCCAGAAATGTTATGAAATATTATGGGGATAAACTTTGGTACTTTGAATTTTAGATTGCATGTATTATGCACTGTGCCTCTGAACCTGTTCTGTCCCAGCCTATGGCCGTCCTTGTTAAACGCACAAGGACAAAACCCCTTTTGAGAAAATAGGCTGGAGACTCAGAAGAAAACAAACCCCTTTTGATATGAGTAACAAACCTGCCAAATAGTCCAGAAACAAAAGCAGCAAAACACAATCCAAATGGAGGAAATTGTCCACACGAAACACAATGCAAAACAGAGAAGTAGTCACCGGCAATACTAATAGAACATGATCCCATGAAGTACTTTGCAATGGTTTCCTTCAGCAACCAGCACCACCCACACATTCCTCTTTTATAATTCAGTCCTCAAGATGTGGCTTCTCAGTGCCTTCTCCGGAGTCATCCCATTGCCTCTTTCTGGTTTACTCTCCTAGCTTGTCTTCATTTCTGGGTGTCTCTCATTTCTGACAGCTGTGCATCCTCCGAGTCTGACTCATCCTCCCTACACAGCTGCATCTCATCCTGAACATGATTGGAGGGGCCAGGCTCCTCACTGGAATGTGAGTCTTGTAACTCATCAGAGCCTCTCTCCGACTCTGATAGCTCCCCAGGCCCCTCCACCTCCTCCTCCTCAGATTCCTGAGACTCAGCTGTTGGGAACACAGGCTGGCACGGAATCACAACACTATCCCACACTGCAGGTCCCTTCTCCCAGGTCTGCCGATCCGGATGCGGTCGGGATGGGAATTGTTCCTGAAAGGCGGTCACCAAGGCAGGAACATGAATGGTGGTTGCATCCTCCCAGGTGAACTCCTCCGGTCCATAGCCTTTCCATTTGATCAGATATTTGAAAGCAACCTTTCACCCAATGGGAGTCCCGAATGCTGGCGACCTCATACTCCGGAGCACTGTCTCCATCATGTTGTTCTGGTGGGGGAGGTTCGGCTTGGTGAAATGGACACTCCGGTTGCTCAGGGACCAACAGAGACTGGTGAAAGACCGGATGTACCCCTAGGGATCGTGGCAGAGTTAAGCGATAGGCAACTGGATTGATGACAGCCTCGATTGGGAATGGTCCTAAATAATGGTGGTCTAACTTCTTGACTGGCTGGGTTGATGGTAGGTTCCTGGTGGACAGCCATACCCGATTTCTCACCATCAGTGGAGGTGTATCCCACCTCGACTGATCAGCAAACCTTTTGTAGTCAGCCTTGGCCTTCTCTAACTGTCGCCGCACCAATCAATTGATCACCTGTAACTCTGCCACCAATAGGCGAGGTCTGGCAGCACCTAACTCCATTGGCTTCTCCCTCTGGACCGAGGTCTCATGCACAACGGGGTGGCACAGCGACTCCTTCACTGCTGCAGCCAAGCATTGATCTGCAGACAGAGATGGATGAGCCTGTTGAGGTCCGGGGAACATCAACATGGGCCAGCTCATCCAACATCTCCTCCAACAATCCATCCTGGAAAGCGTCCATGAGCACAGCCTTATTCCAGGCTGAATCCTGGCTAAGCAGCCGAAATTCGCTGATATAGCCCTGCAGGTGGCGTCAGCCCTGCCTCAGAGCTTTCAGCCATCAGGTAGCAGTCTGTGTCTTGATGGGGTCCTCGTACATCATCTGCATGTAATTACAAAACCCCACAAAGTTGTCCAACAATGGACTAGGTTGGGCTAGCAGGCCCAGCACCAGGCTTAACATAAACCCCACTTTATCCCAGTCAGTGGGGAAATCAGCCACTCTCATGCTGATAAATAGCTGGCATTGCCCCATGAAAACAAGAAACATGTTCGGATTGCCATCAAATTTGTCCGGCATTGCAATTTGGCATTTTCTCCTGGGTGGTGGAGCAGCAGGGACCTGTGCTTGGAGTTGAGCCACTTGGGCTGACAACAAAGCCAGCTGCTGGGAAAGCTGGGCATTCTCAGCATGTAGCTGCTCCATAATAGTAGGGGGTTAGGCTGAAGACAAACTGTTCTGTCCCAGCCTATGGCCGTCCTTGTTAAAGGCACAAGGACAAAACTCCTTTTGAGAAAATAGGCTGGAGATTCAGAAGAAAACAAACCTCTTTTAATATGAGTAACAAACCTGCCAAATAGTTCAGAAACAAAAGCAGCAAAACACAATCCAAATGGAGGAAATTGTCCACACGAAACACAATGCAAAACAGAGAAGTAGTCACCGGCAATACTAACAGAACATGATCCCATGAAGTACTTTGCAATGGTTGCCTTCAGCAACCAGCACCGCCCACACATTCCCCTTCTGTAATTCAGTCCTCAAGGTGTGGCTTCTCAGTGCCTTCTCTGGAGTCATCCCATTGCCTCTTTCTGGTTTACTCTCCTAGCTTGTCTTCATTTCTGGGCGTCTCTCATTTCCGACAACTGTGCATGCTCCGAGTCTGACTTCTCCTCCCCACACAGCTGCATCTCATCCTGAACACGATTGGAGGGGCCAAGCTCCTCTGACTCTGATGGTTCCCCAGGCCCCTCCACCTCCTCCTCCTCAGACTCCCCGCACTCAGCTGTTGGGAACATAGGCTGGCACGGATTCACGATAGAACCTTCCTATCAAGTGACAATGATTGCAAACTTTATCCCTCAATTTACCTTTACATAGGTGACATGAAGCCGCTTCATCTTTTGATCTTCCTGTCACATGGCAGTGACTGGGATTGGAGGTGAACTCACCTTCACATATATGACACATAGTAGCCAAGGTGTATCTATCTGTGTCATCTTTTGTAAATATCATCTTCTCTGGCTACTTGAACCATTTATAAATGTTTTTGATGTCTTTCACGAGCGAGTTGAAGAATTTCTGTGCTAGGTTGTCTTTTTCATTCTTAGCGACGAATACAACCAGGTCCTGTTTATAAACTGTATTGTTGAAGCATTTAATATGGTAGTAAAAGGCACTTGGAATGTGCTTCGGATACTTGTGCATGTAAGACTTTTCGGGATTTGGTTGATGGATATCATCTATCAGTTTAATGAACGATTTGGAGTCTTTGTAGATTACAAATGGCACTCTCATTGACCTATTGTGGTTCTTAAAAGATAGCATCGTGCCAGCTTCCAGAGTTACTATTTTTTGGGCTCTGTGCAACAAACAATACTCGTGTTTCTTGAGAGACTCTATCAAACGGTAACCAGTCAAACATCTTCTGCATTAGTACATTGAATGGACTGATTTTCCCATGTGCTTTGCCATCAGTCTGTTAAAGTTCTTTATGCAGTATAGTGCTTCTTGTCGCTGTCAGAAATAAGCAGCAGCTCTACAACTTTCTCACTTTAATGTTTGGTTAGATACATCAGATATGCATACTTAATTATATCCAAAGATATTAAGGCTGATGTTGTTGTTTTGTTTGAATTTGCTGTAAACATTCTCATTGACAGCAACTGGGAATTTGATACCACTCCAATCGAGGTTCTAAGCTTGCTTCCTCAATACTTTTGATATTCTTTCAACATTATGGTCAGCCGGATTCAATGCTCACGTCATACTCCACATGAAGCATTTGTCATCTTTGTTTTTCTCATTGACAATTGCCTTTTTCTTTGCCAAAGCAAGTGCAAGTGGAATGTATGATTTACCCCATAATGGTAAACCCTTTCCTTGTGAAGGAGGTATATGTATGTGTACTTTCATACTTGCAAGATACTGTCAAAATAGCTTTACAATAAAGTAGAAATGGTTCACCTGGTTGTGGTTCTTATCTGGCTTACCCCATGAGGACAGCATCATGGCCTGAATGCAACTTGGCTTGCTTTATTGAAGTTAAGATTTTTATTGTATTGATAAATTCCTTCATTCTCTTTTTGCCTGTCTAAATTTTTTCCTTGTTTGCAAACTGAAGTAGCTATTCTGAGGAAGCCATAGTAGGAAGGAGAATTTGAGTAGAGAAATGATACAACAAATGATTTTTCTTTGACGTTCACAGTTTAATCTGTCTCACAGATCAGTCTATTGAAATAAAAGTCTCCATCAGGGTCCAGTCCAAGTGGGGAATAAACAAAATGGAGACTGCTTTAGAAAGAAGGTTGTAGTTTGCTTTCATCCTTCCGAAGTCAGTAAAAATGAGGACCCAGATTGTTGGGGGAAATATGCGGACTCTGTAAACTGCTTAGAGAGGATTGCAAAGGATTTCTGGTGGTGACGCTGAGGTGCTGCAGGGGAAAGAGGACAGTCTCCATCCTCCAACTCTGATCTTTTCAAGTTTGGAGACCCTTCAGGGGCACAGAGAGTCTGGAGAACTATGTGCGAAAAGGGTGAAGCCTTGGGGAGTAGTGAGGTGAGAGGCAAGCACCCACTACAATGTAGGAAAACCCTTAAATCCAACTTGAAAACTTCTGCTATCAACAGATGGAGGATCCAAGGCCTCGACTAACCACAGAGGATACGGAAGCAAGATATACTTAATGGACTATTTCATAGAGTGAGTTAAAAATTTATGAAAATATTCCAAAATAATAGAAAAGTTTAAAAGATTTACTTGTCTGTTAGATCTGGTATTGCAAGGAAGCTCAGTAGAAGAGGGAATCCTCAGTGCAAGCAGTGACCCAGTGGGAAGAGCATTAAATAGCCAGAGAATTAACAGAAGTGAGACAAAAAGAAAGAAAAGTTTTGTGGTAAATATTTTAGCACAAAACGAAGAAGGTGAAAGATTGTGGAAGGAAAGTTTGGGAGATGAAAGACAGAGATGGAGAAGACAGCAGAGTGTCTAGGAAGAAAAAACGAAAGAAGATGTTCGGCAAGCTGACAGCCGGAACGGCAGTGAAAATGGCGATTTGAGAAGGACGAAAGAGCAGCAAGCTGTAAAAGATTATAGAAAGTGAGGTCGGAGGAGGAAGAAGGAAAGAAATGATGAGAGGATATGCAGCGGTGGTGAAAGTGATAAGAACGGATAGACGGACAGAAGATCGATAGAGAGACTACGTGTCAAATGCGGAGAAGCAGTACATCGGGGAAGATTGGAGAACAGTGAAGTTGGAGCAGAAAGGAGGAGAAAGTTTGGAAAGGGAAGGTGAGGAGGTGAAAGTGACAGGAATAGATTGAAATGTGGAATCCTAGAGAAATTGGAGAAATAGCATGTTATAGAAGATTGGAGAAAGTGAGGTTGGAAGAGAATGGAGGAGGTGAACTAGGAAGTGCGGAAAGTTTGGAACGTGAAGGAGATGGCGAGAGGATGTGATTGGGCGATGAGAGACAAGAATGGATATATGGACTAACGGTTGATGATATAAGGTGGGAGAGAAAATCTGGAGTCCTAGAGAGATTGGGTGTTAAATAAAAAAGGTAAAAAGAAAGTGAAGACGGTTAGGGAAGGAGAAGAGAGGACTAAAGTTAGAAAGGTTGCTGACTAAATAAAGAGACATAAAGAAAAAAAATACTTGATAAATAAGATATTAAGATGACAACACTGAGAACAGGGAAAAAAGCAATATCAAGTTTAGTACTGACATCTTCATCCCCTCCTGGACAGAGAATAATAGAAGGAATGTTGGGGACAGAGAAGCAAAATGTAATATCAAATATGCAAATCATGCAGACAACATTATTAACTATTCAAGAAACAATGTTAAAAATGCAGGAGACAATGTCAACAAAATCATATTAAAATGAGAGGGGATATGAACAAATTAGATAATAAGATCGAAACAATACAACAAACAATTGAGAAAAACGAAGAAAGAATATTGGCAGTAGAAGTAGGATTGGATAAAATGGGGGAAAAAGTCGACATAGTAGATAAAAAATTGACGGGAACTAACAAAAAATTGGAAGAATTGATTATACATCTGGAAATGGACAGGGCAGGGTTTTACTTAAGATTTCAAAATGTGGTGGAGGATAAGGAAGAGGATTTGGGCACCATTATGGTAGAGCTGATAGAAGATGATCTACAAAAGGATAAGCAAGAATATTGCCAGAAATAGATGAGGTGTACTGAATCCATACAAACTATGCTCGAAGGAATAAACTCCCACGTGAGATACATATAAGATTCGCCAGAAAAAAAAATTAGAGACCTAATATACAAGATTACAAGGGAAGATCCAATGATTTATAAAGGCATTGAAATACAAACATTAAAACAAGTTCCAAAGAAAGTGAGGGAACAGAGAAGAGATTACAGATTTCTCAGTGCACATCTAATTAAAAAAAGCATTCCATTCAGATGGTTAATCCCTGAGGGGATGTTGATAACATGGCAGGAGAGAAGGATTAAAATTGACAGCCTGGACAAGGCAAGAGAATTTTATGAACAACTAGAAGGAGAAGAAGAAGAGAATAGTAGTAGGGAAGAATTAGAATCTAGAAGTCAGGAAGACCAGCAATTAGAGTTAAAAGAGAGAGAAAGGGAGATAGAAAGTAAGGAGGTAAAAAGGAAAGGAAAGGAACAGGTTTGAGAGCAAAACAAACACAAAAGTAAAATAATGGATAAGAAGATCAGATTAATATCAATAAATGTTAATGGACTAAATGCACCAGCTAAAAGAAAACAAATATTAACTAAATTAGTTAAACAAGGTGTAGACATAGTATGTTTACAAGAAGAACACATAAAAGAGCAATACAGAAAATATTTGGAATTTCCAAAATTAGGAGAACTATATACATCACTAATGGAACAAAAACAAAGGAATAGCAGTTTATATTAGAAAAGGAATTAGAGCCAAATTAAAATATCAAGATACAGAGGGAAGGATATTAATATTAGAATTACAAATGGAACAGAAATCATGGCTATTGGTGACAATTTATGCTCCAAATGAAAATCAAAAAGAATTTTATAAAGATTTACACAAAAAACTTATAGAAATTGGACAAGGAAACATCTGTATAATAGGAGATTACAATGCGATAATGGATGTAAAAATGGATTATATTAGCAATATGAAAAATAAAAAGAAACGGAAAACACTACGAAAAACATTTTTTGACATAGCACATTAATTCAATTTATTTGACCAATGGAGGAAACAGAATCTTAAAAAAAAAGGAATATACCTTTTTTTCAAATCCACATAAATCGTGCTCTAGGTTGGATATGGCATGGATGAACAGAGAAATAGGACAAGAAGTGGAGACAATAGAAATAATGCCAAATATATGGGTTGTGTAAGGACCTACCCCACTTTGCATCTTAAGAAGACAGAACTTTTGGAATATTTCCAACAGGCATCTTTATTAAGAGAAGATGGTTGCAGGCATTCTAGACAGGACCTGAGGGCCCACCCTACCATTCAAGGTTTTAAGTGTTCCCAAGCAGCCCCACCACCCCACCGTCCTCCCAGCGACAATCCCAGGCGTGACATTTCCACCCTCTTTTCCTCACAGTCGGCGGAAGGGTGACTTCACAGAGGGGTACATGAATGGTGATGGCCATATTGTTATGGTCAGTCCTCTTGGTGAGATCCACATTCTGTCCTTTTGAAGTTTTAATGAAGGAAATGAGGGCCAGAAAATCCCTTTGCTCATCCCCCTTCCCCTTTGTAGTATGACAGAATCCAGAGAGGGCAGAAATGGGGTTTTCCATAGTCGATAACTAGAAATGAAATATAATTGGATTCTGACATCCTGCCCCCTTAAAAATAAGAGAGATCCACCTGAAAAGAAAACAAAACAGGTATAAAAGTTAGTCTGGCTTGTTAGGATACTCTGTGTGAAACTTCTTTAATAGCCTTGGGGCTCTAACATGACGTTTATGGACCCACTTGTTTTGTGAGGCAAGGAGGTGTTTCCATGCTACTAGGTACTGAGTTGCACCATAATATCTCCTAGAATCTAGGACAGTGGTTCTCAACCTGTGGGTCGGGACCCCATTTGGGGTCGAACGACCATTTCACGGGGGTTGCCAAACAAGGCTGTCCGCCATTTTTCCCCCCTTTTCTTTGGCCACGTCCCTGGCACCCAGTGATGTATAAGTGGTTGGGGGTCACCACAATATGGGGAACTGTATTATGGGGTCGTGGCATTAGAAAGGTTGAGAACCACTGATCTAGGATTTCCTTTATCTCAAAGTGTTATTCGCCCTCCACCATGATTGGAGGTGGGGGGGGATTTTTGACCATAACAATGACTGATGCTCTCTTTTCAGCAAGTTGCAATGAAAGATTGGGTGTATTTGCCTGAGATTTTTTGGTAATTCTAATTCTACTGTTACTGGGTTTATGATTCTTTTAACTGGAAAAGGCCCTATATATTTTGGTCCTAGTTTTTTACAGGGTTGTAGGGACTTTAGGTATTTTGTAGATAAGTACACCATTGCTCCTATTAAAGTGGTACCTGGAAAAATATTAATGGTCTGACAACGAATGTGGGTAAAAAGCAGATGGCCCACCAAAGATTGTGTGTAAAAGGGAGGTTTGTTTTGCTTACAAGACAGCTCTTTAATTTAGGATGGCCAGACATCCTGTTCCCAGCTCTGCACATGATATATTACTAACTGCCTATCACATGGTGTAACTAAACTGCTTAACACTTGATATATTGCTGATTGCTAAAAGCATTCCAATGTAAACGAGGAGCTATCGATTATAGATCTGTCTAGTAGTTTTCTTATGTTAGAATAAGGACCTATAGAATGTAACCGTGTGTGGAATGTGACCTGAAAATAACCCCCGCCTGAAGGGTTATAAAAATGGTCATCAATGTACAATCTGGGTTCAGATTCTTTAGCCATGATGGCTCTCTGAACCTGCGCAATAAACTTCCCTTTCCTGGAAAGAGCTGACTCAAGTCTTTCAATTCTACAACATTTTCTGGTGCATTGGCCGGGAAAAGCTTGAGTGAGGCGATATTTCACTGAGGATGGCTGGACCCTTCGGACCTGCTGGTAAGCCATCTCTGAACAATTCTCCAGGCGCCATGGGGGTTTGTTTCCTCCAGGAGACAGCTGTGGCTTCTCAGCAGAGCCGACAGTACTGAAGGCCAGTCCAAGAACCCTTTGGGAAAGGAAAGGAAGTCTGAACCAACTCCTGGCCAGGACGGGTGTAACTACAAGGCAGGCGAGTGTGTGTTTAAAGTAATGGTACCTATCTCACTTGAAGATAGAAGAGGGGGCCTGATCACTCCCCTGGACTCGGGACGGCAATCCTAATGAAGTCCGTGTTAGGTTGTGTGGGTGGTTAAGCCAGTGCATTCCCTACTAGTGACCGCCGTTGCTGTAGGTCATTGGCAGTGTGTTAGGATGGGGGGGGGCGTAGTATGGATGTGGGGTGGCCCCCAGAGGGGACTTTTAAGAAAACTATCCTAACCAATTTCAGTATATAGATCAGTGGGGGGATGCAGTAGCAGGACGAGCTGATGAGTTATTGCAATGTCAGGCTGAAATGGTTCGTTTGTGTGTGGCTAGACCCAAAGGAAAAAAAGCTTCAAGTACAAACTAAAAGAGTGAAAGATGTGAAGATTTCAGAAACTAAGGTGTCAGATGCTAAGAAGGAGATAAGGATGGAGGTAGAGGAGTTGATTCTCAGACCTCCTCCCTACGTTCCACCTTTCTCCCCCTCCCCCCCCAGTGCCGGCTGCAGCAGCAGCCGCTCTGCCGGAGGAAGGGCTGATTGCCCCTGCTGTGTCCGAAGAAAGGCAGCCAGCTGTGAGACGAAAACAGAAAGGGGGAGGCTGTCAGCCCCCAAGGAGGAAGGGGATTTGGAAGGTCTGTCTGTAAATGTGAGGGGAGAAGTAAGTAAAGAGGACGTGGCAGGATGTACAGCAATTGTTGAATATTTTGTTGACTCCCGAGGAAAGGGAGAAGTGGAAGGCTGCTGTTAGGCAGTGTTTGAAGGATAGTTTGCCGGCTGTGCGGGATATACAGCCAGAGATGGAAGCCAGGGCACCAGAAAAGGACCCTGAATGGAATACACAAAATCCAGCACACATGACTTTGTTAAAGGAATATCAGAATTTAGTAGTAGAGGCTCTTTGCAAGGCTGGAAAGCCTTCAGTGAATGTGTTAAAGCCGTCTTTTGTGATGCAGGAGGCAGATGAAAGTCCGGAAAGTTTTTTGCAAAGGCTGATTGAGGCTTATGAGCTTTATACACAGGTTGATCCAAGGAGTGCAGACAATGTGCGAATGTTGAATGAGAGGTTCATAGCACAGAGTTATGAAGATATAAGAAAGAAGTTGCAGAGGTTAGAAGGAGCATTAGGAAAGAACACTACAGAATTGTTGGAGGTGGCTAGGAAAGTGTTTGTTAATAGGGATAAGGTGGAAAAACAGGAAAGAGATGCTAGAATGCATAAGAAAATTGAGTTGTTGGCGGTGGCATTGCAAGGAGGGATCATGCTGGGACCCAACCAGTGTGCTAATTGCAAGGAGGAAGGTCATTGGCAAAGAGAATGTCCAAGAAGGCAGATGCGAGGTAGAGGTTGGAGAGGAAGAGAAGGCAGAGGATGTGGAGGTGTTGGCAGTGAGCCCCCCATGCACTCCCCCTTCATGGGTAGAGGGCAGAGAGGGGCTCCAAGGAATGTGAGAGATGGTCCAGGGAATGTAAGAGATGGTCTGAGGAATGGGAGACATTGGAATAGAGACAGGGAGATTGAGGGAATTGGCTTGGCAGGAACTAACGGGTCAGATTGACGAGGACCTGGCTTGGAGGAAGCCCCCCCTGAGCCATTGGTTACTTTAAATATAGGGGGCAAACAGACAACGTTTTTGGTGGATACTGGAGCAGGAAGATCAGTTGTGGATTTGAAAGCAGAGTCTTTGTGTGTGAAGTAAATATGACTGTTACTAACCTCAAGAGAAAAGAAGATACCAAAAAAAAAAAAATAACCTCACTCTGTTTGTCTGGCCAACAAACAAAGTGAAGGAAGATGTGTTTGTTTATTTATTTATTTTTTCTCTCCCTCTTAAGAACAGCCCAAAGTTACCTGCTCAGGCAGGAAATCCTATACCATTTTCTTGCCTATTCTGCTCTCTCCCTTTTGCAAATGTTAGTGTGTTAATGCCTTTTCAAACTCTATCTGCAGACACAACCCCCTTTCCCCCCCTGCTTTTTTCTGGCTGTGTTGCTTTGAGAGGGAGAGAGATAGAGAGAGATAGAGAGAGAGGAGAAAGGGGAGGGGGGTTGATCTTTTTAACTTTTTCTCTGCTTAGAATTCAGGTTTGAGAAAGGTTGGGTGGCTGTGAAAATTTAATGCCCACTTTTGCAATTTTTTTCTATTCAAAAGAGGAGTCAGTAATTGTTGGACACGGACAACTTTTTTTTGGAAATTTTTGAGTTTAAATTGTTTAATATCAACCAAAAGAGTTTGCTTAGATTTGTAAATGTTCTCCCTATTTAATGGAAATTTAATGGAAATCTGTTTCCATCTGAATGGAATTTGATTAAATTGGAATTTGACTAACTTTATATTAAAAGCAATACTAGAGTTTAGAAAAAAAACCTTTCAGTAACTCAGAATATCGTATTAAACTTGTTTATTTTTTTGTGTGAAGTTAAAACGAAGTTGAGAAAAATTTTGGAACTTATAAATAGCTATGCTGTTTTGAGTAAAGATTTGTATGCAAAACTGTTAGAAAAAGAGCTTGTGTTAATAAATGCAAACAGGGTTTGATGAGCTCTCCTTTATGGTTCTTTGCTAGGTAATTTATTTATAAACAAGGACAAAGGTTGGAGAAGGTTTTGACCCAGAAGTGTGTGCATGGGGGGGGGGGAAGGCAGCCAGTGGCATTTTTATCTAAAATTGACATTTGGGGACATCTTGGTGGTTAGCATTTCTTATCAAGTGTGGACAATTTTAATCAGGAAGCCTAAAGGAGGTATACACTTGTTCATAGCAAAATGGTTTTCAGTTGTGGATTTGAAAGATGCTTTTTTCACGATTCCTATTCACAAGGCTAGCCAGCCGTTGTTTGCTTTTGAATGGGAGGGAGAACAAAAGAATGCCTTTAGAGAAGTGAAACGAGCCCTCACATCAGCTCCAGCTTTAGCCTTGCCTAACTTAGAAAAGCCTTTCAATTTGTATGTTGATACCAGGAAGAATGTTGCCTTGGGGGTGTTAACTCAACAATTAGGACAGTGGCAACGCCCGGTGGCTTACTTATCTAAGCAATTAGATGGGGTTGCCCAAGACTGGCCACATTGCCTGAAGGTTCTTGCTGCTATAGCAGTCCTTTTACAGGACTGTAATAAATTGACCTTCTCATGTCCCATAAGTGTCCACACCCCTCATGCAGTTCATTCTATCTTGGATAATAAAGGGCATTTGTGGATCAGCAGTCAAAGGCTTTTTAAGTATCAGGCGATGATGATTGAAAATCCTCAAGTGAAATTAGTGGTGTCTAACCGGCTAAACCCTGCCACCCTATTGCCCACAGAAGTGGATTCAGAACACAACTGCTTGCTGCCCTGAATTGGTATACAGACGGCTCGAGTTACATGAAGGATGGGAGGAGGGTTTCTGGATATGCGATTGTGAATGATGAGGAAGTGGTGGAAAGTAGTCCGCTAGGAGCAAGCTGCATTACTCAAGTAGCAGAATTATGGGCATTAATTAGGGCATTGGAAAGAGCTGAAGGGGAAACTTTGAATGTTTAGACTGATAGTAAATATGCTTTTCTAACTCTGCATGCTCATGGTGCTGTGTATAAGGAGAGGGGATTCAGGGATTCGGCTGGCAAACATGGGTTACATGGACACTTGATAAAGCATCTTCTCGATGCAGTACAAAAGCCAGAAAAGGTTTCAGTTATGCATTGTAAAGGGCCATCAGGGGGGAGTATGGGGGAACTGAATAAGCAAGTGGAAAAACTTAGGGACTATGTTGTTGAACAAACACCTTCTAAACTAATAACAAAATGTCATCCTTTTAAACTAGGGGATAAGGTGTGGGTAAAACATTGGAAACATGAACAACTGGAGGGGAGATGGAAAGGACCTTATGAAGTAATAATGGCCTCTCCTTTAGCAATAAAGATTGCAGAATCTAAATCTTGGATTCACTGGACCAGAGTTAAAGCAGCTGCAGAACCTCTGTGGACAGTGAACAGGGACCCCAAGGTTCCCACCAAACTCACTCTTAAACGTGTTTAGTATGTTTAATGAATATTTTATTGTTTGTAAACCAGATATTGTATTAGCACAAGTGTATCCTACACATATATCTATGGCTGTCTGGCTGAAATTCAACCCCCTGCTAAGCCACACCCGGAAGCTGGCTTTCTACGCACGGGAGAAGAAATGTTTAATGAATATTTTATTGTTTGTAAGCCAGATATTGTATTAGCACAAGTGTATCCTGCACATATATCTACGGCTGTCTGGCTGAAATTCAACCCCCTGCTAAGCCACACCCGGAAGCTGGCTTTCTACGCACGGGAGAAGAAAGGATGAAAGGCTTCCTTCTGCTTTTATATAGTACTATTGTTGCATGTAATAATGTTTGTCTTTCTAATTTAGGCCAATGGAGCAAGCCAGAAGAAGCTCCACACCTTATCCAATCTTATGCTATAGGCACGGGCACTTGTAAAGGTCACCCCCTATTGGATTTTCCCCAGAATGCTGGAATGGTATCTGGCCTCATCCTTATCAATTTCCCCAAGCATTTGACAGAATAGTTAAAGAAGCCTCCTCCTCCTGTTACTCTGGAGTGTGGGCCTCCTTTATTCTGGGGATGGGAGCAGGTCACCCTAGTCTCGCAGTTGAAGATGGGATGGAAGGGGACTTGCATCGTACATGTAATCCCGGGGGAATTAGGAGTTACTATCCAAAGACCCCCGAGGAAGCGCCCAGAGAGAAAGCGAAGTAAAAGGTCCCAGCAGAATAAGGATATGCCCCATCCATTGGAGTCAAGGATGCAATATAATTTGTGGGTCAATTGGCTAAACTAGCCAACACAACTGATTTTTGCCTTTCTGAAGCATATGACATGGAGAATCTGCTGTCCACATGTTTAAGACCCGTATGTGTTCCTGTCACAGCAGCCAAGGAGTTCAGTCATCACGAGTTTAAAGAACATATAGGCTATGAAACAATGTACAGCGGGGTCACATTTCCAAGTTTCTACCCACTGATGCTTTAGCTTTACATACTCCTAACGTAGCCATTCCAGAAGACTTACAATGTGCACATATCACAGGGTGTGAGCAGAATACACCTTCACCTCATTGCCTGAAAGTGAGCCAAGAAAGGCTAAATTGCACATCTTTCCAAACAATGTCTTTTGGGTATGCAAACATATGGTTACCTAAAGAGACAAGAGTATAACAACATACATACCTCAGACCGCAGTGTTACAGAATGAAACTTATCTGCATGGATGAGATAAGTCTCATCAGGGGGGAATAAAGTGGTACCTGCAAAAATATTAATGGTCTGACAACGAATGTGGGTAAAAAAATGGCCCACCAAAGATTGTGTGTAAAAGGGAGGTTTGTTTTGCTTACAAGACAGCTCTTTAATTTAGGATGGCCAGACATCCTGTTCCCAGCTCTGCACATGATATATTACTAACTGCCTATCACATGGTGTAACTAAACTGCTTAACACTTGATATATTGCTGATTGCTAAAAGCATTCCAATGTAAACGAGGAGTATCGATTATAGATCTGTCTAGTAGTTTTCTTATGTTAGAATAAGGACCTATAGAATGTAACCATGTGTGGAATGTGACCTGAAAATAACCCCCGCCTGAAGGGTTATAAAAATGGTCATCAATGTACAATCTGGGTTCAGATTCTTTAGCCATGATGGCTCTCTGAACCTGCGCAATAAACCTCCCTTTCCTGGAAAGAGCTGACTCAAGTCTTTCAATTCTACAACACTATAATGAATGGTGTAGGTTCAACCCTTTTTTTATCAGCTTGTGCTTTGTATGCCTGCCTAGCTTCCTCTAGTGCTTTTCTAAGTATTGGCCAGGTGTTTTGTAATTGTTCCATCCATTCTTTCAGTGATGGGATCACTGGGTCATTTGGGGTTAGTTCTGGCATGGGGTTGAAACTTTGACCGGTAGCTATTTGAAAAGGAGTGTAGCCTGTGCTGGAGTGGACTGCATTATTGTAGGCAACTTCTGCGAAAGGGAGAAGGTCCATCCACTCGGACTGCTAGAAATTAATAAAGCATCTTAAATATTGCTCAAGTACTGAGTGACAACGTTCTGTTTATCCATCCCCTTGTGGATGATGGCTAGATGTCAGTCCCTGAGTGGTCCCTAAGAGGGATAAAAATTCCTTCCAAAATGCAGATGTAAATTGCACTCCCCTATCACATATGATGCATCGGGGTACCCCATGCAATCTGTAAATATGCTGGACTAAAAGTTTCCCTAAGGCTTTTGCGGTGGGAATCTTTTGGCAAGGGATAAAGTGCACTTGTTTGGAAAACAAGTCCTTGGCTGTCCAGCCAACAGTATTCCCATTGCTTTATGGTAATTCCACTATAAAATCCATGGCTATTTCCCTCCAGGGGACTGAGGCATTTGCCACTGTTTGTAACAGTCCAGGTGATTTCCCTTGCAACCTCTTGGCAGTTGCACACTTTGGGCAGCTGGCCACGTAACTTTCTATGTCCTTTTTTATGGATGGCCATCAAAATTGCCGTTTAATTAAGTGTAATGTTTTTACAAATCCAAAATTCCCTGCTGATTTTGTGTCGTGGCAAAGCTGCATGAATGTGACTCTTTGGGTTGTTGGTATATATAACTTTTCCCCCACCCAAGGCAGCCCACCTCTCATTGTGCACACGTGTTTATTATTCTGGAACCATTCATCTGTTTCCAAATTTTTCCAGAATTCAATTCCGGTTTGGCTGCCCAGCTGTGGTTTTAATTTAGCTTGGGCTCTGGTGGTTACTGGCACTGCCAGTTGTGATTCTATCATCATTGGTTTAGAGTCAGCGGCTCGTGTGCTGTTATATTGGGGCATGCGAGATAGTGCATCTGGGAGAAGTTTTTTCCCTCCAGCAAATGCTTGAATGTAAATTGGAACTGGTGAAAATGCTTGGACCAGCTTGCTTGGGATTGAGCTTCCTGGGTGTTTTCAGGGCTCCCAAATTTTTGTGGTCTGTCCACACCTGGAAAGGGATTTTGTTGCCTTCAAGGAACTGGCACAAAGTGAGTAATGAGCAATTTATTCCGTATGCTTCTTTCTCCCACACGGGCCAGCACTCTTCTGTTTCTGTGAGTTTCTTGGAAGTATATGCACAGGGTTGCAATACCACTTCATCGTTTTCTTGTAATAGTACAGCCCCCACTGCCACATCACTTGCATCTGCTTGTATTACGAAGGGCTTGTCCATGTCTGGGTGTCTTAGTACTGGTTCGGCAGAAAAAAGTCTCTTTAATCTCTCAAACGCTGCTTGGCATTCCATTGTCCACGTTAGTGGCTGGCTAGGTTTTACTGAGGATGCTCCTTTGTTTTTAGTAAGTTCATGAGTGGCAGGGCTATCTGGGCAAATGAGGGGATGAATTGGCGGTAAAAGTTTGCAAAGCCCAGGAAACTTTGCAGTTGCTTTTTTGTGCAGGGTGGTGCCCATTCTAATACTGCTCTGACCTTCTCTGGGTCCATTTCAATGCCCTGTGGGGATATGCAATAACCTAGGTAGTCTATCCTTTCCTGTTGGAATTTGCATTTTGAGAGTTTGGCATATAGGTGGGCAGCTCGCAGTTTCTTTAAAACCGCTCTGACTAGGTTGACATGTTCCTCTTTTGATTCAGTGAAGATAAGAATGTCATCTAAGTAAACCAGGACCCCATAAATAGGTGCTTCCTTAGAACGTCATTGATTAATTGCATAAATACTGCGGGGGCCCCTTGTAATCCAAATGGCAAGACTTTGAATTGGTAGCACCCCATGGGGCAGTTAAATGTGGTCTTCCATTCATCCTCTTCCTTAATTTTCACATGATGGTAAGCTTCACTTAGGTCTAGTTTAGTAAAAAATTTCCCTTTCGAGAGGTGTGACAACATGTCCTTCATGAGGGGCAGGGGTTATAGGTTGCTTTCACTGATTGTATTCAGGGACCTATAATCCACACATAAGCATAAAGAGCTGTCCTTTTTCTCTCTAAAGAGGACTGGGGCGGCCACTTTAGGCTATTCTGTCTCAATGAACCCCCTTTCTAGGTTTTTTTAATGAATCTTTCCATTTCCTCCTTCTCCTTTGGGCTCATGGAGTATAATCTGGGGTTCGGGAGTTTTGCCCCAGGCTTAAATTAAATGGCACAGTCCATGGGTCAGTGGGGGGGGGGAACTCATCCACCCTCTGCTCACTGAAAACTTCAACAAGGTCTCTGTATTCCTCTGGTATTTCTGGTAGTCCCTTTTCCTCTCCAATGGATGCTTTTTCTGTTCTTAATTTTGGTAGCTCCCCTTAGGATTTTAAGTCCATAGGGTCCCCTTTCGGGAAATTGATTTCTGCCGTCCTCCAATTCACCCAGGAGTTCCATTTTTTTAACCATTCCATCCCTAGGATCATCGGGCATTCCATGCCTGGGGTCACTAAAAACGTTATGTCTTCCTCATGTTTGCCCAGGGAGAGGTGTATTGGTAAAGTGGCTAGAGTAGCTGGCACCCCTCCTGCTATAGACCCATCTAACTGGCCAAATGAGATTGGTTGTTCCAGTCTCCTTGACGGAATGCCCAGGTTCCCCACTAGCATTGGGCTAATGAGGCAGCGGGTGCTGCCAGAGTCTCTTAAGGCTTTCACCTTCATGGCTTTGGGCATGGGGGGAATTAATATAGTCACTGTCTTGAGGATGGGTGCGATGCATCCACTTCCCAGGGGTTCGCCCTCTGAGCTGTCGTCTGAGGCATCCACTGGCCCTGCAGTGTAGGCTGGAGTTCTTTCCCCTTGATGAGCAGAGGTGGGGGATTCCACAGCCTCCATCATTCTCATGGCAGGTTCTTTTGGCTTAGTTGGAGACTTCCCGGATTTTCTGGCCGGTGATCTGTCTGGGTTGTGCTGGGGGGCTTTTGAGTGGCATTCTACAGCCCGATGCCCTTCTCTCCCTCTCTTGAAACACACCATTTGCTTCTTGACCATAGCCAATGGTTTCACTGGTTCACGTGTCAACTCAGGCGGTGAGTGGCTCCATTGTTTTCCTTGGCGGTGCCTCTTCAGTATGTCCATTTCTGCTTCCTCTGCCAAGATGTACCATTCATCAAGTTGGTGTGGGTCCCCTCGGGGCAGGCAACCATCATATAGGTCATAATTTAGTCCGTCTTTGAAATGTCTAAGGAGGATGTCTTCTGGCCAGTTCAGTTTGCTGGCAATGGCCTGGAATTCTT
This sequence comes from Crotalus tigris, assembly GCF_016545835.1. Classification (NCBI taxonomy): domain Eukaryota; kingdom Metazoa; phylum Chordata; class Lepidosauria; order Squamata; family Viperidae; genus Crotalus; species Crotalus tigris. The sequence continues at coordinate 546,084 of NW_024100120.1, read as the reverse complement.
GCATATATTCGGCTACCGGGCATTTACCTTTCTTCATCGTTTTGATCCTTTTGTGGGCTTTGCAATCAGCCAGGGGGTCCTCAAATCACCTTCTCAGAGAGGACATGAAACAGTTGAAATTGTTGAGCTCTGGGGCATTGGAGTCATGCAAGTTCACCACCCAATCTGCAGCCGGCCCATCCAGGGCAGATTGCACGATCCGGATGCGGGCTTTGTCGCTGGTGATATGCCGCCCATATTCCTCCATGTAGCTGAGGACTTGGGTTAGAAAAAACCCCAAGCATGTTGGCTCCCCCTTGAATCTCATGTCCAGCGGTGGGAGTGTTTGAAAGGATCGGTGCCTTCGTTGTCAGTGGTAGTGTCATCCATCCAGATTGTAATCTGCGGGTCGTCGGGGAGTGGGGGCTACTGCATCAACAGATGTCCCTGGGGCTGCAGGTTCCACTTCCCCCTCGGTGTCTCTCCAGTTGCAGCTCCAGGAGCTGGTATGGACATAGGGGTCAGAATTCTCCTCTCCTAGGGAGCTGAGGGTTCTCTTCATCAGGTCAATAGCATTCTCTAGGATCCAGCCTGATTACCGTGCCCAGCTCTCTTCCTCTTCACCTGCTTCCATTCTGGTTGGCCCCCGTCTCAGGGTCACCTTTCTTGATTTTTTTTTACCACTCGCCTTTCTTTCCACTGACCACCAAGGTTTGTGGTCCTGTGTCTCTACCACCTCTTCTCCTGAAGAAGCTGACCTCTCAGATCCCGACATCTGGCAGGGTTTCAGTCGGGGCAGTGGCTCTGTTGGAATATTTATGAGGAGCAAGAGTCATGTGGTAACTCAGTCAGCCAATGTGAAGAAAGTGCTACTGAGTCTGTGCAAAAGAGTATTGAGTTAGGAGCTGGATTTCCAGTCTCAGGTTTTGTCTCTGGTCTGTCTCTGTAAGAAGTCTTCATTAAACTATGTTGCTGTAAAGAAGAATGGTATTGTAAATATTTTTATATAAATATAAAGTTATTTGAATGAGCTAAATGCAGTCAACTCTGAGAGCTTCTGATTTATTTTTCACCAATAGAGAAATTAAAATTCTCTAACAGGTTATGGGCCTGGAGCTTACTAAGGACTGCATTGTAATTTAAAGCTGGAAGAAATTGCCTGTGTTTAGAAAGTATAAAAACAAGACAGAATTAGCAGAATGGCTGCAATGGAATTTAAGAAAAGCTATGTGCCTCATTTGTGCCAGAAGAATTACATTATATGGGCTGCAAAAATGGAATGTTTGCTGAAAGCTAAAGCGCTGTGGTATATTGTAGAAAATCCACCACAAGTGTTTGCAGCAGTTGATCAGAAAAGTCATGACCAAACTATGGCTTATCTCATCTTGAATTTAGATGATGAACAATTTCTAAATGTTGCAAATTTAAAGACTGCAAAGGAGATTTGGTTGAAGTTGAGAGCTGTGCACGTGAATGTTTCTGCATGCAATATAGTGCAATTGTCAAGAAAACTTTACAGGGCCTGTTTGCAACCAGGTGAAACTGTGGAACAGCACTTAAATAAAATGCAAAGTTTATTTTTGGACTTAGAACAATGTGGGATTAAATTCCCTGAGTCCCAGAAGGTTTTATTGGTGTTGAACAGTTTAGATAAAACCTGGGACACAGTTTCTGCAATATTTGAGTGCAAAGAAGAACAAGACTTAAATTTTGAGGCCTTAAAGGCATGTTTGCTTAATGAAGTGGAAAAACGCCATTTTAGGAACAGCCACCAGGAGGAGGAATTCCTGAGGAGGGGGTCCACACTACAAGTCTCCGGAGGAGAAGAAACAAGCAGATCGGACCTGGACCAAGTTGCAACAAAGGAGAGATTTTGCAAGCAGAGAGCTGCTTTGCAAGAAAGAAATTGCTACATTTGTGGAGCAAAGACACATTTGCAAAGGAACTCTTTGCAAAGGAACTGTTTGCAGCAAAGAACATTTGTGCAAAAAAAGGACAGATTTGCAAAAGGAACATTTTGGTGTTGCAAATGGTTGCTATAGCAACAACAGAGACAAGTGGCTAATAGATAGTGGGGCAAGTCAAACAATTGTTAATGACTCTGAATTATTTTGCGGGTTTGTTCCAGTAGCACAACAAGCTGTGGCTTTGGAAAATGGCCAGAAAGCAAAAGTCATTGGAAATTCCATATTTGGAATCAAAGTTTACCAATGTGCTTTGTGTACCTGAGATGGAACATAATTTGTTAAGTGTGTCTAATTTAGACAAACAAGGTTTTGAGATCATTTTTGTAAATGGGAAGTGTCTCATCAAAAGGAATGGGAATATTTGTGCAAAAGGTATAAAGGAAGATAATCTATATGTATTGCAGTGACAAAAGGTTCAATGTTCCCATATATTTAAGAATGTTGCAGAGCATGATTCGTGTGTTCATCTTCTACATAGAAGACTTGGCCATGCAAGCTTTAAAGTTTTGCAGCAAATGCAAGATTTTGCAGAAGAGCTAAATTTGAAGGGATGCAAAACATATTTGGACTGTGCAGTATGCAAAGCATTGAAGTTGTTGTAGAATTGAAAGACTTGAGTCAGCTCTTTCCAGGAAAGGGAAGTTTATTGCGCAGATTCAGAGAGCCATCGTGGCTAAAGATTCTGAACAAAAGCCTGGTCATTGATGACCATTTTTATAACCCTTCAAGCAGAGTTATTTCCTGAGCAGGTCACATTCCTCACATGGTTACATTCTATAGGTCCTTATTCTCACATAGGAAAACTACTAGACAGATCTATAATTGATAGCTCCTCGTTTACATTGGAATGCTTTTAGCAATCAGCAATATATCAAGTGTTAAGCAGTTTAGTTACACCATGTGACAGGCAGTTAGTAATATATCATGTGCAGAGCTGGGAACAGGATGTCTGGCCATCCTAAATTTAAGAGTTGTCTAGTAAGCAAAACAAACCTCCCTTTTACACACAATCTTTGGTGGGCCATCTGCTTTTTACCCATATTCTTTGTCGGATCATTAGTGTTTTCCCAGGTGCCACTTTATTCCCCCCTGATGAGACTTATCTCATCCTTGCAGATAAGTTTCATTCGTAACACTGGGGTCTGATGTATTTATGTTGTTATATTCTTGTCTCTGGAATTCCCACATAGCCATAACCTGAGCTGTAGCTTTTCTCTCTGCAAGCAGGGACACTCGTTTAGGTAGTGTTATGTTGTGCATCATTGAAAAGGTACATTGCAGAAGACAACAGCTGCTGATTAGAATAGCCATAAAAATGATTACTGCTCTTATGATGTTTCCAATAAGGCCTATTGGGAGCCAAGACCATAAGCTACTCCACCAGTTTCCCAGGGAATCTATTTGCAGCTCTGAGGCCATTTTATGGAGTACTTTGATTTGTTTATTTATGATGGGGGATTGATCTGAGAGGTTAAAACAACACATCCCCTCAAAGGCCTCACATCCCATATGTTGGCGAAGTAAAAGATAGTCTATGACTGCTCTATTTTGCAAAATGGCCTTACATAATTCTATCATTTCCTGATTGATAGCAGACAAGGCTATTGAAGTGGCATTTATGGTTTTAGCCAAGTTGCAGGCCACAGAATTTATATTGACATGGGCCCTCAGAGCAAGTGCAGGAACTCCCACTAATGAGACAGCCAAAGCATTGTATTCTGCTGCATTTAGAAGAGTGCGGGATGACTCACAATCCTCTGTTAGTACCTCGGCCCTTTTGTACCGTGTGGTGTTAGGGGTGGTAAAAAGTGACCTATCTGGTAAAAAGGTAGTCAGTCTGCTTAAACAACAATATGATGTGCTTATGTTGGCAGGAATATAATTGAAAGTGTCTTTCCCACAAGTGAAGAACCACCCTTTAGGTAACCATATGTTTGCATACCCAAAAGACATTGTTTGGAAAGATGTGCAATTTAGCCTTTCTTGGCTCACTTTCAGGCAATGAGGTGAAGGTGTATTCTGCTCACACCCCGTGATATGTGCACATTGTAAGTCTTCTGGAATGGCTACATTAGGAGTATGTAAAGCTAAAGCATCAGTGGGTAGAAACTTGGAAATGTGACCCCAGCTGTACATTGTTTCATAGCCTATATGTTCTTTAAACTCGTGGTGACTGAACTCCTTGGCTGCTGTGACAGGAACACATACGGGTATTAAACATGTGGACAGCAGATTCTCCATGTCATATGCTTCAGAAAGGCAAAAATCAGTTGTGTTGGCTAGTTTAGCCAATTGGACCCACAAATTATATTGCATCCTTGACTCCAATGGATGGGGCATATCCTTATTCTGCTGGGACCTTTTACTTCGCTTTCTCTCTGGGTGCTTCCTCGGATAGTTACTCCAAATTCCACCGGGATAACATGTACGATGCAAGTCCCCTTCCATCCCATCTCCAACTGCGAGTCTAGGGTGACCCGCTCCCATCCCCAGAATAAGGGAGGCCCACACTCCAGAGTAACAGGAGGAGGAGGCTTCTTATATGGGGCCTTTACACATATGCCTTTCCTAAGAATATACCCAACATACTGACAGGCTTTGGGATTGACAGGTTGTCTTGTCATACAGGCTTCTTTAACTATTCTGTCAAATGCTTGGGGAAATTGACAAGGATGAGGCCAGCTACCATTCCAGCATCCTGGGGAAAATCCAATAGGGGGGTGACCTTCACAAGTGCCCGTGCCTATAGCATAAGATTGAATAATGCGTGGAGCTTCTTCTGGCTTGCTCCATTGGCCTAAATTAGAAAGACAAACATTATTACATGCAACAATAGTACTATATAAAAGCAGAAGGAAGCCTTTCGTCCTTTCTTCTCCCGTGCGTAGAAAGCCAGCTTCCGGGTGTGGCTTAGCAGGGGGTTGAATTTCAGCCAGACAGCCGTAGATATATGTGCAGGATACACTTGTGCTAATACAATATCTGGTTTACAAACAATAAAATATTCATTAAACGTTTCTTCTCCCGTGCGTAGAAAGCCAGCTTCCGGGTGTGGCTTAGCAGGGGGTTGAATTTCAGCCAGACAGCCGTAGATATATGTGCAGGATACACTTGTGCTAATACAATATCTGGTTTACAAACAATAAAATATTCATTAAACATACTAAACACGTTTAAGAGTGAGTTTGGTGGGAACCTTGGGGTCCCTGTTCACTGTCCACAGAGGTTCTGCAGCTGCTTTAACTCTGGTCCAGTGAATCCAAGATTTAGATTCTGCAATCTTTATTGCTAAAGGGGAGGCCATTATTACTTCATAAGGTCCTTTCCATCTCCCCTCCAGTTGTTCATGTTTCCAATGTTTCACCCACACCCTATCCCCTGGTTTAAAGGGATGACATCTTGTTATTAGTTTAGGAGGTGTTTGTTCGACAACATAATTCCTAAGTTTTTCCACTTGCTTATTCAATTCCTGCACCATTTTCAGAGCCCATACTCCCCCCTGATGGCCCAAATCAGGCCATCCAGCCAAACTTCTTCTCAGCAGCGTAAGAGGACGCCCAAACATCAGCTCATATGGGGATAGGTTGTATTGTCTACATGGAGCACATCTCACAGTGTAGAGAGCTAAGGGCAATGCATCAGGCCATTTCAGGTGACTTTCAGCACAGATCTTAGTAATTTTCTCTTTCAGTGTGCGATTCATTCGTTCAGAATTCGAACCGGACTGAGGATGAAAAGCACAATGAAACCGCCATTTGGATCCCACAGCAGTAGCCACTGCTTGATTAACTTGATGAACAAACTCAGGACCATTATCAGAGGAAATAAAAGACGGGCAACCAAAACGAGGTATTAGTTCTTTTAACAATAGTCTTGCCACTTCCCTGGCTTGTTTAGTCTTTGTAGGGAAAGCCTCTGGCCAGCCAGTGTATTTATCCACAAATACCAATAAAGCTTTGTATAGTCCACATCTTGGCATGTCTGTAAAGTCAACCATGACGGAGTCCATAGGAAAGTAAGAAACAGGTATGGTCCCAGGTGGTAGTAGGGGCCCTTGTCGAGGATTGACCTTAGCACAGATGCCACATTGTGAAACCACTCGAGCAGCTATTCCAGCCGACCCATGTACATAGTAATCCCTCCCAATAGCAGCATCCAATCCAGTTTTCCCCATGTGTGTTGTTTCATGTGCTGCCTGAAGTAAAGCCCATGCTGAAGATTGAGGGACAAAAATACGTCCATCAGGCAAAAGATACCACCCATCCCTAATAGTAGCTTTGAGATCATTCACTGCTTTCACATACTCCTGCTGAGAGTATGTTGGTTTAATGATAGGAGGCAAGTCCCCTATGTCTATTGCCACACATATTGACAGATCAGGAATGGGCCCTGTTTTCATTGCCACCTTCTTAGCTTCCAAGTCAGCTCTTCTATTCCCCTGAGCCACCCGATCCACCCCTTGCTGATGTCCTTTGCAATGCATCACAGAAACTTTTGCTGGTTTCTGCACAGCATCGAGAAGTCGCTTGATCAAATGTCCATGCAACACATGTTTGCCCACAGAATCCCTGAATCCCCTTTCCTTATACACAGCCCCATGAGCATGCAGAGTCAAAAAAGCATATTTACTATCTGTCCAGACATTTAAAGTTTCCCCTTCAGCTCTTTCCAATGCCCTAATTAATGCCCACAATTCTGCTACTTGAGCACTGCAGCTTGCTCCTAGCGGACTACTTTCCACCACTTCCTCATCATTCACAATCGCATATCCAGAAACCCTCCTCCCATCCTGCATGTAACTCGAGCCGTCTGTATACCAATTCAGGGCAGCAGCCTGAAGAGGAATATCAGATAAATCCGGACGGCTTGAATATACAGTTTCCAAAACTTGCAAGCAGTTGTGTTCTGAATCCACTTCTGTGGGCAATAGGGTGGCAGGGTTTAGCCGGTTAGACACCACTAATTTCACTTGAGGATTTTCAATCATCATCGCCTGATACTTAAAAAGCCTTTGACTGCTGATCCACAAATGCCCTTTATTATCCAAGATAGAATGAACTGCATGAGGGGGGTGGACACTTATGGGACATGAGAAGGTCAATTTATTACAGTCCTGTAAAAGGACTGCTATAGCAGCAAGAACCTTCAGACAATGTGGCCAGCCTTGGGCAACCCCATCTAATTGCTTAGATAAGTAAGCCACCGGGCGTTGCCACTGTCCTAATTGTTGAGTTAACACCCCCAAGGCAACATTCTTCCTGGTATCAACATACAAATTGAAAGGCTTTTCTAAGTTAGGCAAGGCTAAAGCTGGAGCTGATGTGAGGGCTCGTTTCACTTCCCTAAAGGCATTCTTTTGTTCTCCCTCCCATTCAAAAGGTTCTCTATCACCTCCTTTTGTAGCTGAATAAAGAGGTGCTGCTAATAGAGCAAAATTTGGTATCCATATCCTGCAAAACCCTGCCAGACCTAAAAAGCCCCTCAGTTGCCACCTATTAAGGGGTTCAGCAATAGCTAGCACAGCTTGTTTCCTCTCCCAGCCTAAAGCCCTATGCCCCTCCTCAATCTCATATCCCAAATACTTCACCTTCCGTCTGACTAATTGTGCCTTCTTTTTGGAGACCCTATAGCCGCACTTCAACAGTAAGTGTAAAAGAGATTCCGTGTTCTCCCAGCATGTCTCTTCAGTTCTGCCTGTTACCAGCACATCATCTACATATTGCAGAAGCGTATCACCCCTCTGTCGGGGCACAAAATGCTGTAAATCTTCTGCTAAGGCTGTTCCAAACAGGGTAGGTGAATTTTTAAAGCCCTATGGCAGCCTGGTCCAGGTATACTGTGCTTTTTGCCCAGTATTTGGATTTTCCCACTCAAAAGCAAACAACGGCTGGCTAGCCTTGTGAATAGGAATCGTGAAAAAAGCATCTTTCAAATCCACAACTGAAAACCACTTTGCAGTTGGAGGAATTAAGCTCAACAACGTGTAGGGGTTGGGCACAATAGGATGGATCATGACAGTTATGGAGTTTATGAGTCTTAGGTCCTGTGCTGGTCGAAAGGAACCATTGGGCTTTTTAATAGGCAAAATAGGGGTGTTCCAAGGTGATTGGATGGGCACCAAAATGCCTGCTTTTAAATAGTTTTGGATGCTCTCATATATAGCAGTTATAGCCTCCTTGGAGCAAGATCTCTGCCTGATACGCACAGGCGTTGCTAAAGGTTTCGTTTCCACAATCACAGGGGGGTGGTGAGCTGCGAAACCAGGGGGGTTATCCTCAGCCCACAGCCCCAGCACTCCAAACTCCCTCCATGTCTCATCCACAACCTCCTCTTCCACAGTCCTGTTAACCATCAATCTCCACATTGCCTCCGGCTGGTGTTTAATCTGAAGTGTTTGTCGTCCCTAATCAAAAGAAATAGTGGCCCCTAGCTTGCTAAGTAGGTCCCTACCTAGCAGGGAAACTGGACATTCGGGGACAAATAAGAACTCGTGTTGAATCTTTGAGCCCTCAAACACACACGTGACAGGCTGTAAGACCGAACGCCCTAGAATCTCCCCGGACACTCCTTGAATCTGAATTTTATGGGGTCCTATTTCAGCAACTTGATTATTCACAACTGATCTGCCTGCTCCAGTATCCACCAAAAACGTTGTCTGTTTGCCCCCTATATTTAAAGTAACCAATGGCTCAGGGGGGGCTTCCTCCAAGCCAGGTCCCCATCAATCCGACCAGTTAGTTCCTGCCAATCCAATTCCTTCAATCTCCCTGTCTCTATTCCAATCTCTCCCATTCCTCAAACCATCTCTCACATTCCTCAGACCATCTCTTATATTCCCTGGAGCCCCTCTCTGCCCTCTACCCATGAAGGGGGAGCGCATGGGGGGCCCACTGCCAACACCTCCACGGCCTCTTCCTCCTCTTCCTCTCCAACCTCTACCTCGCATCTGCCTTTTTGGACATTCTCTTTGCCAATGCCCTTCCTCCTTACAATTAGCACACTGATTAGGTCCCAGCATGATCCCTCCTTGCAATGCCACAGCCAACAACTCAGTTTTCTTATGCATTCTAGCATTTCTTTCCTGTTTTTCCACCTTATCCCTATTAACAAACACTTTCCTAGCCACCTCCAACAATTCTGTAGTGTTCTTTCCTAATGCTCCCTCCAGCCTCTGCAACTTCTTTCTTATATCTTCATAACTCTGCGCTATGAATCTCTCATTCAACATCCGCACATTGTCTGCACTCCTTGGATCCACCTGTGTATAAAGCTCATAAGCTTCAATCAACCTCTGCAAGAAACTTTCCGGACTTTCATCTGCTTCCTGCATCACTAAAGAGGGTTTTGACATATTCACAGGAGGCTTTCCAGCCTTGCGAAGAGCCTCCACCACTAGATTCTGATATTCCTTTAACAAAGTCATATGTGCTGGATTTTGTGCATTCCATTCAGGGTCCTTTTCTGGTGCCCTGGCTTCCATCTCTGGCTGTATATCCCGCACAGTCGTCAACCTATTCTTCAAACACTGCCTAACCGCAGTTCTCCACTTCTCCTTTTCCTCAGGAGTCAACAAAGTATCTAACAACTGTTGCACATCCTGCCACGTTGGATTATGGGTGCGCATAATGGTCTGAAACAAGCTTGCCATTTCAGCTGGCTTAGTAGTCAAAGGGCCAAAATGTTCCTTCCAGTTCAAAAGATCCGTCGTAGTGAACGGAACATACTGGAACATGGACTTAATCTGTACGGCTCCCTGCTGATCTGGCACTGCCTGGTCCACCTGTCTCAAGGGAGCTACCACTTCAGGTCTTACAGCCTTAGCCTTTGCAGCAGCCGCTCGTGTCACAATGCCAGACGCCACAGCCGTTCCTGCATCGCTTTCTATCTCATCATCTTCACCCAGCTCCTCCCTAACTTCCAAAGGGAAATCTGTCTCCCGTAGCTCCCTTTCCTCCGTAGGGGCCGACGGCTTCCCTTTCTGTTTTCGTCTCACAGCTGGCTGCCTTTCTTCGGACACAGCAGGGGCAATCAGCCCTTCCTCTGGCAGAGCGGCTGCTGTCGCAGCTGGCACTGGGGGGGAGGGGGAGAGAGGTGGAACGTAGGGAGGAGGTCTGAGAATTAACTCCTCTACCTCCATCCTTATCTCCTTCTTAGCATCTGACACCTTGGTTTCTGAAATCTTCACATCCTTCACTCTTTTAGTTTGCACTTGAAGCTTTTTTCCTTTGGGTCTAGCCACACACAAACGAACCATCCCAGCCTGACATTCCAACAAATCCTCTGTCTGTCCTGCAACCGCATCCCCCCACTGATCAATATACTGAAATTGGTTAGGATATTTTTCTTCATTTGCTGCTATCAGGGAGGTTAGGTTATCAATGATTTGAAGGTTAAAAGTTCCCTCTGGGGGCCACCCCACATCCATGAAGGGCCATTGATATTCACACAGATACCTCAGTCTATCCTTAAGTTACTTTAGGGTAAGGGACCCTATACTCGGTACGATTAAAATAATTATCAAATCCTTTTAACATGCATTCCAGCGGGATGCTGGGAACGCTACTACGCCCCCCCATCCTAACACACTGCCAATGACCTACAGCGACGGACGTTCCAACGGTCACTAGTAGGGAATGCACTGGCTTAACCACCCACAAAACCTAACATGGACTTCTTTAGGATCGCCGTCCCGAGTCCAGGGGAGTGATCAGGCCCCCTCTTCTATCTTCAAATGAGATAGGTACCATTACTTTAAACACATACTCGCCTGCCTTGTAGTTACACCCATCCTGGCCAGGAGTTGGTTCAGGCTTCCTTTCCTTTCCCAAAGGGTTCTTGGACTGGCCTTCAGTACTGTCGGCTCTGCTGAGAAGCCACAGCTGTCTCCTGGAGGAAACACACCCCCACGGCGCCTGGAGAATTGTTCAGAGATGGCTTACCAGCAGATCCGAAGGGTCAAGCCATCCTCAGCGAAATATCGCCTCACTCAAGCTTTTCCCGGCCAATGCACCAGAAAATGTTGCAGAATTGAAAGACTTGAGTCAGCTCTTTCCAGGAAAGGGAAGTTTATTGCGCAGGTTCAGAGAGCCATCGTGGCTAAAGATTCTGAACAAAAGCCTGGTCATTGATGACCATTTTTGTAATCCTTCAAGCAGAGTTATTTCCTGAGCAGGTCACATTCCTCACATGGTTACATTCTATAGGTCCTTATTCTCACATAGGAAAACTACTAGACAGATCTATAATCGATAGCTCCTCGTTTACATTGGAATGCTTTTAGCAATCAGCAATATATCAAGTGTTAAGCAGTTTAGTTACACCATGTGACAGGCAGTTAGTAATATATCATGTGCAGAGCTGGGAACAGGATGTCTGGCCATCCTAAATTTAAGAGTTGTCTAGTAAGCAAAACAAACCTCCCTTTCACACACAATCTTTGGTGGGCCATCTACTTTTTACCCATATTCTTAGTTGGATCATTAGTGTTTTCCCAGGTGCCACTTTAAAGTCAAAGGCATTCCCAGTTAGTAAATGTAGCACAAGACAAACAAAAAGAGTTCTAGAGCTGGTTCATGCAGATCTGGTGGGACCTATGCAAGCCAGTTTCGGAGGAGCAAAATATGCACTGGTAATTGTTGGTGATTTTAGCAGGTATTCATTTTGCTATTTGCTTAGAAATAAGACAGAGGTGCTACAACAATTCAAACAGTGGGTAAGTTTTGTAGAGGGAAGGTACAGACAACAAGTCTGTCAGTTGCAAAATGACAGAGGTACTGAATTTATGTCGACTAAATTCCAACAATGGTTGGGGCAGTTGGGGATAAGACACAGACGTACAAATCCTTACACAGCAGCAGAGAAGGTGTAGCTGAAAGAAGGAATGGTGTTTTGCAAACAATGAAAGATTCATTATTAGAGGATTCTGGTATGAGCAGGTCATATTGGGGAGAAGCCATATTGACTGCTAATTATATAGTTAACCGGCTGTGGAATTCCTCCATTAATAATACTCCATATGCCATTCTATATGGGAGAAAGCCATCACTGGCACATTTGAGAATTTTTGGAAGTACTGCATGGGTACATATTCCAAAAGCAATCAGAAGAAAGGGAGAGCAAAAGGCAAGAAAGCTCAGGTTTGTGGGCTATGAGCCAGGGTCAAAAGGATATCACTTTAGTGATGGAAGTAAAAGAATTGTAATTTCAAGGTCTGCAGAACAAAACTGGGACAGAATTAATGAAAATTCTGAGTATGTCTCACTTAATGACAGTGATCTATTTAATGACAATAACTCATCTAATGATAAAAAATGATTATTGAAGATATCAATGTTCAGGGAGGAGAGGCTGAACAAGACATGAAACCAGAAAGACTTGAGACACAGGAGCAATTAATACCACGTAGGTCAGAGTGATGTGACAAAGGAATTCCGCCTGACAGGTATTCTGCCAGTAAGGTAAAGGTTTGCAATGTGTGGTATTAGCCAAGAAGTTATAAAGAAGTGTTGGCATTACCAAAGGCTGAACAAGAAAGATGGAAGGAGGCCATGGATAAAGAGATGAAATCCATGGGAGACCATGAAGTATTTAAATCAGTGACTTTGCCACAGGGAACCAAAGCTGTGGGTTGTAAGTGGGTATATAAGAAAAAGGTATTGCCAAATAATGATGTACAGTATAAGGCCAGGTTAGTGGTACAAGGCTTTTCGTGATTAACGAATGTATTAAGTTAATAGGTCTGATGTCTCTTCCTGTCATGAAGGTAGGAGTGTTGGAATATTCATGAGGAGGAAGAGTCATGTGGTAACTCAGTCAGCCAATGTGAAGAAAGTGCTACTGAGTCTGTGCAAAAGAGTATTGAGTTAGGAGCTGGATTTCCAGTCTCAAGTTTTGTCTCTGGTCTGTCTCTGTAAGAAGTCTTCATTAAGCCATGTTGCTGTAAAGAAGAATGGTATTGTAAATATTTTTATATAAATATAAAGTTATTTGAATCGGCTAAATGCAGTCAGCTGTGAGAGCTTCTGATTTATTTTTCACCAATAGAGAAATTAAAATTCTCTAACAGGCTCTCTTTCTGGGGAGTTTTCTCCCTTCCCTGCTCTGTCGTCTGACATGGTAATTTTTTACAAAGTCCCCCGGCAAGTTTCTCCCTTCCAGGTGGACTAATTCTGCAGGTCCTGTCTAACTTTGCATCTTAAGGAGACAGAACTCTTGGAATATTTCCAACAGGCATCTTTATTAAGAGAAGATGATTGCAGGCGTTCTAGACAGGACCTGAGGGCCCACCCTACCATTCAAGGTTTTAAGTGTTCCCAAGCAGCTCCACCACCCCACCGTCCTTCCAGCAACAATCCCAGGCATGACATTTCCACCCCCTTTTCCTCACGGTCAGCGGAAGGGAGACTTCAGAGAGGAGTACATGAAAGGTGATGGCCATATTGTTATGGTCAGTCCTCTTGGTGAGATCCACATTCAGTCCCTTTGAAGTTTTAATGAAGGAAGTAAGAGCCATAAAGTGAGAGCCCTTTGCTCATCCCCCTTCCCCTTCATAGTATGACAGAATCCAGAGAGGGCAGAAACGGGGTTTTCCATAGTTGATAACTAGAGATGAAATATAATTGGATTCTGACAGGCTGATCATAATCCTTTGAAAATAGTGTGGACAAGTAAAAAAAAAGTAAAGAAAAGGTGGACATTAAATACTCAAATTTTAAAGGAAAGAGAATTTATTGTAAGGATTAAAAAAGAAATGGAATTATTTTTAAAGAGAATACAAAACAACAAACATCACTTCAAATTAAATGGGATACTGCTAAAGCATATCTGAGAGGCATAGCAATAGCATATACAGCTAGGAAAAATAAGGTGAAAAGGCAGACACAAAACATACTTTTGGAAGAGATTAAAAAATTAGAATCCAAATTACAACAGGAGCCACAAGATGAAATGATTAAAGAGGAAATTACTCTGGCCAAACATAAATTAAAAATAGTAGAACAAGAGGAATTGGCAAGAGAATTGAAAGTAGCTAAACAAAAATTTTTTGAACATGCAATCAAGCCTGGGAGATGGCTCGCCTACAAATTAAAAAAAGAGAAGGAAAAAAGATTTATTCAGGAACTACAGGACAAAAATGGAGAGTTGCAATATAAAATAGAGGAAAAGAAAAAAATAATTCAGAACTATTTTGAGTTACTATATAAAAAAGAGGAAACAGAGGAGGAGAACATAAAACAATATCTAAAGGCCAATGGTCTGCCGGAACTAAAAAAAGGACAAAGAGAATTATTGAATAAAAAAATAACAGCAATGGAACTAAGTATGGCAGTACAAAAACAAAAAAATAATAAAGTTCCGGGGCCAGATGGTCTACCAGGGGAAGTGTATACGACTCTTCATGAAGACCTGGAAATGATATTATTAGATGTATATAATTATGTATTGGAGAAAGCCAAATTACCAGACTGCTGGACAGAAGCCAACATAACTCTCATTCCAAAAAAAGATATGGACCCTAAACAAATAAAAAATTATAAACCAATCTCGTTGTTGAATTCAGATTATAAAATTTTTACTATGATAATTGCGGAATGACTAAAAATAATACTAAATCAAATAATACATTCAGATCAAAATGGTTTTTTATCCACTAGACAAATTAGGAACAACACGAGAACGGTGTTAAATGTCCTGGAATATTACGAAGCACACCCCGAAAAACAGGTTGCATTAGCTTTTTTAGATTCTCAGAAGGCATTCAACAACCTTAATTGGCAATTTATGTTCCAACAGATAGAGGATATGAAATTTGGAGAGAAGTTTGAACAAATGATAAAGTCAATATACACAATACAAAAGGCTAGAGTAATAATAAATGGGGAAAATACAGAGAAGGTAAAAATTAATAAAGGAGTAAGACAGGGATGTCCAATGTCACCTCTACTTTTTATCCTAATGTTAGAAGTGCTATTAACTCAAATTAGAAACAACAAAGAGATAAAAGGATTAAGGATTAAAACAGAAGAATACAAGATGCAGACATTCACAGATGATTTGGTGTTTTTTATAGAGAAACCATTAGAAAGAGGTAATATTCTAATGAATGAAATAGAAAAATATGGAACGGTGGCAGGACTAAAAATAAATAAAGAAAAGACTAAAATATTAGTTAAAAAATTTAATTGAAAAACAAAAAAGGAGATTAGAAGAAAATTTGGGGTTGCAAACTGTAAAAAAGATTAAATATTTAGGAATTTGGCTCACCACAAGATGCTCTTCAATAAAAGAAGATAATTATAAAAAATTGATAGTACAAATGAAAAAAGATTTAGAGATCTGGGGGAAATTACAATTAACATTGATAGGAAGGATTTTGGTGATCAAAATGAATATTTTACCAAAATTATTATATCTATTTCAAACAATTCCAATAAAATTGGGAAATTTTTTTTGACGAATTAAACAAAATGATTAATAAATTTATATGGTTAGTTAAAAAAACATGAATAAATGTTAAAGCTTTACAGGATAGTGGAAGTAGAGGTGGCCTTGGGCTTCCAAAATGGGAAACTTATTACGAAGCAGCAGGGCTGCTTTGGATCAGCGACTGGATAAATTTAGAAAATAAAAAGGGTTCTAACAATTGAAGGTCATGATTTACAGGTTGGATGGCATGCATTTTTAAGAATAAGAAATTCCATACATACTTTTACCAGCACCAGATAAGGGATGCATTAATCTGGACATGGGAAAAGGTTAAAAAAATATACGAAAATTCCAATTTGGATCTCACCAATGAAGGCAATAATTCACCCAAACACACTGGATAAAACAAAGATGATAAGGTACAAAGAACTATTAGATAATGAAGGGAAGCTTAAATCAAGGGAAGAATTAAAACAACAGAGAATAATTATTAATTGGTGGCCATATACACAGATAAAATCACAATATAGTAAAGACATGGAAGAGTATGGAATAAGTAGGACACCACATCAATTAGACAAAATACTGACAAACAAGGGAGGAAATTTTTTAACAAAAACTTATAAATTCTTATTGGAAGTTGAATTGGAAGAGGAAATAGTGAAGGGCCCAATGATAGCATAGGCACGAAATATAGGCAGAAATATAGAATTAGAAGAATGGGAAAGAGTATGGAACAGAAATTACAAACTAACACTGTCAACTGCATATAAAGAAAATCAATATAAAATGTTCTATAGATGGCATTTAGCACCGGCGAGATTGGCCAAGATATACAAAAATATGAGTCCGGACTGTTGGAAATGCAAAAATAAAGAGGGAACATTTTACCACATGTGGTGGCAATGCCCCAAAATAAAGACCTATTGGGAGCAGATAAGGAGATGGATACAGGAAATAACAAAACAACAAATTGAACTGAAACCCAAAATATTTCTACTAGGCATAATCAATCCAAAGATGGAAAAACAATTTCAATACATCATTATAGATATAATAACCGCTGGACGCATTGCATATGTGCAATGCTGGAAAAGGGAAAATGTTAGAGAATTTTAAATTCTCTATTGGTGAAAAATAAATCAGAAGCTCTCACAGTTGACTGCATTTAGCTGATTCAAATAACTTTATATTTATATAAAAATATTTACAATACCATTCTTCTTTACAGCAACATAGCTTAATTGAAGACTTCTTACAGAGACAGATCAGAGACAAAACTTTGAGACTGGAAATCCAGCTCCTAACTCAATACTCTTTTTGCACAGACTCAGTAGCACTTTCTTCACATTGGCTGACTGAGTTACCACATGACTCTTCCTATTCATGAATATTCCAACACTCCTCCCTTCATGACAGGAAGAGACATCAGACCTATTAACTTAATACATTCTTTAATTGTGAAAAACCTTGTGCCACTAACCTGGCCTTATACTGTATATCATTATTTGGCAATACCTTTTTTTTATATACCCATTTACAACCCACAGCTTTGGTTCCCTGTGGCAAAGTCACTGATTAAATACTTCATGGTCTCCCATGGATTTCATCTCTTTATCCATGGCCTCCTTCCATTTTTCTTGTTCAGCTTTTGGTAATGCCAACACCTCTTTATAACTTCTTGGCTCATACCACACATTGCAAATCTTTACCTTGCTGGCAGAATACCTGTCAGGTGGAATTCCTTTATTACATCACTCTGACCTACGTGGTATTAGCTGCTCCTATGTCTCAAGCCTTTCTGGTTTCATGTCTTGTTCAGCATCTCCTCCCTGAACATGGACATCTTCAATAATGATTTTTTTATCATTAGATGAGTTATTGTCACTAAACAGATCACTGTCATTAAGTGAGACATACCCAGAATTTGCATTAATTCTGTCCCAATTTTGTTCTGCAAAATTAGCAGACCTTGAAATTATAATTCTTTTACTTCCATCGCTAAAGCGATATCCTTTTGACCCTTTCTTGCCTTTTGCTGTCCCTTTCTTCTGATTGCTTTTGGAATATGTACCCATGCAATACTTCCAAAAATTCTCAAATGTGCCAGTGATGGCTTTCTCCCAGATAGAATGGCATATGGAGTATTATTAATGGAGAAACTCCACAGCTGGTTAACTATATAATTGGCAGTCAATATGGCTTCTCACCAATATGACCTACTCAAGCCAGAATCCTCCAATAATGAATCTTTCATTGTTTGCAAAACACCATTCCTTCTTTCAGCTACACCGTTCTCTGCTGCTGTGTAAGGATTTGTACATCTGTGTCTTATCCCCAACTGCCCCAACCATTGCTGGAATTTAGTTGACATAAATTCAGTACCTGTCAGTTTGCAACTGACACACTTGTTGTCTGTACCTTCTCTCTACAAAACTTACCCACTGTTTGAATTTTTGTAGCACCTCTGTCTTTGCTCTAAGCAAATAGCAAAATGAATACCTGCTAAAATCACCAACAATTATCAGTGCATATTTTGCTCCTCCCAAACTGGCTTGCATAGCTCCCACCAGATCTGCATGAACCAGCTCTAGAACTCTTTTTGTTTGTCTTGTGCTATATTTACTAACTGGGAATGCCTTTGACTTCGATTCTTTGCATACTGCACAGTCCAAATATGTTTTGCATCCCTTCAAATTTAGCCCTTCTGCAAAATCTTGCATTTGCTGCAAAACTTTAAAGCTTGCATGGCCAAGTCTTCTATGCAGAAGATGAACACATGAATCATGCTCTGCAACATTCTTAAATATATGGGAACATTGAACCTTTTGTCACTGCAATACATATAGATTATCTTCCTTTATGCCTTCTGCACAAATATTCCCATTCCTTTTGATGTGACATTTCCCATTTACAAAAATGACCTCAAAACCTTGTTTGTCTAAATTAGACACACTTAATAAATTATGTTCCATCTCAGGTACACAAAGCACATTGGTAAACTTTGATTCCAAATATGGAATTTTTACATCGCCTCTTCCAATGACTTTTGCTTTCTGGCCATTTGCCAAAGCCACAGCTTCTTGTGCTACTGGAACAAACCTGCAAAATAATTCAGAGTTATTAACAATTCTTTGACTTGCACCACTATCAATTAGCCACTTGTCTCTGTTGTTACTATTGCAAACTTTTGCAACACCAAAATGTTCCTGTTGCAAAGCAGTCCTTTTTCTTTGCACAAATGTCTTGTTCTGCAAATTGTTCCTTTGCAAACAGTTCCTTTGCAAATGTGTGCTGGCTCCACAAATGTAGCAATTCTTTACTGGTAAAGCTCTCTTGCAAAATCTCTCCTTTGTTGCAATTTGGTCCGGGTCTGATCTGCTTGTTTCTTTTCCTCTGGAGACTTGCAATCTGGACCCCCTCCTCAGGAATTTCTCCTCCTCGTGGCTGCTTCTAAAATGGCATTTTTCTTCTTCATTAAGCAAACATGCCTTTAAAGCCTCAAACTTTAAGTCTTGCTTTTCTTTGCACTCAAATATTGCAGAAACTGTGTCCCAGGTTTTATCTAAACTGTTCAACACCAATAAAACCTTCTGGGACTCAGGGAATTTAATCCCACGTTGTTCTAAGTCCAAAAATAAACTTTGCATTTTATTTAAATGCTGTTCCACAGTTTCACCTGGTTGCAAACAGGCCCTGTAAAGTTTTCTTGATAATTGCACTATATTGCATGCAGAAACATTCACGTGCACAGCTCTCAACTTTAACTTAATCTCCTTTGCAGTCTTTAAATTTGCAACATTTAGAAATTGGTCATCATCTAAATTCAAGATGAGATAAGCCATAGTTTGATCATGGCTTTTCTGATCTGCTGCTGCAAACACTTGTGGTGGATTTTCAACAATATACCACAGCTCTTTAGCTTTCAGCAAACATTCCATTTTTGCAGCCCATATAATGTAATTCTTCTGGCCCAAACGAAGCACACAGCTTTCTTTAAATTCCATTGCAGCCATTCTGCTAATTCTGCCTTGTTCTTATACTTCTAAACACAGGCAATTTCTTCCAGCTTTAAATTACAATGCAGTCCTTAGTAAGCTCTGGGCACATAACCTGTTAGAGAATTTTAAATTCTCTATTGGTGGAAAATAAATCAGAAGCTCTCACAGTTGACTGCATTTAGCTGATTCAAATATTTATTTATTTATTTATGAGACTTATATACCGCTTTAAGTGCAAGCACTCTCTAAGCGGTGTACACCAGTAAGCAATGTATATATATTTTACATTGCCCCCAACAATCTGGGTCCTCATTTTACCTACCTCGGAAGGATGGAAGGCTGAGTCAACCTTGAGCCGATGAGATTTGAACCACTGAGCTGCTGAACACAGTCAGCTAAAGTGGCCTGCAGTACTGCACTCTAACTGCTGCGCCACCTCGGCTCTTAAATATAAATAACTTTATATTTATATAAAAATATTTACAATACCATTCTTCTTTACAGCAACATAGCTTAATTGAAGACTTCTTACAGAGACAGATCAGAGACAAAACTTTGAGACTGGAAATCCAGCTCCTAACTCAATACTCCTTGTGCACAGACTCAGTAGCACTTTCTTCCCATTGGCTGACTGAGTTACCACATGACTCTTCCTGTTCATGAATATTCCAACAGAAAATATACCAACAAATGCAATGATTATATAGAAGATATTAGAATGTTCTGAGATGAATAAACTTACTTTAGAAATAAAAAACAAGTTACAGAATTTTATGAGATATGGGACATGTATTATAATTGGTTAGAATTGAGTAATAAAAAGTATGAAAAGTAATGTAAATAAATGTAAATAAATGTAAGAGATATAGAACATAGTATTGTTAAGAAAAAAATGTACTTTGTATTTTTTTATTTGTAAAGAGACAAAGAAAAAAAGAAAAAAATGAAAAAAAGAAAGAAAGAAAGAAAGAAAGAAAGAAAGAAAGAAAGAAAGAAAGAAAGAAAGAAAGAAAGAAAGAAGGTTGTAGTTTATTGAAGACAGAAATGTGGCTCTGGGAAAAACTGACCACATGTTGCTGGGAGTGGTCGGTTTTTACACCTTCTTGGGCTTTTGTGTTTGGAGTTGTTCCTGTGGCATGAACTGACCTGAGATTCAGTGTGCCTTTCTGGTATTCTAATGGTGGTGGGTTAATCCTATTATGTCCCAAAGGTCATATCCTGCTTCCCTGGGGCTGTGGCTGATGACTATGTCCTGTGTTTGATTTTTTGGGGTGAGGGGTTGTTGATTCGAGGGATCTTTTGTCCTTCTAATCCCATCATCTCTAAATTTCCTGGCTCCAATCTTTCAAAAAGGATTATCACATCTGCATTTCTACAGTCCTGGCCTCTGCTTGGGGCAAGAGACTTGGGGGAAGAGGAATTCTGCCTAAGATTTTCCATTATTCCTTTGGAGAAATATATTCTGCCTTTTCAAAATTCCCCAAAATATTTCTTTCTCTGGGGGGGGGGTGGCTTCCCACAAATCCTTAGAAACTCCAGTTTGGGCTGCACCTTTGCTATAGGGTTGCATTGTTTCTAATAATATTCATTGTTCCTCTTTGCAAAATGATTTTGCAATATTTTAAATAACTAGAAAACATGACAAGAAAATAACTTGGTCTTTATCAGTCTCTGGTTCCACTGTGATCTGATCTTGTTCATTTAGAATAGATGTCAGGATCCAATTATATTTCCTTTCTATCTATCTTATCCATTCCTGAATCCTGCCACACTCCTAAGGTAGAGGGGGAGTACGCATGAGGGCTTTATTACTTTCACTTCCTCCATTCACTACAAAGTAACCTTTATTTATTCGCCTTGGGTCTGCTAACCATCACAATGTAACCATTAGCCTTTTATCCTATGCCCCTCTGAACCTTTCCTCCTTACTGGCCAGCTAGGAAGATGCAGCCTCCGGAACCTAGTTTATTTATCCCTCATCAAAATAAGGTGTGAAGAGTTGTCGAATGATCATGTACAATGGAGCCGGATTAATGTTATCTTTCCTGGATTTAACACCTAGAAATCTGCCAGTCTGAATTGCCCGAAAGAACTGCGAGGTGGGGGCTGCTTAGAGACACTTTAAAACATTGATTTGTAAGGAAATCCCTCAGATCCTGTCTATCATGCCTGCTATCAATTTCTCTTAATAAAAGTTCTTGTTGGAAGAAACCGTTTCCAAGAGTTCTGCTTTTTTAAGATGTGGATTGAAGTGGTTCCTTACATTAGACAGGATCTGTAGTAATAGTCAACCTGGAAGGAAGAACCTTTCCAGGGGACTTTGCAAAAAATACAATGTCAGATGACAAGGCAAGGAAGGGGGAAACCCCCACAGAGAGGGAGCCTTTCCCCTGACTGAAAACCTGCCAGCTGTCAGGATCTGAAATGTCATACTCTTCAGGAGAAGAGGTGGTGGAGACGCGTAACCACAAACCTGGGTGGTCAATGGGCGTTGGAAAGAAAGACAAGTGGGGGGCGGAGCCAGCTGTCAGAGCAGGCGGCAGTGTGAATGGTTTCTCCGGCACTGCCAAATGCTCGTCCTAGGTCCATGGGGCTCTTCCGAGCCAAAATAAGCCTTGTGGGGGCGACGGAAGGTGTGAGTGATCTGCTGCTCTGCTGTCAGTGGCGACTGGCGAAGGATAGCAGATAAACCTGGTACCAAGCGGATCAGGAAGAAGATGGCCAAAAATGGCCGCTGAAGCTGACAGCTGGACGGAGTAAGCAAGGAAATAGTGGAACGACGGTAAATTAGATTTGACTAAAATGACTTTTTCCCAAAGCTTTGTGAGCAATTTTGGTAGACACATCAAAAGAGAAAGCTGAAAGGGGAAGCCTGGAGAAAGAGAATCTGAAGGCATGGAAAGTCAGCGGCAAGTGAAAGTGGCAGGAAGAATGCTCGGAAGGGCCTGATGTGGAGGAGCCAGGCTTTACTGATTAAAGACCTAACATCTTAAAAACCATACAAAAGGACAGGAATCAACATTCATTTAAGCTAAGAATCTTGTTTTATAGCCTCAGACTTTTGCCTTTGACTACTGAATGGGTTGGCCGGCGGAAAGGTGTTTGTTCTCTCTCTTTTAGTGTTTTTTTTTCTCCTCCCCGAAAAGAGAGAGAGACTGTATGATAGAAGGAACTGGAACGATATACAGACTGATAACTGTGGAATGTGTTGTTGAGGAGATAGCAGGTGTTTGTATGGATGTATAGAATGGTGTGAGACAGAAGAAAGACAGAAGAAAAGAGAAAGGATATTAAAGAGAGATTGAAGGGTTTATTGGATTATAGAAAGAAAAAAAGGAAAACACTGGGAAAGTTTAAAGTTAACAGCTGAGATTGAATATTAGAACCTGTACTTGTATTAGTATTATATTGATAGAGTTACATAGATGGAATATACCAGCTTTATTGTTGTTGTTTAAACATCTGGAAGGGGAATAACGTAAAGGGGGAGAAAGTGGAAGAACGAAAAGAGGGAAGTGGAAAGTGGATAGTTTGGAAGAAGAGTAAGTTGTGGGAGAGTTTATTTAAAATGGCAAGCTATCCAAATTTAGCTAAGATTGGTGGGGAGGAAGAAAAATGTAACACAAGGTTCCAGCCCTATGAGCCAAAGATCGTTAGATGACATGCTTCAAAGAGAATGTTCCAATCCACTTAAAGAATTGCAGGCAATGATGCAAGCAATTCAGGAAGTCATGATGAAGAACCATGAGGAAATCAAAACAGAACTAGAAGTAGTTAGGAATTTCACTGGAGAAATGAGAGAGAAGATTCAGGCAATGGACAGAAGATTTGAAGCTTTTCAGCAGCAAATTGCAAAAAATGAACAGAAGCTGCTGGCAGTAGAGCAAAGATTGGATAATGAAGAAAAGAAGGTGGAAGAGATGGACAAAAACTTAACTGAGGCTAGCAAAGAGTTAATGACAGCGGTGACATTATTGGAAGCGGAGAAAGTGACCCAATATCTTAGATTCCAAAATGTTATTGAGGAAAGAGGAGAAGATCTTCAAGACAAGATGGCGGGTTGTTAGCAGGAGCTCTGGAGATTGATAAAGAAGAGATGATTGCTGGAATGGACGAGACATACAGGGTGCAGACAAACTATGGAAGACGACATAATCTTCCCAGAGAGGTCCATGTAAAGTTTATAAAAAAGAAGATTAGAGATGAATTATTATATAGAACACGTGATGAACAGCTAGAATATGGAAGGAAACAAATTATTGTATTAAAACAGATACCAAAGAGGATGAGAGACCTCCGAAAGAACTTTCTGTTCCTGACGTCCAGGTTATATCAAAGCAATGTAAATTTTAGATGGCTAACACCAGAGGGGCTTATTGTGACTTGGCATGAGAAGAGATTCAGGTTGGATACAGTAGAGAAAGCAGAAGATATTTACAGGCAATACTGTGCTTCAGAGGAAGACCTGAGGGATCTCAGAGAAGAAAGAGTTGTGGTCGAAAAAAGAAGGGATATTGAACAAATATTAGAGAAAAGAGGGACAGAGCAAAGCATGGAGGAATTGAGAGAGGGAAGTGGTCAAGATACGCTAGAACAGGGGAGAAGCTTAGAAGAGGCAAAGGAAATAAGAATTACTAGAAGCACAAAGTCACGACAAAAACAGAACAATGGGAGAGGGGTATAAGAGATGAGTATAAGAACAAATATTAGAGAGTTGAATGCACCAGCAAAATGTAGGAAAGTTTTTAGTAAGCTTATTAAACTAAATGCGGACATTATCACCTTACAGGAAGTTCATATAAAAAATGAAAAGGTCAAAGAAGCAGGCCCAGATGGATTTCTAAAGAGGGATTCTTAAAGAAAAAGAATTTAAGGAAAGCATGGAGAAAGAAATGCATCTTTTGTTTCAAGTGAATGATAATGAGGACACATCCCTGCAGAACCTTTGGGACACGGCTAAAGCTTACATGAGGGGAGTCGCAATTTCGTACATGGCTAAGAGAAATAAAGAGAAAAAGCGATATAGGATGAGGCTTGAGGAAGACTACAAACAGGCCGAAACACTATTCCAGAGAGACCCTGGAAACAAAGGATTGAAAATCAAAATAGATTTAATTAAACAAAAACTCAATATAGAGGAATCGGAAAAGTTCGCACAAAAATTACAGGCACCAAGCAAAATAACTTTGAGCATGCGAATAAACCAGGAAGATGGCTGGCGTATAATTAAGAAGGCAGAAAGAGAAATCATGGATCATTAATTTGGAAGATGAAAATGGAGATATTCAGAGGGAGGAGATTATAAAAAGGGGAATTGCTCAAAGATATTATGAAAATCTATATAAGAGAAATGAGGGAAGAAGTACTGAATGGATAATAGAATACTTAGAAAAGGCAGACATACGGAAGATACCGGAGGAAATAAAAACTATGTTAAATGAGGAAATAAGCATGGCTGAAATAATTAGGGCTATAAATAAACAAAAAATTAATAAGGCGACAGGCCCAGATGGAATACCTGTTGAATTATATAAAGAGCAACAAAGTGTATTTAATCAATACTTATTAAAGGTCTTTAATGCAGTACTAATCGAAGCTAAAATACCCAAGTCTTGGTCAGAGGCAAATATAATATTGATTCCAAAAGCAGAAGCAGAAAAAACACGGATACAAAATTATAGATCTATATTACTATATTACATCGAGCTGTAGAATGCCGCTTCAAAGCCCCCCAGCACAACCCAGACAGATCCCCAATCAACAAATCTGGAAAGTCTTCAGCTAAGCCAAAAGAAACTGCCATGAGAATGATGGAAGTTGCAGAACCCCCCACTTCTGCTCACTGAGGGGAAAGAACTCCAGCCTACACCACAGGGCCGGAGGATGCCTCAGATGACAGCTCGGAGGGCGAACCTCTGGTAAGTGGACACATCACACCCATCCTCAAGACGGTGACTATATTAATTCCCCCCATGCCTGAAGCTTTGAAGGTGAAAGCCTTAATAGACTCTGGCTGCAGCCACTGCCTCATTAGCCCAACACTAGTGCGGAATCTGGGCATCCCATCAAGGAGACTGGAACAACCAATCTCATTTGGCCAGTTAGATGGATCCATAGCAGAGGGGGGTGCAAGCTACCCTAGCCACTCTATCAATACACCTCTCCCTGGGCAAACATGAGGAGGACATAATGTTTGTGGTGACCCCAGGCATGGAATGCCCAATGATTCTAGGGATGGAATGGTTGAAAAAATGGAACCCCTGGGTAAATTGGAGGACAACAGAAGCCAAATTCCTGAGGAGGGACCCTATGGACTTAAAACCCCAAGGGAGGCTACCAGAATCAATAGAAAAGCATCCATAGGAGAGGAAAAAAGATTAACAGAAATACCAGAGGAATATAGAGATCTTGCTGAAGTTTTCAGTGAGGAGAGGGCGAATGAGCTCCCCCCCCCACTGACCCACAGACTGTACCATTGAATTCAAGCCTGGGGCAAAACTCCCGAAGCCCAAATTATACTCCATGAGTCCAAAGGAGAAGGAGGAAATGGAAAGATTCCTAAAAAAACCTAGAGAGAGGTTTCATTGAGCCAGCCAAGCCTAAAGTGGCTGCCCCGGTCCTGTTTAGAGAGAAGAAAGATGGCTCTTTTCGTTTATGCGTGAATTATAGGGCCCTGAATACAATCAGTGAAAGCAACCTATACCCTCTGCCCCTCATGAAAGACATGCTGTCACACCTCTCGAAAGGGAAAATTTTTTATAAACTAGACCTAAGAGAAGCTTACTATCGCGTGAGAATTAAGGAAGGGGAGGAATGGAAGACTGCATTTAACTGCCCCATGGGGTTCTATCAATTCAAAGTCTTGCCATTTGGATTACAAGGGGGGCCTGCAGTCTTTATGTAATTAATCAATGACGTTCTAAGGGAGCACCTGTTTAAGGGGGTCCTTGTTTACTTGGACGACATTCTTATCTTCACTGAAACAAAAGAGGAACATGTCAACCTTGTCAGAGCGGTTTTAAAGAAGCTGCGAGCCGCCCACCTATATGCCAAACTCTCAAAATGCGAATTCCACCAGGAAAGGATGGACTACCTAGGTTATCGCATATCCCCCCAGGGCATTGAAATGGACCCAGAGAAGGTCAAAGCAGTATTAGATTGGGCACCACCCCACACAAGAAAGCAACTACAAAGTTTCCTGGGCTTTGGAAACTTTTACCGCCAATTCATCCCCTCATTTTCACAGATAGCCTTGCCCCTCACTAACTTACTAAAAATGAAGGGAGCATCCTCAGTAAAACCTAGCCAGCCACTAACATGGACAATGGAGTGCCAAGCAGCGTTTGAGAGACTAAAGAGACTTTTTTCTGCTGAACCAGTACTAAGGCACCCAGACATGGACAAGTCCTTCGTAATACAGGCAGATGCAAGTGATGTGGCAGTGGGGGCTGTTCTATTACAAGAAAATGATGATGGAGTATTGCAACCCTGTGCATATACATCCAAGAAACTCACGGAAACAGAACAGCGCTGGCCCATATGGGAGAAGGAGGCTTATGGGATACGTTGGGCATTACTCACGTGGCGACAGTTCCTGGAAGGCAACAAAATCCTCTTCCAGGTGTGGACTGATCACAAAAATTGGAAGCCCTGAAAACATCCAGGAAACTCAATCCCAAACAAGCCCGCTGGTCCCAGCATTTTCCCCAGTTCCAATTTAAGCTCAAACATTTACCAGGAAGAAAGAACTTCCTGGCAGATGCACTGTCTCGCATGCCTCAATATAACAGTGCACGAACCACAGACTTTAAACCAATAATGGCAGAATCACAACTGGCAGCACCAGTAACCACAAGAACCCAAGCCAAATTAAAACCACAACTGGACAGCCAAACTGGAATTGAATTCAGAAAAAGTTTGGAAACAGATGGATGGTTCCAGAAAAACAAAAATGTGTGCACAATGAGAGACGGGTTGCCTTGGGTAGGGGAAAAGTTATACATACCAACAACCCAAAGAGTCACTTTCATGCAGCTTTGCCATGACACAAAATCAGCAGGGCATTTTGGATTTGTAAAAACTTTACACTTAATTAAATGGCAATTTTGGTGGCCATCCATGAAAAAGGACATAGAAGTTATGTTGCCAGCTGCCTAACATGTGCATCTGCAAAGAGGTTGCAAGGGAAATCGCCAGGGCTATTACAACCAGTGGCAAATCCCTCAGCCCCCTGGAGGGAAATAGCCATGGATTTTATCGTGGAATTGCCAGAAAGCAATGGGAATACTGTTATCTGGACAGTCACGGACTTGTTTTCCAAACAGGTGCACTTTATCCCTTGCCAAAAGATTCCCACTGCAAAGGCCTTAGCAAAACTTTTTATCCAGCACATTTACAGATTGCATGGGGCACCCCAACGCATCATCTCTGATAGGGGAGTGCAATTTACGTCTGCATTTTGGAAGGAATTTTTATCCCTCTTAGGGACCACTCAGGGACTGACATCTAGCCATCACCCTCAGACAGATGGACAAACGGAACGTTGTCATTCAGTACTTGAGCAATATTTAAGATGTTTTTTAAATCTCCAACAAAGTGATTGGATGGTCTTACTCCCTTTTGCAGAAGTTGCCTACAATAATGCAGTCCACTCCAGCACAGGCTGCACTCCTTTTCAAATAACCAAAGGTCAAAATTTCAGCCCCATGCCACAATTAACCCCAAACGAACCAATGATCCCATTACTGAAAGAATGGATGGAAAAACTACAAAACACCTGGCCAATAGTTGGAAAAGCACTAGATGAAGCTAGGCAGGTATACAAAGCACAAGCCGATAAAAAAAGGATTAGTCTACACCATTCATTATAGGTGAAATGGTGTACCTATCTACAAATTACCTAAAGTCCCCACAACCCTGTAAAAAACTTGGACCAAAATATTTAGGGCCTTTTCCAATTAAAAGAATCATAAACCCAGTAACAGTAGAATTAGAATTACCAAAAAATCTCAGGCAAATACACCCTATTTTTCATTGCAGCTTGCCGAAAAGAGAGCATCAGTCAGCTTTACAGCCAAAAATCCCCCCACCATCACCTCCAATCATGGTAGAGGGCAAACAACACTTCGAAATAAAGGAAATCCTTGACTCTAGGAGATATCATGGAGCAACTCAGTACCTAGTTGCCTGGAAACACCTCCCTGCCTCACAAAACGAGTGGGTCCATAAACGTCATGTCAGAGCCCCAAAGCTATTAAAGAAGTTTCACACAGAGTATCCTAACAAGCCTGACTAACTTTTATACCTGCTTTGTTTTCTTTCAGGTGGGTCTCTCTTATTTTTGAGGCGGCCGGATGTCAGAATCCAATTATATTTCATCTCTAGTTATCACTTATAGAAAAACCCCATTTCTGCCTTCTTGGATTCTGTCATACAAGGTAAGAGAAGGGGGTGAACAAAGGGGCTTTATGGCCCTCACTTCCTTCGGTACAACTTCAAAGGAATTGAATGGTGATGGCACCAAAAGGACTAATCATAACAAAGGAGGCTATTTACCTTTCATGTAGTTTTCTCTGAAGTCTCCATCCAGCCGGCAGAAAGGAAAAGGGATGGGAATGTAACGCCTGAGACTGTTACTGGAAGTAGGGGGGATTGGGTGGGGCTACTGGGAAACCCCTTAAAACCTTGAACGGGAGAGCTTGGATCCCAAGTCCTGTCTAGAACGCCTGCAACCATTTTCTCTTAATAAAGGATTCCTGTTGGAAGAATTATTCCAAGAGTTCTGTCTTCTTAAGATGCAAAGTGAGGTGGGTCCTTACATTACTATTAAATTCGGGTTACAAAATTTTCGCCTCAATAATGTTGGAGAGATTCAAAAAGTACCTAATTGATTTTATACACCCAGACCAAAATGGGTTCTTACCAAACAGGCAGACTAAACGGAACATAAGAACAATTCTAGACAACCACTAATTTTACAAATCGCATAGTGATTGGCAAGTGGCACTTCTGTTTCTCGATGCACAGAAGGCTTTTGACAATGTCAATTGGCAATTTATGATCCAACAATTAATATTAATGGAAGCTGGGGAAAATTTTTTAAATGTAATAGCCACAATATACTCTAAACAAAGCGTGCAGATTATAGTAAATGGAGAGGCCACTGCTAGATTTAACATACAGAAAGGCACAAAACAGGGATGCCCTCTTTCACCATTGCTGTTTATATACACTTTAGAAATCCTCGCTGGAGCAATAAGGCAAGAAGAGCAGATTAAAGGACTTAAGATCAAGAAAGAAACATATAAACTTCAGGCTTATGCAGATGACCTAGCATTTATTTTAGAAGACCCAGAACATTCAGGGTAGAAACTATTCGAAATTCTGGAAGAGTACGGGGATCATGCAGGCTTAAAAATAAATAAAAATAAAACAAAGTCATAAAATATGACTAACATACAAAAAGGATCCCTCGAGGCAAAATTAGGCATACAAATAGTTTCCAAATTTAAATACCTAGGGATAGTTATTTCAGCATGCTGCTCATCAATTAAAGAAGACAACTATGGTAAATTAGTACAGAATATTAAAGTAGACCTAGGACGCTGGAAAAACTTACACCTTTCATTACTTGGGAGAATTGCAGCAGTAAAAATGAACATCTACCCAAAATGATATTTTTGTTTCAGAATATCCCGATTCAATTAGATAAGAAATTTTTCAAGGAGTTAAATAAAATAACCTTAGAATTTGTGTGGTCTGGTAAGAAGGCTAGAATAAAATTAAAGCTCTACAAGATGCCAAAGAAAGGGTTGGTTTAGGTTTCCCTGATTGGGAATTATATTATCTGACATGAATTAGCGATTGGATAACCTTAGAAAATCAAAGATGTTTACAGTTAGAGGGTTAAGATCTTCAGCAGGGATGGCATGCTCACATGTGGATAGAGCAAAGCAGAAATCACCAATACTTCTTAAGACACAAGTTCAGCAAGGATTAATAAAAAGTTGGAATACAGTTAAATGTCAATATTATACAAAGATTCCGGCCTGGTTATCGCCACTGGAGGCAGTTACATACCCCAATCTGTTTAGGAAAGACAAGGTTATTACTTATAAAGACATTCTGACAGAAGAGGGTTATTTAAAATCAAAACAAGAGTTAAGACAACAAGAAATAGACATAGAGTGGTGGTCTTACCTCCAGATTCAAGCAAGATACATGAAAGATAAGCAAGAATGGGGTATTAATAGACAAGATATGGGGCTAGACAAAATATTGCCAGGCCCGGAGAAAAAACAAATAAAGAATATTTATAAACACTTATTGGAGTATAGACTATTCAAAGAACAGGTCAAAGAAACAATGGTGACATGGGCGATAGATCTAGGACATAATATTAATTTGGATCAATGGCAGCAGGTATGGATGTGAAACAATAAAATCACATTGGCGTCAACATATAAAGAGAATTTGTATAAGATGGTTTACAGATGGCATCTCCCTCCAGCCAGATTAGCCAAAATGTATAACGGATATTCATCTATGTGTTGGAAATGTAAAAAAGAAAGGGGCACTTTTTTCATGTTTGGTGGACGTGTAGAAAAGCACAGGTGTACTGGCATATGGTCTGGGAATGGGCAATAGAAATGACTATGCAAAACATTCAGTACAAACCTGAGACATTGCTATTAGGAATACTTGAAAAAAATGTAAGTAAAGATGACACATATTTATTCATTCACGTGGTTACAGTAGCAAGGATATTATTTGCTCAAAAATGGAAAGCCACGGTTGTACCGAGTGGGGAAACATTAATTCAGAAAATCATGTATTCTGCAGAATTAGACAGGATAACTAAAGGATTAAAAAATCAGGATGAAACAGACTTTTATCAAATATGGAATAAATTTTATAGATGATGGGAAAAAATGGAGGTCATTGTAATGAGATAAGTCAAGATTGTGATTAGAATGATGTTACTGTAAAGAGATTTATTTGTAATTAATGTAAATATGGACTGAGATGTCTGTCAAATGTTGATTTACCATGTTCAATGTTTTTAATTCCTTCTTTTATTCAATAAAATTTATATAAAAAAAGAAAGAAAGGCGAATGGGAAAAGAGATCGAGAAAGGTGATCCTGAGACGGGAGGGTCCACCAACCAGAATGAAAGTAGGAGATGGAGAAATCCCTGCATGTTAGCGAAGAGGAAGGAAGTTGGGCACTGCACTTGCACTGTATCCTAGAAAAAGCTATCAACCTGATGAAAAGAACCCTCGGGTCTCTAGGGGAGGAGAAGTCTGAGCCCGGCGGCCGCACCAGCACCTAAAGCTGCAGCTGGAGAGACACTGAAGGGGAATTGGAACCTGTAGCCCTGGGGACGTCCACTGATCTAGTAGCAACCACTTCAGCAGCCCCCACTCCCCACCGACCTCGCAGATCAGGATGAAAGACAATACCACCGATGGCAAAGGCACCAATCCATTCAAAGACTCCCGCTGCTGGATGCAAAATTCAAGGGGGAGCCGACATGCTTGGGGTTTTTTCTATCCCAGGTCCTCAGCTACATGGAGGAATACGGACAGCACATCTGTAGTGACAAAGCCCGTATCTGTATTGTGCAATCCACTCTGGATAGACCGGCCGCAGATTGGGTGGTGAATTTGCATGATTCTGTTGCCCCAGAGCTCAATGATTTCAACTGTTTCATGTCCTCTCTGAGAAGGCAATTTGAGGACCCCCTGACTGATCGCAAAGCCTGTGAAAGAATCAAAACAGTGAGGCAAGGTAGACGCCCGGTAGCCGAATATATGCAAGAATTCTGGACCATTGCCAGCAAGCTGAACTGGCCGGAAGACATCTTCTTTAGCCATTTCAAAGATGGCCTAAATTATGACCTGTATGATGCTTGCTTGCCCCGGGGGGGAGCCACACCAACTCGATGAATGGTACGTCCTGGCAGAGGAAACAGAGATCGACCTACTGAAGGGGCACCGGCGAGGAAAACCAGGGGGCTGCTGGCAGCCTGAGCTGATGTGTGAGCCGGCGAAGCCACCGGTTATGGCCAAGAAGACAATGGGCTGTTTCAAATGCGGGAGAGAGGGGCATTGGGCTGTAGAATGCCACACGAAAGCCCCCCAGCACAACCCAGACAGATCACTGGCCAGGAAATCTGGGAAGTCCCCAGCCAAGCCAAAAGTACCCACCATGAGAGCAATAGAGGCTGTGGAATTCCCAACCTCTGCCCAATGTAGGGAAGGAACTCTAGCTTACATCGCAGGGCCAGTGGATGCCAGTGGACAGATTGGAGGGCAAACCCCTCGTAAGTGGACCCATCGCACCCATCCTCAGGACAGTGACTATATTAATTCCCTCCATGCCCGAAGCTGTCAAGGTGAAAGCCTTAACAGACTCTGGCTGCACCTGCTGTCTCATTAGCCCACTAGTGGGGAATTTGGGCATTCCGGTGAGGAGACTAGAACAACCAATCTCATTTGGCCAGTTAAATAGGTCCATAGCAAGGGGTGGCAGCTATCCTAGCCACTTTACCAGACCATGAGGAAGACATAACGTTTGTAGTGACCCCAGGCATGGAATGCCCAGTGATCCTAGGGCTGGAATGGTTAAAGAAATGGAACGCCTGGGTAAATTGGAGGATGGCAGAAATCTATTTCCTGAAGGGGGATCCTATGGACTTAAAAACCCAAGGAGTCCTACTAAATTTAGGAATGAAGAAAGCATCAATGGGAGAAGAAAAGGGGCTACTCTAAATACCAGAGGAATACTGAGACCTTCAGTATTTCAGTGAGGAGAGGGCGGATGAGCTCCTCCCTCACTAACCCACAGATTGTGCCATAGAATTTAAGTCTGGGGCAAAACTCCCAAAGCCCAGACTATACTCCATGAGCCCTAAGGAAAAGGAGAAAATGGAAAGATTCATAAATAAAAACCTAGAAAGGGGGTTTATTGAAACTGCCAAGTCTAAAGTAGCTGCCCCGGTCCTCTTTAGAGAGAAGAAAGATGGCTCTTTATGCTTGTGCATAGACAATGCAGTGAAAGCAGCCTATTGAATGCAGTGAAAGCAACCTATACCCCCTACCCCTTCATGAAGAACATGTTATCCCACCTCTCGAAAGAAAGAATTTTCACTAAACTAGATCTAAGGGAAGCATATTACCATGTTATAATTAAGGAAGGGGATTAATGGAAAACTGTATTTAATTGCCCAATGGGGTGCTACCAATTCAAAGTTTTACCATTTGGATTACAAGGGGATCCCACAGTATTAATGCAATTAATCAATGAGTTACCAAGGGAGCACCTATTTAAGGGGGTCCTGGGTTATTTAGATGACATCCTCATCTTCACCAAATCCAAAGAGGAACATATCAACCTAGTCAGAGCGGTTTTAAAGAAACTGCGAGCTGCCCACCTATATGCCAAATTATCGAAATGCGAATTCCACCAGGAAAGAATAGACTACCTGCGTTCTCGCATATCCCCACAAGGCATGGAAATCCCCACAAGGAATGGACCAGAGAAGGTCAGAGCAGTATTAGAATGGGCACTACCTCACACAAGGAAGCAGCTGCAAAGTTTCCTGGGCTTCCCAAACTTTTACTGCCAATTCATTCCCTCATTTGCCTAGATAGCCCTGCCCCTCACGAACTTACTAAAAATTAAGGAAGAATCCTCAGTGAAACCTAGCCAGCCACTAAAATGGACAATGGAATGCCAAGCGGCATTTTTTGAGATTAAAGAGACTCTTTTCTGCAGAACCAGTACTGAGGCATCCAGACATGGATAAGCCCTTCATAATACAGGCAGATGCAAGTGATGTGGCAGTGGGGGCTGTACTATTACAAGAAAACAATGAAGGTATTGCAACCCTGTGCGTATACATCCAAAAAACCCATCGAAACGGAACAGCACTGGCGCGTGTAGGAGAAAGAGGCATACGGAATAGATTGGTCATTACTGACATGGCACCAGTTTCTTGAAGGGAATAAAATCCCTTTTCAGGTGTGGACAGACCACAAAAACCTGGGAGCCTTGAGAATACCCAGGAAGCTCAACCCCAAGTGAGCCCGCTGGTCCCAGCATTTTCACTAATTCCACTGTACGCTCAAGCACTTGCTGAGGGGGAAGAACTTCCTGGCAGATGCACTGTCTCACATACCCCAATATAACAGCATGCAAGCCACCAATTCTAAACTGCTTATGGCGAAACCACAACTAGCAGCGCCAGTAACCACCAGAGCCCAAGCCAAATTAAAACCACAGCTGGGTAGCCAAACTGGAATCGAAATCTGGAAAGCTTTGGAAACAGATGAATGGTTCCAGAAAAATAGACACATGTGCACAATCAAGGACAGACTGCCATGGGTGTGGGAAAATTATATATACCAACCACCCAGAGGGGCACATTCATGCAGCTGTGCCATAACACAAAATCAGCAGGGCATTTTGGATTTGTAAAAACATTATACTTAATTAAAAGGCAATTTTGGTGGCCATCCATGAAAAAGGAAGAAAATTATGTGGCCAGCTGCCCAATGTGCGCAACTGCTAAGAGGTTGCAAAGGAAATCGACTAGACTGTTACAACCAGTGGCGACTCCCTCAGCACCCTGGAGGGAAATAGCCAAGGATTTTATAGTGGAATTACCAGAAACCAATGGGAATACTGTTGTCTGGACAGTCACAGACTTGTTTTCCATACAGGTGCACTTTATCCCTTGCCAAAAGATTCCCACCGCAAAAGACTTAGCAAAACTTTTTGTGCAGCATATTTACAGATTGCACGGGGTACCCCAACACATCATATCTGATAGGGGAGTGCAATTTATGTCTGTATTTTAGAAGGAATCTTTATCCCTTTTAGGGACCATTCGGGAACTGACATCATCCTCAGGGGAACAGCCAATCAGAAAAAGCAAACTCAGTACTTGAGCAATACTTAAGATGCTTCATTAATTTCCAGCAGTTGAATTGGATGGACCTACTCCCCTTTGCAGAAGTTGCCTACAATAATGCAGTCCACTCCAGCACCGGCTACACTCCTTTTCAAATAGCCAATGGTCAAAGTTTCAACCCCATGCCAGAATTAACCCCAAATGAACCAGCAATCCCATCACTGAAAGAGTGGATAGAACAATTACAAAATACCTGGCCAATAGTTAGAAAAGCCTCAGACGAAGCTAGGCAAGAATACAAAGCACAAGCAGATAAAAAAAGAGTTGAACCCACACCATTCATTGTAGGAGAAATGGTATATTTGTCTACAAAATATTTAAAATCCCTACAACCTTGTAAAAAATGTGGACAAAAATATATAAGACGTTTTCCAATTAAAAGAATCATAAACCCAGTAACAGTAGAATTAGAATTACCCAAAAATCTCAAGCAAATATACCCAATCTTTTACTGCAGTTTACTGAAAAGAGAACAACAGTCACCCTTACAGCCAAAAATCTCCCCCCCCCCACCTCCAATCATGGTGGAAGGAGAATAACACTTTGAAATAAAGGAAATCCTAGATTCTAGCACAGTGGTTCTCAACCTGTGGGTCAGGACCACATTTGGGGTCGAACGACCATTTCACAGGGGTCACAGTCCACCTCTCTTGAATAGAGTCTAATTCTATTGGCTTTCAAAAGCCAATAGGAATTGTCCAGGCTGTCTCTGCCTTGCTGAGCCTGCCAAAAGTCCCATTCTGCAAACAGTGCTGCAGTTGAGTAGTCCTCGACTTATGACCGGTGGAGTAGTCCTTGACTTACGACTGGTTGGGGGTCGCAGCATTAAAAAGGTTGAGAACCACTGTTCTAGCAGATATCATGGAACAACTCAGTACCTAGTAGCATGGAAACACCTCCCCTCCTTACAAAATGAGTGGGTCCATAAACATCATGTAAGAGCCCAAAAACTGTTAAAGAAGTTTCACACAGAGTATCCTAACAAGCCAGACTAACTTTTATACCTGTTTTGTTTTCTCTACAGGTGGATCTCTCTTATTTTTAAGGGGGGCAGGATGTCAGGATCCAGTTATATTTCCTTTCTATCTATCTTCTCTGATCAAAACCCAATTTTTACCCTCTCCTAAATCCTGCCATACTCCTAGGTTTTATTACTTTCACTTCCTCTATTCACTACAACCCCTTTATGGATTATTGCCTTGTTGTGACGAAGGGGCTTGCGTAACTCAATGAAGCTATAAGCTATGCCGTGCAGGGCCACCCAAGATGGACAGGTTATAACAGAGAGTTCTGACAAAATGTGATCCACTGGAGAAGGAAATGGCAAACCACTCCATTATCTTTGCCATGAAAACCCCATGGACAGTACTAAAAGGAAAAAAGATATGACGCTGGAAGATGAGCCCCTCAGGTCGGAAGGTGTCCAATATGCTACTGGGGAAGAGCAGAGGGCTAGTACTAGTAGCACCAGAAAGAATGAAGCGACTGGGCCAAAGCCGAAAGGAAGCTGTGGATATATCTGGTGGTGAAAGGAAAGTCCGATGCTGTAAAGATTTTTTCTCCATAGGAACCTGGAATGTAAGATCCATGAATCAAGGCAAGCTAGACGTAGTCAAAAAAGAGATGACAAGACTGAACATCGACATCTTAGGAATCAGCAAACTAAACTGGACAGGAATGGGTGAATTTAACTCAGATGACCATCAGGTATACTACTGTGGGCAAGAATCCCTCAGAAGAAATGGAGTAGCCTTCATAATAAAAGAATAGGAAAAGCAATACTGGGATACAATCCCCAAAATGACAGAATGATCTCAATTCGAATCCAAGGCAAACCATTCAATATTACAATAATCCAAATCTATGCCCCAACCACTGGTGCTGAAGAGGATGAAATTGACCTGTTGTATGAAGCCCTACAGCACCTTATAGAATTAACACCAAAAAATGATGTCCTTATCATCATGGGGGATTGGAATGCAAAGGTAGGAAGCCAAAAGATAACCGGAATAACAGGCAAGTTTGGCCTTGGAGTACAAAATGAAGCAGGGCACAGGCTGATAGAATTTTGTCAAGAGAATACGATGGTTATAACAAACACTCTTTTCCAACAACCCAAGAGACGGCTCTACACATGGACATCACCAGACGGTCAACATAGAAATCAGATTGACTATGTGCTCTGCAGCCAAAAATGGAGAAGCTCTATACAGTCAGTAAAAACAAGACCAGGAGCTGACTATGGCTCAGATCATGAGCTTCTCGTTGCAAAATTTAGGCTTAAATTAAAAAAGTAGGGAAAAGCACTAGGCCACTCAGGTATGAGCTAAATCATATTCCTAATGAATATACAGTAGAGGTGACAAATAGATTTAAGGAATTAGATCTGATAGACAGAGTGCCTGAAGAACTATGGATGGAAGTTCGCAACATTGTACAAGAGGTAGCAACTAAAACCATCCCAAAGAAAAAAAAATGCAAGAAAGCAAAATGGCTGTCTGAGGAAGCTTTGCAAATAGCTGAGGAAAGAAGGGAAGCGAAAGGCAAAGGAGAAAAAGAAAGATACACCCAATTGAATGCAGAATTCCAGAGAGTAGCTAGAAGAGATAAGAATGCCTTCTTAAATGAACAGTGCAAAGAAATAGAAGGAAACAACAGAATAGGGAGGACCAGAGATCTCTTCAAGAAAATTGGAGATATGAAGGGAATGTTTCATGCAAAGATGGGCATGATAAAGGACCAAAATGGCAGAGACCTAACAGAGGCAGAAGAGATTAGAAGAGATGGCAAAACTACACAGAAGAACTATACAAGAATGAGCTTAACATCCCAGATAACCACAATGATATGGTCACTGACCTCGAACCAGACATCCTAGAATGTGAAGTGAAATGGGCCTTAGAAAATCTGAGCAACAACAAAGCTAGTGGAGGTGACAGTATTCCAGCTGAGCTATTCAAAATCTTAAAAGACGATACAGTAAAAGTGCTACACTCAATTTGCCAGCAAATTTGGAAAACTCAACAGTGGCCACAGGATTGGAAAAGGTCAGTTTATATTCCAATTCCAAAGAAAGGCAATGCCAAAGAATGTTCAAACTATCGCACCATTGTACTCATTTCACATGCTAGTAAAGTTATGCTTAAAATCCTACAATCTAGACTCCAGCAGTATGTGGATCGAGAACTACTAGAAGTACAGGCAGGATTTCGAAGAGGCAGAGGAACTAGAGATCAAATTGCCAACATACGCTGGATCATGGAGAAAGCTAGGGAGTTCCAGAAAAACATCTACTTCTGCTTCATTGACTATGCAAAAGCCTTTGATTGTGTGGATCACAACAAATTGTGGCAAGCTCTTAAAGAGATGGGAGTACCAGACCATCTCATTTGTCTCTTGAGAAACTTATATGCGGGTCAAGAAACAACAGTGAGAACTGGACACGGAACCACTGATTGGTTCAAAATTGGAAAAGGAGTCCGGCAAGGCTGTATACTGTCGCCCTGCCTATTTAACTTATATGCAGCGCACATCATGAGAAAGGCAGGGCTAGATGAATCAAAAGTTGGAATTAAGATTGCCGGGAGAAATATCAACAACCTAAGATATGCAGATGATACCACTCTAATGGCAGAAAGTGAAGAGGAACTAAAGAGCCTCTTGATGCGGGTAAAGAAGGAGAGTGCAAAAGTTGGCTTGAAACTCAACATTAAGAAAACCAAAATCATGGCATCGGGCCCTCTCAATTCCTGGCAAATAGATGGGGAAGAAATGGAGGTAGTGACAGATTTTATTTTTCTGGGCTCCAAGATCACCTCAGATG
Organism: Crotalus tigris; assembly: GCF_016545835.1. Taxonomy (NCBI): domain Eukaryota; kingdom Metazoa; phylum Chordata; class Lepidosauria; order Squamata; family Viperidae; genus Crotalus; species Crotalus tigris. The sequence continues at coordinate 506,912 of NW_024100120.1, read as the reverse complement.
GGGACTGCAGCCAAGAAATTAAAAGACGCTTGCTCCTGGGAGGAAAGCTATGGCAAATCTAGACAGCATACTAAAAAGCAGAGACATCACCATGCCAACAAAAGTGCGTATAGTCCAGGCCATGGTTTTCCCAGTTGCAATGTATGGCTGTGAAAGTTGGACCATAAGAAAGGCTGAGCGCAAAAGAATTGAGGCCTTTGAACTATGGTGCTGGAGAAGACTCCTGCGAGTCCCTTTGACTGCAAGGCGTTCAAACCGGTCAGTCCTAGAAGAGATCAACCCCGACTGCTCTTTAGAAGGCCAGATCCTGAAGTTGAAACTCAAATACTTTGGCCACCTAATGAGAAGGAAGGACTCACTGGAAAAGGGCCTAATGCTGGGAAAGATTGAGGGCAATAGAAGAAGGGGACGACAGAGAATGAGATGGCTGGATGGAGTCACAGAAGCAGTAGGTGAGAACTTAAATGGACTCCAGAAGATGGTAGAGGACAGGAAGACCTGGAGGAACATTGTCCATGGGGTCGCGATGGGTTGGACACTACTTCGCAATTAACAACAACAACAAAATTCACTACAAAGTAACCTTTTGTTTATTCACCTCAGATCTGCTAACCATCACAATGTAACCATTAGCCTTTTATCCTATGCCCCTCTGAATTTCTCCTCCTTACCGGCCAGCTAGGAAGGGGTGTGTGTGAAAAGATGCAGCCTCCAGAATCTGGTTTATTTATCCATCATCAAAATAAGGTGTGAGGAGCTGTTGAATGATCATGTACAATGGAGCCAAATTGATGTTATCTTCCCTGGATTTAACACCTAGAAATCTGCCGGTCTGAATCGCCCGAAAGAACTGCGGGGTGGGGGCTGGTTAGGGACACTTTAAAACATTGATTTGTAAAGAAATCCTCAGATCCTGTCTGTCATGCTTGCTATCAATTTCTCTTAATAAAAGTTCCTGTTGGGAGAAACTGTTTCCAAGAGTTCTACTTTCTTAAGATGTGGAATGAAGTGAATCATCACAAATCTGGAAAGACTGGCAAGTTGTCAGTCTGTATAAATGTGAAAAATAGATGCATGGAATATAAACTGTAGATTCCTCATAATACATAATCAGTTTTATAAGTCCATGTTGGCAAGGGAATTCATTTTAGTTTTGCTAAGAATTTATTTTAATTTGCAATCACATTTCTTGATATTAAGCCTGAGACAACCACATTGTATGTGACATTCTTTTACTTCGAAGGTTTAACAGTCAGCTAATCAGAAACATTTTTCATGAAAGGTACTCCTGCCAAAGTTTCTTTTGAATGACAGATGTTAAAATCAGTTGTGCTCAAGTGGGACATAAAATGTAGGAAGTTTGAACTTTTGTCATTTAATTTTAGCTGCCAACATTCTGACTGTATATCAAGGAATGATTAACATACTGTATTCCTGGGAAATTAGCTTATAATATTTTTGGTATGTCCAGTAGGCAATATGTATTTCTGCCTGTGCAAAACTTTTATTTTCCTAACCTATAGGAAGTTCACCTTCTAGTATATTTTTGGTTTCATAGGCTGTGATATCTATTTTACTATGTAAATATTTCCACTTTTAATATTTTTAGCAGTTATCTTTGATTGGTTGGTTGGTTGGTTGATTGGTTGATTGATTGATTGCTATATGCTATCAAGTTGTCAACTCTTAATGACCACACTACTGTTCTGGGCAATTGAAAGCTATCTTTTTTTTTTTTAATTGAAAATTTTTGAAATTTTTACAAATAAAGAAAAAGGGAAAAAAACAACCCTACCCAACCCACCCCAACCCTCCCACTCCATCCCCCCAACCTTCCCAGAGCTGAATATAGGCTTAATTAGAATTTCTACAAATCTTAAAAAAAAAAAATTAAAAGTATAAACCATAGATAAATCAAAATACATTACATAAACAACTTATAAAATAATTAACAATAATATATAAGTGAAAAAAAACATAAATATTAAAAGAAAGAAAAAACTTAAAAGGAAAAAGAATAAAAAAGAAAAGAAAGAAGAAAAGAGATATAAAAAGATAAAATAAAAATGTGAAATATAGGGAAAGAGAAAAAAGAAAAAAAAGATACAATCTATAAAATATTAAAATTTATATATAAGTTATTGAAAAACTAAGTAATATTTTTTATATCCAGCTTATGTTGTATAAAATCTATCCATTTTTCCCATACTGCAAAAAACTTCTCTTGCGATTGGTCCTTTAAGAAAGCCGAAATCTTTGCCATTTCCGCCAGATAAAAAACTTTAAAAAACCACTCTTGCAAGGTAGGCAGAGATTCCTTCTTCCAATATTGCCCTACTAACAACCTTGCAGCTGTAATTAAATTTAACATCAGTATAACCTCCTTTGTATCACAATCAGTAACGATATCTAACAAAAACAATTATGGAGTAAATTTTACCCTCCTTCTAAAAATTCTTTGAATATTCCACCATATCTTAATCCAAAAAGCTTTTATATTTTTACATGACCACCAAATATGATAATAAGTAGCATCCAAACTATCACATCTCCAACATTTAGGCTGTAAGTCAGGATACATACGAGACATTTTTTGTGGATCAAGGTGCCATCTATAAAACATTTTGTAAAAATTCTCCCTTAAGTTCTGGGCTTGTGTAAATTTAACATTCCTCACCCAGATGGTTTCCCAGGTATCTAGTAGAACTGGGTCACCAAAATTTTGTGCCCATTTAATCATACATTCTTTAATTAGTTCTGGTTCTGAGTCCAGTTCTACTAGCACCCCATAAATTCTCTTAATGTGAGTTCGCCTTTGGTCTTTTACTTGTTTAAAAAAATTTTCATCTTCTCTGAGCAGACCCACATTACGATCTATCTTCCATCTATCCACTATTTGTCTATACTGAAACTATGAATATATAATATTTTCTTGTGTTAAATCTTCCAAGGATTTTAACTGCCAATTTTTACTTATCCCACCTGAGTAATTGCGCATAAGAAACACTATCCATCTTAACTCCTCTCCTTATCCCCTCTATTGCATGCCAAGGTATAGCCCAAAATGGTATTTTAAGATCACTTCTATAATATTTCCTCCAAACCCGAAGTAAGGAAATCCTTATAATATGAGATTTAAAAACCCGGTCAACTTTTTTATTAAAAATTAAATAGGCATGCCATCCAAAAAGTAAATCCCAACCCTCCAAGTGGAGTATTTCTACATTTGTTAAATTAACCCAGTCACTAATTAATGTTAAAACCACAGCATCATAATACAATTTCAGATTTGGTACCTTGAGTCCACCTCTCTCATGAATATCTTGCATAATTTTAAGCTTTACTCTTGGTTTTTTCCCTGCCCAGATAAATTTATTGATACCTTTCTGCCATTCATTTAAGTTAACCTCATTCTTTAAGATAGGTATCATTTGAAATAAAAAGAGAAACTTTGGCAGGATATTCATTTTAATCACGGCAATTCTTCCCAAAAGAGATAATTGCAACTTCTCCCAATTTTTCAAATCTCTTTGTACCCTGACCCACAACCTTTCATAATTGTTTTTATACAATTTTACATTAGAAACAGATAAAATAACCCCCAAATATTTTACCTTATCAACAACTTCAAAATCTGTCAAGTTAACCAAAGTCTGCTTATCCAAATTAGTCATATTTTTGGGTAATATTTTAGTCTTATTATTATTAATTTTAAAACCCAAGACCCGTCCATATTGGCAAATCAATTGTAATAACTCTACTACAGAATAAGTAGGTTGGGACAGGGTAACCACCAAGTCATCTGCAAAAGCTCTTAATTTATATTCTTTTTTTATTGACTTCTATTCCTTTTATTTGCTGCGATTCTCGAATTTTAATCAGCAATATTTCCAAAGTTAAAACAAACAGCAATGGTGACAATGGACATCCCTGTCTAGTCCCCTTTTCTATTGTGAAAACCTCTGACAAACCCCATTAACTATAAGTTGTGCCGTTTGTTTTTGATAAATGGCACCAAGAGCTTGTGAAATTTTTTCTCCAAAATTCATATTCTCAATTAATCTTAATATAAACTGCCAGTTCAATTGGTCAAAAGCTTTTTCAGCATCTAAAAATATCAGTCCTGCAGAAACTTGGTTATTCTTATCTAAATATTCTAATAAGTTAATAATTTGTCTAACATTATTCTTCGTATACCTACCAGTTATAAAACCCGTTTGGTCCTTATGTATAAGCTGATGCAAAACCCTCATAAGCCTATTAGCTAAGATTTTTGCAAAAATCTTATAATCTACATTTAAAAGAGATATAGGTCTATAATTCTTCGGTAAAGTAAGATCTTGATCTTCTTTTGGAATTAAAGATATAAAGGCTCTACCCCATGACGGGGGAATCTCTAAACCCTGTAATATATTGTTAAAAAGCTCACATAAAGGTTGAATCATCTCTTCTACCAAAGTTTTATAATAAATAGATGTCAGGCCATCCGTACCCAGTGCTTTACCTAATTTTAATTTCTTGATCACTGTCACAATTTCCTCACTAGTAATTAAACCATTAATTTCTTGCTTCTGATCTTCTGTTAATTTCGGGAAGTTGGCTTCACTTAAATAATTATTTATATCCAAAGTTTGTACATTAGTACTCTTATATAGTTTTTGATAATAATCTAAAAAAAGATTTCTTAATCAACTCCTTCTGATACACCAATTTACCATTATAATTTATTTTATCTATAATTCTCTGTCTCTGTTTCTTTCTCAATTGGTAAGCCAACCATCTCCCTGGTTTATTGGCATTGCAAAATGTATTTTGTTTCATATACAATAAGTTAGTTGCAGTTTGATCAGCCATCAACATATCAAATTGTGTTTTAAGCAATTTTATAGATTCTTTAACCTTTTCATCTGTAGGATTTAAAATCAAAGATTTTTCTTTTAATTTAATCTCGTCTTCCAAACCCTTACGTTTCTGAATCTGCTTTTGTCTCTGAGCACTATTCATTTGTATCAAAATCCCATGCGTAAAAGCTTTACCTGCATCCCATACCATTGACATTGAAGTTCCCTTATGCATATTTAAAACAAAATAATCCTTTAGATGCTTCTTTAATTTTTGAATATTTTTTTCTTGTCTAAATAAATTCTCATTCACCCTCCACAATCTCCTCTCCTCTTTTTCATCAACCAACTCCATCCAAACTGGACTGTGATCCGTCAACGTCCTAGGAAAAATTTTCACATTCTTTACCCTGAAATATAAATCAGTTGTAATAAAAAAAAGTCAATTCTTGAAAAAGATTGATGTCTGTCTGAAAAGAAAGTGAAGTCTCTCTCCTCCTGGTTGCGTTCACGCCAGTAATCTCGCAACTCCCAGTCCTCTTTCAAGTCAAAAAAAGCTTTGGGTAGTTTAGCCTGTTTGAAAAAAGTGGAAGATCCTTTTTTGTCTCTTTGTATATCTAACACACCATTCCAATCTCCCATTAATATCACAGATCTATAATCCAACAAAGTTAGTTTCTGATGCAACAATCTATAAAATTGTTCCTGTTGTTGGTTTGGTGCATACAGTCCAACTATAAGTATTTTCTTACCATATAAACCAACTTCAATCATAACGTATCTCCCTTGAAGATCAGATTCTACCAAACGGGCTGATAAATTTTGCTTAACATAAATGACTACATCCCCTTTTTTCCCAGGAGCTGAAGATACAAAATGAGATCCCAGATGAGCATTGACTAAATATTTTTGGTCTTTAAGTAAAATATGTGTTTCCTGCAAGCAAATAATGTCATTATTATGTTGTTTTAAATAATGAAAGATTTTCTTTCTCTTTTGCGGGGAATTAAGGCCGTTAGCATTCCAAGTCAGGAGCTTTACCATCTCCCTTAACCAGAAGCCTGGAGAAGACTACCTGAAGATCTGCCATTGAAGAATGTGCTGCAGAACTCTTGGGTCTTGCTCCTCCCACCGGCAATGAAACACTTTCTTGAAGAGATTCTTTAACTTCTTTCTTCTGTTGTTCCTTTTCCTTGCGTCTATGTGCTGCACGGGTCATTCTTTGCTCTTTGATCTCTGTTTGTCACAACCATTCCGTCTGTGACTTTCCAGCAACCATCACACCTAGTCCTTCAGACTGCTGTTCCGCCTCTTTACCATCCAAAACTTTCTGCATCATGGATGATGATGAGCCTGCTCCCAGGACCGAAGTATAAAACTCCTTTGCTTTAGTGACTGTGTTAAGTCTATAACGCGTCCCCGCATGGCTCACAACAATACCCATCGGAATCTCCCATCTAAATGGCATCATTCTTGTTTTAAGTTCATTGGCTAAAAAAGCAAAATCTTTTCTATTTCTTAGAATTTTAGATGGGATCTCCTTTAAAATGATAACATCTTGAGCAGCAATCTGAAACCTTTTATTATAGAAAGCTTGTATAATTTCATTGCGCAGAGATCTCTTTGCAAAATAAATCACCACATCTCTTGGTAAGTTCTTCTGCTTTGCGACCCAGGAGTTAACTCTGTAAATTTTTTCCACTTCTCTAAGTATTCCATCTTTCTCCCTATTCAAAGCAATGGCAAGATCATTAACCACAATCTCTATCAAATCTTGATTCATATCCTCTTTCAGGCCCCTGATTCTTAAGGCATATTCCATTTCCCTATACTGAGACATAACAATATCATCTTGTGAAATTTCCATCTTTTTTTCCATACCTTCAAATTTATCTTCCAGAATATCAACCTTATCTACGACCTCTTCCACTCTAGAATCAAGCTTCTCAACCACAGAAGCAAGTCCTGATAGAGCCATAACTATATCTTGCCTCAAAATAGTATTATTCTGCTCTAAGAGGTTCTTCATTTCTCCTCTAATTTCAGATTTGTTCTGATCTAGAAGCTCCTTCATTTCCTCTCTGATTTGGGATACGGCGTTTCCCATTATATCTTTCATATCTTGTACAGATAATACTGGCAGAGGAGGGGAAGATGGTGGTGTAGCTTTAGGTTGTTGTACTGGTAAAATTGCAGGAGAAGAAGCCACCTTAGGAACTGTAGAAGCTGTTTGCCTCTTTGAAGCCATTTTTAAAAAGTCTTATTTCCTCTTTCTTCCCTCAAAAATTAAAAAAAACAAAGGAGAGTTCAAAAGAGATTTCAAAACCACAAAACCACTTTCAAAAAAAGGTTTGGAAAGTTTAAAAAGAAAGAACTATGTTGTCTATTACATTCCATTTAACTCGCTTCTTTCCGGAAAAGAAAGGAAAAAAAAAAAGAAAAGCACTTTCAAATTGCCATTTTACTTTCACTCTCCACACCAGCAAAAAACAAAAAAAGAAAGATCAACATAAACTAAAAAGCAAATAAAACTCAATAAGTTCAATCCTTTATCCAACTCTGTCCGCTTTAAAATTCACTCACCCGATCCCTTTAAACGCGGAGATGGTAGCGGCATTTCACTTTGTTTCCGAAGAAACAAAAACAGCTGGGAGGCAGAGGCAACACGAACTCCGAGGGAGCTCTCTTTCAGCCCCCCCCCCAAAAATCCCTGGGGGGTTCAAGAGGCTCTACCTCTATTCGTGTGATTCTCTACCCTCTCCCTTCGCCCGGGAGGGGGATTTCGAGCCGCGGGACAGCTGGTATCCGTTGTGCTCCGCGGTTCTGACGCCGTCCCAGGAGGACGGCTACAATGTAGCCGCCATCATCGACGCTAGCCACCGGAAGTCAGATCAATTGAAAGCTATCTTGTTAACTTTTCCCTTCTGTTGGAACTCCAATAGTTGTAAGGAGAAAGACGTAATAGAGAAGAGATTAAAAAGTATACTATATGAATATATTTATGTCAATTTGGCTATAAAAACACAAACTATTTATGGCTAATTTGAAGCAATATATTTCTAAAAAATTAGGCATCTTAATTTTCTGTCATAGAAAAGAAGAAACGGTTTCCAGTGGCTGCGCCGGTGACGATGGCGGCTATTTGACAGCCGTCTATCACAGGGAAGTGTAAAAGCCAGCAAAACAGCGCCGATCAGCTGTTTTGGGACTTGAAACCTCCCTCCCGGGCAAAGGGAGGAAGGTGAGCTTCTGCCTGGATAGAGGTAGAGCCTCACAAGTCTCCCAGTCTTTTTCTGGGAGACGAATAGTGAGAGCTCCCTCGGAGTCTGGGTGCTGCTCCATTTTCCTGGACGCCTTTGTTCTCCAGTGGGAGAACGAAGCTAGATGCTGCCTCCACTGCTGCTGTTTAAAGGAAAACAGTAAGTTAACTTAAAAGCAGACAGAGCGGTCAGGAAGATAAGAATTGGATGATTTTATTTTAAACTTAACTCAGTGTGAATTAACATCTTCTCCTGTTATTATTTCATTTGGAGTGAAGAAATATGGCGGAGGAATCCTGCTTCTTTGTTACTTTCTTTGTCTGAGAACTTTCGCTTTTTACTTTCCATTCATTATCTCTAACTGGCAACAAAGTTTTAACAATGTAACAGACTTGGTTTACTTAAAGAATTTTTTTTCCTTTTAAAGGGGGAATTGCTTTTTCTTCTCCCTTATTCTTATTTTATTACTTTTTGAAAAAAGAAAGGGGGAAAAAACCCTTTCTTTTTTTAAAAAAAAAAAAATAGGTTATGAAGTAGTTAATAAGGTTAAGTACTTAGGAGTATATATTACAACATCTAATGGAAAATTGTATAAGAATAATTATGAACGCTTATGGGTTAAAGTTCAGAAAGATTTAAATATTGGCAAAAACTGCAATTATCGTTACTGGGGAGAATTTCAGTAGTAAAGATGAATGTTCTACTAAAGTTTCTTTTTTGTTTCAGATGATACCTATTTTAAAGAAGGATGCTAATTTGGATGAGTGGCAGAAGGGTATCAATAAATTTATTTGGGGTGGGAAGAAATCAAGGGTAAAGTTTAAGATTTTACAAGATGCTCGAGAAAGAGGTGGACTTAAAGCACCTAATTTGAAACTATATTATGATGCGGCCGCTTTAACTTTAGTAAGTGATTGGTTTAATTTAACAAATAAAAATATTCTTGTTCTTGAAGGGTGGGATTTATTATATGGTTGGCATGCATACTTAATTTTTGATAAGAAAGTAGGTTGGGTCTTTAAGTCACACATTTTAAGAAATGCTCTACTTCGAGTTTGGAAGAAATATTATTATAAGCTAAATTATAAAATATCTATTTGGAGGATTCCTGGACAAGCAATTCAGGGGGCCTCTAAGGGGGTGAATTTTGATAATATTTTGTACAAAGAGTTACTTATTTGGTCGGGTACTGATTGGCAACTAAAGTCTTCAGATGTGTTAAGGCAGGAAAATATTTTATAATCGTGGTTTCAATATTTGCAAATAGTGCAGAGGTGGACTTTAGATGAGAAGGTGGGAATTACTTTAGTAGATGAAAATTTGGTAATTCAGATCAAGGATCAGAAATGTGCCCATATTAAAAGAATTTACAATGAGTTAATAAAATTGGATTCGGAAACAGAGTTAGTAAAAGATTGTATGATTAAATGGGCCCAGAATATTCAAGAACCGATTTCATTGGACCTATGGGAGGTAATTTGGATTAGAAATGTTAAATTTACGCAGGCTCAAAATTTGAGGGAAAATTTTTATAAAATGTTTTATAGATGGCATCTGGATCCTAAAAAGTTGTCTTGTATGTACCCGAACCTGCAACCTAAATGTTGGAGATGCGGTTGCTTGGATGCAACCTATTTTCATGTTTGGTGGACTTGTAAAAATATTAAAGCCTTCTGGATTATGATTTGGTGGAACATTCAAAAGGTTTTTAAAAGGAAGATTAAGTTTACTCCTCAGTTGTTTCTTTTTGGTATTTTTGTGGGTTTTGATGCTAAAGAAACTATTTTAATGTTGAGTTTAATAACAGCAGCAAGATTATTGGTGGGTCAATATTGGAAGAAGGATACTCTGCCTTTTTTAGAAGAATGGGTATTTAAGGTTTCAAATTTAGCAGAAATGGCCAAAATTTCTGCTTATTTAAAGGACCATTCACAAGAGAGATATTTTAATGTATGGAGAAGATGGATAGAATATGTTCAGAAGAAGTATGGAACTACAAAGTTTCACTTATTTTATGAGTAATGAATTTGTTTATAAACTTATGATGTTAAAGTTTGAAGAGAGTTAAGGGTTAGTATAATTTTGCTTATTGTATAATTAGTAAACTTAAATAGATTATGTTTAATATGTTTGTATAACCCTGTACTTGGCTCTGGGAAGTCGGGGGTGGGGAGGGGTGGGGGAGAGGGTGGGGGGAGGATGGGTTGAAGTTTAAGTAGTTCAGATAAGTAGAAATAGTTTTATTGTATATAATATTGATGTTTTAATTTGGAGAGAGGAATTGCTCGGGCATTTCCCCTGGACCGCATCCGAAGTGAGAAGATAGAAGAAGGGGAGAAGCAAGTAGAAAGGTTGAGGAGAAGGAGGAGAGGGGGAGAGTGAGGAAGAGGAAGAAGAGGGAAAGAGGCAAGTTAGTTAGAGGGTGGATGCGGTTTGGGGGGAAATGGATGAGCAATACCGAAAGTTGTGTGTATTAATTTGTTTTATTTTTTATTTGAAGTATTTTTATGATTGTAATGTATTGCAAAATTGAAAATAAAAATTTTTACAAAAAAAAAGAAAAAGAAAAGAAGAAACTTTTACAGTTGAATTTTTATAATCATTAAGAAGAGATTTATATATGTATTTAAGAATCTAATGTTCCTTTTAAGTCTTGTTTATTTGCTTTTTGATTTTTTTAAGATTTTACATAAATAAAAGATAAATATGATATTATATACAGTGAAATTAGAGAAGAAAGGGAGATAAAAGAATAGAAAAGACAGTACAGGAAAAAAAGAAAAGAAAAAAAACAACTCCCAGATTTTTACAGCAATTATAAACAAATGTATAATCTCCTCTCAGCCTTTAAAATGACAACATAGTTCTCTTATTCCTATATTCAGCCCTTTTTAATCAGCAAGAATCTGATTAAGAAATTACCAATTCATTTTTTCCCACTTTCATTAAAAAAGTCCATAAGAGAAGAGCTTGTTTATTTCTTACTGAAAGTATATTTGAGAATTAAAATTCTTTGTTATGTTTGTTTATTTTAAGTAGTCTAGTATTTTAGGGTTTTGTTTGCATCCACTGATCGATTGCTTCCATATAATGAACCGGAGGTAATGTGAATTTGCATATTTTCTGGCAACTTAGCACTTATGTAGGATGCAATCAACAGTGAAAATCCACTAATTAAGATTAAACAAAGCCCCATGAATGCCAGATTCAGTGGCTCTCAATTTAGATATATTATCAGAATAGCTAAGGCTCAAACAACACATTTGCTTTGTACATTTTTTTTAATTTTCCTTAAATTAATTAGATTCAGAAGTAGGGTTTATTGGGTGGTCAGAATTACACTATAACCATTACCACTGCTTAAAACATGTATATGAGGATTTTTGCTTTGCAGGAACTCAGCCCAAATATATGTGTAACCTTGTCCTGATTCCGGCTCCGAATATCGCCACACAAAACACCATGCCAGGTATGAGGAACAACACTTTAATATGCTTCTTTACACCAAACGCGCAAAGTTAACACTAAAGCTCATTTCAACCATGTGTGTTTATATACAATTCATTGTTGCCCCACCTTTCCCACACCTACACCAATGCCCATGCAGCACCACCCACGCCGAACGCCCATGCAGCACTCCCCTATGTCTTGCCCCGCCCCGTTCTCCCATAACTGGCCATAATCCCAAAGCTTCCCGATGCTGCCTCTGATCAGCTGTAGCGCGGTTGTTCTGTCAGCTTCAGTTCAGTGGCCACGCATGCGCAGGCAGTGGTCTAGGCCACAGGTTGGCAACCTGCGGCTCCGGAGCCGCATGCGGCTCTTTGAACCTTCCCCTGTGGCTCCCAGCCTCCTCTGCCTTTGCAGAGAGAGAGAGACAGAGAGAGGCAATTGCGCTTCCCTGCTTCAATCTCTCTCTCTCTCTCTCTCTCTCTCTCTGTGTGTGTGTTTGTGTTTTGTGTGTGTGTGTGTATGTGTAAAAGAGAGTGTACTCACATGTTCTCTGAGGAGCTGAAAAGCTTACTGGGCGGAGCTCCTCCCTTTGCTGCGTCTCTGCAGGAAGCAGGAAGCAGGAAGGGCAGGAGAGAGCTAGCTAGCCCAGCTAGGCTGACTCAGGAATTCTGGGAGTTGAAGTCCATGAGTCATAAAAGAGACGAGGTTGCCTACCCCTGATCTTGTTGGACAACAGCTTGAAGCTTGCCAGGTGAGCAGCAGATAGGAGAGGGAGGGGGGAGAAAGAGAGAGAAAGAGAGGGAGGGAGAGAGAGAGAGAGAGAGAGAAAGAAAGAGAGTGGGGGAAGAGGAGTGGTAGACCAAGGGCAGATAGAGAGGGAGGGAGAGAGACAGAGAGAGAGAGAGACCCTTTTGACATCTAAAATGAAGATAACACTGCATATATCCTTTTTTTAACCTGTGTGTGTATTTGTATGTGTGTGTGTCTGTGTGTGTGTGTATATATATATATATATATATATATATATATATATATATATATATATGTATGTATGTATATATAGTTAATAATATTAAAAATATGAACCCTGGGAATATTCATATCAAAGAATAAAATGAACACCAAGGTAATAAAACTATAAAAATTTAATTTAAAAGCGCCAAGCTTTCGCCGTCACCTGCCGGCATCATCAGGGCTAGAGCGTCAGGGAGTGAGAGAGTCTTTTATAGGCAAGCCAGAGTCTGCGCCCGGCTCCTCGATCTCGTCATCGGACCTAATTGGTTAGCTTGTATTTCACTGGTTTGTTTCTTCCTGTTCCTCTTAGTTACGTGTATATCATCGTCTACCTTCCTTTCCTTAGGTTCTGAGGTGGGTGGGGTAAATCCCCTACCCTTCTGATTGTCTCTGTCCTTTAATCCATCTTCCCCATCGGGTTTGAGTGGTGATATGCATTTCCCCTTTTTCTCCCAATCGCCATCCGCCCAGCTGTTCCTTTTGCGGAGACTTTCTCTTTTAACTTTAGTGCTTTCCCCTCCTATCCAATTGTCATTGGGGTAATCATGTAAGCTGTTCTGGGTTGGCTGGGATATGGTGGTGGTCTGGGATGGGTTAATAGATTGTTTATCTATGGGGGGAGCAGTCTCCTGGCTGTGGTTGCATCCAGCCATCTTACTCCTCCTCCCCCTTTCCTGAGCACCCTGCGCTCTTTTCGCGCGCGCTGTGATTCGGGGGCTCAGTCTGGGGGAGGTGGTGGGATTATGGTCTTCTCGAGTGTCACAGTGCTCCTCTTTCGCCCTCCTCTTCATTCTGACGCTGTTCGTACTTGCGTGCGTGTAGCAGGGGCCTTTGGAGTCTATAGGTGAGAGGTGTGGTAATTCAGTCGCATAAGTCCCGCCCTCTCGCGTATTCCTCCACTTAGATTCACTCCTCTCCCTACTCTCCAAGGCGTCCGCGAAACCATCGTTGGCTTCGCTCCGCACTTCACACGTTAGATCGGCAGACGAGTTCCTTAATAAAATTAGGGCCCTGAGGGTGGAGGAGGATGAACTTATGGTCTCCTTTGATGTGGTCTCCTTATTTACTTCTATCCCGCAAGATCTTGCGATTACAGTCTTAAGAGACCGATTGAACCAAGGAGACCAAGAACAACACCAGGACTCCCTCCAGACAGAAGATCTCATAAAACTGGTGGAAGTCTGCTTAAAGACCTACTTCACCTTTCAGGGCACTATATTTGAACAGATCAAGGGAACACCAATGGGGTCTCCGATCTCCAGCATAATAGCAGAGGTGGTGCTCCAATGCTTGGAACACATAGCGATGGCCCAATACCAGCCAAAGTTTTGGGCCCGCTATGTGGACGACACGTTTGTAGTCATCAAGAAGCAGCACAAGACTGACTTTATGGGCATCTTGAATTCGGTATACCCAGACATCCAGTTCACCATGGAGGAAGAAAATCAGGGCACATTAGCATTCTTGGATGTACTGGTGCAGCGCCAACTGGATGGATTTTTGGCCACCAAGGTATACCGAAAATCAACTTGTACGGATAGGATTCTCCATTTTGAGAGCAACCATCCGACAGCCCATAAAGTCTGCTGTGTCAGAACCTTATTTAAACGAGTGGAGTCGCATTGCAGCACTGCCAAAGCAAAGAGGGAGGAAAGAAACCATCTTTTCCAAATATGTAAGCGCAATGGGTACCCGGCAAAATTTATCAACCGATTTAGTACACCATCTGAATCCCGGAGTAACCCTACACCCCAAGAACCTATACCACAGACAACACGAGTTACCCTCCCCTATATCCACAATGTCTCGGAGCCTACAGCGAGAATCTTGGCACCATATAACATACAAGTAGCGCACAGACCAAATCAAACACTACGGGCAGCCATTATGCGCCCCAAGGACCCGCTCCCCAACATGGAAAGATCGGCAGCCATATACAAGATTGATTGTATGGACTGCCCGTGTAACTATGTTGGGGAGACTGCCAAACGAGTGAAGACCAGGGTCCATGAGCATAAATTGGCAGTGAGAAGGGGCGATCAACACTCCCAGATATGGGCTCACATGGCAGAATTGGGTCATCGTTTCAATTTCAGTGAGGTTAGCATGTTGGCAAGTGACAATACTAAGGGGGGGCCGCTTACTTAAGGAGGCGTGGCTCTCCAATAGTAATTCTATTAACCGGCATATTGACCTCTGCCCGTCACATGTGGCATTAAGATTGTGGAGTGCGACCAATAATCCACCTTATTACCGATGGCCTAATAGCAAGTCCAGCAAAATCAAAGAGGATGTGCCAACCCCCCAATTGATTCGATGTAATCCAGATGAGGAAGAGCAACTGCTGGGTATCCCTATCACCCCTACAACATTGGCACGGCCCCAAAGGACCAGGAAGGTGATAGAAACCAGGACCCAGGGTTCCCATATCACGAATATCAGAGACATCGCAACCGGCACGCAAGAGGACGTGGTGGATAGAGACAGGGAGGGATCATTAAACCTGGCAACTCGCTTGGGTCTGGAAAGAAACGAAGCAGCCGACTCGGGGAGGAAGAGGCGACCCCTCCGCTCTGCAGTGTCAGCTGGATTGGGAGCGTGTGAAGTGCGGAGCGAAGCCAACGATGGTTTCGCGGACGCCTCGGAGAGTAGGGAGAGGAGTGAATCTAAGTGGAGGAATACGCGAGAGGGCGGGACTTATGCGACCGAATTACCACACCTCTCACCTATAGACTCCAAAGGCCCCTGCTACACGCACGCAAGTACGAACAGCGTCAGAATGAAGAGGAGGGCGAAAGAGGAGCACTGTGACACTCGAGAAGACCATAATCCCACCACCTCCCCCAGACCGAGCCCCCGAATCACAGTGCGCGCGAAAAGAGCGCAGGGTGCTCAGGAAAGGGGGAGGAGGAGTAAAACGGCTGGATGCAACCACAGCCAGGAGACTGCTCCCCCCATAGATAAACAATCTATTAACCCATCCCAGACCACCACCATATCCCAGCCAACCCAGAACAGCTTACATGATTACCCCAATGACAATTGGATAGGAGGGGAAAGCACTAAAGTTAAAAGAGAAAGTCTCCGCAAAAGGAACAGCTGGGCGGATGGCGATTGGGAGAAAAAGGGGAAATGCATATCACCACTCAAACCCGATGGGGAAGATGGATTAAAGGACAGAGACAATCAGAAGGGTAGGGGATTTACCCCACCCACCTCAGAACCTAAGGAAAGGAAGGTAGACGATGATATACACGTAACTAAGAGGAACAGGAAGAAACAAACCAGTGAAATACAAGCTAACCAATTAGGTCCGATGACGAGATCGAGGAGCCGGGCGCAGACTCTGGCTTGCCTATAAAAGACTCTCTCACTCCCTGACGCTCTAGCCCTGATGATGCCGGCAGGTGACGGCGAAAGCTTGGTGCTTTTAAATTAAATTTTTATAGTTTTATTACCTTGGTGTTCATTTTATTCTTTGATATATATATATATATATATATATATATATATATATATATATATATATACACACACACACACATACATACATACATATACATATATACACACACACACACACACACACACACATACACACAAATACCCCCCACACACAAACACACACACCTATAATAAAGGTAAAAAAGGATATATGCAGTGTTATCTTCATTTTAGATATCAAAAGGGTTTTGCGGCTCCCAGTGTTTTGTTTTTGGTGGGAAACAGGTCCAAGTGGCTCTTTAAGTGTTTTGGGTTGCCTACCCCTGGTCTAGGCTGTCCGGGTCTTTTGCACATGCGTGGCTTTGACCAAAACCCCAACTGCGCATGTGTGGCAATTGGCTGCTCAGGCATCATCTGCGCATGCGCGGCAATTGGACCGCGCATGCTCCCATTGTCAGCTGGATGTCGGGCCTTGCAGATCGCCGTAGTCAAGTCAGGAAGCTTGCTGGCCATTAGGTGAGTATCCATCTGGAACGGGGATTTGGAGCGCCCTCCTCTAAGGCCCGACAATATGTAATAGAAGCAGCAGCTGTGGCACAGGAAGTAGTTTCCTAACAAGGAAGGAGGAATCATATCATTATCTTCCTCCAGCACATGTGGAAAAATTATTGAATGTGCCTCAACTTATAATGGCCTGGAAGCACTATGAGATCCTCTCCTCTTTTATTCATATATCCAGTGAAGGACTATGTGCAGGAGGAAGCATCAACATGTATATAAGTCTCATAAATAAATAAATAAACATCCTTGTGAATTTTTATTGGCTTTTTCTGGGTAATGCTACATGTGGTTTGTTTTCTGAAACTGTAATTTAATTACCTTTAATAGAATCAAATCCCAATGAAGTCCAAAATGACTGGGACTTGAGATACTTGGGTCCAAGTCTTCACTAACCATGGTGCTATTATTTTCTTTCCATGCATCCTGCTTCACTAATTATATTGCTCCAAGTGACCTCTGTCAACATATTTTTCTTTTCCTAACCAGCTGACTGAAATTTTACAGTAAGCATCTATCTATACTGTAATGTTGGTCAGGAGGTTAGATAACTCTTAAGTATTGAGGAGAGGGGGAAACTTAAGTTCTTGGATCAGAAAAAAGTTTTAAAATATACATGAATTGACAAACAAATATACAGATGAAAGGGGTTATTGAAATGTCACTGAAGGATTAAGAAAAAATTAGCCCCAAAAATATTTAATAGAAAAGGTTCAGAGATAAAACTGTTCCCAGATTTAACAGCAACATGCTGTGTAACTACAGGTAAATGATGGTTCCTTAGTTTATTCAGATGTAAAAAAGGTTGTAATTAATATTCAGCCTAATTAGTATTTTAAGTGCTTTGAGAATTTGGATGAGAAATATTATATAAAAGCAAAGTATTTTTATTTCAGCCTTTAAAAGAGCAAAACCCTTGCCACATATTTTCCAAAAATCTACATTCCTTGCTAGAGCAAAAAGACTAATTCTAATAAATAATTGATCTTAAGAATTTGCCTTGTTTTCTCTGTCCAAATTGTTTTCCAACAGCCAACAAAATTCTAGAACTTAGAAATTAATATGATTTCTTAATTTATTTTACTTATTATGGCTGTCCTTCAGATCCTCCAAAAAAGAAAATGTCTATATGGCTGTTGTACTTCTTTCCTATGAATTAGAGCTATGTATAATTAGTAATGAAGTGTGAGTTTCAAGGATCTTAATTGATGGGGCAGAATTATTCTTACAAATGGCATTTTAAAGATTTATACATTTTTATGACATAAATATTTGTGAATATATTATATCAAATGTATATACAGCATTTATCTATTTTGAATGACATGTATTTTGTTTACCAACTTTGTGTTTACCACCTTACCTCAATCAGAATGTCAGTGTCATATTTGACAATGCTTTTATGAATGCTACTATCAATAAATAACTTTTCTCATCTAAACTGGGTCCCATTTCCCCATCTTTCCTCTCTTTGAATAATGAGATCATAGTAGAAAAAGTGGTTCTTACTAAATTAGATCAAAAACTACTTTGGTTTTTAAAAGTTAACATCATATTCTTTTTATATATATATATATATATTTATTTTCCATTTATTCATACAAAATACAATTCACAAGATAAAATAAATTCATAACCATTGGTACCGCCTGCCCATTCCCCCCAGGCCGCGTCCATCCTCTCTGGTACCTTGCCTACTTCCCTCCTCTTTCTCTCCTCCCCTCCTACTCTCTTCCCCTCCCCTTCTCCTCTTACCATCCTACTTCCTCCCTGCACCTTCCTCCCCTCTCATCCCAGAGCAGAGTACAAGCAGCCCAAGCAGCACATCTCTCGTAAACTACCATATCTATATAATCCTTACCCACCCACTCACCCACCCACCCACCCACCCTCAACCCTCCCCCCCTCACTTCCCAGAGTAGAGTACAGGGTTATTAATGAGAAAGTTAACAATAAAAAAGAAGAAAAGAAAAAGAAAAGGAAAGGAAAGAAAAGAAATATCATACTTAACCTTTAACTCCCCTTAAATTAAATCATCATAAACAAATCTCTACAACATTTGCTATAAAATTTACTCATAAAATAAATGAAACTTTGTAGTCCCATACTTTTTCTGAATATAATCTATCCATCTTCTCCATACAATAATATATCTTTCTTGTGTATGATCCTTCAAATAAGCAGAAATTTTTGCCATTTCTGCAAAGTTAGAAACTTTAAATATCCATTCTTCTAAAGTAGGCAACGAATCTTTCTTCCAATATGAGCCTACTAGTAACCTTGCTGCAGTTAATAAATTCAACATTAAAATAGTTTCTTTGTCATTTAAGTCCACAAAAATACCCAATAAGAATAATTGAGGAGTAAACTTTATCTTCCTTTTAAAAATCTTTTAAATGTTCCACCAAATCATAATCCAAAAAGCCTTTACCTTTTTACAATTCCACCAAACGTGAAAATATGTTGCATCCATATTACCACATCTCCAACATTTGGGTTGTAAATTTGAATACATACAAGATAATTTTTTAGGATCCAGATGCCATCTATAAAACATTTTATAAAAATTTTCCCTCAAATTTTGAGCTTGTGTAAATTTAACATTTCTAATCCAAATTATCTCACATAAGTCCAATAGGATCGGTTCCTGGATATTCTGAGCCCATTTAATCATACAATCTTTGACCAATTCTGTTTCCGAGTCTAATTCTATTAAAGCGTTATAAATTCTTTTTATATGGGCCTGACTCTGATCTTTAATCTGAATAACCAAATGTTCATCTTCTAATGTTATTCCCTCTTTCTTATCTACAGTCCACCTGTCCACTATTTGTAAATATTGAAACCATGACTGTAGAATATTTTCTTGCCTTAATACATCTAGGAATTTTAAAGGCCAGTCCAAATCTGACCAAATTAATAATTCTTTATACGAAGTTTTATCAAAGTTCATCCCCTTAGAAATTCCCTCGATTGCATGTCTAGGAATCCCCCAGATAGGTATTTTATAATTTAACCTATGATAATACTTTTTCCAAACTCGAAGTAAGGAACTCCTCAAAATGTGTGATTTAAAAGCCCGGTCCACTTTCTTATTAAAAATTAAATATGCATGCCAACCATACATTAAATCCCACCCTTCAAGAGCAAGAATATCCTTGTTGGTTAAATTAAACCAATCACTTATCCAAGTTAAGGAGGCTGCATCATAATATAATTTCAAATTAGGTGCTTTAAGTCCTCCTCTTTCTCAGGCATCTTGCAAAATCTTAAACTTAACCCTTGGTTTTTTCCCAGCCCAAATGAATTTATTGATACCCTTCTGCCATTCCTCCAAATTTACATCTTTTTTTAAAATAGGTATCATCTGAAACAAGAAAAGAAACTTTGGTAGAACATTCATTTTTACGGCTGAAATTCTCCCCAACAGTGACAATTGCAGTTTTTTCCAATCATTTAAATCCTTTTGTACTTTTGCTCATAATAATTCATAATTATTCTTATACAATTTTCCATTTGAAGCAGTTAAATATACTCCCAGGTATTTAACCTTTTTCACCATCTGAAAACCTGTAGCTTTAACCAAATTTTCCTTATCATTAACTGACATATTCTTAGGTAGCATCTTAGTCTTATGATTATTGACTTTAAAACCAGAAACTTTCCCATACTGTGTTATAAGTTCTAATAGACAATCAACCGCTTGAGTCGGTTGTTCCAAAATTAAAACCAAATCATCCACAGAAGCCTGTAATTTATACTCATTCTTTCTTATCTTTATACCCTTGATTACCGTTGATTCTCGAATCTGGATCAACAAAATCTCCAATGTTAAAACAAATAACAATGGGGATAATGGACATCCTTGTCTTGTCCCTTTTTCAATATTAAAAGTCTCAGTCAGTCCCCCATTAACAACAATTTGAGCATATTGTTGCTGATATATAGCTTTAAGTGCATGTAAGAACTTATCCCCAAAATTCATTTTCTCTACTAGTGAGAATAAAACTTTCCAATCTAATTGGTCAAAAGCTTTTTCAGCATCCAAAAATATAAAAGCTACAGGAATCTGATTGTTCTTATCCAGATACTCAATTAAGTTAATAATTTGTCTTACATTATATTTCATATATCGCCCTGTTATGAATCCTGATTGATCACTGTGAATCAAATCCTTCATAACCTGCATTAATCTATTTGCCAAAATGTTAGTAAAAATCTTATAATCTACATTTAATAATGATATTGGCCTGTAATTCTTAGGCTCTGTAGGATCTTGATCCTCCTTCAGAATCAATGATATAAACACTCTTTTCCAAGAAGGAGGAACTTGTGCTCCCAACAAAATACTATTAAAAAGCTACTTTAATGGCTCCAGCATTTCTTCAGATAAATTTTTATAATACGTCGACGTCAATCCATCTGTTAAACTGAATTTGATGACGTTTTAACACATCAGACAGAAAGGTAAAATCTTTTCTACCTCTTAAGATTTTTGGAGGTATTTCTTTTAAAATTATCACATCTTGAGCTGCAATTTGAAACCTCTGTTTATAAAAAGCCTGTATAATTTCATTGCGAATAGATCTTCTGGAAAAGTAAATGACCACATCTCTTGGTAGGTTTCTCTGTCTGGCAACCCGTGAGTTAACTCTGAAGATTTTTTCTATCTCATTCCCAACTACTTCTGGTCTCCATCCAAGGTTAAAAGCAATATCTTTAACAATAAGCATCTTTAAATCTTCCTGGGAATTTTCTTTCAGTCCCCTGATATGCAATGCAAACTCCATTTCTCTGTATTGTGAGATAGTTTGTTCATCCTGTGTAATTTCTATCTTATTCTCCACTTCCTCCATTCTAAATTTCAGTCTTGCTGCATTTTCAGTAATCTCCTTCATTTTATCATCAATCCTTTCAATATGCAGAGCAAGACCTTGAAACGCAAATAGTATATCATCTCTGACCTGCTTATTTTTTTTCTCCAATAGTTCTTCTGTAATAGCCCTCTCTGCAATTATAAGATCTTTTACCTCCTCTTTAATATCCAAAGCATTCATTTTTAAAGCCTCTTGTAAGTCTTTAAGAGAAATTGCAGGAGGAGGGGAGGGTGGGGGTGATTTTGGTTTAGACTGAGAAGCAGGTTGAATCATTGGGGAGGAGATAGAAGCTTTAGGGACAGAGACCAAACATTTTGAAGCCATTCTGTTAAATTCAAAGGAGCAAAATTCTTGCCTCTATAATATCACAGTTCTTTAAATAGTAAAAAGAGAAAAAGAAAAAAAAGGAACAAAATTCTTGCCTCTATATTTAAAACATGAACTGTATCCAACTTTTAACTTTGTTGCAAAATCAAACAAGAAAGACAGTCGCCATTTTGCCTCTCAATAAAAGGGGGAGAAGATGCTTGCAGGAGTTAAAGTCACAATCAATCTTAAATCCACTTTCTCCTGGTCTGCTCCGTCTGTATTTAAGTACTCACAAGCCTCCGAAAAAAGCAGATGTGGGAGAGGTGCCTTGCTTCATCCCAGAACTTCGGGACAAAGACGTCCTGGAACGCAGAGTTGGCTCAGGCTCCGAGGGAGCTCTATCCTCCGATCCCCAAAATTATGGGGATCCAGGGGAGCTCTTTCCTCTACCTGAGCGGCTCTTCTCTTCCCTTTCTCCCAGGGAAGAGATTCAAGCCATGGGACAGCTGATTGTCAAAGTCCCGCCGGCTTTTACACGACCCAGGAATGGGCAGCTTTGTGAAAAGTTGCCATTGTCGCTGCTTGATCCACCGGAAGTCCGTTAACATCATATTCTTGAACTGACCCTTGATTCTTGAAAAAAGCAGAAAACAATGCAATGGTATAATAGAAGGTCCAAATGCCCCTTATCTTTCAACAGTCTAGTTCTATAATATTGTTAGAGTTCCCCATATACATCATATAGAAAATAATGACCTATTCAAATAAGCTGTTCATATGGAAACCAGAGGTAAGATTCACAGATATCTTTCCTTCACTTTATCCCCACAACAATGCTTGGAAGTAACTGGACTGAGAGTGTCTAGTGTTCTGTTTCCAAAGTAAAAGGCATTGAGACGAGCAGGAGTAACAAACAGTCTTGTCTTTATTCCATTCACAACAGAACCAAAAAAACAAAATGGCATGGATTGTCTTATACCCCTTTGCACGGACTGTATCAGCCAATCAATGCAAGGCATTTATTCCACCTTGCGCATATGCACAAGGCGGGAGACAGCCTGTCTGGTCCTGGGCATTCACGTGTCTGCCCGGGCCTCTCTGCAACCTCCTGCACCTGTTGAATGACTCAGCAGGCCCAGGACATAACACCCCTCCCCTCTTGGATCAAAACAGAATAGTTAATATTTTACAATACTACAACCCTAATACCTTGTCATTCCCTTATTCCTGCCCACCTACTGACAGGAGTCTTACATACTCCTGTAAGTGCTTGGGTGGACCTCTAACTCGCTCTGACCTTCTGGGAGTGGTTGTGATTACCTGGCCTGCAAACATGCCTGCCAGGCTCGTCAGGCCAGGACTTTGATGCCCCCTAGACTCAGGCGACCTTCCATGCTGCTGACTGGCTGGATCTTCTAAACCCAGATCAGAGTTCCTTGGTGGGGTGGAATTCCCCAAGTCCACAATGGACCCCTCTTGGGAGCAGTGCCCCGTGAGCCCAAGATCAGCAGATATATTAGCCTGAAAAACCAATTGTGAGCAATATTCCATTGACCTGGTGCCGATGCCAGAGTCAGGAGTGCCAGAGTCAGGAGCCACCTCCATGGCAAGACCCCCTACTGGTGCCTGGGAAATTCCACTTTCGCAGAGAAACTGTGGTCCACAATCGTAATTGTGGTCCTCCCCCCCCCCGAGAGCAGAGCCAGGAGCGGAAGTGTGGTTGGGAAGGCCACCTTGCATACCACTGCTGTCACCCAGAGATGTCCAGGTCCATAATTTCTTGCCCAGACTGGATCACCCACCTGTAGTATCCTAGGTGCCCGTGGCTGTGACACCTGTGATGCCACCTGGTCTGGGTGTAACCTGTCCAGTTTAGTAATGAGCCTGCGACCCCAGCGGAGTTCAGCTGGGCTCTTCCCC
Source organism: Crotalus tigris (assembly GCF_016545835.1). Taxonomy (NCBI): domain Eukaryota; kingdom Metazoa; phylum Chordata; class Lepidosauria; order Squamata; family Viperidae; genus Crotalus; species Crotalus tigris. Next base: position 483,239 of record NW_024100120.1, on the reverse strand, counting down.
GTGGCTGTGCACAGTGTGGTGCAGTGTGAGAGGAGAAAGTCAGCCAACCTGTGATGCCATTTTCATAAGTGATTCTCTTTAAAGCATCTTTGGTTGTGCGCACCAGCCTGGCCATTGGAATCTGGATGAAATGGTGCAGACATGGTATGACAGATCATGTTGGCCTGTAGAAAAGCCTGAAACTCAAAAGACGTGAATTGGGGTTGGTTGTCGGAGACAAGGACATCTGGAAGTCCAGGAGATGAGAAGATCCCTCTCAACACCTGGATGGTCCTTAGCAGTAGTAGTGGAGGAGACTGGAATGACCTCTAGCCACTTGGAATGGCTGTCCACGAGGAGAAGGAAGAATTGCCCCTGAAAGGGCCCAGCATAGTCAATATGACCCCTCGACCAAGGGGCATGTGTCTCCTCCCACCTAAGTACAGGGGCCTGAGGTATTTCAGGCCTGGACTGTTGGCAAACAGTGCACCCGTGGACCTGGGCCTTGATCTCTTTATTGAGCCCAGGCCACCAAAGATGGCTGCGCGCAAGCGCCTTCATCCAGACTATTCACGGATGTCGCTCATGCAGAGAGAGCAAGACTCTAGTCCTCAATGAGGCCAGGATAACTATTCTGTTACCCCATAGAACTTCCTCTTCCAGAAACTCTGGAACTCTGTGCTAGGACACGTGTCAAGCCATCCTGACAGCACCCATGTCAGCACGTGTGTAATCGTGTGATCAGTGGCTGTTTCAGCAGCCACGTCCCTAGCATTGAGGGGAGACTCAGGTAATTCTTGAATGGAAAGTATGTGGTAAGCTGAAGCAGGGTCTGACTCCACTGACTGCAGAGGTAATCTGCTGAGGCCATCTGCATGGCCCATTTCTTTGCCCGGTTTGTGAACCAGTGTGTAGTCATATGCAGACAGGAAAATTGACCATCTCAGCATTTTAGGAGAGATGATATGTGGGGTTTGCTTGTTGATTGTAAACAACCCCAGCAGTGGCTTATGGTCTGTAAATACCGTGAAATGGTGGCCATATAAAAAGTCATGAAACTTTTTTATTCCAGCCACTATGGCCAAGGCTTCCCTATCTATCTGTGCGTAATTACTTTCAGCAGATGATAGGGTCCTAGAGTAGTAGGCTATAGGGACTTGTGTCCCATCAGCCTTCAAGTGACTCAACACAGCCCCAATCCCATAAGGGGATGCATCACAGGCTATGCATACAGGCAATTACTCATTGAACTGCATTTGAGGATAGCAAGGCCTTGACCTCTGCAAAACTCCTTTCATGGACTTTTGTCCATAGCCATGGAGCCTGTTTATCCAAGAGCCAGTGTAACGGCTCAGCCACTGCAGCCTTGTGAGGGAAGAATGAATGGTAAAAATTTAACAGTCTGAGAAAAGCTTGAAGTTCGCTTTTGGACTTGGGACTTGGGGCCTGCTGAATTGCTTTAAGCTAAGATTCAGCAGGATGGATGCCTTCAACTTCAATATGGAACTCCAGAAATTCTGTGGAAGTGACTCCAATTTTACATTTGTCTTGCTTTAGCTTCAGCCCGCTTGGCAGAAACATAAAAAGACAGCTCTAAGCCTTTCAGCCAGATTTTCAGATGATTCCCCAGCGATAAAGACATCATCAAAGTACGGGCAAATGCCTGGAATATTGTGGAGCATTCGCTCCATCACACTCTGGAAGATGCCAGGGGCTACATTAACCCCAAACTGCAGCCTTCTAACTTTAAACACTCCCCGGTGCATTACAATTGTTTGGGCCTCAGCCGTTGCCTCATCAACTGGTAATTGTTGATAGGCCTGAGCCAAGTCAAGTTTAGTAAAAACGCAGCCTCCCTTGAGGGAAGCCAGAATGTGGCTCACCACGGGCATTGGGTATGAGTGCTGCTGCAAATTTTTGTTAAGTGTACACTTATAGTCCACACAAATTCGGACTTCCCCATTTGCCTTCAGTGGCGTGACTATTGGGGTTTCCCAAGGACTGCTGTCTACGGGCTCTAAGATGCCATGCTGGAGCATCTTGTCCAGCTCTGCATTAATCTTATTCGCGAAGGGCACCCGTCTGGGCTTAATCCTAATGGTTGTGATGGCTGGGTCTAAATGTAAGCAATGGGAGCTCTGAACTGAACACATCAGCAAACTCCTTGCAAACTTCTGCAAGTCCTGTCATTTGCAAACTGTGAAGTCCAGTCACTTGGATTCCAAAGGCCTCAAACCAATGGAGTCCAATAAGACTTGTGTGATCACCCCCAACTACCACTACATCTAGCAACCCTTCAAACTTCCCATCTTGAGCGTGGCCTCCCCTTCACGCTGACTCAGGAATTCTGGAAGTCAGTAAGAATTAAATTCGAAGGCCTGAGTTTAACTCGTAGGCCGCTTCTGCAACAAATCTTGTTGAAAGTATCTTGGGAAATGATTGAAAAGAGGACCCTGTGCAACTTCACATCAATATGAAGCTTCTTCCTGAGCAGCCTATGGGCCCCGGTTTTAAAAATGCTTCTATGGGACGTGCAAAAATCCACCCTGTTCTGGCTGGGGACCCTGGTACTTTTCTGAAGCAATTCTTCCAAAGACCGTTCCTTCTGGTGACCCAAACAGATGGAGGCAATGTGGCCTTGCCTACCACGTGCCTGGCAAATGGTGGAGCAGAACCGGCAATCGGAGTGCTTATGGCGTCTTCCACATCCCAAACACCGAGGGAATGAGGTTGTCTTGTCTCTGCACTCTTGAGGTCCTCTCTCTGCTGGCTGCTGTAGTCGGTCCACCTCCATCTCTGTTCAGCATCTTCTAGAGCGACCTCTTATGGACGGAGATTGAAGTTGGAAGGTTCTTGGAGAGCTGCAAGGCCTTCACAGCTCCGCCTACTGCTTCTTCTGCTGAAATTTCTCTCAACGCGTCTTGGAACGAGACATCTTCCTTTGCGAAGATCTTCTGCTGCAACTCATGACTTCTCAGTCCACAAACTAAACAATCCCGAAGTCTCTCTTCCAGCTCCTTGAATTCGCATGGCCTAGCTGCTTCTCGTAACACAACAATAAAATCCGCAGCAGACTCACCAGGCCTCTGGTGTCTGCTCGAATGCGTGTCGCCATGCAATCACCGAAAGCTTCGGTTCAAAATATTCTCTAAGCATTCTTTTCAGCTCAGCATAAGCAATTGATTCCAGTGGTGCTGGGACGACCAGATTCTCTGCAATATCGAAAGTCTTTTGCCCACAGACACACAGTAGCGTGGCAGCTTTAAGACTGTCTTCTCGGATTTGGTTTACCCTAAAGTAGTTCTCCACCCAGGCCATGTAAGAGCTCCAGTGTTCCGGATGAGCTGTGTCAAATTCAGAGAGATGGCCTAGTTTGGACATCGTTACTGCCCAGTAACCTCATCAAGGCCTCGTGCTGCAAGGTTTGAGAAGGGGTCCCTTTTGCCGAGCTCTCCTCCAGCATTCTCCTAGTGGCAGGCAGACTCATGATCTTCTGACACTGAATTTCCCAGCGCTTCAGGCCTCTCTTGGTGAGTCAATCTATCTTCTTTCGTTTTTTCCCTTGCAGCGGATCCCACTTTTGTCGCCAATGTTCTGTTTCCAAGTAAAAGGCATTGAGATGAGCAGGAGTAACAAACAGTCTTGTCTTTATTCCATTCACAACAGAACCAAAAAAACAAAATGGCACTGATTGGTCTTATACCCCTTTGCACGGACTGTATCAGCCAATCAATGCAAGGCATTTTTCCCACCTTGTGCATGCGCACAAGGCTGGAGACACCCTGTCTGGTCCCGGGCATTCACGTGTCTGCCCGGGCCTCTCTGCAACCTCCTGCACCTGCTGAATGACTCAGCAGGCCCAGGACATAACATCTAGTGTTGGTGATTCTCCTGCAAGGAATCCCACTTCTAACTGGAGTTCTTGGGTAAATGGTACATGCCTACACATTTCAAACAAAAGGGGTGACTGCACTTTTGGACATGAACTTTTGGGGTTAGCATATAGGTGTTCTGAGGGGCAATCATGTTCCCAAAGAGGGTAAGAATCAAGTGAGTATCTGGGCTACCAACACAATTCATATACAGCAGTATTTCTCAACCTTGGCAGTTTGAAGATGTGTGGACTTTAACTCCCAGAATTCCCCAACCAGCATAGTTTGAAAAACATTGTTATACAGCTTTCGTTATTTGCATGATTCACAGAAAATTTTCTCTTTTCCTACATTGTTGCAGCTGCTTTAAACTCTCCTCTACTGTCACTAATCCACTAAGTTTTGAGTCAAATCAATAAATGGCTAAGATATTGAGCAAAGAACTGCAAATGATCTGAATAGACACATCTTTCTGAACTAAGCTTCTGCCATCTGTTTCAAACCTCTAATTACAAATACAAAATGAGCATAATTAAATATTGGTATCATACAAATATAAGCTAGAAGCTGTTGCAATGCATGTGTGTGTTCTTTATTAAATAGAACAAGCATCTGTTTTGTTTTCTTATGTTTTGAGACACAGATGGGGGAAATTGCTTTTTCACTGACAAAAAGGATAGGTTTCAATTGCTAAACAGGAATTCAATACATAAGGGGTTGTACTTTGAACAGTTGGCAAATGGGACTATTTTTACAAATACAAAAGTAAGGCCTGGATTCTTTACTTTCCTTCCCATCTTAGGAATAATTTAAGCAGAAAGAAGAAAGCAGGCTATATCTTGGAGACAGTAATTATACATTAATATAACCCATTTGTCAGATACAGAGGTGGGATTTGTATCTGGCGCTGAACTAACTGATAATTGCTCTAGGTCATCACTTCATGCAGTGAGGAGCTTTCCTTTCATGCTATTGCCCCTGTTCTTTCATGCTACTAGTCAATGGAGATCAAGCATAAGGCTCTTTCTAAAGCTCTGCAATATTTTCACTCTCCAAATCTCTAGCTAACATATGGGAGTTGAAGTCCAATATACCTGGAGGAAGAGATTTGGGAAAACTGTTACAAAAAGTATTGTCTCTGGATATGGGCACCACTGTTTGAATTTATATCCTGTCTTCTCTCCAGGGAACTCAAGGTAATATATGTTGAAACTTATATATTTCTGGAAGTAGACGTAGCCCAAGTTTGTTGTACATATCATATGGTTGGCTTCTCTGGGTTTCAGAAGGCACTAATGTGATTCTGCAGGCATTTCATGTTATGTCTCTGAAGCTTTCTGAATGCAACTGTTCAGAACCAATGTCTGTGTACTTATGGTATTATTTATGGCCCATTTATTTGAATGCCAGAATTATAGAAATTCTCTATTGCTGTTGATGTTTGTGTGGTCTATGATTTCACACTACCCTTCCAATCAAATGGCTGATTATTTTTCACAATGAGGGTGGTTGTTATGTATTTACAAACTTGGGTTTTTGTTTAGCTTTGATTCCTTAATTTTTTGATGTAATTCTAGTTTTGTACTTAGCATTAGATGTAATCTAAATCAGGGGTCCCCAACCCCCGGTCCATGGACTGGCACTGGGCCACAGCATGCCAGCAACCAGTCCACACAAACAAGCAAAGCCCCATCTGCAGGATGCAGGCAGTACATGAAACCATGCCACCTCTGGTCCACAGAAAAACCTCTCTCCATAGAACCAGTTCCTGGTGCTCAAAAGGTGGGGGACCTCTGATCTAAATAGTTAACTTTGTGCTCCAACACTGGAATCCCAAAGATGCTTTTTCAAGAGGCAACTGAACATTTTTGTTCTGAAGATGTTTTGCTTCTCATCTAAAAAGCTTCTTCAGCTCTGACTGGATGGTGGGGAATGGAAGGATTTATATTTCTTGCAGACAGCTGGTCATTTGCATTCTTTTAGAGAGTCATTGATGCCACCTGGAGGCTTATCTGTGTTCTCATGGTTACCTGAGTAGTGCAGGTGTGGAACCTTCTTAGAACTGCTGAAACAACTGTGTTGTGGATGTTTTCTGCCCTGTGTCCCTTCACTGTTGAACACAGGTGCAAGCTGTTAGGGATGTGTCTGTGTTGTCTGCATCTCAAACTGAAGTGCAAATGGTTCCTGTAGAATGCATTTTTTCTGGAAATCCATTCATACTCCCACACCATTCAAAATCTGTTTATCTCAAAATGCATAGCTAAATGTCAATGGAGATTCCCAATCATCCAGATTATGGTTATCCCAAAGGTGCTTTGTCATCTCATATATCCTATACCATTTCAATTGGATTTTCTTGTTTTTCTTTGAAGACAAGTGGCCTCGATGACTCTCTAAAAGAATGCAAATGACCAGCTGTCTGCAAGGAATATAAATCCATCCATTCCCCACCATCCAGTGAGAGCTGAAGAAGCTTCTTGGATGAGAAGCAAAACGTCTTCAAAGAAAAACCAGAAAGTCCAGTTGCCTCTTGAAAATGCACCTTTTGGACAACCATGACCTGGATGACTAAGAATCTCCATGGACATCCAACACTGGAGGTTTTTTAAAAGAGATTGGACAACTATTTGTCTGAAATGGTATAGGTTTAGGATATATAAAATGACCAAACTGAGCCCAAGGAAAGAGTCAAATGTGTCATAAGTCACAAGTCCCTGCATGCCCAAAGAGATCTAAGTCTTGAATGCCTTTCTTATCTCTCATTCATTTCCCTTTACCATTAGTTGGTCAGATTCTTGTACAAAGCTTAAGCTTGCAATAAATCTTTATACTTATTTGAACTATCTGAATCTCCTGATTTCCCCAGCACTTGACATTAGGTTTCCTGCCTGAGCAGGAGTTGGATTAGAAGACCTCCAAAGTCTGTTCAACTCTGTTATTCCATTATACTGTATATGATGTTGGTTATGCCTTGATAAAGTATCCTTGCACAGACTTTTTTGTAGTCTTTTTGTATGTTTATGCCCCCCTTGCAATGCCTAGAGTTTAGGGTAGCCTGCTAGGATATTCTGATGTATTTTTATGCATTAAGGGGAGGATTATTGTAACATTATTATAAAAAAGTGCACCTTACTGTTCTTTGTTTTGTTCCCTAGTCCTTTTAAAAATAAAATTAGAGGCATAGCCATTCTTCTTGAATATATTTTGATGGTAATTGAGTTCTACTTTTCTGAGTATTGGCACACGGTACATATGTCTTTACTTTGAGAGGTCCTTGGTGCTTTCTGAGCTTCTTGTTTTCTTGTAGATATTTCATTACCAAATTAGGTAACATCATCATTGTTTTCTGCAAGAAAACAAGACGCTCAGAGAGCACCAAGATCCCCTCCTCAGCTACAAATATTCTCCTTTATGTCTTTACTTTGTTATGAGGATTTTAATGGAACTCATTTAGTGAGCTGTGGGGTAGCTGCTATAAAAATTTAAAATCTGAGCAGCTTGCACTAACCTTTCCAAATCCAAGATGAAATAAATTAAGTTGTGCGTGCTTATTTTCCACCTTTTTCTACTCAAGAGGAAGAATTTGCGCTAGTAAGATCCTCACTATGTGCCATCAAGTTATTTTCAACTCCTAGTGACCACATAAATTTTCTCCATGGAAAGATCATAAAAAGTTCATCCACGAACAAACCTGAATACAAGTCTGATATTTTAATTATTATATGACTACCATTTATAGAAAACAAGTAACTTCAATCTGATTAGTATTTCCTCACATATTAGGTGTTTGCTAATAAAGGTAAGTAAATCACTTGCACCCATTATACAGGTCAAAGGGGAAATTTTCAGTTTTTTCAACTGGACATAGTGCATGGTAAAAAGTATGTTCGGCTCAGACACAGCGTCTGAAATTCAAATCTTTGGCTTTCTTTATTGTAATTGCTTACCAAAATCAATCCTGACAATCCTAGAGTATATGGGGAGGAATACACTCCTTTGGATAATAGACCTTTTATCTTTTATCCCAAAGAGAGCCCAGAATAATGGACTCCAGTTACAAGAAAAAAAACTCCCAGTTAATTACAGTATATAGTGTCTGAAAATTTCTTACATTGACTCGGCCTATTGTATTTTGAACTCCGTTGTGTCTGGCATTATCTCCATTTCAGTAAAATTCTATCTCAACACCTTCTGGAAAAAGAAGGAATAAAAGTTGGGACTTTATTCATATGACTTATTGCTACAGCTCATTCCAAAGGGGAGGAGAAAAAGAAAACCAGCAACCCCACTTTAATTGAAAACTCCCTTCCGAATGTTAGTTGAATATTTCTGTTTAAGCCCTTACAAGGTACAGGTAACCTTGTAACATATAACCCCAACTGTGCCCAAAATATATGTTGCTAAGTGAGACATTTAAGTGAATTTTGCCCCATTTTACAACCTTTCTTGCCACAGTTGTTAAATGAATCACTGCAATTTTTTAGTAACTGTCAGAACCCATTTCTATTTCATTTCTATCTATCTTCTCTGACCTAAAAACAAATCTCACTTTTCCCTGGGTTCTGCCATACTCCCAAGGGGGAGGGGGGATATGCCTGCAGGGTTATTATTTTTGCTTCCTCTATTTGCTACAATGTAACATTTTGCTTTGTTTATTGCCACTGTGTCCGCTGCCCACTACAATGTAACAATTTGCTTCCTGCACTGTATCTCTCTCTGAACTTTCTTCTCCCTAACCTGTCAGCTAGGAAAAGGGGGGAGAAAGAAATACAACTTATAAGCCTGGCTTATTTCTCCGGTCTCAAATTGAGGTAAGAAGAGCTGCTTGAACATCGTGCTACGACGATGTTTATTTCTGTAAAGGAACCCCTTAGATCCTGTCTATTATGCCTGCTATCAACTATTTTTAATAAAAGTTCCTGTTGGAAGAAACCGTCTCCAAGAGTTCTGCTTTCTTAAGATGTGGGATTGAAGTGGGTCCTTACATTAGACAGGATCTGCAGTAATAGTCAACCTGGAAGGCCCTATTGCAAAAACTACAATGTCGGACGACAGGGCAGGGAATGAAGAACCCACCGTGAAAGGGGAGCCCTCCCTCTAGCACAGTGGTTCTCAACCTTTTAATGCCGTGACCCCCAACCAGTTGTAAGTCGAGGACTACTCAACTGGTCATAAATCGAGGACTACTCAACTGGTGCAGCACCATTTGCAGAATGGGACTTTTGGCGAGCTCAGCAGGGCAGAGACAGCCTGGACAATTCCTATTGGCTTTTGAAAACCAATAGAATTAGACTCTATTCAAGAGAGTCTATTCTATTGGCTTTCAAAAACCAATAGAATAAAAGGGAGTAGCACAGCTAAGGAAAAGGGGAAAAAATGGCGGACTGCATTGTTTGGCGACCCCCGTGAAATGGTTGTTCGACCCCAAATGGGGTCCCGACCCACAGGTTGAGAACCACTGCTCTAGCAGGAACCCTGCCAGTTGTCGGGATCCGAGACGTCATACTTCTCAGAAGAAGTTGTGGAAATGCAAGACCACAAACCTTGGTGCTCGATGGGTGTTGGCAAGAAAGATGAGTGGGAAAAAGTATTGGGGAAAGTGACCCTGAGGTGGGGCAGCCACCAACCTAGATGGAAGCAAGAGATGGAGAAATCCCTGTACCTTAGCGAAGAGGAAGGAGGTCACATGCAGCACTCGAACTGGATCCTAGAGAAAGCTATTGACCTGATGAAAAGAACCCTCGGCTCTCTTGTGAAGGAGCACCCTGAATCTCGGGGCTGCACCAACACCTTCGGCTACAACCGGAGAGACACTGAGGGGGAATCGGAACCTGTAGTCCTAGGGACGTCCATGGAGACAGCAGCTACCATTTCAGCAGCCCCCACTCCCCGCCGACCCACAGATGGCAATCAGGATGGGAGACAATACAGTCAGTGGCGAAGGCACCAATCCATCCAAAAATTCCTGTTGCTGGATGCGAAATTCAGGGGGGATCCACCAAGCTTGGGGTTCTTCCTAACCCAAGTCCTTAGCTGCATGGAAGAATATGGACAGGACATCTCCAGTGACAAAGCCCGTATCTGTATCATGCAATCCACTGTGGATTGTAGACTGGATGGTGAACCTGCATGATTCTAATGCCCCAGAGCTCAATGACTTCAACCGCTTTGTGTCCTCTCTGAGAAGGCGATTCGAGGACCCCCTGGCTGATCAAAAGGCCCATGAGAGAATCAAAACGGTGAGGCAGGGTAGATACCCGGGTCATTGCCAACAAGCTGAAGTGGGTGGAAGACATCCTCTTTAGCCATTTCAAAGATGGCCTAAACTACGACCTGTATGATGCTTGCCTTCCTCAAGGGGACACACAACAACTCAATGAATGGTACATTTGGCAGAGGAAGCAGAGATTGACCTACTGAAGAGGCACTGCCAAGGAAAACCATGGGGCTGCTATCTTCCTGAGCAACCGCACGAGCCAGCAAAACCACCAGCTACAGCCAAGAAGTCAACGGGCTGTTTCAAATGCGGGAGAGTGGGGCTTCCACCATAGAATGCCGCTTGAAAGGCCCTCAGTGCAACACAGACCAATCACCAGCCAGGAAATTAGGAAAGTCCCCAGCCAAGCCAAAAGTACCCACCATGAGGGTGACAGAGGCTGTGGAGTCCCCACCCCCTGCCAAGCATGGGGAGGGAACTCCGGCCTGCACCGCAGGGGCAGTGGACACCACGGATGACAGCTCGGAGGGTGAACCCCTAGTAAGTGGACCCATTGCACCCATCCTCAAGACAATGACTATATTAGCCCCCTCCAGGCCCGAAGCTGTCAAACTGAAAGCCTTAATAGACTCTGGCTGCACCTGCTGCCTCATTAGCCCGATGCTAGTGGGGAACCTGGGCATCCCAGTGAGGTGGCTGAAACAACCAATCTCATTTGGCCAGTTAGATGGGTCCATAGAAGGGGGGATTCCAGCTACCCTAGCCACTTTACCAGTCCACCTATCCCTGGGGAACCAAAGGAAGACATAATGTTTGTAATGACTCCAGGCATGGAATGCCCAGTGATCCTAGGGCTGGAGTGGCTAAAGCAATGGAACCCCTGGGTAAATTGGAGAACAGCAGAACTCAAGTTCCCAAAGAGGGATCGTGTGAACTTAAACCCCCAAGGACCCCTACCAAACCCAGGAATGGAGAAAGCATTGGTGGGAGAGGAAAAGGGGCTACCTGAAGTACTGGAGGAATACCGAGACCTTGCTGAAGTTTTCAGTGAGGAGCAGGCAGATGAGCTTACCCCTCACCGACCCACGGATTGTGCCATAGAATTCAAGTCTGGGGCAAAACTCCCGAAGCGCAGATTATACTCTATGAGCCCTAAAGAGAAGGAGGAAATGGAAAGATTCATAAATAAAAACCTAGAAAGGGGGTTTATCGAAACTGTCCCTGGTAATCTTTAGAGAGAAGAAGGATAGCACTTTGTGCTTGTGCATGGATTACTGCACCCTGAATGCAATCTGTGAAAGTAACCTATACCCCCACCCCTCATGAAGAACATATTATCACACCTATCAAAAGGAAGAATTTTCACTAAACTAAACATAAGGGAAGTGTATTACCACCTTAGGATTAAGGAAGGGGATGAATAGAACACCACATTTATTTGCCCAATGGGATGCTACCAATTCAAAGTTTTGCCGTTTGGACTACAAGGAGACCCCACAGTATTTATGCAATTTGTTAGAGAATTTTAATTTCTCTTTTGGTGAAAAAATAAATCAGAAGCTCTCAGAGTTGACTGCATTTAGCTGATTCAAAATAACTTCTTTATATTTATATCAAAATATTTACAATACCATACATTCTTCTTTACAGCAACATAGCACAAATGAAGACTTCTTACAGAGAGATACAGAGACAAACCTGAGACTGGAAATTCAGCTCCTAACTCAATACCCTTTTGCACAAACTCAGTAGCACTTTCTTCACATTGGCTGACTGAGTTACCACATGACTCTTCCTGCTCATGAATATTCCAACACTCCTCCGTTCATGACAGGAAGAGACATCAGACGTATTGACTTAATACATTCTCCATAGTGAACACTACCCAATGGTTTAGTCATCATGTCTGCCAAATTATCCTCAGAAGAACAATGATATAAACTAATCAATTTTCCTTTTACAGCTTCCCTGACATTACAATACTTAATGTCTACATGTTTACTTCTGTTCTTCACCCTGTCACCAGTTGCCATTTTTATACAGGCAGCATTGTCTTCAAATACCTTTACAGATTCTTTTACATTAATATTTAAATCTTGCAACAATGTACATACCATGTTACTTCAGAACACAATTCAGATAAAGCAATAAATTCTGCTTCCACTGTTGAAATAGCAACAGTTGTTTGTTTTCTGGACTTCCATCCAATCAGAGACCCTCCAAATAATATTATAATCACAGAATTTGTGATTATAATATTTGTAATTATGTCATTTGCATAGTCACTATCGACATAACACTTTAATTTCAATTCCTCAGTAATCTGTATTTGAAGACCCAAATTTATAGTTCCCTTTAAATATCTGAGAACCCTTTTTACACCCATCCAATGTAACTTTGTAGGTGCAGCAGTAAAACGACTCAAAATGCTTACTGCGCAAGCTATGTCTGGTCTGGACCACTGTGATAGATATAACAAACTCCTTATTGCTGAGTGATATATCTCTTGATCACAGGTTTCACCTTTGTCCGAACGTAAACTATTATAAAAATCCGCACTCATGGGTGTGGGTGCAGTATTGTAATCCTTCATATTATATTTCTCCAATAACTGCTCAATTTTTCTCCTTTGACTGAGAATATAACCACCTTTTTCATTTTTCTGTATCTCTACACCGAGATATTTCTTTTATTTCTCTCAAATTCTTTAATTCAAATTTCTTTCCTAATTTACCAGCAAATTCCTTGACTTGTGATGCATCCTTTGTGATGAAGCAAAGATCATCTACAAATGATAACAGTAGACAATTCCCTTCTTGTAACTGTCCAGTATATATACAATTATCAGCTTTACAACTTTTAAATCCAAGATCCTTTAAAGCAGTATCTAAACAGATATTCCAGTTTCTGGCTGACTGCTTCAGCCCATAAATAGCCTTGTTTAATTTATATACCACGTTAGGTTTTGCAATTTCATATCCTGGTGCTTGGATCATATAGATTTCTTCCTCTAACTCAGCATTGAGGAATGCAGTTGTGATATCAAAGTGCCAGATTTTATGCTTATATGCCGCTGCCAACGCCAGTGCTAATCGTATACTCTCACTTTTCACAGTTGGCGCAAATACTTCATCGTAGTGCACATTCTTTAATTGTGAAAAACCTTGTGCCACTAACCTGGCCTTATACTGTATATCATTATTTGGCAATACCTTTTTCTTATATACCCATTTACAACCCACAGCTTTGATTCCCTGTGGCAAAGTCACTGATTTAAATACTTCATGGTCTCCCATGGATTTCATCTCTTTATCCATGGCCTCCTTCCATCTTTCTTATTCAGCTTTTGGTAATGCCAACACTTCTTTATAGTTTCTTGGCTCATACCACACATTGCAAACCTTTACCTTGCTGGCAGAATACCTGTCAGGCGGAATTCCTTTGTTACATCGCTCTGACCTATGTGGTATTAACTGCTTCTGTGTCTCAAGTCTATCTGGCTTCATGTCTTGTTCAGCCTCTCCTCCCTGAACATTGACATCTTCAATAATAATTTTTTTATCATTAGATGAGTTATTGTTGTTAAATAGATCACCGTCATTAAGTGAGACATACCCAGAATTTGCATTAATTCTGTCCCAATTTTGTTCTGCAAAATTAGCAGACCTTGAAATTACATTCTTTTACTTCCATCGCTAAAGTGATATCCTTTTGATCCTGGCTCATAGCCCACAAACCTGAGCTTTTTTGCCTTTTATTGTCCCTTTCTTCTGATTGCTTTTAAAATCTGCACCCATGCAGTACTTCCAAACATGTTCAAATGTGCCAGTGATGGCTTTCTCCCATATAGAGTGGTATATGGAGTATTATTAATGGAGGAACTCCACAGCCTGTTAATTATATAATTGGCAGTCAATATGGCTTCTCCGCAATATGACCTGCTCATACCAGAATCCTTTAATAATGAATCTTTCATTGTTTGCAAAACACCATTCCTTCTTTCAGCTACACTGCTCTCTGCTGCTGTGTAAGGATTTGTACGTCTGTGTCTTATCCCCAACTGCCCCAACCATTGTTGGAATTTAGTTGACATAAATTCATACCTCTGTCAGTTTGCAACTGACACACTTGTTGTCTGTACGTCTGTCTACCAAACTTTCCCACTGTTTGAATTGTTGTAGCACCTCTGTCTTACTTCTAAGCAAGTAGCAAAATGAATACCTGCTATAATCATCAACAATTACCAGTGCATATTTTGCTCCTCCCAAACTGGCTTGCATAGGTTCCACCGGATCTGCATGGACCAGCTCTAGAGCTCTTTTTGTTTGTCTTGTGCTATATTTACTAACTGGGAATGCCTTTGATTTCGATGCTTTGCATACTGCACAGTCCAAATATGTTTTGCATTCCTTCAAATTTAGCCCTTCTCTTGCTGCAAAACTTTAAAGCTTGCATGGCCAAGTCTTCTATGTAGAAGATGAACACACGAATTATACTCTGCAACATTCTTAAATATATGGGAACATTGAACCTTTTGTCACTGCAATACATATAGATTATCTTCCTTTATGCCTTCTGCACAAATATTCCCATTCCTTTTGATGAGACACTTCCCATTTACAAAAATGACCTCAAAACCTTATTTGTCTAAATTAACAATTTAAACAAACAAATTATGTTTCATTTCAGGTACACAAAGCACATTGGTAAACTTTGATTCCAAATATGGAATTTTTACATTGCCTCTTCCGATGACTTTTGCTTTCTGGCCATTTTCCAAAGCCACAGCTTGTTGTGCTACTGGAACAAACCTGCAAAATAATTCAGAGTCATTAACAATTGTTTGACTTGCCCCACTATCTATTAGCCACTTGTCTCTGTTGTTGCTATAGCAAACTTTTGCAACACCAAAATGTTCATTTTGCAAATCAGTCTTTTTTGCTTGCACAAATCTCCTTCACTGCAAATTGTTCCTCTGCAAACAGTTCCTTTTCAGATGTGTCTTTGCTCCACAAATGTAGCAATTCTTTTCTTGTTGAGCCCTCTGCTTGCAAAATGTTCTTCTTCGGAGACTTGCAGTCTGGACCCTCTCCTCAGGAATTTCTCCTCCTCGTGGCTGCTTCTAAAATGGCACTTTTCTTCTTCATTAAGCAAACATGCCTTTAAAGCCTCAAAATTTAAGTCTTGTTCTTCTTTACACTCAAATATGGCAAAACCTGTGTCCCAGGTTTTATCTAAACTTTTCAACACCAATAAAACCTTTTGGGACTCAGAGAATTTAATCCCACGTTGTTCTAAGTCCAAAAATAAACTTTGCATTTTATTTAAATGCTGTTCCACAGATTCACCTGGTTGCAAATAGGCCCTGTAAAGTTTTCTTGATAATTGCACTATATTGCATGCAGAAACATTCACGTGCACAGCTCTCAACTTTAACTAAATCTCCTTTGCAGTCTTTAAATTTGCAACATTTAGAAATTGTTCATCGTCTAAATTTAAGATGAGATAAGCCATTGCTTGATCATGACTTTTCTGATCAGCAGGTACAAACACTTGTGGTGGATTTTCTATGATATACCACAGCTCTTTAGCCTTGAGCAAACATTCCATTTTTGCAGCCCATATAATGTAATTCTTCTGGCCCAAACTAGGCACAGAGCTTTCCTTAAATTCCATTGCAGCCATTCTGCTAATTCTGCCTTGTTCTTATACTTTCTAAACACAGGCAATTTCTTCCAGCTTTAAATTACAATGCAGTCCTTAGTAAGCTCTGGGCTCACAGCCTGTTAGAGAATTTTAATTTCTCTGTTGGTGAAAAAATAAATCAGAAGCTCTCACAGTTCACTGCATTTAGCTGATTCAAAATAACTTTTTTATATTTATATCAAATATTTACAGTACCATACATTCTTCTTTACAGCAATATAGCACAAATGAAGACTTCTTACAGAGAGATACAGAGACAAACCTGAGACTGGAAATTCAGCTCCTAACTCAATACCCTTTTGCACAGACTCAGTAACACTTTCTTCACATTGACTGACTGAGTTACCACATGACTCTTCCTGCTCATGAATATTCCAATACAATTAATCAATGAGGTACAAAGGGAGCACCTATTTAAGGAGGTCCTGGTTTATCTAGACAACATCCTTATCTTCACCGAATCCAAAGAGGAGCATGTCAATAGTCAGAGCGGTTTTAAAGAAACTGCGAGCTGCCCACCTATATGCTAAATTATTGAAATGCGAATTCCACCAGGAAAGAATAGACTACCTGGGTTATCGCATATCCCCACAGGGCATTGAAATGGACCTTGAGAAGGTCAGGGCAGTACTAGAACAGGCACCACCTCACACAAGGAAGCAATTGCAAAGTTTCCTGGGTTTCGCAAATTTACTGCCGGTTCACCCCTTCATTCACCCAAACAGCCCTGCCCCTCACGAACTTACTAAAAACGAAAGAAGAATCCTCAGTGAAACCCAGCCAGCCACTAAAATGGACAATGGAATGCCAAGCAGCATTCGAGAGGTTAAAAAGACTTTTTTCCGCTGAACCCGTACTGAGGCATCCAGACACAGATAAACCTTTTGTAATACAGATGGATGCAAGTGATGTGGCAGTGGGGCTGTACTACTACAAGAAAACGATGAAGGAGTATTGCAACCATGCGCATATACGTCCAGGAAAGTCACCACAATGGAACAGCACTAGAGAAAAGAGGCATACACTGTGAGATGGTTGTTACTAATGTGGTGCCATTTTCTTGAAGGGAATAAAATCCCTTTTCAGGTCTGGACAGACCACAAAAACTTGGAAGCCTTAAAAACACTCAGGAAGCTCACTCCTAAGCAAGCCTGCTAGTCTCAGCATTTTCACCAATTCCGTTTTATGCTCAAACACTTGCCAGGGGGAAAGAACTTCCTGGTAGATGCACTGTCTCACATGCCCCAATATAACAGCATGCAAGCCACTGGTTCTAAACCACTCATGCCTGAACCACAACTGGCAGCACCAGTAACCACCAGAGCCCAAGCTAAAATAAAGCTGCAGCTGGGTAGCCAAACCAGAATTGAATTGTGGAAAACTTCGGAAACAGATAAATGGTTCCAGAAAAATAGACATGTGTGCACAATCAAGGATGGACTGCCATGGGTGGGGGATAAGTTATATATACCAACCACCCAGAGGGTCACTTTCATGCAGCTATGCCATGATACAAAATCAGCAGGGCATTTTGGATTTATAAAAACATTACATTTAATTAAAAGGCAATTTTGGTGGCCATTCATGAAAAAGGACATAGAAAGTTACATGGCCAGCTGCCCAACTTGCGCAGCTATTAAGAGGTTGCAAGGGAAATTGCCCAGTCTGTTACAACCAGTGGCGAATCCCTCAGCTCCCTGGAAAGAAATATCCATGGATTTTATAGTGGAAATATCAGAAAGCAATGGAAACACTGTCATCTGGGTGGTTACAGACTTGTTTTCCAAACAAGTGCACTTTATCCCTTGTCAAAAGATTTCCACCACAAAAACCTTAGCAAAACTATTCATGCAGCACATCTACAGACTGCATGGGGCACCCCAATGCATCATATCTGATAGGGGAGTGCAATTTACATCAGAATTTTGGAAGGAATTTTTATCCCTCTTAGGAATCACTCAGGGACTGTCATCTAGTCATCATCCTCAATTCAATGGACAGACAGAACTTCTAACTCAGTATTTGAGCAATACTTAAGAAGCTTTATTAATTTCCAACAAATGGATTGAATGGACCTACTCCCTATTGCAGAAGTTGCTTACAATAACAGTCCACTCCAGCACAGGCTACATTCCCTTTCAAGTAGCCTCCGGTCAAAGTTTCAACCCTATGCCAGAACTAATCCCAAACAAACCGGCAATCCCATCACTGAAAGAATGGATAGCACAATTACAAAACATCTGGTCAGTAGTTAGGAAAGCCTTAGATGAAGCTAGGCAAGCATACAAAACACAAGCGGATAAAAAGAGTCAAACCCACATCATTCATTGTAGGAGAAATGGTATATTTCTCTACAAAATACCTAAAATCCCTACAGCCCTGTAATAAACTTGGTCCAAAATATATAGGACCTTTTCCAATTAAAAGAATCATAAACCCAGTAACAGTAGAATTAGAACTACCCA